>NW_028126513.1:665030-1330061 GCF_965194825.1 Balaenoptera physalus | reverse complement strand
ACACAGAAACAGTACTCTGAGGGAGACGAGCTGCTGGTGTTTGATAGCAAAATCTCCTATTCTGAAGAGAAACATTTCGTTGTAAGCGGGTTGCATCAGCCTTGTCACATTTTCTCAAGTGGATATAAAGGAGGGCAGTCAATAGGCCTCACCCTCCAAGCCCACTCCAATTTCATAGAGAAAACTCCAGGCCTTGCTGTGCTTTCCTGTGGCAAGGAAACTTCTTTTATTCCTCAGGTGGCACTTTGGCTCAGAACAGCCCTACCCCAGGGATTCACGGATTTGCAGCCCGATTGGTTGAGATCAGCCCTTATGGTTGTCTCATGGATGAAACCATCTGGGAAAAGAGCCATTCTTACCTGGGGACCATGGTGTCTTTCCCTAGTCTACACAGAAACACCATTCTTAGGGAGAGGAGCTGCTGGCGCTGGTGGCACAATCTCCTATTCTGAAGAGAAACATTTCGTTGTAAGTGGGATGCATCAGCCTTGCCACATTTTCTCAACTGGCTATAAAGGAGGGCAGTCAGTAGGCCTCACCCTTCAAGCCGACTCCAATTTCATTGAGAAATCAACAGGCCTCGGTGTGCTTTCCTGTGGCAGGAAATTTGCTTTCATTCCTTAGGTGGCCCTTTGGCTCAGAACAGCCCTCCCAGAAGGATTCAGGGATGTGCAGCCCGATTAGTTGAGATCAGCCCTTCTGGCTCTTTCATGGATGAAACCAAGTTGGCAAAGAGCATTCTACGCTGGGGACCATGGTGTCTTTCCTTAGTCTACACAGAAACAGCACTCTGAGTGAGACGAGCTGCTGGCGTTTGGTAGCAAAATCTCCTATTCTGGAGCAAAACATTTCGTTGTAAGCGGGTTGCATCAGCCTTGTCACATTTTCTCAACTGGATATAAAGGAGGGCAGTCAATAGGCGTCACCCTCCAAGCCCACTCCAATTTCATAGAGAAAACTCCAGGCCTTGCTGTGCTTTCCTGTGGCAAGGAAACTGCTTTCATTCCTCAGGTGACACTTTGGCTCAGACCTGCCCTACCCCAAGGATTCACGGATGTGCAGCACGATTAGTTGAGATCAGCCCTTCTGGTTCTCTCATGGATGAAACCATCTGGGCAAAGAGCCATTCTAAGCTGGGGACCATGGTGTCTTTCCCTTGTCTACACAGAAACAGCATTCTTAGGGAGACGAGCTGCTGGAGTTTGGTAGCAGAATCTCCTATTCTGAAGAGTAACACTTTGTTGTAAGCGGGTTGCATCAGCCTTGCCACATTTTATCAGTTGGCTATAAAGGAGGGCAGTCATTTAGCAGACTTGCTTGAGACTCTGCTTCCCAGGCTGGAAACTTTGCTTTCATTCCTTAGGTGGCACATTGGCTCAGGACTGCCTTAACCCAAGTATTCAGGGATTTGCAGTCCGATTAGTTGAGATCGGCCTTTCTGGCTCTTTAATGGATGAAACCAACTGGGCAAAGAGACGTTCTAAGCTGGGGACCATGGTGTCTTTCCCTAGTCTACATAGAAATAGCACTCTGAGGGAGACGAGCTGCTGGCGTTTGGTAGCACAATCTCCTATTCTGCAGTGAAACATTTCGTTGTAAGCGGGATGCATCAGTCTTGCCACATTTTCTCAACTGGCTATAAAGGAGGGCAGTCAGTAGGCCTCACCCTTCAAGCCCACTCCTATTTCATAGAGAAATCAACAGGCCTCGGTGTGCTTTCCTGTGGCAGGAAATTTGCTTTCATTCCTTAGGTGGCCCTTTGGCTCAGAACAGCCCTCCCTGAAGGATTCCGGGATGTGCAGCCCGATTAGTTGAGATCAGCCCTTCTGGCTCTTTCATGGATGAGACCAACTGGGCAAAGAGCCGTTCTAAGCTGGGGACCATGGTGTCTTTCCCTAGTCTACACAGAAACAGCACTCTGAGGGAGACGAGCTGGTGGCGTTTGGTAGTAAAATCTCCTATTCTGAAGAGAAACATTTCGTTGTAAGCGGGTTTCATCAGACTTGCCACATTTTCTCAACTGGCTATAAAGGAGGGCAGTCAGTTCGCCAGCTTATTTGAGGCCCTGCTTCCCAGGCTGGAAACTTTGCTTTCATTCCTTAGGTGGCACATTGCCTCAGGAGTGTCTACCCCAAGGATTCAGGGATGTGCAGCCCGATTAGTAGAGATCAGGTTTCTGGCTCTTTCATGGATGAAGCCAACTGGGCAAAGAGCCATTCTAAGCTCGGGACCATGCTGTCTTTCCTTAGACTGCACAGAAACAGCACTCTGAGTGAGAGGAGCTGCTGGCGTTTGGTAGCAAAATCTCCTATTGTGAAGAGAAACATTTCGTTGTAAGCGGGTTGCATCAGCCTTGTCACATTTTCTCAACTGGATATAAAGGAGGGCAGTCAGTAGGCGTCACCTTTGAAGCCCACTCCAATTTCATAGAGAAAACGCCAGGCCTTGCTGTGCTTTCCTGTGGCAAGGAAACTGCTTTCATTCCTTAGGTTGCACCTTGGCTCAGAACTGCCCTATCCCAAGGATTCAGGGATGTGCAGCCCGATTAGTTGAGATCAGCCCTTCTGGCTCTTCCATGGATGAAACCAACTGAGCAAAGAGCCGTTCTAAGCTGGGGACCATGGTGTCTTTCCTTAATCTACACAGAAACAGCATTCTGAGTGAGACGAGCTGCTGGCGTTTGGTAGCAAAATCTCCTATTCTGGAGAGAAACATTTCATTGTAAGCGGGTGGCATCAGCCTTGTCACATTTTCTCAAGTGGATATAAAGGAGGGCAGTCAATAGGCGTCACCCTCCAAGCCATTCCAATTTCATAGAGAAAACTCCAGGCCTTGCTGTGCTTTCCTGTGGTAAGGAAACTGCTTTCATTCCTCAGGTGGCACTTTGGCTCAGAACTGCCCTATCCCAAGGATTCATGGATGTGCAGCCCGATTGGTTGAGATCAGCCCTGCTGGTTCTCTCATGGATGAAACCATCTGGGCAAAGAGCCATTCTAAGCTGGGGACCATGGTGTCTTTCCCTAGTCTACACAGAAACAGCATTCTTAGGGAGACGAGCTGCTGGCGTTGGTAGCACAATCTCCTATTCTGAAGAGAAACATATCGTTGTAAGTGGGTTGCATCAGCCTTGCCACATTTTCTCAACTGGCTATAAAGGAGGGCAGTCAGTTGGCGGAATTACTTTAGGCACTGCTTCCAAGGCTGGAAACTTTGCTTTCATTCCTTAGGTGGCACACTGTCTCAGTAGTGCCAACCCCAAGGATTCAGGGATGTGCAGCCTGTATAGTTGAGATCAGCCATTCTGGTTCTCTCATGGATGAAACCATCTGGGCAAAGAGCCGTTCTAAGCTGCGGACCATGGTGTCTTTCCCTACTCTACACAGAAACAGCACCCTGAGGGAGACGACCTGCTGGCGTTTGACAGCAAAATCTCCTATTCTGAAGAGAAACATTTCGTTGTAATAGGGTTCCATCAACCTTGCCACATTTTCTCAAATGGCTATAAAGTAGGGCAGTGATTTAGCAGACTTAATTGAGACACTGCTTCCCAGGCTGGAAACTTTGCTTTCATTCCTTAGGTGGCACTTCGGCTCGGAATGCCTACCCCAAGGATTCAGGTATGTGCAGCCCGATTAGTAGCGATCAGCCCTTCTTGCTCTTTCATGGATGAAAGCAACTGGGCAAGAGCCGTTCTAAGCTGGGGACCTTCGGGTCTTTCCCTAGTCTACACAGAAACAGCACTCTGAGGGAGACGAGCTGCTGGCGTTTGATAGCAAAATCTCCTATTCTGAAGAGAAACATTTTGATATAAGAGGGTTTCATCAGCCTTGCCACATTTTCTCAAATGGCTATAAAGGAGGGCAGTCTTTTAGCAGACTTACTTCAGGCCCTGCTTCCCAGGCTGTAAACTTTGCTTTCATTCCTTAGGTGGCACATTGGCTCAGGACTGCCCTACCCCAAGTATTCAGGGATTTGTAGCCCGATTAGTTGAGATCAGCCCTTCTGGCTCTCTCGTGGATGAAACCAACAGGGCAAAGAGCCGTTCTAAGCTGGGGACCATAGTGTCTTTCCCTAGTTTACACAGAACAGCACGCTGAGGGAGACGAGCTGTTGGCGTTTGAAAGAAAAATCTCCTATTCTGAAGAGAAACATTTCGTTGTAAGCGGGTTGCATCAGTCTTTCCACATTTTCTCAACTGGCTATAAATGAGGGCAGTCAGTAGGCCTCACCCTTCAAGCCCACTCCAATTTCATAGAGAAATCAACATGCCTCGGTGTGCTTTCCTGTGGCAGAAAATTTGCTTTCATTCCTTAGGTGGCCCTTTGGCTCAGAACAGCCCTCCCAGAAGGATTCAGGGATATTCAGCCCGATTAGTTGAGATCAGCCCTTCTCTCACTTTCATGGATGAAACCAACTGGGCAAAGAGCCGTTCTAAGCTGGGGACCATGGTGTCTTTCCCTAGTCTACACTGAAACAGCACCCTGAGGGAAACGAGCTGCTGGCGTTTGGTAGCAAAATCTCCTATTCTGAAGAGAAACATTTCGTTGTAAGCGGGTTGCATCAGCCTTTCCACATTTTCTCAACTGGCTCTAAAGGAGGGCAGTCAGTTGGCAGACTTACTTGAGGCACTGCTTCCAAGGCTGGGAACTTTGCTTTCATTCCTTAGGTGGCACACTGGCTCAGTAGTGCCTACCCCAAGGATTCAGTGATGTGCAGCCCGATTAGTTGAGATCAGCCCTTCTGGTTCTCTCATGGACGAAACCATCTGGGCAAAGAGCTGTTCTAAGCTGGGGACCATGGTGTCTTTCCCTAGTCTACACAGAAACAGCATTCTGAGTGAGAAGAGCTGCTGGCGTTTGGTAGCACAATCTCCTATTCTGAAGAGAAACATTTCGTTGTAAGCGTGTTGCATCAGCCTTGCCACATTTTCTCAACTGGCTATGAAAGAGTGTAGTCATTTAGCAGACTTACTTGAGACCCTGCTTCCCAGGCAGGAAACTTTGCTTTCATTCCTTAGGTGGCCTTTTGGCTCAGAACAGCCCTCCCAGAAGGAATCAGGGATTTCCAGCCGGATTAGTTGAGATCAGCCCTTCTGGCTCTTTCATGGATGAAACCAACTGGGCAAAGAGCCATTCTAAGCTGGGGACCATGATGTCTTTCCTTAATCTACACAGAAACAGCATTGTGAGTGAGACGAGCTGCTGGCGTTTGGTAGCAAAATCTCCTATTCTGGAGAGAAACATTTCGTTGTAAGCGGGTTGCATCACCCTTGTCACATTTTCTCAACTGGATATAAAGGAGGGCAGTCAATAGGCGTCACCCTCCAAGCCCACTCCAATTTCACAGAGAAAACTCCAGGCCTTGCTGTGCTTTCCTGTGGCATGGAAACTGCTTTCATTCCTCAGGTGGCACTTTGGCTCAGAACTGCCCTACCCCAAGGATTCACGGATGTGCAGCCCGATTGGTTGAGATCAGCCCTTCTGGTTCTCTCATGGATGAAACCCTCTGGGAAAGGAGCCATTCTAAGCTGGGGACCATGGTGTCTTTCCCTAGTCTACACAGAAACAGCATTCTTAGGGAGACGAGCTGCTGGCGTTGGTAACACAATCTCCTATTCTAAAGAGAAACATTTCGTTGTAAGCGGGTTGCATCAGCCTTGCTACATTTTCTCAACTGGCTATAAAGGAGGGCAGTCAGTTGGCAGACTTACTTGAGGCACTGCTTCCAAGGCTGGAAACTTTGCTTTCATTCCTTAGGTGGCACACTGACTCAGTAATGCCTACCCCAAGGATTCAGATATGTGCAGCCTGTATACTTGAGATCAGCCCTTCTGGTTCTCTGATGGATGAAACCATCTGGGCAAAGAGCCGTTCTAAGCTGGGGACTATGGTGTCTTTCCCTAGTCTACACAGAAACAGCATCCTGAGGGAGACGAGCTGCTGGCGTTTGATAGCAAAATCTCCTATTCTGAAGAGAAATATTTCGTTGTAAGGGGGTTCCATCAGCCTTGCCACATTTTCTCAAATGGCTATAAAGTAGGGCAGTCATTTAGCAGACTTACTTGAGACCCTGCTTCCGAGGCTGGAAACTTTGCTTTCATTCCTTAGGTGGCACATTGTCTCAGGAGTGCCTACCCCAAGGATTCAGGATGTGCAGCCCGATTAGTAGAGATCAGCCCTTCTGGCTATTTAATGGATGAAATCAACTGGGCAAAGAGCCGTTCTAAGCTGGGGACCATGGTGTCTTTCCCTAGTCTACACAGAAACAGCACCCTGAGGGAGACGAGCTGCTGGCGTTTGGTAGCACAATCTCCTATTCTGAAGAGAAACATTTCGTTGTAAGCGGGTTGCATTAGCCTTGCCACATTTTCTCAACTGGCTATAAAGCAGGGCAGTCAGTAGGCCTCACCCTTCAAACCCACTTCAATTTCATAGAGAAATCAAGAGGCCTCGGTGTTCTTTCCTGTGGCAGGAAATTTGCTTTCATTCCTTAGGTTGCCCTTTGGCTCAGAACAGCCCTCCCAGAAGGATTCCGGGATGTGCAGCCCGATTAGTTGAGATCAGCCCTTCTGGCTCTTTCATGGATGAAACCAACTGGGCAAAGAGCCGTTTTAAGCTGGGGACCATGTTGTCTTTCCCTAGTTTACACAGAAACAGCACCCTGAGGGAGAAGAGCTGCTGGCGTTTGGTAGCAAAATCTCCTATTCTGAAGAGAAACATTTCGTTGTAAGCAGGTTGCATCAGCCTTGTCACATTTTCTCAATTGGCTATAAAGGAGGGCACTCAGCTGACAGACTTACTTCGGGCACTGCTTCCCAGGCCTGAAACTTTGCTTTCATTCCTTAGGTGGCACATTGGCTCAGGAGTGCCTACCAAAAGGATTCAGGGATGTGCAGCCCGCTTAGTAGAGGTCAGCCCTTCTCTCTCTTTCATAGATGAAACCAACGGACAAAGAGCCGTTTTAAGCTGGGGACCTTCGTGTCTTTCCCTAGTCTACACAGAAACAGTACTCTGAGGGAGACGAGCTGCTGGGGTTTGATAGCAAAATCTCCTATTCTGAAGAGAAACATTTCGTTGTAAGCGGGTTGCATCAGCCTTGTCACATTTTCTCAAGTGGATATAATGGAGGGTAGTCAATAGGCGTCACCCTCCAAGCCCACTCCAATTTCATAGAGAAAACTCCAGGTCTTGCTGTGCTTTCCTGTGGCAAGGAAACTTCTTTTATTCCTCAGGTGGCACTTTGGCTCAGAACAGCCCTACCCCAGGGATTCACGGATTTGCAGCCCGATTGGTTGAGATCAGCCCTTATGGTTGTCTCATGGATGAAACCATCTGGGAAAAGAGCCATTCTTACCTGGGGACCATGGTGTCTTTCCCTAGTCTACACAGAAACACCATTCTTAGGGAGAGGAGCTGCTGGCGCTGGTGGCACAATCTCCTATTCTGAAGAGAAACATTTCGTTGTAAGTGGGTTGCATCAGCCTTGCCACATTTTCTCAACTGGCTATAAAGGAGGGCAGTCAGTAGGCCTCACCCTTCAAGCCGACTCCAATTTCATTGAGAAATCAACAGGCCTCGGTGTGCTTTCCTGTGGCAGGAAATTTGCTTTCATTCCTTAGGTGGCCCTTTGGCTCAGAACAGCCCTCCCAGAAGGATTCAGGGATGTGCAGCCCGATTAGTTGAGATCAGCCCTTCTGGCTCTTTCATGGATGAAACCAAGTTGGCAAAGAGCATTCTACGCTGGGGACCATGGTGTCTTTCCTTAGTCTACACAGAAACAGCACTCTGAGTGAGACGAGCTGCTGGCGTTTGGTAGCAAAATCTCCTATTCTGGAGCAAAACATTTCGTTGTAAGCGGGTTGCATCAGCCTTGTCACATTTTCTCAACTGGATATAAAGGAGGGCAGTCAATAGGCGTCACCCTCCAAGCCCACTCCAATTTCATAGAGAAAACTCCAGGCCTTGCTGTGCTTTCCTGTGGCAAGGAAACTGCTTTCATTCCTCAGGTGACACTTTGGCTCAGACCTGCCCTACCCCAAGGATTCACGGATGTGCAGCACGATTAGTTGAGATCAGCCCTTCTGGTTCTCTCATGGATGAAACCATCTGGGCAAAGAGCCATTCTAAGCTGGGGACCATGGTGTCTTTCCCTAGTCTACACAGAAACAGCATTCTTAGGGAGACGAGCTGCTGGAGTTTGGTAGCAGAATCTCCTATTCTGAAGAGTAACACTTCGTTGTAAGCGGGTTGCATCAGCCTTGCCACATTTTATCAGTTGGCTATAAAGGAGGGCAGTCATTTAGCAGACTTACTTGAGACTCTGCTTCCCAGGCTGGAAACTTTGCTTTCATTCCTTAGGTGGCACATTGGCTCAGGACTGCCTTAACCCAAGTATTCAGGGATTTGCAGTCCGATTAGTTGAGATCGGCCTTTCTGGCTCTTTAATGGATGAAACCAACTGGGCAAAGAGACGTTCTAAGCTGGGGACCATGGTGTCTTTCCCTAGTCTACATAGAAATAGCACTCTGAGGGAGACGAGCTGCTGGCGTTTGGTAGCACAATCTCCTATTCTGCAGTGAAACATTTCATTGTAAGCGGGATGCATCAGTCTTGCCACATTTTCTCAACTGGATATAAAGGAGGGCAGTCAATAGGCGTCACCCTCCAAGCCCACTCCAATTTCATAGAGAAAACTCCAGGCCTTGCTGTGCTTTCCTGTGGCAAGGAAACTGCTTTCATTCCTCAGGTGACACTTTGGCTCAGAACTGCCCTACCCCAAGCATTCACGGATGTGCAGCACGATTAGTTGAGATCAGCCCTTCTGGTTCTCTCATGGATGAAACCATCTAGGCAAAGAGCCGTTCTAAGCTGGGGACCATAGTGTCTTTCCCTAGTTTACACAGAACAGCACGCTGAGGGAGACGAGCTGTTGGCATTTGAAAGAAAAATCTCCTATTCTGAAGAGAAACATTTCGTTGTAAGCGGGTTGCATCAGCCTTGCCACATTTTCTCAACTGGCTATAAAGGAGGGCAGTCAGTAGGCCTCACCCTTCAAGCCCACTCCAATTTCATAGAGAAATCAACATGCCTCGGTGTGCTTTCCTGTGGCAGGAAATTTGCTTTCATTCCTTAGGTGGCCCTTTGGCTCAGAACAGCCCTCCCAGAAGGATTCAGGGATATATAGCCCGATTAGTTGAGATCAGCCCTTCTCTCACTTTCATGGATGAAACCAACTGGGCAAAGAGCCGTTCTAAGCTGGGGACCCTGGTGTCTTTCCCTAGTCTACACTGAAACAGCACCCTGAGGGAGACGAGCTGCTGGCGTTTGGTAGCAAAATCTCCTATTCTGAAGAGAAACATTTCGTTGTAAGCGGGTTGCATCAGCCTTTCCACATTTTCTCAACTGGCTCTAAAGGAGGGCAGTCAGTTGGCAGACTTACTTGAGGCACTGCTTCCAAGGCTGGAAACTTTGCTTTCATTCCTTAGGTGGCACACTGACTCAGTAATGCCTACCCCAAGGATTCAGATATGTGCAGCCTGTATACTTGAGATCAGCCCTTCTGATTCTCTGATGGATGAAACCATCTGGGCAAAGAGCCGTTCTAAGCTGGGGACTATGGTGTCTTTCCCTAGTCTACACAGAAACAGCATCCTGAGGGAGACGAGCTGCTGGCGTTTGATAGCAAAATCTCCTATTCTGAAGAGAAATATTTCGTTGTAAGAGGGTTCCATCAGCCTTGCCACATTTTCTCAAATGGCTATAAAGTAGGGCAGTCATTTAGCAGACTTACTTGAGACCCCGCTTCCCAGGCTGGAAACTTTGCTTTCATTCCTTAGGTGGCACATTGTCTCAGGAGTGCCTACCCCAAGGATTCAGGATGTGCAGCCCGATTAGTAGAGATCAGCCCTTCTGGCTATTTAATGGATGAAATCAACTGGGCAAAGAGCCGTTCTAAGCTGGGGACCATGGTGTCTTTCCCTAGTCTACACAGAAACAGCACCCTGAGGGAGACGAGCTGCTGGCGTTTGGTAGCACAATCTCCTATTCTGAAGAGAAACATTTCGTTGTAAGCGGGTTGCATTAGCCTTGCCACATTTTCTGAACTGGCTATAAAGGAGGGCAGTCAGTAGGCCTCACCCTTCAAACCCACTTCAATTTCATAGAGAAATCAAGAGGCCTCGGTGTGCTTTCCTGTGGCAAGGAAACTGCTTTCATTCCTCAGGTGACACTTTGGCTCAGACCTGCCCTACCCCAAGGATTCACGGATGTGCAGCACGATTAGTTGAGATCAGCCCTTCTGGTTCTCTCATGGATGAAACCATCTGGGCAAAGAGCCATTCTAAGCTGGGGACCATGGTGTCTTTCCCTAGTCTACACAGAAACAGCATTCTTAGGGAGACGAGCTGCTGGAGTTTGGTAGCAGAATCTCCTATTCTGAAGAGTAACACTTCGTTGTAAGCGGGTTGCATCAGCCTTGCCACATTTTATCAGTTGGCTATAAAGGAGGGCAGTCATTTAGCAGACTTACTTGAGACTCTGCTTCCCAGGCTGGAAACTTTGCTTTCATTCCTTAGGTGGCACATTGGCTCAGGACTGCCTTAACCCAAGTATTCAGGGATTTGCAGTCCGATTAGTTGAGATCGGCCTTTCTGGCTCTTTAATGGATGAAACCAACTGGGCAAAGAGACGTTCTAAGCTGGGGACCATGGTGTCTTTCCCTAGTCTACATAGAAATAGCACTCTGAGGGAGACGAGCTGCTGGCGTTTGGTAGCACAATCTCCTATTCTGCAGTGAAACATTTCATTGTAAGCGGGATGCATCAGTCTTGCCACATTTTCTCAACTGGATATAAAGGAGGGCAGTCAATAGGCGTCACCCTCCAAGCCCACTCCAATTTCATAGAGAAAACTCCAGGCCTTGCTGTGCTTTCCTGTGGCAAGGAAACTGCTTTCATTCCTCAGGTGACACTTTGGCTCAGAACTGCCCTACCCCAAGCATTCACGGATGTGCAGCACGATTAGTTGAGATCAGCCCTTCTGGTTCTCTCATGGATGAAACCATCTGGGCAAAGAGCCGTTCTAAGCTGGGGACCATAGTGTCTTTCCCTAGTTTACACAGAACAGCACGCTGAGGGAGACGAGCTGTTGGCATTTGAAAGAAAAATCTCCTATTCTGAAGAGAAACATTTCGTTGTAAGCGGGTTGCATCAGCCTTGCCACATTTTCTCAACTGGCTATAAAGGAGGGCAGTCAGTAGGCCTCACCCTTCAAGCCCACTCCAATTTCATAGAGAAATCAACATGCCTCGGTGTGCTTTCCTGTGGCAGGAAATTTGCTTTCATTCCTTAGGTGGCCCTTTGGCTCAGAACAGCCCTCCCAGAAGGATTCAGGGATATATAGCCCGATTAGTTGAGATCAGCCCTTCTCTCACTTTCATGGATGAAACCAACTGGGCAAAGAGCCGTTCTAAGCTGGGGACCCTGGTGTCTTTCCCTAGTCTACACTGAAACAGCACCCTGAGGGAGACGAGCTGCTGGCGTTTGGTAGCAAAATCTCCTATTCTGAAGAGAAACATTTCGTTGTAAGCGGGTTGCATCAGCCTTTCCACATTTTCTCAACTGGCTCTAAAGGAGGGCAGTCAGTTGGCAGACTTCCTTGAGGCACTGCTTCCAAGGCTGGAAACTTTGCTTTCATTCCTTAGGTGGCACACTGACTCAGTAATGCCTACCCCAAGGATTCAGATATGTGCAGCCTGTATACTTGAGATCAGCCCTTCTGATTCTCTGATGGATGAAACCATCTGGGCAAAGAGCCGTTCTAAGCTGGGGACTATGGTGTCTTTCCCTAGTCTACACAGAAACAGCATCCTGAGGGAGACGAGCTGCTGGCGTTTGATAGCAAAATCTCCTATTCTGAAGAGAAATATTTCGTTGTAAGAGGGTTCCATCAGCCTTGCCACATTTTCTCAAATGGCTATAAAGTAGGGCAGTCATTTATCAGACTTACTTGAGACCCCGCTTCCCAGGCTGGAAACTTTGCTTTCATTCCTTAGGTGGCACATTGTCTCAGGAGTGCCTACCCCAAGGATTCAGGATGTGCAGCCCGATTAGTAGAGATCAGCCCTTCTGGCTATTTAATGGATGAAATCAACTGGGCAAAGAGCCGTTCTAAGCTGGGGACCATGGTGTCTTTCCCTAGTCTACACAGAAACAGCACCCTGAGGGAGACGAGCTGCTGGCGTTTGGTAGCACAATCTCCTATTCTGAAGAGAAACATTTCGTTGTAAGCGGGTTGCATTAGCCTTGCCACATTTTCTGAACTGGCTATAAAGGAGGGCAGTCAGTAGGCCTCACCCTTCAAACCCACTTCAATTTCATAGAGAAATCAAGAGGCCTCGGTGTGCTTTCCTGTGGCAGGAGATTTGCTTTCATTCCTTAGGTTGCCCTTTGGCTCAGAACAGCCCTCCCAGAAGGATTCAGGGATGTGCAGCCCGATTAGTTGAGATCAGCCCTTCTGGCTCTTTCATGGATGAAACCAACTGGGCAAAGAGCCGTTTTAAGCTGGGGACCATGTTGTCTTTCCCTAGTTTACACAGAAACAGCACCCTGAGGGAGAAGAGCTGCTGGCGTTTGGTAGCAAAATCTCCTATTCTGAAGAGAAACATTTCGTTGTAAGCAGGTTGCATCAGCCTTGTCACATTTTCTCAATTGGCTATAAAGGAGGGCACTCAGCTGACAGACTTACTTCGGGCACTGCTTCCCAGGCCTGAAACTTTGCTTTCATTCCTTAGGTGGCACATTGGCTCAGGAGTGCCTACCAAAAGGATTCAGGGATGTGCAGCCCGCTTAGTAGAGGTCAGCCCTTCTCTCTCTTTCATAGATGAAACCAACGGACAAAGAGCCGTTTTAAGCTGGGGACCTTCGTGTCTTTCCCTAGTCTACACAGAAACAGTACTCTGAGGGAGACGAGCTGCTGGTGTTTGATAGCAAAATCTCCTATTCTGAAGAGAAACATTTCGTTGTAAGCGGGTTGCATCAGCCTTGCCACATTTTCTCAACTGGCTATAAAGGAGGGCAGTCAGTAGGCCTCACCTTTCAAGCCGACTCCAATTTCGTTGAGAAATCAACAGGCCTCGGTGTGCTTTCCTGTGGCAGGAAATTTGCTTTCATTCCTTAGGTGGCCCTTTGGCTCAGAACAGCCCTCCCAGAAGGATTCAGGGATGTGCAGCCCGATTAGTTGAGATCAGCCCTTCTGGCTCTTTCATGGATGAAACCAAGTTGGCAAAGAGCATTCTACGCTGGGGACCATGGTGTCTTTCCTTAGTCTACACAGAAACAGCACTCTGAGTGAGACGAGCTGCTGGCGTTTGGTAGCAAAATCTCCTATTCTGGAGCAAAACATTTCGTTGTAAGCGGGTTGCATCAGCCTTGTCACATTTTCTCAACTGGATATAAAGGAGGGCAGTCAATAGGCGTCACCCTCCAAGCCCACTCCAATTTCATAGAGAAAACTCCAGGCCTTGCTGTGCTTTCCTGTGGCAAGGAAACTGCTTTCATTCCTCAGGTGACACTTTGGCTCAGACCTGCCCTACCCCAAGGATTCACGGATGTGCAGCACGATTAGTTGAGATCAGCCCTTCTGGTTCTCTCATGGATGAAACCATCTGGGCAAAGAGCCATTCTAAGCTGGGGACCATGGTGTCTTTCCCTAGTCTACACAGAAACAGCATTCTTAGGGAGACGAGCTGCTGGAGTTTGGTAGCAGAATCTCCTATTCTGAAGAGTAACACTTCGTTGTAAGCGGGTTGCATCAGCCTTGCCACATTTTATCAGTTGGCTATAAAGGAGGGCAGTCATTTAGCAGACTTACTTGAGACTCTGCTTCCCAGGCTGGAAACTTTGCTTTCATTCCTTAGGTGGCACATTGGCTCAGGACTGCCTTAACCCAAGTATTCAGGGATTTGCAGTCCGATTAGTTGAGATCGGCCTTTCTGGCTCTTTAATGGATGAAACCAACTGGGCAAAGAGACGTTCTAAGCTGGGGACCATGGTGTCTTTCCCTAGTCTACATAGAAATAGCACTCTGAGGGAGACGAGCTGCTGGCGTTTGGTAGCACAATCTCCTATTCTGCAGTGAAACATTTCATTGTAAGCGGGATGCATCAGTCTTGCCACATTTTCTCAACTGGATATAAAGGAGGGCAGTCAATAGGCGTCACCCTCCAAGCCCACTCCAATTTCATAGAGAAAACTCCAGGCCTTGCTGTGCTTTCCTGTGGCAAGGAAACTGCTTTCATTCCTCAGGTGACACTTTGGCTCAGAACTGCCCTACCCCAAGCATTCACGGATGTGCAGCACGATTAGTTGAGATCAGCCCTTCTGGTTCTCTCATGGATGAAACCATCTGGGCAAAGAGCCGTTCTAAGCTGGGGACCATAGTGTCTTTCCCTAGTTTACACAGAACAGCACGCTGAGGGAGACGAGCTGTTGGCATTTGAAAGAAAAATCTCCTATTCTGAAGAGAAACATTTCGTTGTAAGCGGGTTGCATCAGCCTTGCCACATTTTCTCAACTGGCTATAAAGGAGGGCAGTCAGTAGGCCTCACCCTTCAAGCCCACTCCAATTTCATAGAGAAATCAACATGCCTCGGTGTGCTTTCCTGTGGCAGGAAATTTGCTTTCATTCCTTAGGTGGCCCTTTGGCTCAGAACAGCCCTCCCAGAAGGATTCAGGGATATATAGCCCGATTAGTTGAGATCAGCCCTTCTCTCACTTTCATGGATGAGGCCAACTGGGCAAAGAGCCGTTCTAAGCTGGGGACCCTGGTGTCTTTCCCTAGTCTACACTGAAACAGCACCCTGAGGGAGACGAGCTGCTGGCGTTTGGTAGCAAAATCTCCTATTCTGAAGAGAAACATTTCGTTGTAAGCGGGTTGCATCAGCCTTTCCACATTTTCTCAACTGGCTCTAAAGGAGGGCAGTCAGTTGGCAGACTTACTTGAGGCACTGCTTCCAAGGCTGGAAACTTTGCTTTCATTCCTTAGGTGGCACACTGACTCAGTAATGCCTACCCCAAGGATTCAGATATGTGCAGCCTGTATACTTGAGATCAGCCCTTCTGATTCTCTGATGGATGAAACCATCTGGGCAAAGAGCCGTTCTAAGCTGGGGACTATGGTGTCTTTCCCTAGTCTACACAGAAACAGCATCCTGAGGGAGACGAGCTGCTGGCGTTTGATAGCAAAATCTCCTATTCTGAAGAGAAATATTTCGTTGTAAGAGGGTTCCATCAGCCTTGCCACATTTTCTCAAATGGCTATAAAGTAGGGCAGTCATTTAGCAGACTTACTTGAGACCCCGCTTCCCAGGCTGGAAACTTTGCTTTCATTCCTTAGGTGGCACATTGTCTCAGGAGTGCCTACCCCAAGGATTCAGGATGTGCAGCCCGATTAGTAGAGATCAGCCCTTCTGGCTATTTAATGGATGAAATCAACTGGGCAAAGAGCCGTTCTAAGCTGGGGACCATGGTGTCTTTCCCTAGTCTACACAGAAACAGCACCCTGAGGGAGACGAGCTGCTGGCGTTTGGTAGCACAATCTCCTATTCTGAAGAGAAACATTTCGTTGTAAGCGGGTTGCATTAGCCTTGCCACATTTTCTGAACTGGCTATAAAGGAGGGCAGTCAGTAGGCCTCACCCTTCAAACCCACTTCAATTTCATAGAGAAATCAAGAGGCCTCGGTGTGCTTTCCTGTGGCAAGGAAACTGCTTTCATTCCTCAGGTGACACTTTGGCTCAGACCTGCCCTACCCCAAGGATTCACGGATGTGCAGCACGATTAGTTGAGATCAGCCCTTCTGGTTCTCTCATGGATGAAACCATCTGGGCAAAGAGCCATTCTAAGCTGGGGACCATGGTGTCTTTCCCTAGTCTACACAGAAACAGCATTCTTAGGGAGACGAGCTGCTGGAGTTTGGTAGCAGAATCTCCTATTCTGAAGAGTAACACTTCGTTGTAAGCGGGTTGCATCAGCCTTGCCACATTTTATCAGTTGGCTATAAAGGAGGGCAGTCATTTAGCAGACTTACTTGAGACTCTGCTTCCCAGGCTGGAAACTTTGCTTTCATTCCTTAGGTGGCACATTGGCTCAGGACTGCCTTAACCCAAGTATTCAGGGATTTGCAGTCCGATTAGTTGAGATCGGCCTTTCTGGCTCTTTAATGGATGAAACCAACTGGGCAAAGAGACGTTCTAAGCTGGGGACCATGGTGTCTTTCCCTAGTCTACATAGAAATAGCACTCTGAGGGAGACGAGCTGCTGGCGTTTGGTAGCACAATCTCCTATTCTGCAGTGAAACATTTCATTGTAAGCGGGATGCATCAGTCTTGCCACATTTTCTCAACTGGATATAAAGGAGGGCAGTCAATAGGCGTCACCCTCCAAGCCCACTCCAATTTCATAGAGAAAACTCCAGGCCTTGCTGTGCTTTCCTGTGGCAAGGAAACTGCTTTCATTCCTCAGGTGACACTTTGGCTCAGAACTGCCCTACCCCAAGCATTCACGGATGTGCAGCACGATTAGTTGAGATCAGCCCTTCTGGTTCTCTCATGGATGAAACCATCTGGGCAAAGAGCCGTTCTAAGCTGGGGACCATAGTGTCTTTCCCTAGTTTACACAGAACAGCACGCTGAGGGAGACGAGCTGTTGGCATTTGAAAGAAAAATCTCCTATTCTGAAGAGAAACATTTCGTTGTAAGCGGGTTGCATCAGCCTTGCCACATTTTCTCAACTGGCTATAAAGGAGGGCAGTCAGTAGGCCTCACCCTTCAAGCCCACTCCAATTTCATAGAGAAATCAACATGCCTCGGTGTGCTTTCCTGTGGCAGGAAATTTGCTTTCATTCCTTAGGTGGCCCTTTGGCTCAGAACAGCCCTCCCAGAAGGATTCAGGGATATATAGCCCGATTAGTTGAGATCAGCCCTTCTCTCACTTTCATGGATGAAACCAACTGGGCAAAGAGCCGTTCTAAGCTGGGGACCCTGGTGTCTTTCCCTAGTCTACACTGAAACAGCACCCTGAGGGAGACGAGCTGCTGGCGTTTGGTAGCAAAATCTCCTATTCTGAAGAGAAACATTTCGTTGTAAGCGGGTTGCATCAGCCTTTCCACATTTTCTCAACTGGCTCTAAAGGAGGGCAGTCAGTTGGCAGACTTCCTTGAGGCACTGCTTCCAAGGCTGGAAACTTTGCTTTCATTCCTTAGGTGGCACACTGACTCAGTAATGCCTACCCCAAGGATTCAGATATGTGCAGCCTGTATACTTGAGATCAGCCCTTCTGATTCTCTGATGGATGAAACCATCTGGGCAAAGAGCCGTTCTAAGCTGGGGACTATGGTGTCTTTCCCTAGTCTACACAGAAACAGCATCCTGAGGGAGACGAGCTGCTGGCGTTTGATAGCAAAATCTCCTATTCTGAAGAGAAATATTTCGTTGTAAGAGGGTTCCATCAGCCTTGCCACATTTTCTCAAATGGCTATAAAGTAGGGCAGTCATTTATCAGACTTACTTGAGACCCCGCTTCCCAGGCTGGAAACTTTGCTTTCATTCCTTAGGTGGCACATTGTCTCAGGAGTGCCTACCCCAAGGATTCAGGATGTGCAGCCCGATTAGTAGAGATCAGCCCTTCTGGCTATTTAATGGATGAAATCAACTGGGCAAAGAGCCGTTCTAAGCTGGGGACCATGGTGTCTTTCCCTAGTCTACACAGAAACAGCACCCTGAGGGAGACGAGCTGCTGGCGTTTGGTAGCACAATCTCCTATTCTGAAGAGAAACATTTCGTTGTAAGCGGGTTGCATTAGCCTTGCCACATTTTCTGAACTGGCTATAAAGGAGGGCAGTCAGTAGGCCTCACCCTTCAAACCCACTTCAATTTCATAGAGAAATCAAGAGGCCTCGGTGTGCTTTCCTGTGGCAGGAGATTTGCTTTCATTCCTTAGGTTGCCCTTTGGCTCAGAACAGCCCTCCCAGAAGGATTCAGGGATGTGCAGCCCGATTAGTTGAGATCAGCCCTTCTGGCTCTTTCATGGATGAAACCAACTGGGCAAAGAGCCGTTTTAAGCTGGGGACCATGTTGTCTTTCCCTAGTTTACACAGAAACAGCACCCTGAGGGAGAAGAGCTGCTGGCGTTTGGTAGCAAAATCTCCTATTCTGAAGAGAAACATTTCGTTGTAAGCAGGTTGCATCAGCCTTGTCACATTTTCTCAATTGGCTATAAAGGAGGGCACTCAGCTGACAGACTTACTTCGGGCACTGCTTCCCAGGCCTGAAACTTTGCTTTCATTCCTTAGGTGGCACATTGGCTCAGGAGTGCCTACCAAAAGGATTCAGGGATGTGCAGCCCGCTTAGTAGAGGTCAGCCCTTCTCTCTCTTTCATAGATGAAACCAACGGACAAAGAGCCGTTTTAAGCTGGGGACCTTCGTGTCTTTCCCTAGTCTACACAGAAACAGTACTCTGAGGGAGACGAGCTGCTGGTGTTTGATAGCAAAATCTCCTATTCTGAAGAGAAACATTTCGTTGTAAGCGGGTTGCATCAGCCTTGTCACATTTTCTCAAGTGGATATAAAGGAGGGCAGTCAATAGGCGTCACCCTCCAAGCCCACTCCAATTTCATAGAGAAAACTCCAGGCCTTGCTGTGCTTTCCTGTGGCAAGGAAACTTCTTTTATTCCTCAGGTGGCACTTTGGCTCAGAACAGCCCTACCCCAGGGATTCACGGATTTGCAGCCCGATTGGTTGAGATCAGCCCTTATGGTTGTCTCATGGATGAAACCATCTGGGAAAAGAGCCATTCTTACCTGGGGACCATGGTGTCTTTCCCTAGTCTACACAGAAACACCATTCTTAGGGAGAGGAGCTGCTGGCGCTGGTGGCACAATCTCCTATTCTGAAGAGAAACATTTCGTTGTAAGTGGGTTGCATCAGCCTTGCCACATTTTCTCAACTGGCTATAAAGGAGGGCAGTCAGTAGGCCTCACCCTTCAAGCCGACTCCAATTTCATTGAGAAATCAACAGGCCTCGGTGTGCTTTCCTGTGGCAGGAAATTTGCTTTCATTCCTTAGGTGGCCCTTTGGCTCAGAACAGCCCTCCCAGAAGGATTCAGGGATGTGCAGCCCGATTAGTTGAGATCAGCCCTTCTGGCTCTTTCATGGATGAAACCAAGTTGGCAAAGAGCATTCTACGCTGGGGACCATGGTGTCTTTCCTTAGTCTACACAGAAACAGCACTCTGAGTGAGACGAGCTGCTGGCGTTTGGTAGCAAAATCTCCTATTCTGGAGCAAAACATTTCGTTGTAAGCGGGTTGCATCAGCCTTGTCACATTTTCTCAACTGGATATAAAGGAGGGCAGTCAATAGGCGTCACCCTCCAAGCCCACTCCAATTTCATAGAGAAAACTCCAGGCCTTGCTGTGCTTTCCTGTGGCAAGGAAACTGCTTTCATTCCTCAGGTGACACTTTGGCTCAGACCTGCCCTACCCCAAGGATTCACGGATGTGCAGCACGATTAGTTGAGATCAGCCCTTCTGGTTCTCTCATGGATGAAACCATCTGGGCAAAGAGCCATTCTAAGCTGGGGACCATGGTGTCTTTCCCTAGTCTACACAGAAACAGCATTCTTAGGGAGACGAGCTGCTGGAGTTTGGTAGCAGAATCTCCTATTCTGAAGAGTAACACTTCGTTGTAAGCGGGTTGCATCAGCCTTGCCACATTTTATCAGTTGGCTATAAAGGAGGGCAGTCATTTAGCAGACTTACTTGAGACTCTGCTTCCCAGGCTGGAAACTTTGCTTTCATTCCTTAGGTGGCACATTGGCTCAGGACTGCCTTAACCCAAGTATTCAGGGATTTGCAGTCCGATTAGTTGAGATCGGCCTTTCTGGCTCTTTAATGGATGAAACCAACTGGGCAAAGAGACGTTCTAAGCTGGGGACCATGGTGTCTTTCCCTAGTCTACATAGAAATAGCACTCTGAGGGAGACGAGCTGCTGGCGTTTGGTAGCACAATCTCCTATTCTGCAGTGAAACATTTCATTGTAAGCGGGATGCATCAGTCTTGCCACATTTTCTCAACTGGATATAAAGGAGGGCAGTCAATAGGCGTCACCCTCCAAGCCCACTCCAATTTCATAGAGAAAACTCCAGGCCTTGCTGTGCTTTCCTGTGGCAAGGAAACTGCTTTCATTCCTCAGGTGACACTTTGGCTCAGAACTGCCCTACCCCAAGCATTCACGGATGTGCAGCACGATTAGTTGAGATCAGCCCTTCTGGTTCTCTCATGGATGAAACCATCTGGGCAAAGAGCCGTTCTAAGCTGGGGACCATAGTGTCTTTCCCTAGTTTACACAGAACAGCACGCTGAGGGAGACGAGCTGTTGGCATTTGAAAGAAAAATCTCCTATTCTGAAGAGAAACATTTCGTTGTAAGCGGGTTGCATCAGCCTTGCCACATTTTCTCAACTGGCTATAAAGGAGGGCAGTCAGTAGGCCTCACCCTTCAAGCCCACTCCAATTTCATAGAGAAATCAACATGCCTCGTTGTGCTTTCCTGTGGCAGGAAATTTGCTTTCATTCCTTAGGTGGCCCTTTGGCTCAGAACAGCCCTCCCAGAAGGATTCAGGGATATATAGCCCGATTAGTTGAGATCAGCCCTTCTCTCACTTTCATGGATGAAACCAACTGGGCAAAGAGCCGTTCTAAGCTGGGGACCATGGTGTCTTTCCCTAGTCTACACTGAAACAGCACCCTGAGGGAGACGAGCTGCTGGCGTTTGGTAGCAAAATCTCCTATTCTGAAGAGAAACATTTCGTTGTAAGCGGGTTGCATCAGCCTTTCCACATTTTCTCAACTGGCTCTAAAGGAGGGCAGTCAGTTGGCAGACTTACTTGAGGCACTGCTTCCAAGGCTGGAAACTTTGCTTTCATTCCTTAGGTGGCACACTGACTCAGTAATGCTTACCCCAAGGATTCAGATATGTGCAGCCTGTATACTTGAGATCAGCCCTTCTGGTTCTCTGATGGATGAAACCATCTGGGCAAAGAGCCGTTCTAAGCTGGGGACTATGGTGTCTTTCCCTAGTCTACACAGAAACAGCATCCTGAGGGAGACGAGCTGCTGGCGTTTGATAGCAAAATCTCCTATTCTGAAGAGAAATATTTCGTTGTAAGAGGGTTCCATCAGCCTTGCCACATTTTCTCAAATGGCTATAAAGTAGGGCAGTCATTTAGCAGACTTACTTGAGACCCCGCTTCCCAGGCTGGAAACTTTGCTTTCATTCCTTAGGTGGCACATTGTCTCAGGTGTGCCTACCCCAAGGATTCAGGATGTGCAGCCCGATTAGTAGAGATCAGCCCTTCTGGCTATTTAATGGATGAAATCAACTGGGCAAAGAGCCGTTCTAAGCTGGGGACCATGGTGTCTTTCCCTAGTCTACACAGAAACAGCACCCTGAGGGAGACGAGCTGCTGGCGTTTGGTAGCACAATCTCCTATTCTGAAGAGAAACATTTCGTTGTAAGCGGGTTGCATTAGCCTTGCCACATTTTCTGAACTGGCTATAAAGGAGGGCAGTCAGTAGGCCTCACCCTTCAAACCCACTTCAATTTCATAGAGAAATCAAGAGGCCTCGGTGTGCTTTCCTGTGGCAGGAGATTTGCTTTCATTCCTTAGGTTGCCCTTTGGCTCAGAACAGCCCTCCCAGAAGGATTCAGGGATGTGCAGCCCGATTAGTTGAGATCAGCCCTTCTGGCTCTTTCATGGATGAAACCAACTGGGCAAAGAGCCGTTTTAAGCTGGGGACCATGTTGTCTTTCCCTAGTTTACACAGAAACAGCACCCTGAGGGAGAAGAGCTGCTGGCGTTTGGTAGCAAAATCTCCTATTCTGAAGAGAAACATTTCGTTGTAAGCAGGTTGCATCAGCCTTGTCACATTTTCTCAATTGGCTATAAAGGAGGGCACTCAGCTGACAGACTTACTTCGGGCACTGCTTCCCAGGCCTGAAACTTTGCTTTCATTCCTTAGGTGGCACATTGGCTCAGGAGTGCCTACCAAAAGGATTCAGGGATGTGCAGCCCGCTTAGTAGAGGTCAGCCCTTCTCTCTCTTTCATAGATGAAACCAACGGACAAAGAGCCGTTTTAAGCTGGGGACCTTCGTGTCTTTCCCTAGTCTACACAGAAACAGTACTCTGAGGGAGACGAGCTGCTGGTGTTTGATAGCAAAATCTCCTATTCTGAAGAGAAACATTTCGTTGTAAGCGGGTTGCATCAGCCTTGTCACATTTTCTCAAGTGGATATAAAGGAGGGCAGTCAATAGGCGTCACCCTCCAAGCCCACTCCAATTTCATAGAGAAAACTCCAGGCCTTGCTGTGCTTTCCTGTGGCAAGGAAACTTCTTTTATTCCTCAGGTGGCACTTTGGCTCAGAACAGCCCTACCCCAGGGATTCACGGATTTGCAGCCCGATTGGTTGAGATCAGCCCTTATGGTGGTCTCATGGATGAAACCATCTGGGAAAAGAGCCATTCTTACCTGGGGACCATGGTGTCTTTCCCTAGTCTACACAGAAACACCATTCTTAGGGAGAGGAGCTGCTGGCGCTGGTGGCACAATCTCCTATTCTGAAGAGAAACATTTCGTTGTAAGTGGGTTGCATCAGCCTTGCCACATTTTCTCAACTGGCTATAAAGGAGGGCAGTCAGTAGGCCTCACCCTTCAAGCCGACTCCAATTTCATTGAGAAATCAACAGGCCTCGGTGTGCTTTCCTGTGGCAGGAAATTTGCTTTCATTCCTTAGGTGGCCCTTTGGCTCAGAACAGCCCTCCCAGAAGGATTCAGGGATGTGCAGCCCGATTAGTTGAGATCAGCCCTTCTGGCTCTTTCATGGATGAAACCAAGTTGGCAAAGAGCATTCTACGCTGGGGACCATGGTGTCTTTCCTTAGTCTACACAGAAACAGCACTCTGAGTGAGACGAGCTGCTGGCGTTTGGTAGCAAAATCTCCTATTCTGGAGCAAAACATTTCGTTGTAAGCGGGTTGCATCAGCCTTGTCACATTTTCTCAACTGGATATAAAGGAGGGCAGTCAATAGGCGTCACCCTCCAAGCCCACTCCAATTTCATAGAGAAAACTCCAGGCCTTGCTGTGCTTTCCTGTGGCAAGGAAACTGCTTTCATTCCTCAGGTGACACTTTGGCTCAGACCTGCCCTACCCCAAGGATTCACGGATGTGCAGCACGATTAGTTGAGATCAGCCCTTCTGGTTCTCTCATGGATGAAACCATCTGGGCAAAGAGCCATTCTAAGCTGGGGACCATGGTGTCTTTCCCTAGTCTACACAGAAACAGCATTCTTAGGGAGACGAGCTGCTGGAGTTTGGTAGCAGAATCTCCTATTCTGAAGAGTAACACTTCGTTGTAAGCGGGTTGCATCAGCCTTGCCACATTTTATCAGTTGGCTATAAAGGAGGGCAGTCATTTAGCAGACTTACTTGAGACTCTGCTTCCCAGGCTGGAAACTTTGCTTTCATTCCTTAGGTGGCACATTGGCTCAGGACTGCTTAACCCAAGTATTCAGGGATTTGCAGTCCGATTAGTTGAGATCGGCCTTTCTGGCTCTTTAATGGATGAAACCAACTGGGCAAAGAGACGTTCTAAGCTGGGGACCATGGTGTCTTTCCCTAGTCTACATAGAAATAGCACTCTGAGGGAGACGAGCTGCTGGCGTTTGGTAGCACAATCTCCTATTCTGCAGTGAAACATTTCATTGTAAGCGGGATGCATCAGTCTTGCCACATTTTCTCAACTGGATATAAAGGAGGGCAGTCAATAGGCGTCACCCTCCAAGCCCACTCCAATTTCATAGAGAAAACTCCAGGCCTTGCTGTGCTTTCCTGTGGCAAGGAAACTGCTTTCATTCCTCAGGTGACACTTTGGCTCAGAACTGCCCTACCCCAAGCATTCACGGATGTGCAGCACGATTAGTTGAGATCAGCCCTTCTGGTTCTCTCATGGATGAAACCATCTGGGCAAAGAGCCGTTCTAAGCTGGGGACCATAGTGTCTTTCCCTAGTTTACACAGAACAGCACGCTGAGGGAGACGAGCTGTTGGCATTTGAAAGAAAAATCTCCTATTCTGAAGAGAAACATTTCGTTGTAAGCGGGTTGCATCAGCCTTGCCACATTTTCTCAACTGGCTATAAAGGAGGGCAGTCAGTAGGCCTCACCCTTCAAGCCCACTCCAATTTCATAGAGAATTCAACATGCCTCGGTGTGCTTTCCTGTGGCAGGAAATTTGCTTTCATTCCTTAGGTGGCCCTTTGACTCAGAACAGCCCTCCCAGAAGGATTCAGGGATATTCAGCCCGATTAGTTGAGATCAGCCCTTCTCTCACTTTCATGGATGAAACCAACTGGGCAAAGAGCCGTTCTAAGCTGGGGACCATGGTGTCTTTCCCTAGTCTTCACTGAAACAGCACCCTGAGGGAGACGAGCTGCTGGCGTTTGGTAGCAAAATCTCCTATTCTGAAGAGAAACATTTCGTTGTAAGCGGGTTGCATCAGCCTTTCCACATTTTCTCAACTGGCTCTAAAGGAGGGCAGTCAGTTGGCAGACTTACTTGAGGCACTGCTTCCAAGGCTGGAAACTTTGCTTTCATTCCTTAGGTGGCACACTGACTCAGTAATGCTTACCCCAAGGATTCAGATATGTGCAGCCTGTATACTTGAGATCAGCCCTTCTGGTTCTCTGATGGATGAAACCATCTGGGCAAAGAGCCGTTCTAAGCTGGGGACTATGGTGTCTTTCCCTAGTCTACACAGAAACAGCATCCTGAGGGAGACGAGCTGCTGGCGTTTGATAGCAAAATCTCCTATTCTGAAGAGAAATATTTCGTTGTAAGAGGGTTCCATCAGCCTTGCCACATTTTCTCAAATGGCTATAAAGTAGGGCAGTCATTTAGCAGACTTACTTGAGACCCCGCTTCCCAGGCTGGAAACTTTGCTTTCATTCCTTAGGTGGCACATTGTCTCAGGAGTGCCTACCCCAAGGATTCAGGATGTGCAGCCCGATTAGTAGAGATCAGCCCTTCTGGCTATTTAATGGATGAAATCAACTGGGCAAAGAGCCGTTCTAAGCTGGGGACCATGGTGTCTTTCCCTAGTCTACACAGAAACAGCACCCTGAGGGAGACGAGCTGCTGGCGTTTGGTAGCACAATCTCCTATTCTGAAGAGAAACATTTCGTTGTAAGCGGGTTGCATTAGCCTTGCCACATTTTCTGAACTGGCTATAAAGGAGGGCAGTCAGTAGGCCTCATCCTTCAAACCCACTTCAATTTCATAGAGAAATCAAGAGGCCTCGGTGTGCTTTCCTGTGGCAGGAGATTTGCTTTCATTCCTTAGGTTGCCCTTTGGCTCAGAACAGCCCTCCCAGAAGGATTCAGGGATGTGCAGCCCGATTAGTTGAGATCAGCCCTTCTGGCTCTTTCATGGATGAAACCAACTGGGCAAAGAGCCGTTTTAAGCTGGGGACCATGTTGTCTTTCCCTAGTTTACACAGAAACAGCACCCTGAGGGAGAAGAGCTGCTGGCGTTTGGTAGCAAAATCTCCTATTCTGAAGAGAAACATTTCGTTGTAAGCAGGTTGCATCAGCCTTGTCACATTTTCTCAATTGGCTATAAAGGAGGGCACTCAGCTGACAGACTTACTTCGGGCACTGCTTCCCAGGCCTGAAACTTTGCTTTCATTCCTTAGGTGGCACATTGGCTCAGGAGTGCCTACCAAAAGGATTCAGGGATGTGCAGCCCGCTTAGTAGAGGTCAGCCCTTCTCTCTCTTTCATAGATGAAACCAACGGACAAAGAGCCGTTTTAAGCTGGGGACCTTCGTGTCTTTCCCTAGTCTACACAGAAACAGTACTCTGAGGGAGACGAGCTGCTGGTGTTTGATAGCAAAATCTCCTATTCTGAAGAGAAACATTTCGTTGTAAGCGGGTTGCATCAGCCTTGTCACATTTTCTCAAGTGGATATAAAGGAGGGCAGTCAATAGGCGTCACCCTCCAAGCCCACTCCAATTTCATAGAGAAAACTCCAGGCCTTGCTGTGCTTTCCTGTGGCAAGGAAACTTCTTTTATTCCTCAGGTGGCACTTTGGCTCAGAACAGCCCTACCCCAGGGATTCACGGATTTGCAGCCCGATTGGTTGAGATCAGCCCTTATGGTTGTCTCATGGATGAAACCATCTGGGAAAAGAGCCATTCTTACCTGGGGACCATGGTGTCTTTCCCTAGTCTACACAGAAACACCATTCTTAGGGAGAGGAGCTGCTGGCGCTGGTGGCACAATCTCCTATTCTGAAGAGAAACATTTCGTTGTAAGTGGGTTGCATCAGCCTTGCCACATTTTCTCAACTGGCTATAAAGGAGGGCAGTCAGTAGGCCTCACCCTTCAAGCCGACTCCAATTTCATTGAGAAATCAACAGGCCTCGGTGTGCTTTCCTGTGGCAGGAAATTTGCTTTCATTCCTTAGGTGGCCCTTTGGCTCAGAACAGCCCTCCCAGAAGGATTCAGGGATGTGCAGCCCGATTAGTTGAGATCAGCCCTTCTGGCTCTTTCATGGATGAAACCAAGTTGGCAAAGAGCATTCTACGCTGGGGACCATGGTGTCTTTCCTTAGTCTACACAGAAACAGCACTCTGAGTGAGACGAGCTGCTGGCGTTTGGTAGCAAAATCTCCTATTCTGGAGCAAAACATTTCGTTGTAAGCGGGTTGCATCAGCCTTGTCACATTTTCTCAACTGGATATAAAGGAGGGCAGTCAATAGGCGTCACCCTCCAAGCCCACTCCAATTTCATAGAGAAAACTCCAGGCCTTGCTGTGCTTTCCTGTGGCAAGGAAACTGCTTTCATTCCTCAGGTGACACTTTGGCTCAGACCTGCCCTACCCCAAGGATTCACGGATGTGCAGCACGATTAGTTGAGATCAGCCCTTCTGGTTCTCTCATGGATGAAACCATCTGGGCAAAGAGCCATTCTAAGCTGTGGACCATGGTGTCTTTCCCTAGTCTACACAGAAACAGCATTCTTAGGGAGACGAGCTGCTGGAGTTTGGTAGCAGAATCTCCTATTCTGAAGAGTAACACTTCGTTGTAAGCGGGTTGCATCAGCCTTGCCACATTTTATCAGTTGGCTATAAAGGAGGGCAGTCATTTAGCAGACTTACTTGAGACTCTGCTTCCCAGGCTGGAAACTTTGCTTTCATTCCTTAGGTGGCACATTGGCTCAGGACTGCCTTAACCCAAGTATTCAGGGATTTGCAGTCCGATTAGTTGAGATCGGCCTTTCTGGCTCTTTAATGGATGAAACCAACTGGGCAAAGAGACGTTCTAAGCTGGGGACCATGGTGTCGTTCCCTAGTCTACATAGAAATAGCACTCTGAGGGAGACGAGCTGCTGGCGTTTGGTAGCACAATCTCCTATTCTGCAGTGAAACATTTCGTTGTAAGCGGGATGCATCAGTCTTGCCACATTTTCTCAACTGGATATAAAGGAGGGCAGTCAATAGGCGTCACCCTCCAAGCCCACTCCAATTTCATAGAGAAAACTCGAGGCCTTGCTGTGCTTTCCTGTGGCAAGGAAACTGCTTTCATTCCTCAGGTGACACTTTGGCTCAGAACTGCCCTACCCCAAGCATTCACGGATGTGCAGCACGATTAGTTGAGATCAGCCCTTCTGGTTCTCTCATGGATGAAACCATCTGGGCAAAGAGCCGTTCTAAGATGGGGACCATGGTGCCTTTCCCTAGTCTACACAGAAACAGCATTCTGAGGGAGAGGAGCTGCTGGCGTTTGGTAGCACAATATCCTATTCTGAAGAGAAACATTTCGTTGTAAGCGGGTTGCATCAGCCTTGCCACATTTTCTCAACTGGCTATAAAGGAGGGCAGTCAGTAGGCCTCACCCTTCAAGCCCACTCCAATTTCATAGAGAATTCAACATGCCTCGGTGTGCTTTCCTGTGGCAGGAAATTTGCTTTCATTCCTTAGGTGGCCCTTTGACTCAGAACAGCCCTCCCAGAAGGATTCAGGGATATTCAGCCCGATTAGTTGAGATCAGCCCTTCTCTCACTTTCATGGATGAAACCAACTGGGCAAAGAGCCGTTCTAAGCTGGGGACCATGGTGTCTTTCCCTAGTCTTCACTGAAACAGCACCCTGAGGGAGACGAGCTGCTGGCGTTTGGTAGCAAAATCTCCTATTCTGAAGAGAAACATTTCGTTGTAAGCGGGTTGCATCAGCCTTTCCACATTTTCTCAACTGGCTCTAAAGGAGGGCAGTCAGTTGGCAGACTTACTTGAGGCACTGCTTCCAAGGCTGGAAACTTTGCTTTCATTCCTTAGGTGGCACACTGACTCAGTAATGCTTACCCCAAGGATTCAGATATGTGCAGCCTGTATACTTGAGATCAGCCCTTCTGGTTCTCTGATGGATGAAACCATCTGGGCAAAGAGCCGTTCTAAGCTGGGGACTATGGTGTCTTTCCCTAGTCTACACAGAAACAGCATCCTGAGGGAGACGAGCTGCTGGCGTTTGATAGCAAAATCTCCTATTCTGAAGAGAAATATTTCGTTGTAAGAGGGTTCCATCAGCCTTGCCACATTTTCTCAAATGGCTATAAAGTAGGGCAGTCATTTAGCAGACTTACTTGAGACCCCGCTTCCCAGGCTGGAAACTTTGCTTTCATTCCTTAGGTGGCACATTGTCTCAGGAGTGCCTACCCCAAGGATTCAGGATGTGCAGCCCGATTAGTAGAGATCAGCCCTTCTGGCTATTTAATGGATGAAATCAACTGGGCAAAGAGCCGTTCTAAGCTGGGGACCATGGTGTCTTTCCCTAGTCTACACAGAAACAGCACCCTGAGGGAGACGAGCTGCTGGCGTTTGGTAGCACAATCTCCTATTCTGAAGAGAAACATTTCGTTGTAAGCGGGTTGCATTAGCCTTGCCACATTTTCTGAACTGGCTATAAAGGAGGGCAGTCAGTAGGCCTCATCCTTCAAACCCACTTCAATTTCATAGAGAAATCAAGAGGCCTCGGTGTGCTTTCCTGTGGCAGGAGATTTGCTTTCATTCCTTAGGTTGCCCTTTGGCTCAGAACAGCCCTCCCAGAAGGATTCAGGGATGTGCAGCCCGATTAGTTGAGATCAGCCCTTCTGGCTCTTTCATGGATGAAACCAACTGGGCAAAGAGCCGTTTTAAGCTGGGGACCATGTTGTCTTTCCCTAGTTTACACAGAAACAGCACCCTGAGGGAGAAGAGCTGCTGGCGTTTGGTAGCAAAATCTCCTATTCTGAAGAGAAACATTTCGTTGTAAGCAGGTTGCATCAGCCTTGTCACATTTTCTCAATTGGCTATAAAGGAGGGCACTCAGCTGACAGACTTACTTCGGGCACTGCTTCCCAGGCCTGAAACTTTGCTTTCATTCCTTAGGTGGCACATTGGCTCAGGAGTGCCTACCAAAAGGATTCAGGGATGTGCAGCCCGCTTAGTAGAGGTCAGCCCTTCTCTCTCTTTCATAGATGAAACCAACGGACAAAGAGCCGTTTTAAGCTGGGGACCTTCGTGTCTTTCCCTAGTCTACACAGAAACAGTACTCTGAGGGAGACGAGCTGCTGGTGTTTGATAGCAAAATCTCCTATTCTGAAGAGAAACATTTCGTTGTAAGCGGGTTGCATCAGCCTTGTCACATTTTCTCAAGTGGATATAAAGGAGGGCAGTCAATAGGCGTCACCCTCCAAGCCCACTCCAATTTCATAGAGAAAACTCCAGGCCTTGCTGTGCTTTCCTGTGGCAAGGAAACTTCTTTTATTCCTCAGGTGGCACTTTGGCTCAGAACAGCCCTACCCCAGGGATTCACGGATTTGCAGCCCGATTGGTTGAGATCAGCCCTTATGGTTGTCTCATGGATGAAACCATCTGGGAAAAGAGCCATTCTTACCTGGGGACCATGGTGTCTTTCCCTAGTCTACACAGAAACACCATTCTTAGGGAGAGGAGCTGCTGGCGCTGGTGGCACAATCTCCTATTCTGAAGAGAAACATTTCGTTGTAAGTGGGTTGCATCAGCCTTGCCACATTTTCTCAACTGGCTATAAAGGAGGGCAGTCAGTAGGCCTCACCCTTCAAGCCGACTCCAATTTCATTGAGAAATCAACAGGCCTCGGTGTGCTTTCCTGTGGCAGGAAATTTGCTTTCATTCCTTAGGTGGCCCTTTGGCTCAGAACAGCCCTCCCAGAAGGATTCAGGGATGTGCAGCCCGATTAGTTGAGATCAGCCCTTCTGGCTCTTTCATGGATGAAACCAAGTTGGCAAAGAGCATTCTACGCTGGGGACCATGGTGTCTTTCCTTAGTCTACACAGAAACAGCACTCTGAGTGAGACGAGCTGCTGGCGTTTGGTAGCAAAATCTCCTATTCTGGAGCAAAACATTTCGTTGTAAGCGGGTTGCATCAGCCTTGTCACATTTTCTCAACTGGATATAAAGGAGGGCAGTCAATAGGCGTCACCCTCCAAGCCCACTCCAATTTCATAGAGAAAACTCCAGGCCTTGCTGTGCTTTCCTGTGGCAAGGAAACTGCTTTCATTCCTCAGGTGACACTTTGGCTCAGACCTGCCCTACCCCAAGGATTCACGGATGTGCAGCACGATTAGTTGAGATCAGCCCTTCTGGTTCTCTCATGGATGAAACCATCTGGGCAAAGAGCCATTCTAAGCTGTGGACCATGGTGTCTTTCCCTAGTCTACACAGAAACAGCATTCTTAGGGAGACGAGCTGCTGGAGTTTGGTAGCAGAATCTCCTATTCTGAAGAGTAACACTTCGTTGTAAGCGGGTTGCATCAGCCTTGCCACATTTTATCAGTTGGCTATAAAGGAGGGCAGTCATTTAGCAGACTTACTTGAGACTCTGCTTCCCAGGCTGGAAACTTTGCTTTCATTCCTTAGGTGGCACATTGGCTCAGGACTGCCTTAACCCAAGTATTCAGGGATTTGCAGTCCGATTAGTTGAGATCGGCCTTTCTGGCTCTTTAATGGATGAAACCAACTGGGCAAAGAGACGTTCTAAGCTGGGGACCATGGTGTCGTTCCCTAGTCTACATAGAAATAGCACTCTGAGGGAGACGAGCTGCTGGCGTTTGGTAGCACAATCTCCTATTCTGCAGTGAAACATTTCGTTGTAAGCGGGATGCATCAGTCTTGCCACATTTTCTCAACTGGATATAAAGGAGGGCAGTCAATAGGCGTCACCCTCCAAGCCCACTCCAATTTCATAGAGAAAACTCGAGGCCTTGCTGTGCTTTCCTGTGGCAAGGAAACTGCTTTCATTCCTCAGGTGACACTTTGGCTCAGAACTGCCCTACCCCAAGCATTCACGGATGTGCAGCACGATTAGTTGAGATCAGCCCTTCTGGTTCTCTCATGGATGAAACCATCTGGGCAAAGAGCCGTTCTAAGATGGGGACCATGGTGCCTTTCCCTAGTCTACACAGAAACAGCATTCTGAGGGAGAGGAGCTGCTGGCGTTTGGTAGCACAATATCCTATTCTGAAGAGAAACATTTCGTTGTAAGCGGGTTGCATCAGCCTTGCCACATTTTCTCAACTGGCTATAAAGGAGGGCAGTCAGTAGGCCTCACCCTTCAAGCCCACTCCAATTTCATAGAGAATTCAACATGCCTCGGTGTGCTTTCCTGTGGCAGGAAATTTGCTTTCATTCCTTAGGTGGCCCTTTGACTCAGAACAGCCCTCCCAGAAGGATTCAGGGATATTCAGCCCGATTAGTTGAGATCAGCCCTTCTCTCACTTTCATGGATGAAACCAACTGGGCAAAGAGCCGTTCTAAGCTGGGGACCATGGTGTCTTTCCCTAGTCTTCACTGAAACAGCACCCTGAGGGAGACGAGCTGCTGGCGTTTGGTAGCAAAATCTCCTATTCTGAAGAGAAACATTTCGTTGTAAGCGGGTTGCATCAGCCTTTCCACATTTTCTCAACTGGCTCTAAAGGAGGGCAGTCAGTTGGCAGACTTACTTGAGGCACTGCTTCCAAGGCTGGAAACTTTGCTTTCATTCCTTAGGTGGCACACTGACTCAGTAATGCTTACCCCAAGGATTCAGATATGTGCAGCCTGTATACTTGAGATCAGCCCTTCTGGTTCTCTGATGGATGAAACCATCTGGGCAAAGAGCCGTTCTAAGCTGGGGACTATGGTGTCTTTCCCTAGTCTACACAGAAACAGCATCCTGAGGGAGACGAGCTGCTGGCGTTTGATAGCAAAATCTCCTATTCTGAAGAGAAATATTTCGTTGTAAGAGGGTTCCATCAGCCTTGCCACATTTTCTCAAATGGCTATAAAGTAGGGCAGTCATTTAGCAGACTTACTTGAGACCCCGCTTCCCAGGCTGGAAACTTTGCTTTCATTCCTTAGGTGGCACATTGTCTCAGGAGTGCCTACCCCAAGGATTCAGGATGTGCAGCCCGATTAGTAGAGATCAGCCCTTCTGGCTATTTAATGGATGAAATCAACTGGGCAAAGAGCCGTTCTAAGCTGGGGACCATGGTGTCTTTCCCTAGTCTACACAGAAACAGCACCCTGAGGGAGACGAGCTGCTGGCGTTTGGTAGCACAATCTCCTATTCTGAAGAGAAACATTTCGTTGTAAGCGGGTTGCATTAGCCTTGCCACATTTTCTGAACTGGCTATAAAGGAGGGCAGTCAGTAGGCCTCATCCTTCAAACCCACTTCAATTTCATAGAGAAATCAAGAGGCCTCGGTGTGCTTTCCTGTGGCAGGAGATTTGCTTTCATTCCTTAGGTTGCCCTTTGGCTCAGAACAGCCCTCCCAGAAGGATTCAGGGATGTGCAGCCCGATTAGTTGAGATCAGCCCTTCTGGCTCTTTCATGGATGAAACCAACTGGGCAAAGAGCCGTTTTAAGCTGGGGACCATGTTGTCTTTCCCTAGTTTACACAGAAACAGCACCCTGAGGGAGAAGAGCTGCTGGCGTTTGGTAGCAAAATCTCCTATTCTGAAGAGAAACATTTCGTTGTAAGCAGGTTGCATCAGCCTTGTCACATTTTCTCAATTGGCTATAAAGGAGGGCACTCAGCTGACAGACTTACTTCGGGCACTGCTTCCCAGGCCTGAAACTTTGCTTTCATTCCTTAGGTGGCACATTGGCTCAGGAGTGCCTACCAAAAGGATTCAGGGATGTGCAGCCCGCTTAGTAGAGGTCAGCCCTTCTCTCTCTTTCATAGATGAAACCAACGGACAAAGAGCCGTTTTAAGCTGGGGACCTTCGTGTCTTTCCCTAGTCTACACAGAAACAGTACTCTGAGGGAGACGAGCTGCTGGTGTTTGATAGCAAAATCTCCTATTCTGAAGAGAAACATTTCGTTGTAAGCGGGTTGCATCAGCCTTGTCACATTTTCTCAAGTGGATATAAAGGAGGGCAGTCAATAGGCGTCACCCTCCAAGCCCACTCCAATTTCATAGAGAAAACTCCAGGCCTTGCTGTGCTTTCCTGTGGCAAGGAAACTTCTTTTATTCCTCAGGTGGCACTTTGGCTCAGAACAGCCCTACCCCAGGGATTCACGGATTTGCAGCCCGATTGGTTGAGATCAGCCCTTATGGTTGTCTCATGGATGAAACCATCTGGGAAAAGAGCCATTCTTACCTGGGGACCATGGTGTCTTTCCCTAGTCTACACAGAAACACCATTCTTAGGGAGAGGAGCTGCTGGCGCTGGTGGCACAATCTCCTATTCTGAAGAGAAACATTTCGTTGTAAGTGGGTTGCATCAGCCTTGCCACATTTTCTCAACTGGCTATAAAGGAGGGCAGTCAGTAGGCCTCACCCTTCAAGCCGACTCCAATTTCATTGAGAAATCAACAGGCCTCGGTGTGCTTTCCTGTGGCAGGAAATTTGCTTTCATTCCTTAGGTGGCCCTTTGGCTCAGAACAGCCCTCCCAGAAGGATTCAGGGATGTGCAGCCCGATTAGTTGAGATCAGCCCTTCTGGCTCTTTCATGGATGAAACCAAGTTGGCAAAGAGCATTCTACGCTGGGGACCATGGTGTCTTTCCTTAGTCTACACAGAAACAGCACTCTGAGTGAGACGAGCTGCTGGCGTTTGGTAGCAAAATCTCCTATTCTGGAGCAAAACATTTCGTTGTAAGCGGGTTGCATCAGCCTTGTCACATTTTCTCAACTGGATATAAAGGAGGGCAGTCAATAGGCGTCACCCTCCAAGCCCACTCCAATTTCATAGAGAAAACTCCAGGCCTTGCTGTGCTTTCCTGTGGCAAGGAAACTGCTTTCATTCCTCAGGTGACACTTTGGCTCAGACCTGCCCTACCCCAAGGATTCACGGATGTGCAGCACGATTAGTTGAGATCAGCCCTTCTGGTTCTCTCATGGATGAAACCATCTGGGCAAAGAGCCATTCTAAGCTGTGGACCATGGTGTCTTTCCCTAGTCTACACAGAAACAGCATTCTTAGGGAGACGAGCTGCTGGAGTTTGGTAGCAGAATCTCCTATTCTGAAGAGTAACACTTCGTTGTAAGCGGGTTGCATCAGCCTTGCCACATTTTATCAGTTGGCTATAAAGGAGGGCAGTCATTTAGCAGACTTACTTGAGACTCTGCTTCCCAGGCTGGAAACTTTGCTTTCATTCCTTAGGTGGCACATTGGCTCAGGACTGCCTTAACCCAAGTATTCAGGGATTTGCAGTCCGATTAGTTGAGATCGGCCTTTCTGGCTCTTTAATGGATGAAACCAACTGGGCAAAGAGACGTTCTAAGCTGGGGACCATGGTGTCTTTCCCTAGTCTACATAGAAATAGCACTCTGAGGGAGACGAGCTGCTGGCGTTTGGTAGCACAATCTCCTATTCTGCAGTGAAACATTTCATTGTAAGCGGGATGCATCAGTCTTGCCACATTTTCTCAACTGGATATAAAGGAGGGCAGTCAATAGGCGTCACCCTCCAAGCCCACTCCAATTTCATAGAGAAAACTCCAGGCCTTGCTGTGCTTTCCTGTGGCAAGGAAACTGCTTTCATTCCTCAGGTGACACTTTGGCTCAGAACTGCCCTACCCCAAGCATTCAAGGATGTGCAGCACGATTAGTTGAGATCAGCCCTTCTGGTTCTCTCATGGATGAAACCATCTGGGCAAAGAGCCGTTCTAAGATGGGGACCATGGTGCCTTTCCCTAGTCTACACAGAAACAGCATTCTGAGGGAGAGGAGCTGCTGGCGTTTGGTAGCACAATATCCTATTCTGAAGAGAAACATTTCGTTGTAAGCGGGTTGCATCAGCCTTGCCACATTTTCTCAACTGGCTATAAAGGAGGGCAGTCAGTAGGCCTCACCCTTCAAGCCCACTCCTATTTCATAGAGAAATCAACAGGCCTCGGTGTGCTTTCCTGTGGCAGGAAATTTGCTTTCATTCCTTAGGTGGCCCTTTGGCTCAGAACAGCCCTCCCAGAAGGATTCCGGGATGTGCAGCCCGATTAGTTGAGATCAGCCCTTCTGGCTCTTTCATGGATGAGACCAACTGGGCAAAGAGCCGTTCTAAGCTGGGGACCATGGTGTCTTTCCCTAGTCTACACAGAAACAGCACTCTGAGGGAGACGAGCTGGTGGCGTTTGGTAGTAAAATCTCCTATTCTGAAGAGAAACATTTCGTTGTAAGCGGGTTTCATCAGACTTGCCACATTTTCTCAACTGGCTATAAAGGAGGGCAGTCAGTTCGCAGGCTTATTTGAGGCCCTGCTTCCCAGGCTGGAAACTTTGCTTTCATTCCTTAGGTGGCACATTGTCTCAGGAGTGCCTACCCCAAGGATTCAGGATGTGCAGCCCGATTAGTAGAGATCAGCCCTTCTGGCTATTTAATGGATGAAATCAGCTGGGCAAAGAGCCGTTCTAAGCTGGGGACCATGGTGTCTTTCCCTAGTCTACACAGAAACAGCACCCTGAGGGAGACGAGCTGCTGGCGTTTGGTAGCACAATCTCCTATTCTGAAGAGAAACATTTCGTTGTAAGCGGGTTGCATTAGCCTTGCCACATTTTCTCAACTGGCTATAAAGGAGGGCAGTCAGGAGGCCTCACCCTTCAAACCCACTTCAATTTCATAGAGAAATCAAGAGGCCTCGGTGTGCTTTCCTGTGGCAGGAGATTTGCTTTCATTCCTTAGGTTGCCCTTTGGCTCAGAACAGCCCTCCCAGAAGGATTCAGGGATGTGCAGCCCGATTAGTTGAGATCAGCCCTTCTGGCTCTTTCATGGATGAAACCAACTGGGCAAAGAGCCGTTTTAAGCTGGGGACCATGTTGTCTTTCCCTAGTTTACACAGAAACAGCACCCTGAGGGAGAAGAGCTGCTGGCGTTTGGTAGCAAAATCTCCTATTCTGAAGAGAAACATTTCGTTGTAAGCAGGTTGCATCAGCCTTGTCACATTTTCTCAATTGGCTATAAAGGAGGGCACTCAGCTGACAGACTTACTTCGGGCACTGCTTCCCAGGCCTGAAACTTTGCTTTCATTCCTTAGGTGGCACATTGGCTCAGGAGTGCCTACCAAAAGGATTCAGGGATGTGCAGCCCGCTTAGTAGAGGTCAGCCCTTCTCTCTCTTTCATAGATGAAACCAACGGACAAAGAGCCGTTTTAAGCTGGGGACCTTCGTGTCTTTCCCTAGTCTACACAGAAACAGTACTCTGAGGGAGACGAGCTGCTGGTGTTTGATAGCAAAATCTCCTATTCTGAAGAGAAACATTTCGTTGTAAGCGGGTTGCATCAGCCTTGTCACATTTTCTCAAGTGGATATAAAGGAGGGCAGTCAATAGGCGTCACCCTCCAAGCCCACTCCAATTTCATAGAGAAAACTCCAGGCCTTGCTGTGCTTTCCTGTGGCAAGGAAACTTCTTTTATTCCTCAGGTGGCACTTTGGCTCAGAACAGCCCTACCCCAGGGATTCACGGATTTGCAGCCCGATTGGTTGAGATCAGCCCTTATGGTGGTCTCATGGATGAAACCATCTGGGAAAAGAGCCATTCTTACCTGGGGACCATGGTGTCTTTCCCTAGTCTACACAGAAACACCATTCTTAGGGAGAGGAGCTGCTGGCGCTGGTGGCACAATCTCCTATTCTGAAGAGAAACATTTCGTTGTAAGTGGGTTGCATCAGCCTTGCCACATTTTCTCAACTGGCTATAAAGGAGGGCAGTCAGTAGGCCTCACCCTTCAAGCCGACTCCAATTTCATTGAGAAATCAACAGGCCTCGGTGTGCTTTCCTGTGGCAGGAAATTTGCTTTCATTCCTTAGGTGGCCCTTTGGCTCAGAACAGCCCTCCCAGAAGGATTCAGGGATGTGCAGCCCGATTAGTTGAGATCAGCCCTTCTGGCTCTTTCATGGATGAAACCAAGTTGGCAAAGAGCATTCTACGCTGGGGACCATGGTGTCTTTCCTTAGTCTACACAGAAACAGCACTCTGAGTGAGACGAGCTGCTGGCGTTTGGTAGCAAAATCTCCTATTTTGGAGCAAAACATTTCGTTGTAAGCGGGTTGCATCAGCCTTGTCACATTTTCTCAACTGGATATAAAGGAGGGCAGTCAATAGGCGTCACCCTCCAAGCCCACTCCAATTTCATAGAGAAAACTCCAGGCCTTGCTGTGCTTTCCTGTGGCAAGGAAACTGCTTTCATTCCTCAGGTGACACTTTGGCTCAGACCTGCCCTACCCCAAGGATTCACGGATGTGCAGCACGATTAGTTGAGATCAGCCCTTCTGGTTCTCTCATGGATGAAACCATCTGGGCAAAGAGCCATTCTAAGCTGGGGACCATGGTGTCTTTCCCTAGTCTACACAGAAACAGCATTCTTAGGGAGACGAGCTGCTGGAGTTTGGTAGCAGAATCTCCTATTCTGAAGAGTAACACTTCGTTGTAAGCGGGTTGCATCAGCCTTGCCACATTTTATCAGTTGGCTATAAAGGAGGGCAGTCATTTAGCAGACTTACTTGAGACTCTGCTTCCCAGGCTGGAAACTTTGCTTTCATTCCTTAGGTGGCACATTGGCTCAGGACTGCCTTAACCCAAGTATTCAGGGATTTGCAGTCCAATTAGTTGAGATCGGCCTTTCTGGCTCTTTAATGGATGAAACCAACTGGGCAAAGAGACGTTCTAAGCTGGGGACCATGGTGTCTTTCCCTAGTCTACATAGAAATAGCACTCTGAGGGAGACGAGCTGCTGGCGTTTGGTAGCACAATCTCCTATTCTGCAGTGAAACATTTCATTGTAAGCGGGATGCATCAGTCTTGCCACATTTTCTCAACTGGATATAAAGGAGGGCAGTCAATAGGCGTCACCCTCCAAGCCCACTCCAATTTCATAGAGAAAACTCCAGGCCTTGCTGTGCTTTCCTGTGGCAAGGAAACTGCTTTCATTCCTCAGGTGACACTTTGGCTCAGAACTGCCCTACCCCAAGCATTCATGGATGTGCAGCACGATTAGTTGAGATCAGCCCTTCTGGTTCTCTCATGGATGAAACCATCTGGGCAAAGAGCCGTTCTAAGATGGGGACCATGGTGCCTTTCCCTAGTCTACACAGAAACAGCATTCTGAGGGAGAGGAGCTGCTGGCGTTTGGTAGCACAATATCCTATTCTGAAGAGAAACATTTCGTTGTAAGCGGGTTGCATCAGCCTTGCCACATTTTCTCAACTGGCTATAAAGGAGGGCAGTCAGTAGGCCTCACCCTTCAAGCCCACTCCTATTTCATAGAGAAATCAACAGGCCTCGGTGTGCTTTCCTGTGGCAGGAAATTTGCTTTCATTCCTTAGGTGGCCCTTTGGCTCAGAACAGCCCTCCCAGAAGGATTCCGGGATGTGCAGCCCGATTAGTTGAGATCAGCCCTTCTGGCTCTTTCATGGATGAGACCAACTGGGCAAAGAGCCGTTCTAAGCTGGGGACCATGGTGTCTTTCCCTAGTCTACACAGAAACAGCACTCTGAGGGAGACGAGCTGGTGGCGTTTGGTAGTAAAATCTCCTATTCTGAAGAGAAACATTTCGTTGTAAGCGGGTTTCATCAGACTTGCCACATTTTCTCAACTGGCTATAAAGGAGGGCAGTCAGTTCGCAGGCTTATTTGAGGCCCTGCTTCCCAGGCTGGAAACTTTGCTTTCATTCCTTAGGTGGCACATTGTCTCAGGAGTGCCTACCCCAAGGATTCAGGATGTGCAGCCCGATTAGTAGAGATCAGCCCTTCTGGCTATTTAATGGATGAAATCAGCTGGGCAAAGAGCCGTTCTAAGCTGGGGACCATGGTGTCTTTCCCTAGTCTACACAGAAACAGCACCCTGAGGGAGACGAGCTGCTGGCGTTTGGTAGCACAATCTCCTATTCTGAAGAGAAACATTTCGTTGTAAGCGGGTTGCATTAGCCTTGCCACATTTTCTCAACTGGCTATAAAGGAGGGCAGTCAGGAGGCCTCACCCTTCAAACCCACTTCAATTTCATAGAGAAATCAAGAGGCCTCGGTGTGCTTTCCTGTGGCAGGAGATTTGCTTTCATTCCTTAGGTTGCCCTTTGGCTCAGAACAGCCCTCCCAGAAGGATTCAGGGATGTGCAGCCCGATTAGTTGAGATCAGCCCTTCTGGCTCTTTCATGGATGAAACCAACTGGGCAAAGAGCCGTTTTAAGCTGGGGACCATGTTGTCTTTCCCTAGTTTACACAGAAACAGCACCCTGAGGGAGAAGAGCTGCTGGCGTTTGGTAGCAAAATCTCCTATTCTGAAGAGAAACATTTCGTTGTAAGCAGGTTGCATCAGCCTTGTCACATTTTCTCAATTGGCTATAAAGGAGGGCACTCAGCTGACAGACTTACTTCGGGCACTGCTTCCCAGGCCTGAAACTTTGCTTTCATTCCTTAGGTGGCACATTGGCTCAGGAGTGCCTACCAAAAGGATTCAGGGATGTGCAGCCCGCTTAGTAGAGGTCAGCCCTTCTCTCTCTTTCATAGATGAAACCAACGGACAAAGAGCCGTTTTAAGCTGGGGACCTTCGTGTCTTTCCCTAGTCTACACAGAAACAGTACTCTGAGGGAGACGAGCTGCTGGTGTTTGATAGCAAAATCTCCTATTCTGAAGAGAAACATTTCGTTGTAAGCGGGTTGCATCAGCCTTGTCACATTTTCTCAAGTGGATATAAAGGAGGGCAGTCAATAGGCGTCACCCTCCAAGCCCACTCCAATTTCATAGAGAAAACTCCAGGCCTTGCTGTGCTTTCCTGTGGCAAGGAAACTTCTTTTATTCCTCAGGTGGCACTTTGGCTCAGAACAGCCCTACCCCAGGGATTCACGGATTTGCAGCCCGATTGGTTGAGATCAGCCCTTATGGTGGTCTCATGGATGAAACCATCTGGGAAAAGAGCCATTCTTACCTGGGGACCATGGTGTCTTTCCCTAGTCTACACAGAAACACCATTCTTAGGGAGAGGAGCTGCTGGCGCTGGTGGCACAATCTCCTATTCTGAAGAGAAACATTTCGTTGTAAGTGGGTTGCATCAGCCTTGCCACATTTTCTCAACTGGCTATAAAGGAGGGCAGTCAGTAGGCCTCACCCTTCAAGCCGACTCCAATTTCATTGAGAAATCAACAGGCCTCGGTGTGCTTTCCTGTGGCAGGAAATTTGCTTTCATTCCTTAGGTGGCCCTTTGGCTCAGAACAGCCCTCCCAGAAGGATTCAGGGATGTGCAGCCCGATTAGTTGAGATCAGCCCTTCTGGCTCTTTCATGGATGAAACCAAGTTGGCAAAGAGCATTCTACGCTGGGGACCATGGTGTCTTTCCTTAGTCTACACAGAAACAGCACTCTGAGTGAGACGAGCTGCTGGCGTTTGGTAGCAAAATCTCCTATTCTGGAGCAAAACATTTCGTTGTAAGCGGGTTGCATCAGCCTTGTCACATTTTCTCAACTGGATATAAAGGAGGGCAGTCAATAGGCGTCACCCTCCAAGCCCACTCCAATTTCATAGAGAAAACTCCAGGCCTTGCTGTGCTTTCCTGTGGCAAGGAAACTGCTTTCATTCCTCAGGTGACACTTTGGCTCAGACCTGCCCTACCCCAAGGATTCACGGATGTGCAGCACGATTAGTTGAGATCAGCCCTTCTGGTTCTCTCATGGATGAAACCATCTGGGCAAAGAGCCATTCTAAGCTGGGGACCATGGTGTCTTTCCCTAGTCTACACAGAAACAGCATTCTTAGGGAGACGAGCTGCTGGAGTTTGGTAGCAGAATCTCCTATTCTGAAGAGTAACACTTCGTTGTAAGCGGGTTGCATCAGCCTTGCCACATTTTATCAGTTGGCTATAAAGGAGGGCAGTCATTTAGCAGACTTACTTGAGACTCTGCTTCCCAGGCTGGAAACTTTGCTTTCATTCCTTAGGTGGCACATTGGCTCAGGACTGCCTTAACCCAAGTATTCAGGGATTTGCAGTCCGATTAGTTGAGATCGGCCTTTCTGGCTCTTTAATGGATGAAACCAACTGGGCAAAGAGACGTTCTAAGCTGGGGACCATGGTGTCTTTCCCTAGTCTACATAGAAATAGCACTCTGAGGGAGACGAGCTGCTGGCGTTTGGTAGCACAATCTCCTATTCTGCAGTGAAACATTTCATTGTAAGCGGGATGCATCAGTCTTGCCACATTTTCTCAACTGGATATAAAGGAGGGCAGTCAATAGGCGTCACCCTCCAAGCCCACTCCAATTTCATAGAGAAAACTCCAGGCCTTGCTGTGCTTTCCTGTGGCAAGGAAACTGCTTTCATTCCTCAGGTGACACTTTGGCTCAGAACTGCCCTACCCCAAGCATTCACGGATGTGCAGCACGATTAGTTGAGATCAGCCCTTCTGGTTCTCTCATGGATGAAACCATCTGGGCAAAGAGCCGTTCTAAGATGGGGACCTTGGTGCCTTTCCCTAGTCTACACAGAAACAGCATTCTGAGGGAGAGGAGCTGCTGGCGTTTGGTAGCGCAATATCCTATTCTGAAGAGAAACATTTCGTTGTAAGCGGGTTGCATCAGCCTTGCCACATTTTCTCAACTGGCTATAAAGGAGGGCAGTCAGTAGGCCTCACCCTTCAAGCCCACTCCTATTTCATAGAGAAATCAACAGGCCTCGGTGTGCTTTCCTGTGGCAGGAAATTTGCTTTCATTCCTTAGGTGGCCCTTTGGCTCAGAACAGCCCTCCCAGAAGGATTCCGGGATGTGCAGCCCGATTAGTTGAGATCAGCCCTTCTGGCTCTTTCATGGATGAGACCAACTGGGCAAAGAGCCGTTCTAAGCTGGGGACCATGGTGCCTTTCCCTAGTCTACACAGAAACAGCACTCTGAGGGAGACGAGCTGGTGGCGTTTGGTAGTAAAATCTCCTATTCTGAAGAGAAACATTTCGTTGTAAGCGGGTTTCATCAGACTTGCCACATTTTCTCAACTGGCTATAAAGGAGGGCAGTCAGTTCGCCAGCTTATTTGAGGCCCTGCTTCCCAGGCTGGAAACTTTGCTTTCATTCCTTAGGTGGCACATTGACTCAGGAGTGTCTACCCCAAGGATTCAGGGATGTGCAGCCCGATTAGTAGAGATCAGGTTTCTGGCTCTTTCATGGATGAAGCCAACTGGGCAAAGAGCCATTCTAAGCTCGGGACCATGCTGTCTTTCCTTAGACTGCACAGAAACAGCACTCTGAGTGAGAGGAGCTGCTGGCGTTTGGTAGCAAAATCTCCTATTGTGAAGAGAAACATTTCGTTGTAAGCGGGTTGCCTCAGCCTTGTCACATTTTCTCAACTGGATATAAAGGAGGGCAGTCAGTAGGCGTCACCTTTGAAACCCACTCCAATTTCATAGAGAAAATGCCAGGCCTTGGTGTGCTTTCCTGTGGCAAGGAAACTGCTTTCATTCCTTAGGTTGCACCTTGGCTCAGAACTGCCCTATCCCAAGGATTCAGGGATGTGCAGCCCGATTAGTTGAGATCAGCCCTTCTGGCTCTTCCATGGATGAAACCAACTGAGCAAAGAGCCGTTCTAAGCTGGGGACCATGGTGTCTTTCCTTAATCTACACAGAAACAGCATTCTGAGTGAGACGAGCTGCTGGCGTTTGGTAGCAAAATCTCCTATTCTGGAGAGAAACATTTTATTGTAAGCGGGTGGCATCAGCCTTGTCACATTTTCTCAAGTGGATATAAAGGAGGGCAGTCAATAGGCGTCACCCTCCAAGCCATTCCAATTTCATAGAGAAAACTCCAGGCCTTGCTGTGCTTTCCTGTGGTAAGGAAACTGCTTTCATTCCTCAGGTGGCACTTTGGTTCAGAACTGCCCTACCCCAAGGATTCATGGATGTGCAGCCCGATTGGTTGAGATCAGCCCTTCTGGTTCTCTCATGGATGAAACCATCTGGGCAAAGAGCCATTCTAAGCTGGGGACCATGGTGTCTTTCCCTAGTCTACACAGAAACAGCATTCTTAGGGAGACGAGCTGCTGGCGTTGGTAGCACAATCTCCTATTCTGAAGAGAAACATATCGTTGTAAGTGGGTTGCATCAGCCTTGCCACATTTTCTCAACTGGCTATAAAGGAGGGCAGTCAGTTGGCGGAATTACTTTAGGCACTGCTTCCAAGGCTGGAAACTTTGCTTTCATTCCTTAGGTGGCACACTGGCTCAGTAGTGCCAACCCCAAGGATTCAGGGATGTGCAGCCTGTATAGTTGAGATCAGCCCTTCTGGCTCTTTCATGGATGAAACCAACTGGGCAAAGAGCCGTTCTAAGCTGGGGACCATAGTGTCTTTCCCTAGTTTACACAGAACAGCACGCTGAGGGAGACGAGCTGTTGGCGTTTGAAAGAAAAATCTCCTATTCTGAAGAGAAACATTTCGTTGTAAGCGGGTTGCATCAGTCTTTCCACATTTTCTCAACTGGCTATAAATGAGGGCAGTCAGTAGGCCTCACCCTTCAAGCCCACTCCAATTTCATAGAGAAATCAACATGCCTCGGTGTGCTTTCCTGTGGCAGGAAATTTGCTTTCATTCCTTAGGTGGCCCTTTGGCTCAGAACAGCCCTCCCAGAAGGATTCAGGGATATTCAGCCCGATTAGTTGAGATCAGCCCTTCTCTCACTTTCATGGATGAAACCAACTGGGCAAAGAGCCGTTCTAAGCTGGGGACCATGGTGTCTTTCCCTAGTCTACACTGAAACAGCACCCTGAGGGAGACGAGCTGCTGGCGTTTGGTAGCAAAATCTCCTATTCTGAAGAGAAACATTTCGTTGTAAGCGGGTTGCATCAGCCTTTCCACATTTTCTCAACTGGCTCTAAAGGAGGGCAGTCAGTTGGCAGACTTACTTGAGGCACTGCTTCCAAGGCTGGAAACTTTGCTTTCATTCCTTAGGTGGCACACTGACTCAGTAATGCCTACCCCAAGGATTCAGATATGTGCAGCCTGTATACTTGAGATCAGCCCTTCTGGTTCTCTGATGGATGAAACCATCTGGGCAAAGAGCCGTTCTAAGCTGGGGACTATGGTGTCTTTCCCTAGTCTACAGAGAAACAGCATCCTGAGGGAGACGAGCTGCTGGCGTTTGATAGCAAAATCTCCTATTCTGAAGAGAAATATTTCGTTGTAAGAGGGTTCCATCAGCCTTGCCACATTTTCTCAAATGGCTATAAAGTAGGGCAGTCATTTAGCAGACTTACTTGAGACCCCGCTTCCCAGGCTGGAAACTTTGCTTTCATTCCTTAGGTGGCACATTGTCTCAGGAGTGCCTACCCCAAGGATTCAGGATGTGCAGCCCGATTAGTAGAGATCAGCCCTTCTGGCTATTTAATGGATGAAATCAACTGGGCAAAGAGCCGTTCTAAGCTGGGGACCATGGTGTCTTTCCCTAGTCTACACAGAAACAGCACCCTGAGGGAGACGAGCTGCTGGCGTTTGGTAGCACAATCTCCTATTCTGAAGAGAAACAATTCGTTGTAAGCGGGTTGCATTAGCCTTGCCAAATTTTCTCAACTGGCTATAAAGGAGGGCAGTCAGGAGGCCTCACCCTTCAAACCCACTTCAATTTCATAGAGAAATCAAGAGGCCTCGGTGTGCTTTCCTGTGGCAGGAGATTTGCTTTCATTCCTTAGGTTGCCCTTTGGCTCAGAACAGCCCTCCCAGAAGGATTCAGGGATGTGCAGCCCGATTAGTTGAGATCAGCCCTTCTGGCTCTTTCATGGATGAAACCAACTGGGCAAAGAGCCGTTTTAAGCTGGGGACCATGTTGTCTTTCCCTAGTTTACACAGAAACAGCACCCTGAGGGAGAAGAGCTGCTGGCGTTTGGTAGCAAAATCTCCTATTCTGAAGAGAAACATTTCGTTGTAAGCAGGTTGCATCAGCCTTGTCACATTTTCTCAATTGGCTATAAAGGAGGGCACTCAGCTGACAGACTTACTTCGGGCACTGCTTCCCAGGCCTGAAACTTTGCTTTCATTCCTTAGGTGGCACATTGGCTCAGGAGTGCCTACCAAAAGGATTCAGGGATGTGCAGCCCGCTTAGTAGAGGTCAGCCCTTTTCTCTCTTTCATAGATGAAACCAACGGACAAAGAGCCGTTTTAAGCTGGGGACCTTCGTGTCTTTCCCTAGTCTACACAGAAACAGTACTCTGAGGGAGACGAGCTGCTGGTGTTTGATAGCAAAATCTCCTATTCTGAAGAGAAACATTTCGTTGTAACCGGGTTGCATCAGCCTTGTCACATTTTCTCAAGTGGATATAAAGGAGGGCAGTCAATAGGCATCACCCTCCAAGCCCACTCCAATTTCATAGAGAAAACTCCAGGCCTTGCTGTGCTTTCCTGTGGCAAGGAAACTTCTTTTATTCCTCAGGTGGCACTTTGGCTCAGAACAGCCCTACCCCAGGGATTCACGGATTTGCAGCCCGATTGGTTGAGATCAGCCCTTATGGTTGTCTCATAGATGAAACCATCTGGGAAAAGAGCCATTCTTACCTGGGGACCATGGTGTCTTTCCCTAGTCTACACAGAAACACCATTCTTAGGGAGAGGAGCTGCTGGCGCTGGTGGCACAATCTCCTATTCTGAAGAGAAACATTTCGTTGTAAGTGGGTTGCATCAGCCTTGCCACATTTTCTCAACTGGCTATAAAGGAGGGCAGTCAGTAGGCCACACCCTTCAAGCCGACTCCAATTTCATTGAGAAATCAACAGGCCTCGGTGTGCTTTCCTGTGGCAGGAAATTTGCTTTCATTCCTTAGGTGGCCCTTTGGCTCAGAACAGCCCTCCCAGAAGGATTCAGGGATGTGCAGCCCGATTAGTTGAGATCAGCCCTTCTGGCTCTTTCATGGATGAAACCAACTTGGCAAAGAGCATTCTACGCTGGGGACCATGGTGTCTTTCCTTAGTCTACACAGAAACAGCACTCTGAGTGAGACGAGCTGCTGGCGTTTGGTAGCAAAATCTCCTATTCTGGAGCAAAACATTTCGTTGTAAGCGGGTTGCATCAGCCTTGTCACATTTTCTCAACTGGATATAAAGGAGGGCAGTCAATAGGCGTCACCCTCCAAGCCCACTCCAATTTCATAGAGAAAACTCCAGGCCTTGCTGTGCTTTCCTGTGGCAAGGAAACTGCTTTCATTCCTCAGGTGACACTTTGGCTCAGACCTGCCCTACCCCAAGGATTCACGGATGTGCAGCACGATTAGTTGAGATCAGCCCTTCTGGTTCTCTCATGGATGAAACCATCTGGGCAAAGAGCCATTCTAAGCTGGGGACCATGGTGTCTTTCCCTAGTCTACACAGAAACAGCATTCTTAGGGAGACGAGCTGCTGGAGTTTGGTAGCAGAATCTCCTATTCTGAAGAGTAACACTTCGTTGTAAGCGGGTTGCATCAGCCTTGCCACATTTTATCAGTTGGCTATAAAGGAGGGCAGTCATTTAGCAGACTTACTTGAGACTCTGCTTCCCAGGCTGGAAACTTTGCTTTCATTCCTTAGGTGGCACATTGGCTCAGGACTGCCTTAACCCAAGTATTCAGGGATTTGCAGTCCGATTAGTTGAGATCGGCCTTTCTGGCTCTTTAATGGATGAAACCAACTGGGCAAAGAGACGTTCTAAGCTGGGGACCATGGTGTCTTTCCCTAGTCTACATAGAAATAGCACTCTGAGGGAGACGAGCTGCTGGCGTTTGGTAGCACAATCTCCTATTCTGCAGTGAAACATTTCGTTGTAAGCGGGATGCATCAGTCTTGCCACATTTTCTCAACTGGATATAAAGGAGGGCAGTCAATAGGCGTCACCCTCCAAGCCCACTCCAATTTCATAGAGAAAACTCCAGGCCTTGCTGTGCTTTCCTGTGGCAAGGAAACTGCTTTCATTCCTCAGGTGACACTTTGGCTCAGAACTGCCCTACCCCAAGCATTCACTGATGTGCAGCACGATTAGTTGAGATCAGCCCTTCTGGTTCTCTCATGGATGAAACCATCTGGGCAAAGAGCCGTTCTAAGATGGGGACCATGGTGCCTTTCCCTAGTCTACACAGAAACAGCATTCTGAGGGAGAGGAGCTGCTGGCGTTTGGTAGCACAATATCCTATTCTGAAGAGAAACATTTCGTTGTAAGCGGGTTGCATCAGCCTTGCCACATTTTCTCAACTGGCTATAAAGGAGGGCAGTCAGTAGGCCTCACCCTTCAAGCCCACTCCTATTTCATAGAGAAATCAACAGGCCTCGGTGTGCTTTCCTGTGGCAGGAAATTTGCTTTCATTCCTTAGGTGGCCCTTTGGCTCAGAACAGCCCTCCCAGAAGGATTCCGGGATGTGCAGCCCGATTAGTTGAGATCAGCCCTTCTGGCTCTTTCATGGATGAGACCAACTGGGCAAAGAGCCGTTCTAAGCTGGGGACCATGGTGTCTTTCCCTAGTCTACACAGAAACAGCACTCTGAGGGAGACGAGCTGGTGGCGTTTGGTAGTAAAATCTCCTATTCTGAAGAGAAACATTTCGTTGTAAGCGGGTTTCATCAGACTTGCCACATTTTCTCAACTGGCTATAAAGGAGGGCAGTCAGTTCGCCAGCTTATTTGAGGCCCTGCTTCCCAGGCTGGAAACTTTGCTTTCATTCCTTAGGTGGCACATTGCCTCAGGAGTGTCTACCCCAAGGATTCAGGGATGTGCAGCCCGATTAGTAGAGATCAGGTTTCTGGCTCTTTCATGGATGAAGCCAACTGGGCAAAGAGCCATTCTAAGCTCGGGACCATGCTGTCTTTCCTTAGACTGCACAGAAACAGCACTCTGAGTGAGAGGAGCTGCTGGCGTTTGGTAGCAAAATCTCCTATTGTGAAGAGAAACATTTCGTTGTAAGCGGGTTGCCTCAGCCTTGTCACATTTTCTCTACTGGATATAAAGGAGGGCAGTCAGTAGGCGTCACCTTTGAAGCCCACTCCAATTTCATAGAGAAAACGCCAGGCCTTGCTGTGCTTTCCTGTGGCAAGGAAACTGCTTTCATTCCTTAGGTTGCACCTTGGCTCAGAACTGCCCTATCCCAAGGATTCAGGGATGTGCAGCCCGATTAGTTGAGATCAGCCCTTCTGGCTCTTCCATGGATGAAACCAACTGAGCAAAGAGCCGTTCTAAGCTGGGGACCATGGTGTCTTTCCTTAATCTACACAGAAACAGCATTCTGAGTGAGACGAGCTGCTGGCGTTTGGTAGCAAAATCTCCTATTCTGGAGAGAAACATTTCATTGTAAGCGGGTGGCATCAGCCTTGTCACATTTTCTCAAGTGGATATAAAGGAGGGCAGTCAATAGGCGTCACCCTCCAAGCCATTCCAATTTCATAGAGAAAACTCCAGGCCTTGCTGTGCTTTCCTGTGGTAAGGAAACTGCTTTCATTCCTCAGGTGGCACTTTGGCTCAGAACTGCCCTACCCCAAGGATTCATGGATGTGCAGCCCGATTGGTTGAGATCAGCCCTTCTGGTTCTCTCATGGATGAAACCATCTGGGCAAAGAGCCATTCTAAGCTGGGGACCATGGTGTCTTTCCCTAGTCTACACAGAAACAGCATTCTTAGGGAGACGAGCTGCTGGCGTTGGTAGCACAATCTCCTATTCTGAAGAGAAACATATCGTTGTAAGTGGGTTGCATCAGCCTTGCCACATTTTCTCAACTGGCTATAAAGGAGGGCAGTCAGTTGGCGGAATTACTTTAGGCACTGCTTCCAAGGCTGGAAACTTTGCTTTCATTCCTTAGGTGGCACACTGTCTCAGTAGTGCCAACCCCAAGGATTCAGGGATGTGCAGCCTGTATAGTTGAGATCAGCCATTCTGGTTCTCTCATGGATGAAACCATCTGGGCAAAGAGCCGTTCTAAGCTGCGGACCATGGTGTCTTTCCCTACTCTACACAGAAACAGCACCCTGAGGGAGACGACCTGCTGGCGTTTGACAGCAAAATCTCCTATTCTGAAGAGAAACATTTCGTTGTAATAGGGTTCCATCAACCTTGCCACATTTTCTCAAATGGCTATAAAGTAGGGCAGTCATTTAGCAGACTTACTTGAGACACTGCTTCCCAGGCTGGAAACTTTGCTTTCATTCCTTAGGTGGCACTTCGGCTCGGAATGCCTACCCCAAGGATTCAGGTATGTGCAGCCCGATTAGTAGCGATCAGCCCTTCTTGCTCTTTCATGGATGAAAGCAACTGGGCAAGAGCCGTTCTAAGCTGGGGACCTTCGGGTCTTTCCCTAGTCTACACAGAAACAGCACTCTGAGGGAGACGAGCTGCTGGCGTTTGATAGCAAAATCTCCTATTCTGAAGAGAAACATTTTGTTGTAAGAGGGTTTCATCAGCCTTGCCACATTTTCTCAAATGGCTATAAAGGAGGGCAGTCTTTTAGCAGACTTACTTCAGGCCCTGCTTCCCAGGCTGTAAACTTTGCTTTCATTCCTTAGGTGCACATTGGCTCAGGACTGCCCTACCCCAAGTATTCAGGGATTTGTAGCCCGATTAGTTGAGATCAGCCCTTCTGGCTCTCTCATGGATGAAACCAACTGGGCAAAGAGCCGTTCTAAGCTGGGGACCATAGTGTCTTTCCCTAGTTTACACAGAACAGCACGCTGAGGGAGACGAGCTGTTGTCGTTTGAAAGAAAAATCTCCTATTCTGAAGAGAAACATTTCGTTGTAAGCGGGTTGCATCAGTCTTTCCACATTTTCTCAACTGGCTATAAATGAGGGCAGTCAGTAGGCCTCACCCTTCAAGCCCACTCCAATTTCATAGAGAAATCAACATGCCTCGGTGTGCTTTCCTGTGGCAGGAAATTTGCTTTCATTCCTTAGGTGGCCCTTTGGCTCAGAACAGCCCTCCCAGAAGGATTCAGGGATATTCAGCCCGATTAGTTGAGATCAGCCCTTCTCTCACTTTCATGGATGAAACCAACTGGGCAAAGAGCCGTTCTAAGCTGGGGACCATGGTGTCTTTCCCTAGTCTACACTGAAACAGCACCCTGAGGGAAACGAGCTGCTGGCGTTTGGTAGCAAAATCTCCTATTCTGAAGAGAAACATTTCGTTGTAAGCGGGTTGCATCAGCCTTTCCACATTTTCTCAACTGGCTCTAAAGGAGGGCAGTCAGTTGGCAGACTTACTTGAGGCACTGCTTCCAAGGCTGGGAACTTTGCTTTCATTCCTTAGGTGGCACACTGGCTCAGTAGTGCCTACCCCAAAGATTCAGTGATGTGCAGCCCGATTAGTTGAGATCAGCCCTTCTGGCTATTTAATGGATGAAATCAACTGGGCAAAGAGCCGTTCTAAGCTGGGGACCATGGTGTCTTTCCCTAGTCTACACAGAAACAGCACCCTGAGGGAGACGAGCTGCTGGCGTTTGGTAGCACAATCTCCTATTCTGAAGAGAAACAATTCGTTGTAAGCGGGTTGCATTAGCCTTGCCAAATTTTCTCAACTGGCTATAAAGGAGGGCAGTCAGGAGGCCTCACCCTTCAAACCCACTTCAATTTCATAGAGAAATCAAGAGGCCTCGGTGTGCTTTCCTGTGGCAGGAGATTTGCTTTCATTCCTTAGGTTGCCCTTTGGCTCAGAACAGCCCTCCCAGAAGGATTCAGGGATGTGCAGCCCGATTAGTTGAGATCAGCCCTTCTGGCTCTTTCATGGATGAAACCAACTGGGCAAAGAGCCGTTTTAAGCTGGGGACCATGTTGTCTTTCCCTAGTTTACACAGAAACAGCACCCTGAGGGAGAAGAGCTGCTGGCGTTTGGTAGCAAAATCTCCTATTCTGAAGAGAAACATTTCGTTGTAAGCAGGTTGCATCAGCCTTGTCACATTTTCTCAATTGGCTATAAAGGAGGGCACTCAGCTGACAGACTTACTTCGGGCACTGCTTCCCAGGCCTGAAACTTTGCTTTCATTCCTTAGGTGGCACATTGGCTCAGGAGTGCCTACCAAAAGGATTCAGGGATGTGCAGCCCGCTTAGTAGAGGTCAGCCCTTTTCTCTCTTTCATAGATGAAACCAACGGACAAAGAGCCGTTTTAAGCTGGGGACCTTCGTGTCTTTCCCTAGTCTACACAGAAACAGTACTCTGAGGGAGACGAGCTGCTGGTGTTTGATAGCAAAATCTCCTATTCTGAAGAGAAACATTTCGTTGTAACCGGGTTGCATCAGCCTTGTCACATTTTCTCAAGTGGATATAAAGGAGGGCAGTCAATAGGCATCACCCTCCAAGCCCACTCCAATTTCATAGAGAAAACTCCAGGCCTTGCTGTGCTTTCCTGTGGCAAGGAAACTTCTTTTATTCCTCAGGTGGCACTTTGGCTCAGAACAGCCCTACCCCAGGGATTCACGGATTTGCAGCCCGATTGGTTGAGATCAGCCCTTATGGTTGTCTCATGGATGAAACCATCTGGGAAAAGAGCCATTCTTACCTGGGGACCATGGTGTCTTTCCCTAGTCTACACAGAAACACCATTCTTAGGGAGAGGAGCTGCTGGCGCTGGTGGCACAATCTCCTATTCTGAAGAGAAACATTTCGTTGTAAGTGGGTTGCATCAGCCTTGCCACATTTTCTCAACTGGCTATAAAGGAGGGCAGTCAGTAGGCCACACCCTTCAAGCCGACTCCAATTTCATTGAGAAATCAACAGGCCTCGGTGTGCTTTCCTGTGGCAGGAAATTTGCTTTCATTCCTTAGGTGGCCCTTTGGCTCAGAACAGCCCTCCCAGAAGGATTCAGGGATGTGCAGCCCGATTAGTTGAGATCAGCCCTTCTGGCTCTTTCATGGATGAAACCAACTTGGCAAAGAGCATTCTACGCTGGGGACCATGGTGTCTTTCCTTAGTCTACACAGAAACAGCACTCTGAGTGAGACGAGCTGCTGGCGTTTGGTAGCAAAATCTCCTATTCTGGAGCAAAACATTTCGTTGTAAGCGGGTTGCATCAGCCTTGTCACATTTTCTCAACTGGATATAAAGGAGGGCAGTCAATAGGCGTCACCCTCCAAGCCCACTCCAATTTCATAGAGAAAACTCCAGGCCTTGCTGTGCTTTCCTGTGGCAAGGAAACTGCTTTCATTCCTCAGGTGACACTTTGGCTCAGACCTGCCCTACCCCAAGGATTCACGGATGTGCAGCACGATTAGTTGAGATCAGCCCTTCTGGTTCTCTCATGGATGAAACCATCTGGGCAAAGAGCCATTCTAAGCTGGGGACCATGGTGTCTTTCCCTAGTCTACACAGAAACAGCATTCTTAGGGAGACGAGCTGCTGGAGTTTGGTAGCAGAATCTCCTATTCTGAAGAGTAACACTTCGTTGTAAGCGGGTTGCATCAGCCTTGCCACATTTTATCAGTTGGCTATAAAGGAGGGCAGTCATTTAGCAGACTTACTTGAGACTCTGCTTCCCAGGCTGGAAACTTTGCTTTCATTCCTTAGGTGGCACATTGGCTCAGGACTGCCTTAACCCAAGTATTCAGGGATTTGCAGTCCGATTAGTTGAGATCGGCCTTTCTGGCTCTTTAATGGATGAAACCAACTGGGCAAAGAGACGTTCTAAGCTGGGGACCATGGTGTCTTTCCCTAGTCTACATAGAAATAGCACTCTGAGGGAGACGAGCTGCTGGCGTTTGGTAGCACAATCTCCTATTCTGCAGTGAAACATTTCGTTGTAAGCGGGATGCATCAGTCTTGCCACATTTTCTCAACTGGATATAAAGGAGGGCAGTCAATAGGCGTCACCCTCCAAGCCCACTCCAATTTCATAGAGAAAACCCCAGGCCTTGCTGTGCTTTCCTGTGGCAAGGAAACTGCTTTCATTCCTCAGGTGACACTTTGGCTCAGAACTGCCCTACCCCAAGCATTCACTGATGTGCAGCACGATTAGTTGAGATCAGCCCTTCTGGTTCTCTCATGGATGAAACCATCTGGGCAAAGAGCCGTTCTAAGATGGGGACCATGGTGCCTTTCCCTAGTCTACACAGAAACAGCATTCTGAGGGAGAGGAGCTGCTGGCGTTTGGTAGCACAATATCCTATTCTGAAGAGAAACATTTCGTTGTAAGCGGGTTGCATCAGCCTTGCCACATTTTCTCAACTGGCTATAAAGGAGGGCAGTCAGTAGGCCTCACCCTTCAAGCCCACTCCTATTTCATAGAGAAATCAACAGGCCTCGGTGTGCTTTCCTGTGGCAGGAAATTTGCTTTCATTCCTTAGGTGGCCCTTTGGCTCAGAACAGCCCTCCCAGAAGGATTCCGGGATGTGCAGCCCGATTAGTTGAGATCAGCCCTTCTGGCTCTTTCATGGATGAGACCAACTGGGCAAAGAGCCGTTCTAAGCTGGGGACCATGGTGTCTTTCCCTAGTCTACACAGAAACAGCACTCTGAGGGAGACGAGCTGGTGGCGTTTGGTAGTAAAATCTCCTATTCTGAAGAGAAACATTTCGTTGTAAGCGGGTTTCATCAGACTTGCCACATTTTCTCAACTGGCTATAAAGGAGGGCAGTCAGTTCGCCAGCTTATTTGAGGCCCTGCTTCCCAGGCTGGAAACTTTGCTTTCATTCCTTAGGTGGCACATTGCCTCAGGAGTGTCTACCCCAAGGATTCAGGGATGTGCAGCCCGATTAGTAGAGATCAGGTTTCTGGCTCTTTCATGGATGAAGCCAACTGGGCAAAGAGCCATTCTAAGCTCGGGACCATGCTGTCTTTCCTTAGACTGCACAGAAACAGCACTCTGAGTGAGAGGAGCTGCTGGCGTTTGGTAGCAAAATCTCCTATTGTGAAGAGAAACATTTCGTTGTAAGCGGGTTGCCTCAGCCTTGTCACATTTTCTCTACTGGATATAAAGGAGGGCAGTCAGTAGGCGTCACCTTTGAAGCCCACTCCAATTTCATAGAGAAAACGCCAGGCCTTGCTGTGCTTTCCTGTGGCAAGGAAACTGCTTTCATTCCTTAGGTTGCACCTTGGCTCAGAACTGCCCTATCCCAAGGATTCAGGGATGTGCAGCCCGATTAGTTGAGATCAGCCCTTCTGGCTCTTCCATGGATGAAACCAACTGAGCAAAGAGCCGTTCTAAGCTGGGGACCATGGTGTCTTTCCTTAATCTACACAGAAACAGCATTCTGAGTGAGACGAGCTGCTGGCGTTTGGTAGCAAAATCTCCTATTCTGGAGAGAAACATTTCATTGTAAGCGGGTGGCATCAGCCTTGTCACATTTTCTCAAGTGGATATAAAGGAGGGCAGTCAATAGGCGTCACCCTCCAAGCCATTCCAATTTCATAGAGAAAACTCCAGGCCTTGCTGTGCTTTCCTGTGGTAAGGAAACTGCTTTCATTCCTCAGGTGGCACTTTGGCTCAGAACTGCCCTACCCCAAGGATTCATGGATGTGCAGCCCGATTGGTTGAGATCAGCCCTTCTGGTTCTCTCATGGATGAAACCATCTGGGCAAAGAGCCATTCTAAGCTGGGGACCATGGTGTCTTTCCCTAGTCTACACAGAAACAGCATTCTTAGGGAGACGAGCTGCTGGCGTTGGTAGCACAATCTCCTATTCTGAAGAGAAACATATCGTTGTAAGTGGGTTGCATCAGCCTTGCCACATTTTCTCAACTGGCTATAAAGGAGGGCAGTCAGTTGGCGGAATTACTTTAGGCACTGCTTCCAAGGCTGGAAACTTTGCTTTCATTCCTTAGGTGGCACACTGTCTCAGTAGTGCCAACCCCAAGGATTCAGGGATGTGCAGCCTGTATAGTTGAGATCAGCCATTCTGGTTCTCTCATGGATGAAACCATCTGGGCAAAGAGCCGTTCTAAGCTGCGGACCATGGTGTCTTTCCCTACTCTACACAGAAACAGCACCCTGAGGGAGACGACCTGCTGGCGTTTGACAGCAAAATCTCCTATTCTGAAGAGAAACATTTCGTTGTAATAGGGTTCCATCAACCTTGCCACATTTTCTCAAATGGCTATAAAGTAGGGCAGTCATTTAGCAGACTTACTTGAGACACTGCTTCCCAGGCTGGAAACTTTGCTTTCATTCCTTAGGTGGCACTTCGGCTCGGAATGCCTACCCCAAGGATTCAGGTATGTGCAGCCCGATTAGTAGCGATCAGCCCTTCTTGCTCTTTCATGGATGAAAGCAACTGGGCAAGAGCCGTTCTAAGCTGGGGACCTTCGGGTCTTTCCCTAGTCTACACAGAAACAGCACTCTGAGGGAGACGAGCTGCTGGCGTTTGATAGCAAAATCTCCTATTCTGAAGAGAAACATTTTGTTGTAAGAGGGTTTCATCAGCCTTGCCACATTTTCTCAAATGGCTATAAAGGAGGGCAGTCTTTTAGCAGACTTACTTCAGGCCCTGCTTCCCAGGCTGTAAACTTTGCTTTCATTCCTTAGGTGCACATTGGCTCAGGACTGCCCTACCCCAAGTATTCAGGGATTTGTAGCCCGATTAGTTGAGATCAGCCCTTCTGGCTCTCTCATGGATGAAACCAACTGGGCAAAGAGCCGTTCTAAGCTGGGGACCATAGTGTCTTTCCCTAGTTTACACAGAACAGCACGCTGAGGGAGACGAGCTGTTGTCGTTTGAAAGAAAAATCTCCTATTCTGAAGAGAAACATTTCGTTGTAAGCGGGTTGCATCAGTCTTTCCACATTTTCTCAACTGGCTATAAATGAGGGCAGTCAGTAGGCCTCACCCTTCAAGCCCACTCCAATTTCATAGAGAAATCAACATGCCTCGGTGTGCTTTCCTGTGGCAGGAAATTTGCTTTCATTCCTTAGGTGGCCCTTTGGCTCAGAACAGCCCTCCCAGAAGGATTCAGGGATATTCAGCCCGATTAGTTGAGATCAGCCCTTCTCTCACTTTCATGGATGAAACCAACTGGGCAAAGAGCCGTTCTAAGCTGGGGACCATGGTGTCTTTCCCTAGTCTACACTGAAACAGCACCCTGAGGGAAACGAGCTGCTGGCGTTTGGTAGCAAAATCTCCTATTCTGAAGAGAAACATTTCGTTGTAAGCGGGTTGCATCAGCCTTTCCACATTTTCTCAACTGGCTCTAAAGGAGGGCAGTCAGTTGGCAGACTTACTTGAGGCACTGCTTCCAAGGCTGGGAACTTTGCTTTCATTCCTTAGGTGGCACACTGGCTCAGTAGTGCCTACCCCAAAGATTCAGTGATGTGCAGCCCGATTAGTTGAGATCAGCCCTTCTGGCTATTTAATGGATGAAATCAACTGGGCAAAGAGCCGTTCTAAGCTGGGGACCATGGTGTCTTTCCCTAGTCTACACAGAAACAGCACCCTGAGGGAGACGAGCTGCTGGCGTTTGGTAGCACAATCTCCTATTCTGAAGAGAAACAATTCGTTGTAAGCGTGTTGCATCAGCCTTGCCACATTTTCTCAACTGGCTATGAAAGAGTGTAGTCATTTAGCAGACTTACTTGAGTCCCTGCTTCCCAGGCAGGAAACTTTGCTTTCATTCCTTAGGTGGCCTTTTGGCTCAGAACAGCCCTCCCAGAAGGAATCAGGGATTTCCAGCCGGATTAGTTGAGATCAGCCCTTCTGGCTCTTTCATGGATGAAACCAACTGGGCAAAGAGCCATTCTAAGCTGGGGACCATGATGTCTTTCCTTAATCTACACAGAAACAGCATTGTGAGTGAGACGAGCTGCTGGCGTTTGGTAGCAAAATCTCCTATTCTGGAGAGAAACATTTCGTTGTAAGCGGGTTGCATCACCCTTGTCACATTTTCTCAACTGGATATAAAGGAGGGCAGTCAATAGGCGTCACCCTCCAAGCCCACTCCAATTTCACAGAGAAAACTCCAGGCCTTGCTGTGCTTTCCTGTGGCATGGAAACTGCTTTCATTCCTCAGGTGGCACTTTGGCTCAGAACTGCCCTACCCCAAGGATTCACGGATGTGCAGCCCGATTGGTTGAGATCAGCCCTTCTGGTTCTCTCATGGATGAAACCCTCTGGGAAAGGAGCCATTCTAAGCTGGGGACCATGGTGTCTTTCCATAGTCTACACAGAAACAGCATTCTTAGGGAGACGAGCTGCTGGCGTTGGTAACACAATCTCCTATTCTAAAGAGAAACATTTCGTTGTAAGCGGGTTGCATCAGCCTTGCTACATTTTCTCAACTGGCTATAAAGGAGGGCAGTCAGTTGGCAGACTTACTTGAGGCACTGCTTCCAAGGCTGGAAACTTTGCTTTCATTCCTTAGGTGGCACACTGACTCAGTAATGCCTACCCCAAGGATTCAGATATGTGCAGCCTGTATACTTGAGATCAGCCCTTCTGGTTCTCTGATGGATGAAACCATCTGGGCAAAGAGCCGTTCTAAGCTGGGGACTATGGTGTCTTTCCCTAGTCTACACAGAAACAGCATCCTGAGGGAGACGAGCTGCTGGCGTTTGATAGCAAAATCTCCTATTCTGAAGAGAAATATTTCGTTGTAAGAGGGTTCCATCAGCCTTGCCACATTTTCTCAAATGGCTATAAAGTAGGGCAGTCATTTAGCAGACTTACTTGAGACCCTGCTTCCCAGGCTGGAAACTTTGCTTTCATTCCTTAGGTGGCACATTGTCTCAGGAGTGCCTACCCCAAGGATTCAGGATGTGCAGCCCGATTAGTAGAGATCAGCCCTTCTGGCTATTTAATGGATGAAATCAACTGGGCAAAGAGCCGTTCTAAGCTGGGGACCATGGTGTCTTTCCCTAGTCTACACAGAAACAGCACCCTGAGGGAGACGAGCTGCTGGCGTTTGGTAGCACAATCTCCTATTCTGAAGAGAAACATTTCGTTGTAAGCGGGTTGCATTAGCCTTGCCACATTTTCTCAACTGGCTATAAAGGAGGGCAGTCAGTAGGCCTCACCCTTCAAACCCACTTCAATTTCATAGAGAAATCAAGAGGCCTCGGTGTTCTTTCCTGTGGCAGGAAATTTGCTTTCATTCCTTAGGTTGCCCTTTGGCTCAGAACAGCCCTCCCAGAAGGATTCAGGGATGTGCAGCCCGATTAGTTGAGATCAGCCCTTCTGGCTCTTTCATGGATGAAACCAACTGGGCAAAGAGCCGTTTTAAGCTGGGGACCATGTTGTCTTTCCCTAGTTTACACAGAAACAGCACCCTGAGGGAGAAGAGCTGCTGGCGTTTGGTAGCAAAATCTCCTATTCTGAAGAGAAACATTTCGTTGTAAGCAGGTTGCATCAGCCTTGTCACATTTTCTCAATTGGCTATAAAGGAGGGCACTCAGCTGACAGACTTACTTCGGGCACTGCTTCCCAGGCCTGAAACTTTGCTTTCATTCCTTAGGTGGCACATTGGCTCAGGAGTGCCTACCAAAAGGATTCAGGGATGTGCAGCCCGCTTAGTAGAGGTCAGCCCTTCTCTCTCTTTCATAGATGAAACCAACGGACAAAGAGCCGTTTTAAGCTGGGGACCTTCGTGTCTTTCCCTAGTCTACACAGAAACAGTACTCTGAGGGAGACGAGCTGCTGGTGTTTGATAGCAAAATCTCCTATTCTGAAGAGAAACATTTCGTTGTAAGCGGGTTGCATCAGCCTTGTCACATTTTCTCAAGTGGATATAAAGGAGGGCAGTCAATAGGCCTCACCCTCCAAGCCCACTCCAATTTCATAGAGAAAACTCCAGGCCTTGCTGTGCTTTCCTGTGGCAAGGAAACTTCTTTTATTCCTCAGGTGGCACTTTGGCTCAGAACAGCCCTACGCCAGGGATTCACGGATTTGCAGCCCGATTGGTTGAGATCAGCCCTTATGGTTGTCTCATGGATGAAACCATCTGGGAAAAGAGCCATTCTTACCTGGGGACCATGGTGTCTTTCCCTAGTCTACACAGAAACACCATTCTTAGGGAGAGGAGCTGCTGGCGCTGGTGGCACAATCTCCTATTCTGAAGAGAAACATTTCGTTGTAAGTGGGTTGCATCAGCCTTGCCACATTTTCTCAACTGGCTATAAAGGAGGGCAGTCAGTAGGCCTCACCCTTCAAGCCCACTCCAATTTCATTGAGAAATCAACAGGCCTCGGTGTGCTTTCCTGTGGCAGGAAATTTGCTTTCATTCCTTAGGTGGCCCTTTGGCTCAGAACAGCCCTCCCAGAAGGATTCAGGGATGTGCAGCCCGATTAGTTGAGATCAGCCCTTCTGGCTCTTTCATGGATGAAACCAACTTGACAAAGAGCATTCTACGCTGGGGACCATGGTGTCTTTCCTTAGTCTACACAGAAACAGCACTCTGAGTGAGACGAGCTGCTGGCGTTTGGTAGCAAAATCTCCTATTCTGGAGCAAAACATTTCGTTGTAAGCGGGTTGCATCAGCCTTGTCACATTTTCTCAACTGGATATAAAGGAGGGCAGTCAATAGGCGTCACCCTCCAAGCCCACTCCAATTTCATAGAGAAAACTCCAGGCCTTGCTGTGCTTTCCTGTGGCAAGGAAACTGCTTTCATTCCTCAGGTGACACTTTGGCTCAGACCTGCCCTACCCCAAGGATTCACGGATGTGCAGCACGATTAGTTGAGATCAGCCCTTCTGGTTCTCTCATGGATGAAACCATCTGGGCAAAGAGCCATTCTAAGCTGGGGACCATGGTGTCTTTCCCTAGTCTACACAGAAACAGCATTCTTAGGGAGACGAGCTGCTGGAGTTTGGTAGCAGAATCTCCTATTCTGAAGAGTAACACTTCGTTGTAAGCGGGTTGCATCAGCCTTGCCACATTTTATCAGTTGGCTATAAAGGAGGGCAGTCATTTAGCAGACTTGCTTGAGACTCTGCTTCCCAGGCTGGAAACTTTGCTTTCATTCCTTAGGTGGCACATTGGCTCAGGACTGCCTTAACCCAAGTATTCAGGGATTTGCAGTCCGATTAGTTGAGATCGGGCTTTCTGGCTCTTTAATGGATGAAACCAACTGGGCAAAGAGACGTTCTAAGCTGGGGACCATGGTGTCTTTCCCTAGTCTACATAGAAATAGCACTCTGAGGGAGACGAGCTGCTGGCGTTTGGTAGCAAAATCTCCTATTCTGGAGCAAAACATTTCGTTGTAAGCGGGTTGCATCAGCCTTGCCACATTTTCTCAACTGGCTATAAAGGAGGGCAGTCAGTAGGCCTCACCCTTCAAGCCCACTCCTATTTCATAGAGAAATCAACAGGCCTCGGTGTGCTTTCCTGTGGCAGGAAATTTGCTTTCATTCCTTAGGTGGCCCTTTGGCTCAGAACAGCCCTCCCAGAAGGATTCCGGGATGTGCAGCCCGATTAGTTGAGATCAGCCCTTCTGGCTCTTTCATGGATGAGACCAACTGGGCAAAGAGCCGTTCTAAGCTGGGGACCATGGTGTCTTTCCCTAGTCTACACAGAAACAGCACTCTGAGGGAGACGAGCTGGTGGCGTTTGGTAGTAAAATCTCCTATTCTGAAGAGAAACATTTCGTTGTAAGCGGGTTTCATCAGACTTACCACATTTTCTCAACTGGCTATAAAGGAGGGCAGTCAGTTCGCAGGCTTATTTGAGGCCCTGCTTCCCAGGCTGGAAACTTTGCTTTCATTCCTTAGGTGGCACATTGCCTCAGGAGTGTCTACCCCAAGGATTCAGGGATGTGCAGCCCGATTAGTAGAGATCAGGTTTCTGGATCTTTCATGGATGAAGCCAACTGGGCAAAGAGCCATTCTAAGCTCGGGACCATGCTGTCTTTCCTTAGACTGCACAGAAACAGCACTCTGAGTGAGAGGAGCTGCTGGCGTTTGGTAGCAAAATCTCCTATTGTGAAGAGAAACATTTCATTGTAAGCGGGTTGCCTCAGCCTTGTCACATTTTCTCAACTGGATATAAAGGAGGGCAGTCAGTAGGCGTCACCTTTGAAGCCCACTCCAATTTCATAGAGAAAACGCCAGGCCTTGGTGTGCTTTCCTGTGGCAAGGAAACTGCTTTCATTCCTTAGGTTGCACCTTGGCTCAGAACTGCCCTATCCCAAGGATTCAGGGATGTGCAGCCCGATTAGTTGAGATCAGCCCTTCTGGCTCTTCCATGGATGAAACCAACTGAGCAAAGAGCCGTTCTAAGCTGGGGACCATGGTGTCTTTCCTTAATCTACACAGAAACAGCATTCTGAGTGAGACGAGCTGCTGGCGTTTGGTAGCAAAATCTCCTATTCTGGAGAGAAACATTTCATTGTAAGCGGGTGGCATCAGCCTTGTCACATTTTCTCAAGTGGATATAAAGGAGGGCAGTCAATAGGCGTCACCCTCCAAGCCATTCCAATTTCATAGAGAAAACTCCAGGCCTTGCTGTGCTTTCCTGTGGTAAGGAAACTGCTTTCATTCCTCAGGTGGCACTTTGGCTCAGAACTGCCCTACCCCAAGGATTCATGGATGTGCAGCCCGATTGGTTGAGATCAGCCCTTCTGGTTCTCTCATGGATGAAACCATCTGGGCAAAGAGCCATTCTAAGCTGGGGACCATGGTGTCTTTCCCTAGTCTACACAGAAACAGCATTCTTAGGGAGACGAGCTGCTGGCGTTGGTAGCACAATCTCCTATTCTGAAGAGAAACATTTCGTTGTAAGTGGGTTGCATCAGCCTTGCCACATTTTCTCAACTGGCTATAAAGGAGGGCAGTCAGTTGGCGGAATTACTTTAGGCACTGCTTCCAAGGCTGGAAACTTTGCTTTCATTCCTTAGGTGGCACACTGTCTCAGTAGTGCCAACCCCAAGGATTCAGGGATGTGCAGCCTGTATAGTTGAGATCAGCCATTCTGGTTCTCTCATGGATGAAACCATCTGGGCAAAGAGCCGTTCTAAGCTGCGGACCATGGTGTCTTTCCCTACTCTACACAGAAACAGCACCCTGAGGGAGACGACCTGCTGGCGTTTGACAGCAAAATCTCCTATTCTGAAGAGAAACATTTCGTTGTAATAGGGTTCCATCAACCTTGCCACATTTTCTCAAATGGCTATAAAGTAGGGCAGTGATTTAGCAGACTTACTTGAGACACTGCTTCCCAGGCTGGAAACTTTGCTTTCATTCCTTAGGTGGCACTTCGGCTCGGAATGCCTACCCCAAGGATTCAGGTATGTGCAGCCCGATTAGTAGCGATCAGCCCTTCTTGCTCTTTCATGGATGAAAGCAACTGGGCAAGAGCCGTTCTAAGCTGGGGACCTTCGGGTCTTTCCCTAGTCTACACAGAAACAGCACTCTGAGGGAGACGAGCTGCTGGCGTTTGATAGCAAAATTTCCTATTCTGAAGAGAAACATTTTGTTGTAAGAGGGTTTCATCAGCCTTGCCACATTTTCTCAAATGGCTATAAAGGAGGGCAGTCTTTTAGCAGACTTACTTCAGGCCCTGCTTCCCAGGCTGTAAACTTTGCTTTCATTCCTTAGGTGGCACATTGGCTCAGGACTGCCCTACCCCAAGTATTCAGGGATTTGTAGCCCGATTAGTTGAGATCAGCCCTTCTGGCTCTCTCATGGATGAAACCAACTGGGCAAAGAGCCGTTCTAAGCTGGGGACCATAGTGTCTTTCCCTAGTTTACACAGAACAGCACGCTGAGGGAGACGAGCTGTTGGCGTTTGAAAGAAAAATCTCCTATTCTGAAGAGAAACATTTCGTTGTAAGCGGGTTGCATCAGTCTTTCCACATTTTCTCAACTGGCTATAAATGAGGGCAGTCAGTAGGCCTCACCCTTCAAGCCCACTCCAATTTCATAGAGAAATCAACATGCCTCGGTGTGCTTTCCTGTGGCAGGAAATTTGCTTTCATTCCTTAGGTGGCCCTTTGGCTCAGAACAGCCCTCCCAGAAGGATTCAGGGATATTCAGCCCGATTAGTTGAGATCAGCCCTTCTCTCACTTTCATGGATGAAACCAACTGGGCAAAGAGCCGTTCTAAGCTGGGGACCATGGTGTCTTTCCATAGTCTACACTGAAACAGCACCCTGAGGGAAACGAGCTGCTGGCGTTTGGTAGCAAAATCTCCTATTCTGAAGAGAAACATTTCGTTGTAAGCGGGTTGCATCAGCCTTTCCACATTTTCTCAACTGGCTCTAAAGGAGGGCAGTCAGTTGGCAGACTTACTTGAGGCACTGCTTCCAAGGCTGGAAACTTTGCTTTCATTCCTTAGGTGGCACACTGACTCAGTAATGCCTACCCCAAGGATTCAGATATGTGCAGCCTGTATACTTGAGATCAGCCCTTCTGGTTCTCTGATGGATGAAACCATCTGGGCAAAGAGCCGTTCTAAGCTGGGGACTATGGTGTCTTTCCCTAGTCTACACAGAAACAGCATCCTGAGGGAGACGAGCTGCTGGCGTTTGATAGCAAAATCTCCTATTCTGAAGAGAAATATTTCGTTGTAAGAGGGTTCCATCAGCCTTGCCACATTTTCTCAAATGGCTATAAAGTAGGGCAGTCATTTAGCAGACCTACTTGAGACCCCGCTTCCCAGGCTGGAAACTTTGCTTTCATTCCTTAGGTGGCACATTGTCTCAGGAGTGCCTACCCCAAGGATTCAGGATGTGCAGCCCGATTAGTAGAGATCAGCCCTTCTGGCTATTTAATGGATGAAATCAACTGGGCAAAGAGCCGTTCTAAGCTGGGGACCATGGTGTCTTTCCCTAGTCTACACAGAAACAGCACCCTGAGGGAGACGAGCTGCTGGCGTTTGGTAGCACAATCTCCTATTCTGAAGAGAAACATTTCGTTGTAAGCGGGTTGCATTAGCCTTGCCACATTTTCTCAACTGGCTATAAAGGAGGGCAGTCAGTAGGCCTCACCCTTCAAACCCACTTCAATTTCATAGAGAAATCAAGAGGCCTCGGTGTGCTTTCCTGTGGCAGGAAATTTGCTTTCATTCCTTAGGTTGCCCTTTGGCTCAGAACAGCCCTCCCAGAAGGATTCAGGGATGTGCAGCCCGATTAGTTGAGATCAGCCCTTCTGGCTCTTTCATGGATGAAACCAACTGGGCAAAGAGCCGTTTTAAGCTGGGGACCATGTTGTCTTTCCCTAGTTTACACAGAAACAGCACCCTGAGGGAGAACAGCTGCTGGCGTTTGGTAGCAAAATCTCCTATTCTGAAGAGAAACATTTCGTTGTAAGCAGGTTGCATCAGCCTTGTCACATTTTCTCAATTGGCTATAAAGGAGGGCACTCAGCTGACAGACTTACTTCGGGCACTGCTTCCCAGGCCTGAAACTTTGCTTTCATTCCTTAGGTGGCACATTGGCTCAGGAGTGCCTACCAAAAGGATTCAGGGATGTGCAGTCCGCTTAGTAGAGGTCAGCCCTTCTCTCTCTTTCATAGATGAAACCAACGGACAAAGAGCCGTTTTAAGCTGGGGACCTTCGTGTCTTTCCCTAGTCTACACAGAAACAGTACTCTGAGGGAGACGAGCTGCTGGGGTTTGATAGCAAAATCTCCTATTCTGAAGAGAAACATTTCGTTGTAAGCGGGTTGCATCAGCCTTGTCACATTTTCTCAAGTGGATATAAAGGAGGGTAGTCAATAGGCGTCACCCTCCAAGCCCACTCCAATTTCATAGAGAAAACTCCAGGCCTTGCTGTGCTTTCCTGTGGCAAGGAAACTTCTTTTATTCCTCAGGTGGCACTTTGGCTCAGAACAGCCCTACCCCAGGGATTCACGGATTTGCAGCCCGATTGGTTGAGATCAGCCCTTATGGTTGTCTCATGGATGAAACCATCTGGGAAAAGAGCCATTCTTACCTGGGGACCATGGTGTCTTTCCCTAGTCTACACAGAAACACCATTCTTAGGGAGAGGAGCTGCTGGCGCTGGTGGCACAATCTCCTATTCTGAAGAGAAACATTTCGTTGTAAGTGGGTTGCATCAGCCTTGCCACATTTTCTCAACTGGCTATAAAGGAGGGCAGTCAGTAGGCCTCACCCTTCAAGCCGACTCCAATTTCATTGAGAAATCAACAGGCCTCGGTGTGCTTTCCTGTGGCAGGAAATTTGCTTTCATTCCTTAGGTGGCCCTTTGGCTCAGAACAGCCCTCCCAGAAGGATTCAGGGATGTGCAGCCCGATTAGTTGAGATCAGCCCTTCTGGCTCTTTCATGGATGAAACCAAGTTGGCAAAGAGCATTCTACGCTGGGGACCATGGTGTCTTTCCTTAGTCTACACAGAAACAGCACTCTGAGTGAGACGAGCTGCTGGCGTTTGGTAGCAAAATCTCCTATTCTGGAGCAAAACATTTCGTTGTAAGCGGGTTGCATCAGCCTTGTCACATTTTCTCAACTGGATATAAAGGAGGGCAGTCAATAGGCGTCACCCTCCAAGCCCACTCCAATTTCATAGAGAAAACTCCAGGCCTTGCTGTGCTTTCCTGTGGCAAGGAAACTGCTTTCATTCCTCAGGTGACACTTTGGCTCAGACCTGCCCTACCCCAAGGATTCACGGATGTGCAGCACGATTAGTTGAGATCAGCCCTTCTGGTTCTCTCATGGATGAAACCATCTGGGCAAAGAGCCATTCTAAGCTGGGGACCATGGTGTCTTTCCCTAGTCTACACAGAAACAGCCTTCTTAGGGAGACGAGCTGCTGGAGTTTGGTAGCAGAATCTCCTATTCTGAAGAGTAACACTTCGTTGTAAGCGGGTTGCATCAGCCTTGCCACATTTTATCAGTTGGCTATAAAGGAGGGCAGTCATTTAGCAGACTTACTTGAGACTCTGCTTCCCAGGCTGGAAACTTTGCTTTCATTCCTTAGGTGGCACATTGGCTCAGGACTGCCTTAACCCAAGTATTCAGGGATTTGCAGTCCGATTAGTTGAGATCGGCCTTTCTGGCTCTTTAATGGATGAAACCAACTGGGCAAAGAGACGTTCTAAGCTGGGGACCATGGTGTCTTTCCCTAGTCTACATAGAAATAGCACTCTGAGGGAGACGAGCTGCTGGCGTTTGGTAGCACAATCTCCTATTCTGCAGTGAAACATTTCATTGTAAGCGGGATGCATCAGTCTTGCCACATTTTCTCAACTGGATATAAAGGAGGGCAGTCAATAGGCGTCACCCTCCAAGCCCACTCCAATTTCATAGAGAAAACTCCAGGCCTTGCTGTGCTTTCCTGTGGCAAGGAAACTGCTTTCATTCCTCAGGTGACACTTTGGCTCAGAACTGCCCTACCCCAAGCATTCACGGATGTGCAGCACGATTAGTTGAGATCAGCCCTTCTGGTTCTCTCATGGATGAAACCATCTGGGCAAAGAGCCGTTCTAAGATGGGGACCTTGGTGCCTTTCCCTAGTCTACACAGAAACAGCATTCTGAGGGAGAGGAGCTGCTGGCGTTTGGTAGCGCAATATCCTATTCTGAAGAGAAACATTTCGTTGTAAGCGGGTTGCATCAGCCTTGCCACATTTTCTCAACTGGCTATAAAGGAGGGCAATCAGTAGGCCTCACCCTTCAAGCCCACTCCTATTTCATAGAGAAATCAACAGGCCTCGGTGTGCTTTCCTGTGGCAGGAAATTTGCTTTCATTCCTTAGGTGGCCCTTTGGCTCAGAACAGCCCTCCCAGAAGGATTCCGGGATGTGCAGCCCGATTAGTTGAGATCAGCCCTTCTGGCTCTTTCATGGATGAGACCAACTGGGCAAAGAGCCGTTCTAAGCTGGGGACCATGGTGCCTTTCCCTAGTCTACACAGAAACAGCACTCTGAGGGAGACGAGCTGGTGGCGTTTGGTAGTAAAATCTCCTATTCTGAAGAGAAACATTTCGTTGTAAGCGCGTTTCATCAGACTTGCCACATTTTCTCAACTGGCTATAAAGGAGGGCAGTCAGTTCGCCAGCTTATTTGAGGCCCTGCTTCCCAGGCTGGAAACTTTGCTTTCATTCCTTAGGTGGCACATTGCCTCAGGAGTGTCTACCCCAAGGATTCAGGGATGTGCAGCCCGATTAGTAGAGATCAGGTTTCTGGCTCTTTCATGGATGAAGCCAACTGGGCAAAGAGCCATTCTAAGCTCGGGACCATGCTGTCTTTCCTTAGACTGCACAGAAACAGCACTCTGAGTGAGAGGAGCTGCTGGCGTTTGGTAGCAAAATCTCCTATTGTGAAGAGAAACATTTCGTTGTAAGCGGGTTGCCTCAGCCTTGTCACATTTTCTCAACTGGATATAAAGGAGGGCAGTCAGTAGGCGTCACCTTTGAAACCCACTCCAATTTCATAGAGAAAATGCCAGGCCTTGGTGTGCTTTCCTGTGGCAAGGAAACTGCTTTCATTCCTTAGGTTGCACCTTGGCTCAGAACTGCCCTATCCCAAGGATTCAGGGATGTGCAGCCCGATTAGTTGAGATCAGCCCTTCTGGCTCTTCCATGGATGAAACCAACTGAGCAAAGAGCCGTTCTAAGCTGGGGACCATGGTGTCTTTCCTTAATCTACACAGAAACAGCATTCTGAGTGAGACGAGCTGCTGGCGTTTGGTAGCAAAATCTCCTATTCTGGAGAGAAACATTTCATTGTAAGCGGGTGGCATCAGCCTTGTCACATTTTCTCAAGTGGATATAAAGGAGGGCAGTCAATAGGCGTCACCCTCCAAGCCATTCCAATTTCATAGAGAAAACTCCAGGCCTTGCTGTGCTTTCCTGTGGTAAGGAAACTGCTTTCATTCCTCAGGTGGCACTTTGGTTCAGAACTGCCCTACCCCAAGGATTCATGGATGTGCAGCCCGATTGGTTGAGATCAGCCCTTCTGGTTCTCTCATGGATGAAACCATCTGGGCAAAGAGCCATTCTAAGCTGGGGACCATGGTGTCTTTCCCTAGTCTACACAGAAACAGCATTCTTAGGGAGACGAGCTGCTGGCGTTGGTAGCACAATCTCCTATTCTGAAGAGAAACATATCGTTGTAAGTGGGTTGCATCAGCCTTGCCACATTTTCTCAACTGGCTATAAAGGAGGGCAGTCAGTTGGCGGAATTACTTTAGGCACTGCTTCCAAGGCTGGAAACTTTGCTTTCATTCCTTAGGTGGCACACTGGCTCAGTAGTGCCAACCCCAAGGATTCAGGGATGTGCAGCCTGTATAGTTGAGATCAGCCATTCTGGTTCTCTCATGGATGAAACCATCTGGGCAAAGAGCCGTTCTAAGCTGCGGACCATGGTGTCTTTCCCTACTCTACACAGAAACAGCACCCTGAGGGAGACGACCTGCTGGCGTTTGACAGCAAAATCTCCTATTCTGAAGAGAAACATTTCGTTGTAATAGGGTTCCATCAACCTTGCCACATTTTCTCAAATGGCTATAAAGTAGGGCAGTCATTTAGCAGACTTACTTGAGACACTGCTTCCCAGGCTGGAAACTTTGCTTTCATTCCTTAGGTGGCACTTCGGCTCGGAATGCCTACCCCAAGGATTCAGGTATGTGCAGCCCGATTAGTAGCGATCAGCCCTTCTTGCTCTTTCATGGATGAAAGCAACTGGGCAAGAGCCGTTCTAAGCTGGGGACCTTCGGGTCTTTCCCTAGTCTACACAGAAACAGCACTCTGAGGGAGACGAGCTGCTGGCGTTTGATAGCAAAATCTCCTATTCTGAAGAGAAACATTTCGTTGTAATAGGGTTCCATCAACCTTGCCACATTTTCTCAAATGGCTATAAAGGAGGGCAGTCTTTTAGCAGACTTACTTCAGGCCCTGCTTCCCAGGCTGTAAACTTTGCTTTCATTCCTTAGGTGGCACATTGGCTCAGGACTGCCCTACCCCAAGTATTCAGGGATTTGTAGCCCGATTATTTGAGATCAGCCCTTCTGGCTCTTTCATGGATGAAACCAACTGGGCAAAGAGCCGTTCTAAGCTGGGGACCATAGTGTCTTTCCCTAGTTTACACAGAACAGCACGCTGAGGGAGACGAGCTGTTGGCGTTTGAAAGAAAAATCTCCTATTCTGAAGAGAAACATTTCGTTGTAAGCGGGTTGCATCAGTCTTTCCACATTTTCTCAACTGGCTATAAATGAGGGCAGTCAGTAGGCCTCACCCTTCAAGCCCACTCCAATTTCATAGAGAAATCAACATGCCTCGGTGTGCTTTCCTGTGGCAGGAAATTTGCTTTCATTCCTTAGGTGGCCCTTTGGCTCAGAACAGCCCTCCCAGAAGGATTCAGGGATATTCAGCCCGATTAGTTGAGATCAGCCCTTCTCTCACTTTCATGGATGAAACCAACTGGGCAAAGAGCCGTTCTAAGCTGGGGACCATGGTGTCTTTCCCTAGTCTACACTGAAACAGCACCCTGAGGGAGACGAGCTGCTGGCGTTTGGTAGCAAAATCTCCTATTCTGAAGAGAAACATTTCGTTGTAAGCGGGTTGCATCAGCCTTTCCACATTTTCTCAACTGGCTCTAAAGGAGGGCAGTCAGTTGGCAGACTTACTTGAGGCACTGCTTCCAAGGCTGGAAACTTTGCTTTCATTCCTTAGGTGGCACACTGACTCAGTAATGCCTACCCCAAGGATTCAGATATGTGCAGCCTGTATACTTGAGATCAGCCCTTCTGGTTCTCTGATGGATGAAACCATCTGGGCAAAGAGCCGTTCTAAGCTGGGGACTATGGTGTCTTTCCCTAGTCTACACAGAAACAGCATCCTGAGGGAGACGAGCTGCTGGCGTTTGATAGCAAAATCTCCTATTCTGAAGAGAAATATTTCGTTGTAAGAGGGTTCCATCAGCCTTGCCACATTTTCTCAAATGGCTATAAAGTAGGGCAGTCATTTAGCAGACTTACTTGAGACCCCGCTTCCCAGGCTGGAAACTTTGCTTTCATTCCTTAGGTGGCACATTGTCTCAGGAGTGCCTACCCCAAGGATTCAGGATGTGCAGCCCGATTAGTAGAGATCAGCCCTTCTGGCTATTTAATGGATGAAATCAACTGGGCAAAGAGCCGTTCTAAGCTGGGGACCATGGTGTCTTTCCCTAGTCTACACAGAAACAGCACCCTGAGGGAGACGAGCTGCTGGCGTTTGGTAGCACAATCTCCTATTCTGAAGAGAAACAATTCGTTGTAAGCGGGTTGCATTAGCCTTGCCAAATTTTCTCAACTGGCTATAAAGGAGGGCAGTCAGGAGGCCTCACCCTTCAAACCCACTTCAATTTCATAGAGAAATCAAGAGGCCTCGGTGTGCTTTCCTGTGGCAGGAGATTTGCTTTCATTCCTTAGGTTGCCCTTTGGCTCAGAACAGCCCTCCCAGAAGGTTTCAGGGATGTGCAGCCCGATTAGTTGAGATCAGCCCTTCTGGCTCTTTCATGGATGAAACCAACTGGGCAAAGAGCCGTTTTAAGCTGGGGACCATGTTGTCTTTCCCTAGTTTACACAGAAACAGCACCCTGAGGGAGAAGAGCTGCTGGCGTTTGGTAGCAAAATCTCCTATTCTGAAGAGAAACATTTCGTTGTAAGCAGGTTGCATCAGCCTTGTCACATTTTCTCAATTGGCTATAAAGGAGGGCACTCAGCTGACAGACTTACTTCGGGCACTGCTTCCCAGGCCTGAAACTTTGCTTTCATTCCTTAGGTGGCACATTGGCTCAGGAGTGCCTACCAAAAGGATTCAGGGATGTGCAGCCCGCTTAGTAGAGGTCAGCCCTTCTCTCTCTTTCATAGATGAAACCAACGGACAAAGAGCCGTTTTAAGCTGGGGACCTTCGTGTCTTTCCCTAGTCTACACAGAAACAGTACTCTGAGGGAGACGAGCTGCTGGTGTTTGATAGCAAAATCTCCTATTCTGAAGAGAAACATTTCGTTGTAAGCGGGTTGCATCAGCCTTGTCACATTTTCTCAAGTGGATATAAAGGAGGGCAGTCAATAGGCATCACCCTCCAAGCCCACTCCAATTTCATAGAGAAAACTCCAGGCCTTGCTGTGCTTTCCTGTGGCAAGGAAACTTCTTTTATTCCTCAGGTGGCACTTTGGCTCAGAACAGCCCTACCCCAGGGATTCACGGATTTGCAGCCCGATTGGTTGAGATCAGCCCTTATGGTTGTCTCATGGATGAAACCATCTGGGAAAAGAGCCATTCTTACCTGGGGACCATGGTGTCTTTCCCTAGTCTACACAGAAACACCATTCTTAGGGAGAGGAGCTGCTGGCGCTGGTGGCACAATCTCCTATTCTGAAGAGAAACATTTCGTTGTAAGTGGGTTGCATCAGCCTTGCCACATTTTCTCAACTGGCTATAAAGGAGGGCAGTCAGTAGGCCACACCCTTCAAGCCGACTCCAATTTCATTGAGAAATCAACAGGCCTCGGTGTGCTTTCCTGTGGCAGGAAATTTGCTTTCATTCCTTAGGTGGCCCTTTGGCTCAGAACAGCCCTCCCAGAAGGATTCAGGGATGTGCAGCCCGATTAGTTGAGATCAGCCCTTCTGGCTCTTTCATGGATGAAACCAACTTGACAAAGAGCATTCTACGCTGGGGACCATGGTGTCTTTCCTTAGTCTACACAGAAACAGCACTCTGAGTGAGACGAGCTGCTGGCGTTTGGTAGCAAAATCTCCTATTCTGGAGCAAAACATTTCGTTGTAAGCGGGTTGCATCAGCCTTGTCACATTTTCTCAACTGGATATAAAGGAGGGCAGTCAATAGGCGTCACCCTCCAAGCCCACTCCAATTTCATAGAGAAAACTCCAGGCCTTGCTGTACTTTCCTGTGGCAAGGAAACTGCTTTCATTCCTCAGGTGACACTTTGGCTCAGACCTGCCCTACCCCAAGGATTCACGGATGTGCAGCACGATTAGTTGAGATCAGCCCTTCTGGTTCTCTCATGGATGAAACCATCTGGGCAAAGAGCCATTCTAAGCTGGGGACCATGGTGTCTTTCCCTAGTCTACACAGAAACAGCATTCTTAGGGAGACGAGCTGCTGGAGTTTGGTAGCAGAATCTCCTATTCTGAAGAGTAACACTTCGTTGTAAGCGGGTTGCATCAGCCTTGCCACATTTTATCAGTTGGCTATAAAGGAGGGCAGTCATTTAGCAGACTTGCTTGAGACTCTGCTTCCCAGGCTGGAAACTTTGCTTTCATTCCTTAGGTGGCACATTGGCTCAGGACTGCCTTAACCCAAGTATTCAGGGATTTGCAGTCCGATTAGTTGAGATCGGGCTTTCTGGCTCTTTAATGGATGAAACCAACTGGGCAAAGAGACGTTCTAAGCTGGGGACCATGGTGTCTTTCCCTAGTCTACATAGAAATAGCACTCTGAGGGAGACGAGCTGCTGGCGTTTGGTAGCACAATCTCCTATTCTGCAGTGAAACATTTCATTGTAAGCGGGATGCATCAGTCTTGCCACATTTTCTCAACTGGATATAAAGGAGGGCAGTCAATAGGCGTCACCCTCCAAGCCCACTCCAATTTCATAGAGAAAACTCCAGGCCTTGCTGTGCTTTCCTGTGGCAAGGAAACTGCTTTCATTCCTCAGGTGACACTTTGGCTCAGAACTGCCCTACCCCAAGCATTCACGGATGTGCAGCACGATTAGTTGAGATCAGCCCTTCTGGTTCTCTCATGGATGAAACCATCTGGGCAAAGAGCCGTTCTAAGATGGGGACCATGGTGCCTTTCCCTAGTCTACACAGAAACAGCATTCTGAGGGAGAGGAGCTGCTGGCGTTTGGTAGCACAATATCCTATTCTGAAGAGAAACATTTCGTTGTAAGCGGGTTGCATCAGCCTTGCCACATTTTCTCAACTGGCTATAAAGGAGGGCAGTCAGTAGGCCTCACCCTTCAAGCCCACTCCTATTTCATAGAGAAATCAACAGGCCTCGGTGTGCTTTCCTGTGGCAGGAAATTTGCTTTCATTCCTTAGGTGGCCCTTTGGCTCAGAACAGCCCTCCCAGAAGGATTCCGGGATGTGCAGCCCGATTAGTTGAGATCAGCCCTTCTGGCTCTTTCATGGATGAGACCAACTGGGCAAAGAGCCGTTCTAAGCTGGGGACCATGGTGTCTTTCCCTAGTCTACACAGAAACAGCACTCTGAGGGAGACGAGCTGGTGGCGTTTGGTAGTAAAATCTCCTATTCTGAAGAGAAACATTTCGTTGTAAGCGGGTTTCATCAGACTTGCCACATTTTCTCAACTGGCTATAAAGGAGGGCAGTCAGTTCGCAGGCTTATTTGAGGCCCTGCTTCCCAGGCTGGAAACTTTGCTTTCATTCCTTAGGTGGCACATTGCCTCAGGAGTGTCTACCCCAAGGATTCAGGGATGTGCAGCCCGATTAGTAGAGATCAGGTTTCTGGATCTTTCATGGATGAAGCCAACTGGGCAAAGAGCCATTCTAAGCTCGGGACCATGCTGTCTTTCCTTAGACTGCACAGAAACAGCACTCTGAGTGAGAGGAGCTGCTGGCGTTTGGTAGCAAAATCTCCTATTGTGAAGAGAAACATTTCATTGTAAGCGGGTTGCCTCAGCCTTGTCACATTTTCTCAACTGGATATAAAGGAGGGCAGTCAGTAGGCGTCACCCTCCAAGCCCACTCCAATTTCATAGAGAAAACTCCAGGCCTTGCTGTGCTTTCCTGTGGCAAGGAAACTGCTTTCATTCCTCAGGTGACACTTTGGCTCAGACCTGCCCTACCCCAAGGATTCACGGATGTGCAGCACGATTAGTTGAGATCAGCCCTTCTGGTTCTCTCATGGATGAAACCATCTGGGCAAAGAGCCATTCTAAGCTGGGGACCATGGTGTCTTTCCCTAGTCTACACAGAAACAGCCTTCTTAGGGAGACGAGCTGCTGGAGTTTGGTAGCAGAATCTCCTATTCTGAAGAGTAACACTTCGTTGTAAGCGGGTTGCATCAGCCTTGCCACATTTTATCAGTTGGCTATAAAGGAGGGCAGTCATTTAGCAGACTTACTTGAGACTCTGCTTCCCAGGCTGGAAACTTTGCTTTCATTCCTTAGGTGGCACATTGGCTCAGGACTGCCTTAACCCAAGTATTCAGGGATTTGCAGTCCGATTAGTTGAGATCGGCCTTTCTGGCTCTTTAATGGATGAAACCAACTGGGCAAAGAGACGTTCTAAGCTGGGGACCATGGTGTCTTTCCCTAGTCTACATAGAAATAGCACTCTGAGGGAGACGAGCTGCTGGCGTTTGGTAGCACAATCTCCTATTCTGCAGTGAAACATTTCATTGTAAGCGGGATGCATCAGTCTTGCCACATTTTCTCAACTGGATATAAAGGAGGGCAGTCAATAGGCGTCACCCTCCAAGCCCACTCCAATTTCATAGAGAAAACTCCAGGCCTTGCTGTGCTTTCCTGTGGCAAGGAAACTGCTTTCATTCCTCAGGTGACACTTTGGCTCAGAACTGCCCTACCCCAAGCATTCACGGATGTGCAGCACGATTAGTTGAGATCAGCCCTTCTGGTTCTCTCATGGATGAAACCATCTGGGCAAAGAGCCGTTCTAAGATGGGGACCTTGGTGCCTTTCCCTAGTCTACACAGAAACAGCATTCTGAGGGAGAGGAGCTGCTGGCGTTTGGTAGCGCAATATCCTATTCTGAAGAGAAACATTTCGTTGTAAGCGGGTTGCATCAGCCTTGCCACATTTTCTCAACTGGCTATAAAGGAGGGCAATCAGTAGGCCTCACCCTTCAAGCCCACTCCTATTTCATAGAGAAATCAACAGGCCTCGGTGTGCTTTCCTGTGGCAGGAAATTTGCTTTCATTCCTTAGGTGGCCCTTTGGCTCAGAACAGCCCTCCCAGAAGGATTCCGGGATGTGCAGCCCGATTAGTTGAGATCAGCCCTTCTGGCTCTTTCATGGATGAGACCAACTGGGCAAAGAGCCGTTCTAAGCTGGGGACCATGGTGCCTTTCCCTAGTCTACACAGAAACAGCACTCTGAGGGAGACGAGCTGGTGGCGTTTGGTAGTAAAATCTCCTATTCTGAAGAGAAACATTTCGTTGTAAGCGCGTTTCATCAGACTTGCCACATTTTCTCAACTGGCTATAAAGGAGGGCAGTCAGTTCGCCAGCTTATTTGAGGCCCTGCTTCCCAGGCTGGAAACTTTGCTTTCATTCCTTAGGTGGCACATTGCCTCAGGAGTGTCTACCCCAAGGATTCAGGGATGTGCAGCCCGATTAGTAGAGATCAGGTTTCTGGCTCTTTCATGGATGAAGCCAACTGGGCAAAGAGCCATTCTAAGCTCGGGACCATGCTGTCTTTCCTTAGACTGCACAGAAACAGCACTCTGAGTGAGAGGAGCTGCTGGCGTTTGGTAGCAAAATCTCCTATTGTGAAGAGAAACATTTCGTTGTAAGCGGGTTGCCTCAGCCTTGTCACATTTTCTCAACTGGATATAAAGGAGGGCAGTCAGTAGGCGTCACCTTTGAAACCCACTCCAATTTCATAGAGAAAATGCCAGGCCTTGGTGTGCTTTCCTGTGGCAAGGAAACTGCTTTCATTCCTTAGGTTGCACCTTGGCTCAGAACTGCCCTATCCCAAGGATTCAGGGATGTGCAGCCCGATTAGTTGAGATCAGCCCTTCTGGCTCTTCCATGGATGAAACCAACTGAGCAAAGAGCCGTTCTAAGCTGGGGACCATGGTGTCTTTCCTTAATCTACACAGAAACAGCATTCTGAGTGAGACGAGCTGCTGGCGTTTGGTAGCAAAATCTCCTATTCTGGAGAGAAACATTTCATTGTAAGCGGGTGGCATCAGCCTTGTCACATTTTCTCAAGTGGATATAAAGGAGGGCAGTCAATAGGCGTCACCCTCCAAGCCATTCCAATTTCATAGAGAAAACTCCAGGCCTTGCTGTGCTTTCCTGTGGTAAGGAAACTGCTTTCATTCCTCAGGTGGCACTTTGGTTCAGAACTGCCCTACCCCAAGGATTCATGGATGTGCAGCCCGATTGGTTGAGATCAGCCCTTCTGGTTCTCTCATGGATGAAACCATCTGGGCAAAGAGCCATTCTAAGCTGGGGACCATGGTGTCTTTCCCTAGTCTACACAGAAACAGCATTCTTAGGGAGACGAGCTGCTGGCGTTGGTAGCACAATCTCCTATTCTGAAGAGAAACATATCGTTGTAAGTGGGTTGCATCAGCCTTGCCACATTTTCTCAACTGGCTATAAAGGAGGGCAGTCAGTTGGCGGAATTACTTTAGGCACTGCTTCCAAGGCTGGAAACTTTGCTTTCATTCCTTAGGTGGCACACTGGCTCAGTAGTGCCAACCCCAAGGATTCAGGGATGTGCAGCCTGTATAGTTGAGATCAGCCATTCTGGTTCTCTCATGGATGAAACCATCTGGGCAAAGAGCCGTTCTAAGCTGCGGACCATGGTGTCTTTCCCTACTCTACACAGAAACAGCACCCTGAGGGAGACGACCTGCTGGCGTTTGACAGCAAAATCTCCTATTCTGAAGAGAAACATTTCGTTGTAATAGGGTTCCATCAACCTTGCCACATTTTCTCAAATGGCTATAAAGTAGGGCAGTCATTTAGCAGACTTACTTGAGACACTGCTTCCCAGGCTGGAAACTTTGCTTTCATTCCTTAGGTGGCACTTCGGCTCGGAATGCCTACCCCAAGGATTCAGGTATGTGCAGCCCGATTAGTAGCGATCAGCCCTTCTTGCTCTTTCATGGATGAAAGCAACTGGGCAAGAGCCGTTCTAAGCTGGGGACCTTCGGGTCTTTCCCTAGTCTACACAGAAACAGCACTCTGAGGGAGACGAGCTGCTGGCGTTTGATAGCAAAATCTCCTATTCTGAAGAGAAACATTTCGTTGTAATAGGGTTCCATCAACCTTGCCACATTTTCTCAAATGGCTATAAAGGAGGGCAGTCTTTTAGCAGACTTACTTCAGGCCCTGCTTCCCAGGCTGTAAACTTTGCTTTCATTCCTTAGGTGGCACATTGGCTCAGGACTGCCCTACCCCAAGTATTCAGGGATTTGTAGCCCGATTATTTGAGATCAGCCCTTCTGGCTCTTTCATGGATGAAACCAACTGGGCAAAGAGCCGTTCTAAGCTGGGGACCATAGTGTCTTTCCCTAGTTTACACAGAACAGCACGCTGAGGGAGACGAGCTGTTGGCGTTTGAAAGAAAAATCTCCTATTCTGAAGAGAAACATTTCGTTGTAAGCGGGTTGCATCAGTCTTTCCACATTTTCTCAACTGGCTATAAATGAGGGCAGTCAGTAGGCCTCACCCTTCAAGCCCACTCCAATTTCATAGAGAAATCAACATGCCTCGGTGTGCTTTCCTGTGGCAGGAAATTTGCTTTCATTCCTTAGGTGGCCCTTTGGCTCAGAACAGCCCTCCCAGAAGGATTCAGGGATATTCAGCCCGATTAGTTGAGATCAGCCCTTCTCTCACTTTCATGGATGAAACCAACTGGGCAAAGAGCCGTTCTAAGCTGGGGACCATGGTGTCTTTCCCTAGTCTACACTGAAACAGCACCCTGAGGGAGACGAGCTGCTGGCGTTTGGTAGCAAAATCTCCTATTCTGAAGAGAAACATTTCGTTGTAAGCGGGTTGCATCAGCCTTTCCACATTTTCTCAACTGGCTCTAAAGGAGGGCAGTCAGTTGGCAGACTTACTTGAGGCACTGCTTCCAAGGCTGGAAACTTTGCTTTCATTCCTTAGGTGGCACACTGACTCAGTAATGCCTACCCCAAGGATTCAGATATGTGCAGCCTGTATACTTGAGATCAGCCCTTCTGGTTCTCTGATGGATGAAACCATCTGGGCAAAGAGCCGTTCTAAGCTGGGGACTATGGTGTCTTTCCCTAGTCTACACAGAAACAGCATCCTGAGGGAGACGAGCTGCTGGCGTTTGATAGCAAAATCTCCTATTCTGAAGAGAAATATTTCGTTGTAAGAGGGTTCCATCAGCCTTGCCACATTTTCTCAAATGGCTATAAAGTAGGGCAGTCATTTAGCAGACTTACTTGAGACCCCGCTTCCCAGGCTGGAAACTTTGCTTTCATTCCTTAGGTGGCACATTGTCTCAGGAGTGCCTACCCCAAGGATTCAGGATGTGCAGCCCGATTAGTAGAGATCAGCCCTTCTGGCTATTTAATGGATGAAATCAACTGGGCAAAGAGCCGTTCTAAGCTGGGGACCATGGTGTCTTTCCCTAGTCTACACAGAAACAGCACCCTGAGGGAGACGAGCTGCTGGCGTTTGGTAGCACAATCTCCTATTCTGAAGAGAAACAATTCGTTGTAAGCGGGTTGCATTAGCCTTGCCAAATTTTCTCAACTGGCTATAAAGGAGGGCAGTCAGGAGGCCTCACCCTTCAAACCCACTTCAATTTCATAGAGAAATCAAGAGGCCTCGGTGTGCTTTCCTGTGGCAGGAGATTTGCTTTCATTCCTTAGGTTGCCCTTTGGCTCAGAACAGCCCTCCCAGAAGGTTTCAGGGATGTGCAGCCCGATTAGTTGAGATCAGCCCTTCTGGCTCTTTCATGGATGAAACCAACTGGGCAAAGAGCCGTTTTAAGCTGGGGACCATGTTGTCTTTCCCTAGTTTACACAGAAACAGCACCCTGAGGGAGAAGAGCTGCTGGCGTTTGGTAGCAAAATCTCCTATTCTGAAGAGAAACATTTCGTTGTAAGCAGGTTGCATCAGCCTTGTCACATTTTCTCAATTGGCTATAAAGGAGGGCACTCAGCTGACAGACTTACTTCGGGCACTGCTTCCCAGGCCTGAAACTTTGCTTTCATTCCTTAGGTGGCACATTGGCTCAGGAGTGCCTACCAAAAGGATTCAGGGATGTGCAGCCCGCTTAGTAGAGGTCAGCCCTTCTCTCTCTTTCATAGATGAAACCAACGGACAAAGAGCCGTTTTAAGCTGGGGACCTTCGTGTCTTTCCCTAGTCTACACAGAAACAGTACTCTGAGGGAGACGAGCTGCTGGTGTTTGATAGCAAAATCTCCTATTCTGAAGAGAAACATTTCGTTGTAAGCGGGTTGCATCAGCCTTGTCACATTTTCTCAAGTGGATATAAAGGAGGGCAGTCAATAGGCATCACCCTCCAAGCCCACTCCAATTTCATAGAGAAAACTCCAGGCCTTGCTGTGCTTTCCTGTGGCAAGGAAACTTCTTTTATTCCTCAGGTGGCACTTTGGCTCAGAACAGCCCTACCCCAGGGATTCACGGATTTGCAGCCCGATTGGTTGAGATCAGCCCTTATGGTTGTCTCATGGATGAAACCATCTGGGAAAAGAGCCATTCTTACCTGGGGACCATGGTGTCTTTCCCTAGTCTACACAGAAACACCATTCTTAGGGAGAGGAGCTGCTGGCGCTGGTGGCACAATCTCCTATTCTGAAGAGAAACATTTCGTTGTAAGTGGGTTGCATCAGCCTTGCCACATTTTCTCAACTGGCTATAAAGGAGGGCAGTCAGTAGGCCACACCCTTCAAGCCGACTCCAATTTCATTGAGAAATCAACAGGCCTCGGTGTGCTTTCCTGTGGCAGGAAATTTGCTTTCATTCCTTAGGTGGCCCTTTGGCTCAGAACAGCCCTCCCAGAAGGATTCAGGGATGTGCAGCCCGATTAGTTGAGATCAGCCCTTCTGGCTCTTTCATGGATGAAACCAACTTGACAAAGAGCATTCTACGCTGGGGACCATGGTGTCTTTCCTTAGTCTACACAGAAACAGCACTCTGAGTGAGATGAGCTGCTGGCGTTTGGTAGCAAAATCTCCTATTCTGGAGCAAAACATTTCGTTGTAAGCGGGTTGCATCAGCCTTGTCACATTTTCTCAACTGGATATAAAGGAGGGCAGTCAATAGGCGTCACCCTCCAAGCCCACTCCAATTTCATAGAGAAAACTCCAGGCCTTGCTGTACTTTCCTGTGGCAAGGAAACTGCTTTCATTCCTCAGGTGACACTTTGGCTCAGACCTGCCCTACCCCAAGGATTCACGGATGTGCAGCACGATTAGTTGAGATCAGCCCTTCTGGTTCTCTCATGGATGAAACCATCTGGGCAAAGAGCCATTCTAAGCTGGGGACCATGGTGTCTTTCCCTAGTCTACACAGAAACAGCATTCTTAGGGAGACGAGCTGCTGGAGTTTGGTAGCAGAATCTCCTATTCTGAAGAGTAACACTTCGTTGTAAGCGGGTTGCATCAGCCTTGCCACATTTTATCAGTTGGCTATAAAGGAGGGCAGTCATTTAGCAGACTTGCTTGAGACTCTGCTTCCCAGGCTGGAAACTTTGCTTTCATTCCTTAGGTGGCACATTGGCTCAGGACTGCCTTAACCCAAGTATTCAGGGATTTGCAGTCCGATTAGTTGAGATCGGGCTTTCTGGCTCTTTAATGGATGAAACCAACTGGGCAAAGAGACGTTCTAAGCTGGGGACCATGGTGTCTTTCCCTAGTCTACATAGAAATAGCACTCTGAGGGAGACGAGCTGCTGGCGTTTGGTAGCACAATCTCCTATTCTGCAGTGAAACATTTCATTGTAAGCGGGATGCATCAGTCTTGCCACATTTTCTCAACTGGATATAAAGGAGGGCAGTCAATAGGCGTCACCCTCCAAGCCCACTCCAATTTCATAGAGAAAACTCCAGGCCTTGCTGTGCTTTCCTGTGGCAAGGAAACTGCTTTCATTCCTCAGGTGACACTTTGGCTCAGAACTGCCCTACCCCAAGCATTCACGGATGTGCAGCACGATTAGTTGAGATCAGCCCTTCTGGTTCTCTCATGGATGAAACCATCTGGGCAAAGAGCCGTTCTAAGATGGGGACCATGGTGCCTTTCCCTAGTCTACACAGAAACAGCATTCTGAGGGAGAGGAGCTGCTGGCGTTTGGTAGCACAATATCCTATTCTGAAGAGAAACATTTCGTTGTAAGCGGGTTGCATCAGCCTTGCCACATTTTCTCAACTGGCTATAAAGGAGGGCAGTCAGTAGGCCTCACCCTTCAAGCCCACTCCTATTTCATAGAGAAATCAACAGGCCTCGGTGTGCTTTCCTGTGGCAGGAAATTTGCTTTCATTCCTTAGGTGGCCCTTTGGCTCAGAACAGCCCTCCCAGAAGGATTCCGGGATGTGCAGCCCGATTAGTTGAGATCAGCCCTTCTGGCTCTTTCATGGATGAGACCAACTGGGCAAAGAGCCGTTCTAAGCTGGGGACCATGGTGTCTTTCCCTAGTCTACACAGAAACAGCACTCTGAGGGAGACGAGCTGGTGGCGTTTGGTAGTAAAATCTCCTATTCTGAAGAGAAACATTTCGTTGTAAGCGGGTTTCATCAGACTTACCACATTTTCTCAACTGGCTATAAAGGAGGGCAGTCAGTTCGCAGGCTTATTTGAGGCCCTGCTTCCCAGGCTGGAAACTTTGCTTTCATTCCTTAGGTGGCACATTGCCTCAGGAGTGTCTACCCCAAGGATTCAGGGATGTGCAGCCCGATTAGTAGAGATCAGGTTTCTGGATCTTTCATGGATGAAGCCAACTGGGCAAAGAGCCATTCTAAGCTCGGGACCATGCTGTCTTTCCTTAGACTGCACAGAAACAGCACTCTGAGTGAGAGGAGCTGCTGGCGTTTGGTAGCAAAATCTCCTATTGTGAAGAGAAACATTTCATTGTAAGCGGGTTGCCTCAGCCTTGTCACATTTTCTCAACTGGATATAAAGGAGGGCAGTCAGTAGGCGTCACCTTTGAAGCCCACTCCAATTTCATAGAGAAAACGCCAGGCCTTGGTGTGCTTTCCTGTGGCAAGGAAACTGCTTTCATTCCTTAGGTTGCACCTTGGCTCAGAACTGCCCTATCCCAAGGATTCAGGGATGTGCAGCCCGATTAGTTGAGATCAGCCCTTCTGGCTCTTCCATGGATGAAACCAACTGAGCAAAGAGCCGTTCTAAGCTGGGGACCATGGTGTCTTTCCTTAATCTACACAGAAACAGCATTCTGAGTGAGACGAGCTGCTGGCGTTTGGTAGCAAAATCTCCTATTCTGGAGAGAAACATTTCATTGTAAGCGGGTGGCATCAGCCTTGTCACATTTTCTCAAGTGGATATAAAGGAGGGCAGTCAATAGGCGTCACCCTCCAAGCCATTCCAATTTCATAGAGAAAACTCCAGGCCTTGCTGTGTTTTCCTGTGGTAAGGAAACTGCTTTCATTCCTCAGGTGGCACTTTGGCTCAGAACTGCCCTACCCCAAGGATTCATGGATGTGCAGCCCGATTGGTTGAGATCAGCCCTTCTGGTTCTCTCATGGATGAAACCATCTGGGCAAAGAGCCATTCTAAGCTGGGGACCATGGTGTCTTTCCCTAGTCTACACAGAAACAGCATTCTTAGGGAGACGAGCTGCTGGCGTTGGTAGCACAATCTCCTATTCTGAAGAGAAACATTTCGTTGTAAGTGGGTTGCATCAGCCTTGCCACATTTTCTCAACTGGCTATAAAGGAGGGCAGTCAGTTGGCGGAATTACTTTAGGCACTGCTTCCAAGGCTGGAAACTTTGCTTTCATTCCTTAGGTGGCACACTGTCTCAGTAGTGCCAACCCCAAGGATTCAGGGATGTGCAGCCTGTATAGTTGAGATCAGCCATTCTGGTTCTCTCATGGATGAAACCATCTGGGCAAAGAGCCGTTCTAAGCTGCGGACCATGGTGTCTTTCCCTACTCTACACAGAAACAGCACCCTGAGGGAGACGACCTGCTGGCGTTTGACAGCAAAATCTCCTATTCTGAAGAGAAACATTTCGTTGTAATAGGGTTCCATCAACCTTGCCACATTTTCTCAAATGGCTATAAAGTAGGGCAGTCATTTAGCAGACTTACTTGAGACACTGCTTCCCAGGCTGGAAACTTTGCTTTCATTCCTTAGGTGGCACTTCGGCTCGGAATGCCTACCCCAAGGATTCAGGTATGTGCAGCCCGATTAGTAGCGATCAGCCCTTCTTGCTCTTTCATGGATGAAAGCAACTGGGCAAGAGCCGTTCTAAGCTGGGGACCTTCGGGTCTTTCCCTAGTCTACACAGAAACAGCACTCTGAGGGAGACGAGCTGCTGGCGTTTGATAGCAAAATCTCCTATTCTGAAGAGAAACATTTTGTTGTAAGAGGGTTTCATCAGCCTTGCCACATTTTCTCAAATGGCTATAAAGGAGGGCAGTCTTTTAGCAGACTTACTTCAGGCCCTGCTTCCCAGGCTGTAAACTTTGCTTTCATTCCTTAGGTGGCACATTGGCTCAGGACTGCCCTACCCCAAGTATTCAGGGATTTGTAGCCCGATTAGTTGAGATCAGCCCTTCTGGCTCTCTCATGGATGAAACCAACTGGGCAAAGAGCCGTTCTAAGCTGGGGACCATAGTGTCTTTCCCTAGTTTACACAGAACAGCACGCTGAGGGAGACGAGCTGTTGGCGTTTGAAAGAAAAATCTCCTATTCTGAAGAGAAACATTTCGTTGTAAGCGGGTTGCATCAGTCTTTCCACATTTTCTCAACTGGCTATAAATGAGGGCAGTCAGTAGGCCTCACCCTTCAAGCCCACTCCAATTTCATAGAGAAATCAACATGCCTCGGTGTGCTTTCCTGTGGCAGGAAATTTGCTTTCATTCCTTAGGTGGCCCTTTGGCTCAGAACAGCCCTCCCAGAAGGATTCAGGGATATTCAGCCCGATTAGTTGAGATCAGCCCTTCTCTCACTTTCATGGATGAAACCAACTGGGCAAAGAGCCGTTCTAAGCTGGGGACCATGGTGTCTTTCCCTAGTCTACACTGAAACAGCACCCTGAGGGAAACGAGCTGCTGGCGTTTGGTAGCAAAATCTCCTATTCTGAAGAGAAACATTTCGTTGTAAGCGGGTTGCATCAGCCTTTCCACATTTTCTCAACTGGCTCTAAAGGAGGGCAGTCAGTTGGCAGACTTACTTGAGGCACTGCTTCCAAGGCTGGGAACTTTGCTTTCATTCCTTAGGTGGCACACTGGCTCAGTCGTGCCTACCCCAAAGATTCAGTGATGTGCAGCCCGATTAGTTGAGATCAGCCCTTCTGGTTCTCTCATGGACGAAACCATCTGGGCAAAGAGCTGTTCTAAGCTGGGGACCATGGTGTCTTTCCCTAGTCTACACAGAAACAGCATTCTGAGTGAGAAGAGCTGCTGGCGTTTGGTAGCACAATCTCCTATTCTGAAGAGAAACATTTCGTTGTAAGCGTGTTGCATCAGCCTTGCCACATTTTCTCAACTGGCTATGAAAGAGTGTAGTCATTTAGCAGACTTACTTGAGATCCTGCTTCCCAGGCAGGAAACTTTGCTTTCATTCCTTAGGTGGCCTTTTGGCTCAGAACAGCCCTCCCAGAAGGAATCAGGGATTTCCAGCCGGATTAGTTGAGATCAGCCCTTCTGGCTCTTTCATGGATGAAACCAACTGGGCAAAGAGCCATTCTAAGCTGGGGACCATGATGTCTTTCCTTAATCTACACAGAAACAGCATTGTGAGTGAGACGAGCTGCTGGCGTTTGGTAGCAAAATCTCCTATTCTGGAGAGAAACATTTCGTTGTAAGCGGGTTGCATCACCCTTGTCACATTTTCTCAACTGGATATAAAGGAGGGCAGTCAATAGGCGTCACCCTCCAAGCCCACTCCAATTTCACAGAGAAAACTCCAGGCCTTGCTGTGCTTTCCTGTGGCATGGAAACTGCTTTCATTCCTCAGGTGGCACTTTGGCTCAGAACTGCCCTACCCCAAGGATTCACGGATGTGCAGCCCGATTGGTTGAGATCAGCCCTTCTGGTTCTCTCATGGATGAAACCCTCTGGGAAAGGAGCCATTCTAAGCTGGGGACCATGGTGTCTTTCCCTAGTCTACACAGAAACAGCATTCTTAGGGAGACGAGCTGCTGGCGTTGGTAACACAATCTCCTATTCTAAAGAGAAACATTTCGTTGTAAGCGGGTTGCATCAGCCTTGCTACATTTTCTCAACTGGCTATAAAGGAGGGCAGTCAGTTGGCAGACTTACTTGAGGCACTGCTTCCAAGGCTGGAAACTTTGCTTTCATTCCTTAGGTGGCACACTGACTCAGTAATGCCTACCCCAAGGATTCAGATATGTGCAGCCTGTATACTTGAGATCAGCCCTTCTGGTTCTCTGATGGATGAAACCATCTGGGCAAAGAGCCGTTCTAAGCTGGGGACTATGGTGTCTTTCCCTAGTCTACACAGAAACAGCATCCTGAGGGAGACGAGCTGCTGGCGTTTGATAGCAAAATCTCCTATTCTGAAGAGAAATATTTCGTTGTAAGAGGGTTCCATCAGCCTTGCCACATTTTCTCAAATGGCTATAAAGTAGGGCAGTCATTTAGCAGACTTACTTGAGACCCTGCTTCCCAGGCTGGAAACTTTGCTTTCATTCCTTAGGTGGCACATTGTCTCAGGAGTGCCTACCCCAAGGATTCAGGATGTGCAGCCCGATTAGTAGAGATCAGCCCTTCTGGCTATTTAATGGATGAAATCAACTGGGCAAAGAGCCGTTCTAAGCTGGGGACCATGGTGTCTTTCCCTAGTCTACACAGAAACAGCACCCTGAGGGAGACGAGCTGCTGGCGTTTGGTAGCACAATCTCCTATTCTGAAGAGAAACATTTCGTTGTAAGCGGGTTGCATTAGCCTTGCCACATTTTCTCAACTGGCTATAAAGGAGGGCAGTCAGTAGGCCTCACCCTTCAAACCCACTTCAATTTCATAGAGAAATCAAGAGGCCTCGGTGTTCTTTCCTGTGGCAGGAAATTTGCTTTCATTCCTTAGGTTGCCCTTTGGCTCAGAACAGCCCTCCCAGAAGGATTCAGGGATGTGCAGCCCGATTAGTTGAGATCAGCCCTTCTGGCTCTTTCATGGATGAAACCAACTGGGCAAAGAGCCGTTTTAAGCTGGGGACCATGTTGTCTTTCCCTAGTTTACACAGAAACAGCACCCTGAGGGAGAAGAGCTGCTGGCGTTTGGAAGCAAAATCTCCTATTCTGAAGAGAAACATTTCGTTGTAAGCAGGTTGCATCAGCCTTGTCACATTTTCTCAATTGGCTATAAAGGAGGGCACTCAGCTGACAGACTTACTTCGGGCACTGCTTCCCAGGCCTGAAACTTTGCTTTCATTCCTTAGGTGGCACATTGGCTCAGGAGTGCCTACCAAAAGGATTCAGGGATGTGCAGCCCGCTTAGTAGAGGTCAGCCCTTCTCTCTCTTTCATAGATGAAACCAACGGACAAAGAGCCGTTTTAAGCTGGGGACCTTCGTGTCTTTCCCTAGTCTACACAGAAACAGTACTCTGAGGGAGACGAGCTGCTGGTGTTTGATAGCAAAATCTCCTATTCTGAAGAGAAACATTTCGTTGTAAGCGGGTTGCATCAGCCTTGTCACATTTTCTCAAGTGGATATAAAGGAGGGCAGTCAATAGGCCTCACCCTCCAAGCCCACTCCAATTTCATAGAGAAAACTCCAGGCCTTGCTGTGCTTTCCTGTGGCAAGGAAACTTCTTTTATTCCTCAGGTGGCACTTTGGCTCAGAACAGCCCTACGCCAGGGATTCACGGATTTGCAGCCCGATTGGTTGAGATCAGCCCTTATGGTTGTCTCATGGATGAAACCATCTGGGAAAAGAGCCATTCTTACCTGGGGACCATGGTGTCTTTCCCTAGTCTACACAGAAACACCATTCTTAGGGAGAGGAGCTGCTGGCGCTGGTGGCACAATCTCCTATTCTGAAGAGAAACATTTCGTTGTAAGTGGGTTGCATCAGCCTTGCCACATTTTCTCAACTGGCTATAAAGGAGGGCAGTCAGTAGGCCTCACCCTTCAAGCCGACTCCAATTTCATTGAGAAATCAACAGGCCTCGGTGTGCTTTCCTGTGGCAGGAAATTTGCTTTCATTCCTTAGGTGGCCCTTTGGCTCAGAACAGCCCTCCCAGAAGGATTCAGGGATGTGCAGCCCGATTAGTTGAGATCAGCCCTTCTGGCTCTTTCATGGATGAAACCAAGTTGGCAAAGAGCATTCTACGCTGGGGACCATGGTGTCTTTCCTTAGTCTACACAGAAAGAGCACTCTGAGTGAGACGAGCTGCTGGCTTTTGGTAGCAAAATCTCCTATTCTGGAGCAAAACATTTCGTTGTAAGCGGGTTGCATCAGCCTTGTCACATTTTCTCAACTGGATATAAAGGAGGGCAGTCAATAGGCGTCACCCTCCAAGCCCACTCCAATTTCATAGAGAAAACTCCAGGCCTTGCTGTGCTTTCCTGTGGCAAGGAAACTGCTTTCATTCCTCAGGTGACACTTTGGCTCAGACCTGCCCTACCCCAAGGATTCACGGATGTGCAGCACGATTAGTTGAGATCAGCCCTTCTGGTTCTCTCATGGATGAAACCATCTGGGCAAAGAGCCATTCTAAGCTGGGGACCATGGTGTCTTTCCCTAGTCTACACAGAAACAGCCTTCTTAGGGAGACGAGCTGCTAGAGTTTGGTAGCAGAATCTCCTATTCTGAAGAGTAACACTTCGTTGTAAGCGGGTTGCATCAGCCTTGCCACATTTTATCAGTTGGCTATAAAGGAGGGCAGTCATTTAGCAGACTTACTTGAGACTCTGCTTCCCAGGCTGGAAACTTTGCTTTCATTCCTTAGGTGGCACATTGGCTCAGGACTGCCTTAACCCAAGTATTCAGGGATTTGCAGTCCGATTAGTTGAGATCGGCCTTTCTGGCTCTTTAATGGATGAAACCAACTGGGCAAAGAGACGTTCTAAGCTGGGGACCATGGTGTCTTTCCCTAGTCTACATAGAAATAGCACTCTGAGGGAGACGAGCTGCTGGCGTTTGGTAGCACAATCTCCTATTCTGCAGTGAAACATTTCATTGTAAGCGGGATGCATCAGTCTTGCCACATTTTCTCAACTGGATATAAAGGAGGGCAGTCAATAGGCGTCACCCTCCAAGCCCACTCCAATTTCATAGAGAAAACTCCAGGCCTTGCTGTGCTTTCCTGTGGCAAGGAAACTGCTTTCATTCCTCAGGTGACACTTTGGCTCAGAACTGCCCTACCCCAAGCATTCACGGATGTGCAGCACGATTAGTTGAGATCAGCCCTTCTGGTTCTCTCATGGATGAAACCATCTGGGCAAAGAGCCGTTCTAAGATGGGGACCATGGTGCCTTTCCCTAGTCTACACAGAAACAGCATTCTGAGGGAGAGGAGCTGCTGGCGTTTGGTAGCACAATATCCTATTCTGAAGAGAAACATTTCGTTGTAAGCGGGTTGCATCAGCCTTGCCACATTTTCTCAACTGGCTATAAAGGAGGGCAGTCAGTAGGCCTCACCCTTCAAGCCCACTCCTATTTCATAGAGAAATCAACAGGCCTCGGTGTGCTTTCCTGTGGCAGGAAATTTGCTTTCATTCCTTAGGTGGCCCTTTGGCTCAGAACAGCCCTCCCAGAAGGATTCGGGGATGTGCAGCCCGATTAGTTGAGATCAGCCCTTCTGGTTCTCTCATGGATGAAAGCAACTGGGCAAGAGCCGTTCTAAGCTGGGGACCTTCGGGTCTTTCCCTAGTCTACACAGAAACAGCACTCTGAGGGAGACGAGCTGCTGGCGTTTGATAGCAAAATCTCCTATTCTGAAGAGAAACATTTTGTTGTAAGAGGGTTTCATCAGCCTTGCCACATTTTCTCAAATGGCTATAAAGGAGGGCAGTCTTTTAGCAGACTTACTTCAGGCCCCGCTTCCCAGGCTGGAAACTTTGCTTTCATTCCTTAGGTGGCACATTGCCTCAGGAGTGTCTACCCCAAGGATTCAGGGATGTGCAGCCCGATTAGTAGAGATCAGGTTTCTGGATCTTTCATGGATGAAGCCAACTGGGCAAAGAGCCATTCTAAGCTCGGGACCATGCTGTCTTTCCTTAGACTGCACAGAAACAGCACTCTGAGTGAGAGGAGCTGCTGGCGTTTGGTAGCAAAATCTCCTATTGTGAAGAGAAACATTTCATTGTAAGCGGGTTGCCTCAGCCTTGTCACATTTTCTCAACTGGATATAAAGGAGGGCAGTCAGTAGGCGTCACCTTTGAAGCCCACTCCAATTTCATAGAGAAAACGCCAGGCCTTGGTGTGCTTTCCTGTGGCAAGGAAACTGCTTTCATTCCTTAGGTTGCACCTTGGCTCAGAACTGCCCTATCCCAAGGATTCAGGGATGTGCAGCCCGATTAGTTGAGATCAGCCCTTCTGGCTCTTCCATGGATGAAACCAACTGAGCAAAGAGCCGTTCTAAGCTGGGGACCATGGTGTCTTTCCTTAATCTACACAGAAACAGCATTCTGAGTGAGACGAGCTGCTGGCGTTTGGTAGCAAAATCTCCTATTCTGGAGAGAAACATTTCATTGTAAGCGGGTGGCATCAGCCTTGTCACATTTTCTCAAGTGGATATAAAGGAGGGCAGTCAATAGGCGTCACCCTCCAAGCCATTCCAATTTCATAGAGAAAACTCCAGGCCTTGCTGTGCTTTCCTGTGGTAAGGAAACTGCTTTCATTCCTCAGGTGGCACTTTGGCTCAGAACTGCCCTACCCCAAGGATTCATGGATGTGCAGCCCGATTGGTTGAGATCAGCCCTTCTGGTTCTCTCATGGATGAAACCATCTGGGCAAAGAGCCATTCTAAGCTGGGGACCATGGTGTCTTTCCCTAGTCTACACAGAAACAGCATTCTTAGGGAGACGAGCTGCTGGCGTTGGTAGCACAATCTCCTATTCTGAAGAGAAACATTTCGTTGTAAGTGGGTTGCATCAGCCTTGCCACATTTTCTCAACTGGCTATAAAGGAGGGCAGTCAGTTGGCGGAATTACTTTAGGCACTGCTTCCAAGGCTGGAAACTTTGCTTTCATTCCTTAGGTGGCACACTGTCTCAGTAGTGCCAACCCCAAGGATTCAGGGATGTGCAGCCTGTATAGTTGAGATCAGCCATTCTGGTTCTCTCATGGATGAAACCATCTGGGCAAAGAGCCGTTCTAAGCTGCGGACCATGGTGTCTTTCCCTACTCTACACAGAAACAGCACCCTGAGGGAGACGACCTGCTGGCGTTTGACAGCAAAATCTCCTATTCTGAAGAGAAACATTTCGTTGTAATAGGGTTCCATCAACCTTGCCACATTTTCTCAAATGGCTATAAAGTAGGGCAGTGATTTAGCAGACTTACTTGAGACACTGCTTCCCAGGCTGGAAACTTTGCTTTCATTCCTTAGGTGGCACTTCGGCTCGGAATGCCTACCCCAAGGATTCAGGTATGTGCAGCCCGATTAGTAGCGATCAGCCCTTCTTGCTCTTTCATGGATGAAAGCAACTGGGCAAGAGCCGTTCTAAGCTGGGGACCTTCGGGTCTTTCCCTAGTCTACACAGAAACAGCACTCTGAGGGAGACGAGCTGCTGGCGTTTGATAGCAAAATCTCCTATTCTGAAGAGAAACATTTTGTTGTAAGAGGGTTTCATCAGCCTTGCCACATTTTCTCAAATGGCTATAAAGGAGGGCAGTCTTTTAGCAGACTTACTTCAGGCCCTGCTTCCCAGGCTGTAAACTTTGCTTTCATTCCTTAGGTGGCACATTGGCTCAGGACTGCCCTACCCCAAGTATTCAGGGATTTGTAGCCCGATTAGTTGAGATCAGCCATTCTGGCTCTCTCATGGATGAAACCAACTGGGCAAAGAGCCGTTCTAAGCTGGGGACCATAGTGTCTTTCCCTAGTTTACACAGAACAGCACGCTGAGGGAGACGAGCTGTTGGCGTTTGAAAGAAAAATCTCCTATTCTGAAGAGAAACATTTCGTTGTAAGCGGGTTGCATCAGTCTTTCCACATTTTCTCAACTGGCTATAAATGAGGGCAGTCAGTAGGCCTCACCCTTCAAGCCCACTCCAATTTCATAGAGAAATCAACATGCCTCGGTGTGCTTTCCTGTGGCAGGAAATTTGCTTTCATTCCTTAGGTGGCCCTTTGGCTCAGAACAGCCCTCCCAGAAGGATTCAGGGATATTCAGCCCGATTAGTTGAGATCAGCCCTTCTCTCACTTTCATGGATGAAACCAACTGGGCAAAGAGCCGTTCTAAGCTGGGGACCATGGTGTCTTTCCATAGTCTACACTGAAACAGCACCCTGAGGGAAACGAGCTGCTGGCGTTTGGTAGCAAAATCTCCTATTCTGAAGAGAAACATTTCGTTGTAAGCGGGTTGCATCAGCCTTTCCACATTTTCTCAACTGGCTCTAAAGGAGGGCAGTCAGTTGGCAGACTTACTTGAGGCACTGCTTCCAAGGCTGGAAACTTTGCTTTCATTCCTTAGGTGGCACACTGACTCAGTAATGCCTACCCCAAGGATTCAGATATGTGCAGCCTGTATACTTGAGATCAGCCCTTCTGGTTCTCTGATGGATGAAACCATCTGGGCAAAGAGCCGTTCTAAGCTGGGGACTATGGTGTCTTTCCCTAGTCTACACAGAAACAGCATCCTGAGGGAGACGAGCTGCTGGCGTTTGATAGCAAAATCTCCTATTCTGAAGAGAAATATTTCGTTGTAAGAGGGTTCCATCAGCCTTGCCACATTTTCTCAAATGGCTATAAAGTAGGGCAGTCATTTAGCAGACCTACTTGAGACCCCGCTTCCCAGGCTGGAAACTTTGCTTTCATTCCTTAGGTGGCACATTGTCTCAGGAGTGCCTACCCCAAGGATTCAGGATGTGCAGCCCGATTAGTAGAGATCAGCCCTTCTGGCTATTTAATGGATGAAATCAACTGGGCAAAGAGCCGTTCTAAGCTGGGGACCATGGTGTCTTTCCCTAGTCTACACAGAAACAGCACCCTGAGGGAGACGAGCTGCTGGCGTTTGGTAGCACAATCTCCTATTCTGAAGAGAAACATTTCGTTGTAAGCGGGTTGCATTAGCCTTGCCACATTTTCTCAACTGGCTATAAAGGAGGGCAGTCAGTAGGCCTCACCCTTCAAACCCACTTCAATTTCATAGAGAAATCAAGAGGCCTCGGTGTGCTTTCCTGTGGCAGGATATTTGCTTTCATTCCTTAGGTTGCCCTTTGGCTCAGAACAGCCCTCCCAGAAGGATTCAGGGATGTGCAGCCCGATTAGTTGAGATCAGCCCTTCTGGCTCTTTCATGGATGAAACCAACTGGGCAAAGAGCCGTTTTAAGCTGGGGACCATGTTGTCTTTCCCTAGTTTACACAGAAACAGCACCCTGAGGGAGAAGAGCTGCTGGCGTTTGGTAGCAAAATCTCCTATTCTGAAGAGAAACATTTCGTTGTAAGCAGGTTGCATCAGCCTTGTCACATTTTCTCAATTGGCTATAAAGGAGGGCACTCAGCTGACAGACTTACTTCGGGCACTGCTTCCCAGGCCTGAAACTTTGCTTTCATTCCTTAGGTGGCACATTGGCTCAGGAGTGCCTACCAAAAGGATTCAGGGATGTGCAGCCCGCTTAGTAGAGGTCAGCCCTTCTCTCTCTTTCATAGATGAAACCAACGGACAAAGAGCCGTTTTAAGCTGGGGACCTTCGTGTCTTTCCCTAGTCTACACAGAAAGAGTACTCTGAGGGAGACGAGCTGCTGGGGTTTGATAGCAAAATCTCCTATTCTGAAGAGAAACATTTCGTTGTAAGCGGGTTGCATCAGCCTTGTCACATTTTCTCAAGTGGATATAAAGGAGGGTAGTCAATAGGCGTCACCCTCCAAGCCCACTCCAATTTCATAGAGAAAACTCCAGGCCTTGCTGTGCTTTCCTGTGGCAAGGAAACTTCTTTTATTCCTCAGGTGGCACTTTGGCTCAGAACAGCCCTACCCCAGGGATTCACGGATTTGCAGCCCGATTGGTTGAGATCAGCCCTTATGGTTGTCTCATGGATGAAACCATCTGGGAAAAGAGCCATTCTTACCTGGGGACCATGGTGTCTTTCCCTAGTCTACACAGAAACACCATTCTTAGGGAGAGGAGCTGCTGGCGCTGGTGGCACAATCTCCTATTCTGAAGAGAAACATTTCGTTGTAAGTGGGTTGCATCAGCCTTGCCACATTTTCTCAACTGGCTATAAAGGAGGGCAGTCAGTAGGCCTCACCCTTCAAGCCGACTCCAATTTCATTGAGAAATCAACAGGCCTCGGTGTGCTTTCCTGTGGCAGGAAATTTGCTTTCATTCCTTAGGTGGCCCTTTGGCTCAGAACAGCCCTCCCAGAAGGATTCAGGGATGTGCAGCCCGATAAGTTGAGATCAGCCCTTCTGGCTCTTTCATGGATGAAACCAAGTTGGCAAAGAGCATTCTACGCTGGGGACCATGGTGTCTTTCCTTAGTCTACACAGAAACAGCACTCTGAGTGAGACGAGCTGCTGGCTTTTGGTAGCAAAATCTCCTATTCTGGAGCAAAACATTTCGTTGTAAGCGGGTTGCATCAGCCTTGTCACATTTTCTCAACTGGATATAAAGGAGGGCAGTCAATAGGCGTCACCCTCCAAGCCCACTCCAATTTCATAGAGAAAACTCCAGGCCTTGCTGTGCTTTCCTGTGGCAAGGAAACTGCTTTCATTCCTCAGGTGACACTTTGGCTCAGACCTGCCCTACCCCAAGGATTCACGGATGTGCAGCACGATTAGTTGAGATCAGCCCTTCTGGTTCTCTCATGGATGAAACCATCTGGGCAAAGAGCCATTCTAAGCTGGGGACCATGGTGTCTTTCCCTAGTCTACACAGAAACAGCCTTCTTAGGGAGACGAGCTGCTGGAGTTTGGTAGCAGAATCTCCTATTCTGAAGAGTAACACTTCGTTGTAAGCGGGTTGCATCAGCCTTGCCACATTTTATCAGTTGGCTATAAAGGAGGGCAGTCATTTAGCAGACTTACTTGAGACTCTGCTTCCCAGGCTGGAAACTTTGCTTTCATTCCTTAGGTGGCACATTGGCTCAGGACTGCCTTAACCCAAGTATTCAGGGATTTGCAGTCCGATTAGTTGAGATCGGCCTTTCTGGCTCTTTAATGGATGAAACCAACTGGGCAAAGAGACGTTCTAAGCTGGGGACCATGGTGTCTTTCCCTAGTCTACATAGAAATAGCACTCTGAGGGAGACGAGCTGCTGGCGTTTGGTAGCACAATCTCCTATTCTGCAGTGAAACATTTCATTGTAAGCGGGATGCATCAGTCTTGCCACATTTTCTCAACTGGATATAAAGGAGGGCAGTCAATAGGCGTCACCCTCCAAGCCCACTCCAATTTCATAGAGAAAACTCCAGGCCTTGCTGTGCTTTCCTGTGGCAAGGAAACTGCTTTCATTCCTCAGGTGACACTTTGGCTCAGAACTGCCCTACCCCAAGCATTCACGGATGTGCAGCACGATTAGTTGAGATCAGCCCTTCTGGTTCTCTCATGGATGAAACCATCTGGGCAAAGAGCCGTTCTAAGATGGGGACCATGGTGCCTTTCCCTAGTCTACACAGAAACAGCATTCTGAGGGAGAGGAGCTGCTGGCGTTTGGTAGCACAATATCCTATTCTGAAGAGAAACATTTCGTTGTAAGCGGGTTGCATCAGCCTTGCCACATTTTCTCAACTGGCTATAAAGGAGGGCAGTCAGTAGGCCTCACCCTTCAAGCCCACTCCTATTTCATAGAGAAATCAACAGGCCTCGGTGTGCTTTCCTGTGGCAGGAAATTTGCTTTCATTCCTTAGGTGGCCCTTTGGCTCAGAACAGCCCTCCCAGAAGGATTCGGGGATGTGCAGCCCGATTAGTTGAGATCAGCCCTTCTGGTTCTCTCATGGATGAAAGCAACTGGGCAAGAGCCGTTCTAAGCTGGGGACCTTCGGGTCTTTCCCTAGTCTACACAGAAACAGCACTCTGAGGGAGACGAGCTGCTGGCGTTTGATAGCAAAATCTCCTATTCTGAAGAGAAACATTTTGTTGTAAGAGGGTTTCATCAGCCTTGCCACATTTTCTCAAATGGCTATAAAGGAGGGCAGTCTTTTAGCAGACTTACTTCAGGCCCTGCTTCCCAGGCTGTAAACTTTGCTTTCATTCCTTAGGTGGCACATTGGCTCAGGACTGCCCTACCCCAAGTATTCAGGGATTTGTAGCCCGATTAGTTGAGATCAGCCCTTCTGGCTCTCTCATGGATGAAACCAACTGGGCAAAGAGCCGTTCTAAGCTGGGGACCATAGTGTCTTTCCCTAGTTTACACAGAACAGCACGCTGAGGGAGACGAGCTGTTGGCGTTTGAAAGAAAAATCTCCTATTCTGAAGAGAAACATTTCGTTGTAAGCGGGTTGCATCAGTCTTTCCACATTTTCTCAACTGGCTATAAATGAGGGCAGTCAGTAGGCCTCACCCTTCAAGCCCACTCCAATTTCATAGAGAAATCAACATGCCTCGGTGTGCTTTCCTGTGGCAGGAAATTTGCTTTCATTCCTTAGGTGGCCCTTTGGCTCAGAACAGCCCTCCCAGAAGGATTCAGGGATATTCAGCCCGATTAGTTGAGATCAGCCCTTCTCTCACTTTCATGGATGAAACCAACTGGGCAAAGAGCCGTTCTAAGCTGGGGACCATGGTGTCTTTCCATAGTCTACACTGAAACAGCACCCTGAGGGAAACGAGCTGCTGGCGTTTGGTAGCAAAATCTCCTATTCTGAAGAGAAACATTTCGTTGTAAGCGGGTTGCATCAGCCTTTCCACATTTTCTCAACTGGCTCTAAAGGAGGGCAGTCAGTTGGCAGACTTACTTGAGGCACTGCTTCCAAGGCTGGAAACTTTGCTTTCATTCCTTAGGTGGCACACTGACTCAGTAATGCCTACCCCAAGGATTCAGATATGTGCAGCCTGTATACTTGAGATCAGCCCTTCTGGTTCTCTGATGGATGAAACCATCTGGGCAAAGAGCCGTTCTAAGCTGGGGACTATGGTGTCTTTCCCTAGTCTACACAGAAACAGCATCCTGAGGGAGACGAGCTGCTGGCGTTTGATAGCAAAATCTCCTATTCTGAAGAGAAATATTTCGTTGTAAGAGGGTTCCATCAGCCTTGCCACATTTTCTCAAATGGCTATAAAGTAGGGCAGTCATTTAGCAGACTTACTTGAGACCCCGCTTCCCAGGCTGGAAACTTTGCTTTCATTCCTTAGGTGGCACATTGTCTCAGGAGTGCCTACCCCAAGGATTCAGGATGTGCAGCCCGATTAGTAGAGATCAGCCCTTCTGGCTATTTAATGGATGAAATCAACTGGGCAAAGAGCCGTTCTAAGCTGGGGACCATGGTGTCTTTCCCTAGTCTACACAGAAACAGCACCCTGAGGGAGACGAGCTGCTGGCGTTTGGTAGCACAATCTCCTATTCTGAAGAGAAACAATTCGTTGTAACCGGGTTGCATTAGCCTTGCCACATTTTCTCAACTGGCTATAAAGGAGGGCAGTCAGGAGGCCTCACCCTTCAAACCCACTTCAATTTCATAGAGAAATCAAGAGGCCTCGGTGTGCTTTCCTGTGGCAGGAGATTTGCTTTCATTCCTTAGGTTGCCCTTTGGCTCAGAACAGCCCTCCCAGAAGGATTCAGGGATGTGCAGCCCGATTAGTTGAGATCAGCCCTTCTGGCTCTTTCATGGATGAAACCAACTGGGCAAAGAGCCGTTTTAAGCTGGGGACCATGTTGTCTTTCCCTAGTTTACACAGAAACAGCACCCTGAGGGAGAAGAGCTGCTGGCGTTTGGTAGCAAAATCTCCTATTCTGAAGAGAAACATTTCGTTGTAAGCAGGTTGCATCAGCCTTGTCACATTTTCTCAATTGGCTATAAAGGAGGGCACTCAGCTGACAGACTTACTTCGGGCACTGCTTCCCAGGCCTGAAACTTTGCTTTCATTCCTTAGGTGGCACATTGGCTCAGGAGTGCCTACCAAAAGGATTCAGGGATGTGCAGCCCGCTTAGTAGAGGTCAGCCCTTCTCTCTCTTTCATAGATGAAACCAACGGACAAAGAGCCGTTTTAAGCTGGGGACCTTCGTGTCTTTCCCTAGTCTACACAGAAACAGTACTCTGAGGGAGACGAGCTGCTGGGGTTTGATAGCAAAATCTCCTATTCTGAAGAGAAACATTTCGTTGTAAGCGGGTTGCATCAGCCTTGTCACATTTTCTCAAGTGGATATAAAGGAGGGCAGTCAATAGGCGTCACCCTCCAAGCCCACTCCAATTTCATAGAGAAAACTCCAGGCCTTGCTGTGCTTTCCTGTGGCAAGGAAACTTCTTTTATTCCTCAGGTGGCACTTTGGCTCAGAACAGCCCTACCCCAGGGATTCACGGATTTGCAGCCCGATTGGTTGAGATCAGCCCTTATGGTTGTCTCATGGATGAAACCATCTGGGAAAAGAGCCATTCTTACCTGGGGACCATGGTGTCTTTCCCTAGTCTACACAGAAACACCATTCTTAGGGAGAGGAGCTGCTGGCGCTGGTGGCACAATCTCCTATTCTGAAGAGAAACATTTCGTTGTAAGTGGGTTGCATCAGCCTTGCCACATTTTCTCAACTGGCTATAAAGGAGGGCAGTCAGTAGGCCTCACCCTTCAAGCCGACTCCAATTTCATTGAGAAATCAACAGGCCTCGGTGTGCTTTCCTGTGGCAGGAAATTTGCTTTCATTCCTTAGGTGGCCCTTTGGCTCAGAACAGCCCTCCCAGAAGGATTCAGGGATGTGCAGCCCGATTAGTTGAGATCAGCCCTTCTGGCTCTTTCATGGATGAAACCAAGTTGGCAAAGAGCATTCTACGCTGGGGACCATGGTGTCTTTCCTTAGTCTACACAGAAACAGCACTCTGAGTGAGACGAGCTGCTGGCGTTTGGTAGCAAAATCTCCTATTCTGGAGCAAAACATTTCGTTGTAAGCGGGTTGCATCAGCCTTGTCACATTTTCTCAACTGGATATAAAGGAGGGCAGTCAATAGGCGTCACCCTCCAAGCCCACTCCAATTTCATAGAGAAAACTCCAGGCCTTGCTGTGCTTTCCTGTGGCAAGGAAACTGCTTTCATTCCTCAGGTGACACTTTGGCTCAGACCTGCCCTACCCCAAGGATTCACGGATGTGCAGCACGATTAGTTGAGATCAGCCCTTCTGGTTCTCTCATGGATGAAACCATCTGGGCAAAGAGCCATTCTAAGCTGGGGACCATGGTGTCTTTCCCTAGTCTACACAGAAACAGCCTTCTTAGGGAGACGAGCTGCTGGAGTTTGGTAGCAGAATCTCCTATTCTGAAGAGTAACACTTCGTTGTAAGCGGGTTGCATCAGCCTTGCCACATTTTATCAGTTGGCTATAAAGGAGGGCAGTCATTTAGCAGACTTACTTGAGACTCTGCTTCCCAGGCTGGAAACTTTGCTTTCATTCCTTAGGTGGCACATTGGCTCAGGACTGCCTTAACCCAAGTATTCAGGGATTTGCAGTCCGATTAGTTGAGATCGGCCTTTCTGGCTCTTTAATGGATGAAACCAACTGGGCAAAGAGACGTTCTAAGCTGGGGACCATGGTGTCTTTCCCTAGTCTACATAGAAATAGCACTCTGAGGGAGACGAGCTGCTGGCGTTTGGTAGCACAATCTCCTATTCTGCAGTGAAACATTTCGTTGTAAGCGGGATGCATCAGTCTTGCCACATTTTCTCAACTGGATATAAAGGAGGGCAGTCAATAGGCGTCACCCTCCAAGCCCACTCCAATTTCATAGAGAAAACTCCAGGCCTTGCTGTGCTTTCCTGTGGCAAGGAAACTGCTTTCATTCCTCAGGTGACACTTTGGCTCAGAACTGCCCTACCCCAAGCATTCACGGATGTGCAGCACGATTAGTTGAGATCAGCCCTTCTGGTTCTCTCATGGATGAAACCATCTGGGCAAAGAGCCGTTCTAAGATGGGGACCATGGTGCATTTCCCTAGTCTACACAGAAACAGCATTCTGAGGGAGAGGAGCTGCTGGCGTTTGGTAGCACAATATCCTATTCTGAAGAGAAACATTTCGTTGTAAGCGGGTTGCATCAGCCTTGCCACATTTTCTCAACTGGCTATAAAGGAGGGCAGTCAGTAGGCCTCACCCTTCAAGCCCACTCCTATTTCATAGAGAAATCAACAGGCCTCGGTGTGCTTTCCTGTGGCAGGAAATTTGCTTTCATTCCTTAGGTGGCCCTTTGGCTCAGAACAGCCCTCCCAGAAGGATTCCGGGATGTGCAGCCCGATTAGTTGAGATCAGCCCTTCTGGCTCTTTCATGGATGAGACCAACTGGGCAAAGAGCCGTTCTAAGCTGGGGACCATGGTGTCTTTCCCTAGTCTACACAGAAACAGCACTCTGAGGGAGACGAGCTGGTGGCGTTTGGTAGTAAAATCTCCTATTCTGAAGAGAAACATTTCGTTGTAAGCGGGTTTCATCAGACTTGCCACATTTTCTCAACTGGCTATAAAGGAGGGCAGTCAGTTCGCAGGCTTATTTGAGGCCCTGCTTCCCAGGCTGGAAACTTTGCTTTCATTCCTTAGGTGGCACATTGTCTCAGGAGTGCCTACCCCAAGGATTCAGGATGTGCAGCCCGATTAGTAGAGATCAGCCCTTCTGGCTATTTAATGGATGAAATCAACTGGGCAAAGAGCCGTTCTAAGCTGGGGACCATGGTGTCTTTCCCTAGTCTACACAGAAACAGCACCCTGAGGGAGACGAGCTGCTGGCGTTTGGTAGCACAATCTCCTATTCTGAAGAGAAACAATTCGTTGTAACCGGGTTGCATTAGCCTTGCCACATTTTCTCAACTGGCTATAAAGGAGGGCAGTCAGGAGGCCTCACCCTTCAAACCCACTTCAATTTCATAGAGAAATCAAGAGGCCTCGGTGTGCTTTCCTGTGGCAGGAGATTTGCTTTCATTCCTTAGGTTGCACCTTGGCTCAGAACTGCCCTATCCCAAGGATTCAGGGATGTGCAGCCCGATTAGTTGAGATCAGCCCTTCTGGCTCTTCCATGGATGAAACCAACTGAGCAAAGAGCCGTTCTAAGCTGGGGACCATGGTGTCTTTCCTTAATCTACACAGAAACAGCATTCTGAGTGAGACGAGCTGCTGGCGTTTGGTAGCAAAATCTCCTATTCTGGAGAGAAACATTTCATTGTAAGCGGGTGGCATCAGCCTTGTCACATTTTCTCAAGTGGATATAAAGGAGGGCAGTCAATAGGCGTCACCCTCCAAGCCATTCCAATTTCATAGAGAAAACTCCAGGCCTTGCTGTGCTTTCCTGTGGTAAGGAAACTGCTTTCATTCCTCAGGTGGCACTTTGGTTCAGAACTGCCCTACCCCAAGGATTCATGGATGTGCAGCCCGATTGGTTGAGATCAGCCCTTCTGGTTCTCTCATGGATGAAACCATCTGGGCAAAGAGCCATTCTAAGCTGCGGACCATGGTGTCTTTCCCTAGTCTACACAGAAACAGCATTCTTAGGGAGACGAGCTGCTGGCGTTGGTAGCACAATCTCCTATTCTGAAGAGAAACATATCGTTGTAAGTGGGTTGCATCAGCCTTGCCACATTTTCTCAACTGGCTATAAAGGAGGGCAGTCAGTTGGCGGAATTACTTTAGGCACTGCTTCCAAGGCTGGAAACTTTGCTTTCATTCCTTAGGTGGCACACTGGCTCAGTAGTGCCAACCCCAAGGATTCAGGGATGTGCAGCCTGTATAGTTGAGATCAGCCATTCTGGTTCTCTCATGGATGAAACCATCTGGGCAAAGAGCCGTTCTAAGCTGCGGACCATGGTGTCTTTCCCTACTCTACACAGAAACAGCACCCTGAGGGAGACGACCTGCTGGCGTTTGACAGCAAAATCTCCTATTCTGAAGAGAAACATTTCGTTGTAATAGGGTTCCATCAACCTTGCCACATTTTCTCAAATGGCTATAAAGTAGGGCAGTCATTTAGCAGACTTACTTGAGACACTGCTTCCCAGGCTGGAAACTTTGCTTTCATTCCTTAGGTGGCACTTCAGCTCGGAATGCCTACCCCAAGGATTCAGGTATGTGCAGCCCGATTAGTAGCGATCAGCCCTTCTTGCTCTTTCATGGATGAAAGCAACTGGGCAAGAGCCGTTCTAAGCTGGGGACCTTCGGGTCTTTCCCTAGTCTACACAGAAACAGCACTCTGAGGGAGACGACCTGCTGGCGTTTGATAGCAAAATCTCCTATTCTGAAGAGAAACATTTCGTTGTAATAGGGTTCCATCAACCTTGCCACATTTTCTCAAATGGCTATAAAGGAGGGCAGTCTTTTAGCAGACTTACTTCAGGCCCTGCTTCCCAGGCTGTAAACTTTGCTTTCATTCCTTAGGTGGCACATTGGCTCAGGACTGCCCTACCCCAAGTATTCAGGGATTTGTAGCCCGATTATTTGAGATCAGCCCTTCTGGCTCTTTCATGGATGAAACCAACTGGGCAAAGAGCCGTTCTAAGCTGGGGACCATAGTGTCTTTCCCTAGTTTACACAGAACAGCACGCTGAGGGAGACGAGCTGTTGGCATTTGAAAGAAAAATCTCCTATTCTGAAGAGAAACATTTCGTTGTAAGCAGGTTGCATCAGCCTTGTCACATTTTCTCAATTGGCTATAAAGGAGGGCACTCAGCTGACAGACTTACTTCGGGCACTGCTTCCCAGGCCTGAAACTTTGCTTTCATTCCTTAGGTGGCACATTGGCTCAGGAGTGCCTACCAAAAGGATTCAGGGATGTGCAGCCCGCTTAGTAGAGGTCAGCCCTTCTCTCTCTTTCATAGATGAAACCAACGGACAAAGAGCCGTTTTAAGCTGGGGACCTTCGTGTCTTTCCCTAGTCTACACAGAAACAGTACTCTGAGGGAGACGAGCTGCTGGTGTTTGATAGCAAAATCTCCTATTCTGAAGAGAAACATTTCGTTGTAAGCGGGTTGCATCAGCCTTGTCACATTTTCTCAAGTGGATATAAAGGAGGGCAGTCAATAGGCGTCACCCTCCAAGCCCACTCCAATTTCATAGAGAAAACTCCAGGCCTTGCTGTGCTTTCCTGTGGCAAGGAAACTTCTTTTATTCCTCAGGTGGCACTTTGGCTCAGAACAGCCCTACCCCAGGGATTCACGGATTTGCAGCCCGATTGGTTGAGATCAGCCCTTATGGTTGTCTCATGGATGAAACCATCTGGGAAAAGAGCCATTCTTACCTGGGGACAATGGTGTCTTTCCCTAGTCTACACAGAAACACCATTCTTAGGGAGAGGAGCTGCTGGCGCTGGTGGCACAATCTCCTATTCTGAAGAGAAACATTTCATTGTAAGTGGGTTGCATCAGCCTTGCCACATTTTCTCAACTGGCTATAAAGGAGGGCAGTCAGTAGGCCTCACCCTTCAAGCCGACTCCAATTTCATTGAGAAATCAACAGGCCTCGGTGTGCTTTCCTGTGACAGGAAATTTGCTTTCATTCCTTAGGTGGCCCTTTGGCTCAGAACAGCCCTCCCAGAAGGATTCAGGGATGTGCAGCCCGATTAGTTGAGATCAGCCCTTCTGGCTCTTTCATGGATGAAACCAAGTTGGCAAAGAGCATTCTACGCTGGGGACCATGGTGTCTTTCCTTAGTCTACACAGAAACAGCACTCTGAGTGAGACGAGCTGCTGGCGTTTGGTAGCAAAATCTCCTATTCTGGAGCAAAACATTTCGTTGTAAGCGGGTTGCATCAGCCTTGTCACATTTTCTCAACTGGATATAAAGGAGGGCAGTCAATAGGCGTCACCCTCCAAGCCCACTCCAATTTCATAGAGAAAACTCCAGGCCTTGCTGTGCTTTCCTGTGGCAAGGAAACTGCTTTCATTCCTCAGGTGACACTTTGGCTCAGACCTGCCCTACCCCAAGGATTCACGGATGTGCAGCACGATTAGTTGAGATCAGCCCTTCTGGTTCTCTCATGGATGAAACCATCTGGGCAAAGAGCCATTCTAAGCTGGGGACCATGGTGTCTTTCCCTAGTCTACACAGAAACAGCATTCTTAGGGAGACGAGCTGCTGGAGTTTGGTAGCAGAATCTCCTATTCTGAAGAGTAACACTTCGTTGTAAGCGGGTTGCATCAGCCTTGCCACATTTTATCAGTTGGCTATAAAGGAGGGCAGTCATTTAGCAGACTTACTTGAGACTCTGCTTCCCAGGCTGGAAACTTTGCTTTCATTCCTTAGGTGGCACATTGGCTCAGGACTGCCTTAACCCAAGTATTCAGGGATTTGCAGTCCGATTAGTTGAGATCGGCCTTTCTGGCTCTTTAATGGATGAAACCAACTGGGCAAAGAGACGTTCTAAGCTGGGGACCATGGTGTCTTTCCCTAGTCTACATAGAAATAGCACTCTGAGGGAGACGAGCTGCTGGCGTTTGGTAGCACAATCTCCTATTCTGCAGTGAAACATTTCATTGTAAGCGGGATGCATCAGTCTTGCCACATTTTCTCAACTGGATATAAAGGAGGGCAGTCAATAGGCGTCACCCTCCAAGCCCACTCCAATTTCATAGAGAAAACTCCAGGCCTTGCTGTGCTTTCCTGTGGCAAGGAAACTGCTTTCATTCCTCAGGTGACACTTTGGCTCAGAACTGCCCTACCCCAAGCATTCACGGATGTGCAGCACGATTAGTTGAGATCAGCCCTTCTGGTTCTCTCATGGATGAAACCATCTGGGCAAAGAGCCGTTCTAAGATGGGGACCATGGTGCCTTTCCCTAGTCTACACAGAAACAGCATTCTGAGGGAGAGGAGCTGCTGGCGTTTGGTAGCACAATATCCTATTCTGAAGAGAAACATTTCGTTGTAAGCGGGTTGCATCAGCCTTGCCACATTTTCTCAACTGGCTATAAAGGAGGGCAGTCAGTAGGCCTCACCCTTCAAGCCCACTCCTATTTCATAGAGAAATCAACAGGCCTCGGTGTGCTTTCCTGTGGCAGGAAATTTGCTTTCATTCCTTAGGTGGCCCTTTGGCTCAGAACAGCCCTCCCAGAAGGATTCCGGGATGTGCAGCCCGATTAGTTGAGATCAGCCCTTCTGGCTCTTTCATGGATGAGACCAACTGGGCAAAGAGCCGTTCTAAGCTGGGGACCATGGTGTCTTTCCCTAGTCTACACAGAAACAGCACTCTGAGGGAGACGAGCTGGTGGCGTTTGGTAGTAAAATCTCCTATTCTGAAGAGAAACATTTCGTTGTAAGCGGGTTTCATCAGACTTGCCACATTTTCTCAACTGGCTATAAAGGAAGGCAGTCAGTTCGCAGGCTTATTTGAGGCCCTGCTTCCCAGGCTGGAAACTTTGCTTTCATTCCTTAGGTGGCACATTGCCTCAGGAGTGTCTACCCCAAGGATTCAGGGATGTGCAGCCCGATTAGTAGAGATCAGGTTTCTGGATCTTTCATGGATGAAGCCAACTGGGCAAAGAGCCATTCTAAGCTCGGGACCATGCTGTCTTTCCTTAGACTGCACAGAAACAGCACTCTGAGTGAGAGGAGCTGCTGGCGTTTGGTAGCAAAATCTCCTATTGTGAAGAGAAACATTTCGTTGTAAGTGGGTTGCCTCAGCCTTGTCACATTTTCTCAACTGGATATAAAGGAGGGCAGTCAGTAGGCGTCACCTTTGAAACCCACTCCAATTTCATAGAGAAAATGCCAGGCCTTGGTGTGCTTTCCTGTGGCAAGGAAACTGCTTTCATTCCTTAGGTTGCACCTTGGCTCAGAACTGCCCTATCCCAAGGATTCAGGGATGTGCAGCCCGATTAGTTGAGATCAGCCCTTCTGGCTCTTCCATGGATGAAACCAACTGAGCAAAGAGCCGTTCTAAGCTGGGGACCATGGTGTCTTTCCTTAATCTACACAGAAACAGCATTCTGAGTGAGACGAGCTGCTGGCGTTTGGTAGCAAAATCTCCTATTCTGGAGAGAAACATTTCATTGTAAGCGGGTGGCATCAGCCTTGTCACATTTTCTCAAGTGGATATAAAGGAGGGCAGTCAATAGGCGTCACCCTCCAAGCCATTCCAATTTCATAGAGAAAACTCCAGGCCTTGCTGTGCTTTCCTGTGGTAAGGAAACTGCTTTCATTCCTCAGGTGGCACTTTGGTTCAGAACTGCCCTACCCCAAGGATTCATGGATGTGCAGCCCGATTGGTTGAGATCAGCCCTTCTGGTTCTCTCATGGATGAAACCATCTGGGCAAAGAGCCATTCTAAGCTGCGGACCATGGTGTCTTTCCCTAGTCTACACAGAAACAGCATTCTTAGGGAGACGAGCTGCTGGCGTTGGTAGCACAATCTCCTATTCTGAAGAGAAACATATCGTTGTAAGTGGGTTGCATCAGCCTTGCCACATTTTCTCAACTGGCTATAAAGGAGGGCAGTCAGTTGGCGGAATTACTTTAGGCACTGCTTCCAAGGCTGGAAACTTTGCTTTCATTCCTTAGGTGGCACACTGGCTCAGTAGTGCCAACCCCAAGGATTCAGGGATGTGCAGCCTGTATAGTTGAGATCAGCCCTTCTGGTTCTCTCATGGATGAAACCATCTGGGCAAAGAGCCGTTCTAAGATGGGGACCATGGTGCCTTTCCCTAGTCTACACAGAAACAGCATTCTGAGGGAGAGGAGCTGCTGGCGTTTGGTAGCACAATATCCTATTCTGAAGAGAAACATTTCGTTGTAAGCGGGTTGCATCAGCCTTGCCACATTTTCTCAACTGGCTATAAAGGAGGGCAGTCAGTAGGCCTCACCCTTCAAGCCGACTCCAATTTCATTGAGAAATCAACAGGCCTCGGTGTGCTTTCCTGTGACAGGAAATTTGCTTTCATTCCTTAGGTGGCCCTTTGGCTCAGAACAGCCCTCCCAGAAGGATTCAGGGATGTGCAGCCCGATTAGTTGAGATCAGCCCTTCTGGCTCTTTCATGGATGAAACCAAGTTGGCAAAGAGCATTCTACGCTGGGGACCATGGTGTCTTTCCTTAGTCTACACAGAAACAGCACTCTGAGTGAGACGAGCTGCTGGCGTTTGGTAGCAAAATCTCCTATTCTGGAGCAAAACATTTCGTTGTAAGCGGGTTGCATCAGCCTTGTCACATTTTCTCAACTGGATATAAAGGAGGGCAGTCAATAGGCGTCACCCTCCAAGCCCACTCCAATTTCATAGAGAAAACTCCAGGCCTTGCTGTGCTTTCCTGTGGCAAGGAAACTGCTTTCATTCCTCAGGTGACACTTTGGCTCAGACCTGCCCTACCCCAAGGATTCACGGATGTGCAGCACGATTAGTTGAGATCAGCCCTTCTGGTTCTCTCATGGATGAAACCATCTGGGCAAAGAGCCATTCTAAGCTGGGGACCATGGTGTCTTTCCCTAGTCTACACAGAAACAGCATTCTTAGGGAGACGAGCTGCTGGAGTTTGGTAGCAGAATCTCCTATTCTGAAGAGTAACACTTCGTTGTAAGCGGGTTGCATCAGCCTTGCCACATTTTATCAGTTGGCTATAAAGGAGGGCAGTCATTTAGCAGACTTACTTGAGACTCTGCTTCCCAGGCTGGAAACTTTGCTTTCATTCCTTAGGTGGCACATTGGCTCAGGACTGCCTTAACCCAAGTATTCAGGGATTTGCAGTCCGATTAGTTGAGATCGGCCTTTCTGGCTCTTTAATGGATGAAACCAACTGGGCAAAGAGACGTTCTAAGCTGGGGACCATGGTGTCTTTCCCTAGTCTACATAGAAATAGCACTCTGAGGGAGACGAGCTGCTGGCGTTTGGTAGCACAATCTCCTATTCTGCAGTGAAACATTTCATTGTAAGCGGGATGCATCAGTCTTGCCACATTTTCTCAACTGGATATAAAGGAGGGCAGTCAATAGGCGTCACCCTCCAAGCCCACTCCAATTTCATAGAGAAAACTCCAGGCCTTGCTGTGCTTTCCTGTGGCAAGGAAACTGCTTTCATTCCTCAGGTGACACTTTGGCTCAGAACTGCCCTACCCCAAGCATTCACGGATGTGCAGCACGATTAGTTGAGATCAGCCCTTCTGGTTCTCTCATGGATGAAACCATCTGGGCAAAGAGCCGTTCTAAGATGGGGACCATGGTGCCTTTCCCTAGTCTACACAGAAACAGCATTCTGAGGGAGAGGAGCTGCTGGCGTTTGGTAGCACAATATCCTATTCTGAAGAGAAACATTTCGTTGTAAGCGGGTTGCATCAGCTTTGCCACATTTTCTCAACTGGCTATAAAGGAGGGCAGTCAGTAGGCCTCACCCTTCAAGCCCACTCCTATTTCATAGAGAAATCAACAGGCCTCGGTGTGCTTTCCTGTGGCAGGAAATTTGCTTTCATTCCTTAGGTGGCCCTTTGGCTCAGAACAGCCCTCCCAGAAGGATTCCGGGATGTGCAGCCCGATTAGTTGAGATCAGCCCTTCTGGCTCTTTCATGGATGAGACCAACTGGGCAAAGAGCCGTTCTAAGCTGGGGACCATGGTGTCTTTCCCTAGTCTACACAGAAACAGCACTCTGAGGGAGACGAGCTGGTGGCGTTTGGTAGTAAAATCTCCTATTCTGAAGAGAAACATTTCGTTGTAAGCGGGTTTCATCAGACTTGCCACATTTTCTCAACTGGCTATAAAGGAAGGCAGTCAGTTCGCAGGCTTATTTGAGGCCCTGCTTCCCAGGCTGGAAACTTTGCTTTCATTCCTTAGGTGGCACATTGCCTCAGGAGTGTCTACCCCAAGGATTCAGGGATGTGCAGCCCGATTAGTAGAGATCAGGTTTCTGGATCTTTCATGGATGAAGCCAACTGGGCAAAGAGCCATTCTAAGCTCGGGACCATGCTGTCTTTCCTTAGACTGCACAGAAACAGCACTCTGAGTGAGAGGAGCTGCTGGCGTTTGGTAGCAAAATCTCCTATTGTGAAGAGAAACATTTCGTTGTAAGTGGGTTGCCTCAGCCTTGTCACATTTTCTCAACTGGATATAAAGGAGGGCAGTCAGTAGGCGTCACCTTTGAAACCCACTCCAATTTCATAGAGAAAATGCCAGGCCTTGGTGTGCTTTCCTGTGGCAAGGAAACTGCTTTCATTCCTTAGGTTGCACCTTGGCTCAGAACTGCCCTATCCCAAGGATTCAGGGATGTGCAGCCCGATTAGTTGAGATCAGCCCTTCTGGCTCTTCCATGGATGAAACCAACTGAGCAAAGAGCCGTTCTAAGCTGGGGACCATGGTGTCTTTCCTTAATCTACACAGAAACAGCATTCTGAGTGAGACGAGCTGCTGGCGTTTGGTAGCAAAATCTCCTATTCTGGAGAGAAACATTTCATTGTAAGCGGGTGGCATCAGCCTTGTCACATTTTCTCAAGTGGATATAAAGGAGGGCAGTCAATAGGCGTCACCCTCCAAGCCATTCCAATTTCATAGAGAAAACTCCAGGCCTTGCTGTGCTTTCCTGTGGTAAGGAAACTGCTTTCATTCCTCAGGTGGCACTTTGGTTCAGAACTGCCCTACCCCAAGGATTCATGGATGTGCAGCCCGATTGGTTGAGATCAGCCCTTCTGGTTCTCTCATGGATGAAACCATCTGGGCAAAGAGCCATTCTAAGCTGCGGACCATGGTGTCTTTCCCTAGTCTACACAGAAACAGCATTCTTAGGGAGACGAGCTGCTGGCGTTGGTAGCACAATCTCCTATTCTGAAGAGAAACATATCGTTGTAAGTGGGTTGCATCAGCCTTGCCACATTTTCTCAACTGGCTATAAAGGAGGGCAGTCAGTTGGCGGAATTACTTTAGGCACTGCTTCCAAGGCTGGAAACTTTGCTTTCATTCCTTAGGTGGCACACTGGCTCAGTAGTGCCAACCCCAAGGATTCAGGGATGTGCAGCCTGTATAGTTGAGATCAGCCCTTCTGGTTCTCTCATGGATGAAACCATCTGGGCAAAGAGCCGTTCTAAGATGGGGACCATGGTGCCTTTCCCTAGTCTACACAGAAACAGCTTTCTGAGGGAGAGGAGCTGCTGGCGTTTGGTAGCACAATATCCTATTCTGAAGAGAAACATTTCGTTGTAAGCGGGTTGCATCAGCCTTGCCACATTTTCTCAACTGGCTATAAAGGAGGGCAGTCAGTAGGCCTCACCCTTCAAGCCCACTCCTATTTCATAGAGAAATCAACAGGCCTCGGTGTGCTTTCCTGTGGCAGGAAATTTGCTTTCATTCCTTAGGTGGCCCTTTGGCTCAGAACAGCCCTCCCAGAAGGATTCCGGGATGTGCAGCCCGATTAGTTGAGATCAGCCCTTCTGGCTCTTTCATGGATGAGACCAACTGGGCAAAGAGCCGTTCTAAGCTGGGGACCATGGTGTCTTTCCCTAGTCTACACAGAAACAGCACTCTGAGGGAGACGAGCTGGTGGCGTTTGGTAGTAAAATCTCCTATTCTGAAGAGAAACATTTCGTTGTAAGCGGGTTTCATCAGACTTGCCACATTTTCTCAACTGGCTATAAAGGAAGGCAGTCAGTTCGCAGGCTTATTTGAGGCCCTGCTTCCCAGGCTGGAAACTTTGCTTTCATTCCTTAGGTGGCACATTGCCTCAGGAGTGTCTACCCCAAGGATTCAGGGATGTGCAGCCCGATTAGTAGAGATCAGGTTTCTGGATCTTTCATGGATGAAGCCAACTGGGCAAAGAGCCATTCTAAGCTCGGGACCATGCTGTCTTTCCTTAGACTGCACAGAAACAGCACTCTGAGTGAGAGGAGCTGCTGGCGTTTGGTAGCAAAATCTCCTATTGTGAAGAGAAACATTTCGTTGTAAGTGGGTTGCCTCAGCCTTGTCACATTTTCTCAACTGGATATAAAGGAGGGCAGTCAGTAGGCGTCACCTTTGAAACCCACTCCAATTTCATAGAGAAAATGCCAGGCCTTGGTGTGCTTTCCTGTGGCAAGGAAACTGCTTTCATTCCTTAGGTTGCACCTTGGCTCAGAACTGCCCTATCCCAAGGATTCAGGGATGTGCAGCCCGATTAGTTGAGATCAGCCCTTCTGGCTCTTCCATGGATGAAACCAACTGAGCAAAGAGCCGTTCTAAGCTGGGGACCATGGTGTCTTTCCTTAATCTACACAGAAACAGCATTCTGAGTGAGACGAGCTGCTGGCGTTTGGTAGCAAAATCTCCTATTCTGGAGAGAAACATTTCATTGTAAGCGGGTGGCATCAGCCTTGTCACATTTTCTCAAGTGGATATAAAGGAGGGCAGTCAATAGGCGTCACCCTCCAAGCCATTCCAATTTCATAGAGAAAACTCCAGGCCTTGCTGTGCTTTCCTGTGGTAAGGAAACTGCTTTCATTCCTCAGGTGGCACTTTGGTTCAGAACTGCCCTACCCCAAGGATTCATGGATGTGCAGCCCGATTGGTTGAGATCAGCCCTTCTGGTTCTCTCATGGATGAAACCATCTGGGCAAAGAGCCATTCTAAGCTGGGGACCATGGTGTCTTTCCCTAGTCTACACAGAAACAGCATTCTTAGGGAGACGAGCTGCTGGCGTTGGTAGCACAATCTCCTATTCTGAAGAGAAACATATCGTTGTAAGTGGGTTGCATCAGCCTTGCCACATTTTCTCAACTGGCTATAAAGGAGGGCAGTCAGTTGGCGGAATTACTTTAGGCACTGCTTCCAAGGCTGGAAACTTTGCTTTCATTCCTTAGGTGGCACACTGGCTCAGTAGTGCCAACCCCAAGGATTCAGGGATGTGCAGCCTGTATAGTTGAGATCAGCCATTCTGGTTCTCTCATGGATGAAACCATCTGGGCAAAGAGCCGTTCTAAGCTGCGGACCATGGTGTCTTTCCCTACTCTACACAGAAACAACACCCAGAGGGAGACGACCTGCTGGCGTTTGACAGCAAAATCTCCTATTCTGAAGAGAAACATTTCGTTGTAATAGGGTTCCATCAACCTTGCCACATTTTCTCAAATGGCTATAAAGTAGGGCAGTCATTTAGCAGACTTACTTGAGACACTGCTTCCCAGGCTGGAAACTTTGCTTTCATTCCTTAGGTGGCACTTCAGCTCGGAATGCCTACCCCAAGGATTCAGGTATGTGCAGCCCGATTAGTAGCGATCAGCCCTTCTTGCTCTTTCATGGATGAAAGCAACTGGGCAAGAGCCGTTCTAAGCTGGGGACCTTCGGGTCTTTCCCTAGTCTACACAGAAACAGCACTCTGAGGGAGACGAGCTGCTGGCGTTTGATAGCAAAATCTCCTATTCTGAAGAGAAACATTTCGTTGTAATAGGGTTCCATCAACCTTGCCACATTTTCTCAAATGGCTATAAAGGAGGGCAGTCTTTTAGCAGACTTACTTCAGGCCCTGCTTCCCAGGCTGTAAACTTTGCTTTCATTCCTTAGGTGGCACATTGGCTCAGGACTGCCCTACCCCAAGTATTCAGGGATTTGTAGCCCGATTATTTGAGATCAGCCCTTCTGGCTCTTTCATGGATGAAACCAACTGGGCAAAGAGCCGTTCTAAGCTGGGGACCATAGTGTCTTTCCCTAGTTTACACAGAACAGCACGCTGAGGGAGACGAGCTGTTGGCATTTGAAAGAAAAATCTCCTATTCTGAAGAGAAACATTTCGTTGTAAGCAGGTTGCATCAGCCTTGTCACATTTTCTCAATTGGCTATAAAGGAGGGCACTCAGCTGACAGACTTACTTCGGGCACTGCTTCCCAGGCCTGAAACTTTGCTTTCATTCCTTAGGTGGCACATTGGCTCAGGAGTGCCTACCAAAAGGATTCAGGGATGTGCAGCCCGCTTAGTAGAGGTCAGCCCTTCTCTCTCTTTCATAGATGAAACCAACGGACAAAGAGCCGTTTTAAGCTGGGGACCTTCGTGTCTTTCCCTAGTCTACACAGAAACAGTACTCTGAGGGAGACGAGCTGCTGGTGTTTGATAGCAAAATCTCCTATTCTGAAGAGAAACATTTCGTTGTAAGCGGGTTGCATCAGCCTTGTCACATTTTCTCAAGTGGATATAAAGGAGGGCAGTCAATAGGCGTCACCCTCCAAGCCAACTCCAATTTCATAGAGAAAACTCCAGGCCTTGCTGTGCTTTCCTGTGGCAAGGAAACTTCTTTTATTCCTCAGGTGGCACTTTGGCTCAGAACAGCCCTACCCCAGGGATTCACGGATTTGCAGCCCGATTGGTTGAGATCAGCCCTTATGGTTGTCTCATGGATGAAACCATCTGGGAAAAGAGCCATTCTTACCTGGGGACAATGGTGTCTTTCCCTAGTCTACACAGAAACACCATTCTTAGGGAGAGGAGCTGCTGGCGCTGGTGGCACAATCTCCTATTCTGAAGAGAAACATTTCATTGTAAGTGGGTTGCATCAGCCTTGCCACATTTTCTCAACTGGCTATAAAGGAGGGCAGTCAGTAGGCCTCACCCTTCAAGCCGACTCCAATTTCATTGAGAAATCAACAGGCCTCGGTGTGCTTTCCTGTGACAGGAAATTTGCTTTCATTCCTTAGGTGGCCCTTTGGCTCAGAACAGCCCTCCCAGAAGGATTCAGGGATGTGCAGCCCGATTAGTTGAGATCAGCCCTTCTGGCTCTTTCATGGATGAAACCAAGTTGGCAAAGAGCATTCTACGCTGGGGACCATGGTGTCTTTCCTTAGTCTACACAGAAACAGCACTCTGAGTGAGACGAGCTGCTGGCGTTTGGTAGCAAAATCTCCTATTCTGGAGCAAAACATTTCGTTGTAAGCGGGTTGCATCAGCCTTGTCACATTTTCTCAACTGGATATAAAGGAGGGCAGTCAATAGGCGTCACCCTCCAAGCCCACTCCAATTTCATAGAGAAAACTCCAGGCCTTGCTGTGCTTTCCTGTGGCAAGGAAACTGCTTTCATTCCTCAGGTGACACTTTGGCTCAGACCTGCCCTACCCCAAGGATTCACGGATGTGCAGCACGATTAGTTGAGATCAGCCCTTCTGGTTCTCTCATGGATGAAACCATCTGGGCAAAGAGCCATTCTAAGCTGGGGACCATGGTGTCTTTCCCTAGTCTACACAGAAACAGCATTCTTAGGGAGACGAGCTGCTGGAGTTTGGTAGCAGAATCTCCTATTCTGAAGAGTAACACTTCGTTGTAAGCGGGTTGCATCAGCCTTGCCACATTTTATCAGTTGGCTATAAAGGAGGGCAGTCATTTAGCAGACTTACTTGAGACTCTGCTTCCCAGGCTGGAAACTTTGCTTTCATTCCTTAGGTGGCACATTGGCTCAGGACTGCCTTAACCCAAGTATTCAGGGATTTGCAGTCCGATTAGTTGAGATCGGCCTTTCTGGCTCTTTAATGGATGAAACCAACTGGGCAAAGAGACGTTCTAAGCTGGGGACCATGGTGTCTTTCCCTAGTCTACATAGAAATAGCACTCTGAGGGAGACGAGCTGCTGGCGTTTGGTAGCACAATCTCCTATTCTGCAGTGAAACATTTCATTGTAAGCGGGATGCATCAGTCTTGCCACATTTTCTCAACTGGATATAAAGGAGGGCAGTCAATAGGCGTCACCCTCCAAGCCCACTCCAATTTCATAGAGAAAACTCCAGGCCTTGCTGTGCTTTCCTGTGGCAAGGAAACTGCTTTCATTCCTCAGGTGACACTTTGGCTCAGAACTGCCCTACCCCAAGCATTCACGGATGTGCAGCACGATTAGTTGAGATCAGCCCTTCTGGTTCTCTCATGGATGAAACCATCTGGGCAAAGAGCCGTTCTAAGATGGGGACCATGGTGCCTTTCCCTAGTCTACACAGAAACAGCATTCTGAGGGAGAGGAGCTGCTGGCGTTTGGTAGCACAATATCCTATTCTGAAGAGAAACATTTCGTTGTAAGCGGGTTGCATCAGCCTTGCCACATTTTCTCAACTGGCTATAAAGGAGGGCAGTCAGTAGGCCTCACCCTTCAAGCCCACTCCTATTTCATAGAGAAATCAACAGGCCTCGGTGTGCTTTCCTGTGGCAGGAAATTTGCTTTCATTCCTTAGGTGGCCCTTTGGCTCAGAACAGCCCTCCCAGAAGGATTCCGGGATGTGCAGCCCGATTAGTTGAGATCAGCCCTTCTGGCTCTTTCATGGATGAGACCAACTGGGCAAAGAGCCGTTCTAAGCTGGGGACCATGGTGTCTTTCCCTAGTCTACACAGAAACAGCACTCTGAGGGAGACGAGCTGGTGGCGTTTGGTAGTAAAATCTCCTATTCTGAAGAGAAACATTTCGTTGTAAGCGGGTTTCATCAGACTTGCCACATTTTCTCAACTGGCTATAAAGGAAGGCAGTCAGTTCGCAGGCTTATTTGAGGCCCTGCTTCCCAGGCTGGAAACTTTGCTTTCATTCCTTAGGTGGCACATTGCCTCAGGAGTGTCTACCCCAAGGATTCAGGGATGTGCAGCCCGATTAGTAGAGATCAGGTTTCTGGATCTTTCATGGATGAAGCCAACTGGGCAAAGAGCCATTCTAAGCTCGGGACCATGCTGTCTTTCCTTAGACTGCACAGAAACAGCACTCTGAGTGAGAGGAGCTGCTGGCGTTTGGTAGCAAAATCTCCTATTGTGAAGAGAAACATTTCGTTGTAAGTGGGTTGCCTCAGCCTTGTCACATTTTCTCAACTGGATATAAAGGAGGGCAGTCAGTAGGCGTCACCTTTGAAACCCACTCCAATTTCATAGAGAAAATGCCAGGCCTTGGTGTGCTTTCCTGTGGCAAGGAAACTGCTTTCATTCCTTAGGTTGCACCTTGGCTCAGAACTGCCCTATCCCAAGGATTCAGGGATGTGCAGCCCGATTAGTTGAGATCAGCCCTTCTGGCTCTTCCATGGATGAAACCAACTGAGCAAAGAGCCGTTCTAAGCTGGGGACCATGGTGTCTTTCCTTAATCTACACAGAAACAGCATTCTGAGTGAGACGAGCTGCTGGCGTTTGGTAGCAAAATCTCCTATTCTGGAGAGAAACATTTCATTGTAAGCGGGTGGCATCAGCCTTGTCACATTTTCTCAAGTGGATATAAAGGAGGGCAGTCAATAGGCGTCACCCTCCAAGCCATTCCAATTTCATAGAGAAAACTCCAGGCCTTGCTGTGCTTTCCTGTGGTAAGGAAACTGCTTTCATTCCTCAGGTGGCACTTTGGTTCAGAACTGCCCTACCCCAAGGATTCATGGATGTGCAGCCCGATTGGTTGAGATCAGCCCTTCTGGTTCTCTCATGGATGAAACCATCTGGGCAAAGAGCCATTCTAAGCTGCGGACCATGGTGTCTTTCCCTAGTCTACACAGAAACAGCATTCTTAGGGAGACGAGCTGCTGGCGTTGGTAGCACAATCTCCTATTCTGAAGAGAAACATATCGTTGTAAGTGGGTTGCATCAGCCTTGCCACATTTTCTCAACTGGCTATAAAGGAGGGCAGTCAGTTGGCGGAATTACTTTAGGCACTGCTTCCAAGGCTGGAAACTTTGCTTTCATTCCTTAGGTGGCACACTGGCTCAGTAGTGCCAACCCCAAGGATTCAGGGATGTGCAGCCTGTATAGTTGAGATCAGCCATTCTGGTTCTCTCATGGATGAAACCATCTGGGCAAAGAGCCGTTCTAAGCTGCGGACCATGGTGTCTTTCCCTACTCTACACAGAAACAGCACCCTGAGGGAGACGACCTGCTGGCGTTTGACAGCAAAATCTCCTATTCTGAAGAGAAACATTTCGTTGTAATAGGGTTCCATCAACCTTGCCACATTTTCTCAAATGGCTATAAAGTAGGGCAGTCATTTAGCAGACTTACTTGAGACACTGCTTCCCAGGCTGGAAACTTTGCTTTCATTCCTTAGGTGGCACTTCAGCTCGGAATGCCTACCCCAAGGATTCAGGTATGTGCAGCCCGATTAGTAGCGATCAGCCCTTCTTGCTCTTTCATGGATGAAAGCAACTGGGCAAGAGCCGTTCTAAGCTGGGGACCTTCGGGTCTTTCCCTAGTCTACACAGAAACAGCACTCTGAGGGAGACGAGCTGCTGGCGTTTGATAGCAAAATCTCCTATTCTGAAGAGAAACATTTCGTTGTAATAGGGTTCCATCAACCTTGCCACATTTTCTCAAATGGCTATAAAGGAGGGCAGTCTTTTAGCAGACTTACTTCAGGCCCTGCTTCCCAGGCTGTAAACTTTGCTTTCATTCCTTAGGTGGCACATTGGCTCAGGACTGCCCTACCCCAAGTATTCAGGGATTTGTAGCCCGATTATTTGAGATCAGCCCTTCTGGCTCTTTCATGGATGAAACCAACTGGGCAAAGAGCCGTTCTAAGCTGGGGACCATAGTGTCTTTCCCTAGTTTACACAGAACAGCACGCTGAGGGAGACGAGCTGTTGGCATTTGAAAGAAAAATCTCCTATTCTGAAGAGAAACATTTCGTTGTAAGCAGGTTGCATCAGCCTTGTCACATTTTCTCAATTGGCTATAAAGGAGGGCACTCAGCTGACAGACTTACTTCGGGCACTGCTTCCCAGGCCTGAAACTTTGCTTTCATTCCTTAGGTGGCACATTGGCTCAGGAGTGCCTACCAAAAGGATTCAGGGATGTGCAGCCCGCTTAGTAGAGGTCAGCCCTTCTCTCTCTTTCATAGATGAAACCAACGGACAAAGAGCCGTTTTAAGCTGGGGACCTTCGTGTCTTTCCCTAGTCTACACAGAAACAGTACTCTGAGGGAGACGAGCTGCTGGTGTTTGATAGCAAAATCTCCTATTCTGAAGAGAAACATTTCGTTGTAAGCGGGTTGCATCAGCCTTGTCACATTTTCTCAAGTGGATATAAAGGAGGGCAGTCAATAGGCGTCACCCTCCAAGCCCACTCCAATTTCATAGAGAAAACTCCAGGCCTTGCTGTGCTTTCCTGTGGCAAGGAAACTTCTTTTATTCCTCAGGTGGCACTTTGGCTCAGAACAGCCCTACCCCAGGGATTCACGGATTTGCAGCCCGATTGGTTGAGATCAGCCCTTATGGTTGTCTCATGGATGAAACCATCTGGGAAAAGAGCCATTCTTACCTGGGGACAATGGTGTCTTTCCCTAGTCTACACAGAAACACCATTCTTAGGGAGAGGAGCTGCTGGCGCTGGTGGCACAATCTCCTATTCTGAAGAGAAACATTTCATTGTAAGTGGGTTGCATCAGCCTTGCCACATTTTCTCAACTGGCTATAAAGGAGGGCAGTCAGTAGGCCTCACCCTTCAAGCCGACTCCAATTTCATTGAGAAATCAACAGGCCTCGGTGTGCTTTCCTGTGACAGGAAATTTGCTTTCATTCCTTAGGTGGCCCTTTGGCTCAGAACAGCCCTCCCAGAAGGATTCAGGGATGTGCAGCCCGATTAGTTGAGATCAGCCCTTCTGGCTCTTTCATGGATGAAACCAAGTTGGCAAAGAGCATTCTACGCTGGGGACCATGGTGTCTTTCCTTAGTCTACACAGAAACAGCACTCTGAGTGAGACGAGCTGCTGGCGTTTGGTAGCAAAATCTCCTATTCTGGAGCAAAACATTTCGTTGTAAGCGGGTTGCATCAGCCTTGTCACATTTTCTCAACTGGATATAAAGGAGGGCAGTCAATAGGCGTCACCCTCCAAGCCCACTCCAATTTCATAGAGAAAACTCCAGGCCTTGCTGTGCTTTCCTGTGGCAAGGAAACTGCTTTCATTCCTCAGGTGACACTTTGGCTCAGACCTGCCCTACCCCAAGGATTCACGGATGTGCAGCACGATTAGTTGAGATCAGCCCTTCTGGTTCTCTCATGGATGAAACCATCTGGGCAAAGAGCCATTCTAAGCTGGGGACCATGGTGTCTTTCCCTAGTCTACACAGAAACAGCATTCTTAGGGAGACGAGCTGCTGGAGTTTGGTAGCAGAATCTCCTATTCTGAAGAGTAACACTTCGTTGTAAGCGGGTTGCATCAGCCTTGCCACATTTTATCAGTTGGCTATAAAGGAGGGCAGTCATTTAGCAGACTTACTTGAGACTCTGCTTCCCAGGCTGGAAACTTTGCTTTCATTCCTTAGGTGGCACATTGGCTCAGGACTGCCTTAACCCAAGTATTCAGGGATTTGCAGTCCGATTAGTTGAGATCGGCCTTTCTGGCTCTTTAATGGATGAAACCAACTGGGCAAAGAGACGTTCTAAGCTGGGGACCATGGTGTCTTTCCCTAGTCTACATAGAAATAGCACTCTGAGGGAGACGAGCTGCTGGCGTTTGGTAGCACAATCTCCTATTCTGCAGTGAAACATTTCATTGTAAGCGGGATGCATCAGTCTTGCCACATTTTCTCAACTGGATATAAAGGAGGGCAGTCAATAGGCGTCACCCTCCAAGCCCACTCCAATTTCATAGAGAAAACTCCAGGCCTTGCTGTGCTTTCCTGTGGCAAGGAAACTGCTTTCATTCCTCAGGTGACACTTTGGCTCAGAACTGCCCTACCCCAAGCATTCACGGATGTGCAGCACGATTAGTTGAGATCAGCCCTTCTGGTTCTCTCATGGATGAAACCATCTGGGCAAAGAGCCGTTCTAAGATGGGGACCATGGTGCCTTTCCCTAGTCTACACAGAAACAGCATTCTGAGGGAGAGGAGCTGCTGGCGTTTGGTAGCACAATATCCTATTCTGAAGAGAAACATTTCGTTGTAAGCGGGTTGCATCAGCCTTGCCACATTTTCTCAACTGGCTATAAAGGAGGGCAGTCAGTAGGCCTCACCCTTCAAGCCCACTCCTATTTCATAGAGAAATCAACAGGCCTCGGTGTGCTTTCCTGTGGCAGGAAATTTGCTTTCATTCCTTAGGTGGCCCTTTGGCTCAGAACAGCCCTCCCAGAAGGATTCCGGGATGTGCAGCCCGATTAGTTGAGATCAGCCCTTCTGGCTCTTTCATGGATGAGACCAACTGGGCAAAGAGCCGTTCTAAGCTGGGGACCATGGTGTCTTTCCCTAGTCTACACAGAAACAGCACTCTGAGGGAGACGAGCTGGTGGCGTTTGGTAGTAAAATCTCCTATTCTGAAGAGAAACATTTCGTTGTAAGCGGGTTTCATCAGACTTGCCACATTTTCTCAACTGGCTATAAAGGAAGGCAGTCAGTTCGCAGGCTTATTTGAGGCCCTGCTTCCCAGGCTGGAAACTTTGCTTTCATTCCTTAGGTGGCACATTGCCTCAGGAGTGTCTACCCCAAGGATTCAGGGATGTGCAGCCCGATTAGTAGAGATCAGGTTTCTGGATCTTTCATGGATGAAGCCAACTGGGCAAAGAGCCATTCTAAGCTCGGGACCATGCTGTCTTTCCTTAGACTGCACAGAAACAGCACTCTGAGTGAGAGGAGCTGCTGGCGTTTGGTAGCAAAATCTCCTATTGTGAAGAGAAACATTTCGTTGTAAGTGGGTTGCCTCAGCCTTGTCACATTTTCTCAACTGGATATAAAGGAGGGCAGTCAGTAGGCGTCACCTTTGAAACCCACTCCAATTTCATAGAGAAAATGCCAGGCCTTGGTGTGCTTTCCTGTGGCAAGGAAACTGCTTTCATTCCTTAGGTTGCACCTTGGCTCAGAACTGCCCTATCCCAAGGATTCAGGGATGTGCAGCCCGATTAGTTGAGATCAGCCCTTCTGGCTCTTCCATGGATGAAACCAACTGAGCAAAGAGCCGTTCTAAGCTGGGGACCATGGTGTCTTTCCTTAATCTACACAGAAACAGCATTCTGAGTGAGACGAGCTGCTGGCGTTTGGTAGCAAAATCTCCTATTCTGGAGAGAAACATTTCATTGTAAGCGGGTGGCATCAGCCTTGTCACATTTTCTCAAGTGGATATAAAGGAGGGCAGTCAATAGGCGTCACCCTCCAAGCCATTCCAATTTCATAGAGAAAACTCCAGGCCTTGCTGTGCTTTCCTGTGGTAAGGAAACTGCTTTCATTCCTCAGGTGGCACTTTGGTTCAGAACTGCCCTACCCCAAGGATTCATGGATGTGCAGCCCGATTGGTTGAGATCAGCCCTTCTGGTTCTCTCATGGATGAAACCATCTGGGCAAAGAGCCATTCTAAGCTGCGGACCATGGTGTCTTTCCCTAGTCTACACAGAAACAGCATTCTTAGGGAGACGAGCTGCTGGCGTTGGTAGCACAATCTCCTATTCTGAAGAGAAACATATCGTTGTAAGTGGGTTGCATCAGCCTTGCCACATTTTCTCAACTGGCTATAAAGGAGGGCAGTCAGTTGGCGGAATTACTTTAGGCACTGCTTCCAAGGCTGGAAACTTTGCTTTCATTCCTTAGGTGGCACACTGGCTCAGTAGTGCCAACCCCAAGGATTCAGGGATGTGCAGCCTGTATAGTTGAGATCAGCCATTCTGGTTCTCTCATGGATGAAACCATCTGGGCAAAGAGCCGTTCTAAGCTGCGGACCATGGTGTCTTTCCCTACTCTACACAGAAACAGCACCCTGAGGGAGACGACCTGCTGGCGTTTGACAGCAAAATCTCCTATTCTGAAGAGAAACATTTCGTTGTAATAGGGTTCCATCAACCTTGCCACATTTTCTCAAATGGCTATAAAGTAGGGCAGTCATTTAGCAGACTTACTTGAGACACTGCTTCCCAGGCTGGAAACTTTGCTTTCATTCCTTAGGTGGCACTTCAGCTCGGAATGCCTACCCCAAGGATTCAGGTATGTGCAGCCCGATTAGTAGCGATCAGCCCTTCTTGCTCTTTCATGGATGAAAGCAACTGGGCAAGAGCCGTTCTAAGCTGGGGACCTTCGGGTCTTTCCCTAGTCTACACAGAAACAGCACTCTGAGGGAGACGAGCTGCTGGCGTTTGATAGCAAAATCTCCTATTCTGAAGAGAAACATTTCGTTGTAATAGGGTTCCATCAACCTTGCCACATTTTCTCAAATGGCTATAAAGGAGGGCAGTCTTTTAGCAGACTTACTTCAGGCCCTGCTTCCCAGGCTGTAAACTTTGCTTTCATTCCTTAGGTGGCACATTGGCTCAGGACTGCCCTACCCCAAGTATTCAGGGATTTGTAGCCCGATTATTTGAGATCAGCCCTTCTGGCTCTTTCATGGATGAAACCAACTGGGCAAAGAGCCGTTCTAAGCTGGGGACCATAGTGTCTTTCCCTAGTTTACACAGAACAGCACGCTGAGGGAGACGAGCTGTTGGCATTTGAAAGAAAAATCTCCTATTCTGAAGAGAAACATTTCGTTGTAAGCAGGTTGCATCAGCCTTGTCACATTTTCTCAATTGGCTATAAAGGAGGGCACTCAGCTGACAGACTTACTTCGGGCACTGCTTCCCAGGCCTGAAACTTTGCTTTCATTCCTTAGGTGGCACATTGGCTCAGGAGTGCCTACCAAAAGGATTCAGGGATGTGCAGCCCGCTTAGTAGAGGTCAGCCCTTCTCTCTCTTTCATAGATGAAACCAACGGACAAAGAGCCGTTTTAAGCTGGGGACCTTCGTGTCTTTCCCTAGTCTACACAGAAACAGTACTCTGAGGGAGACGAGCTGCTGGTGTTTGATAGCAAAATCTCCTATTCTGAAGAGAAACATTTCGTTGTAAGCGGGTTGCATCAGCCTTGTCACATTTTCTCAAGTGGATATAAAGGAGGGCAGTCAATAGGCGTCACCCTCCAAGCCCACTCCAATTTCATAGAGAAAACTCCAGGCCTTGCTGTGCTTTCCTGTGGCAAGGAAACTTCTTTTATTCCTCAGGTGGCACTTTGGCTCAGAACAGCCCTACCCCAGGGATTCACGGATTTGCAGCCCGATTGGTTGAGATCAGCCCTTATGGTTGTCTCATGGATGAAACCATCTGGGAAAAGAGCCATTCTTACCTGGGGACAATGGTGTCTTTCCCTAGTCTACACAGAAACACCATTCTTAGGGAGAGGAGCTGCTGGCGCTGGTGGCACAATCTCCTATTCTGAAGAGAAACATTTCATTGTAAGTGGGTTGCATCAGCCTTGCCACATTTTCTCAACTGGCTATAAAGGAGGGCAGTCAGTAGGCCTCACCCTTCAAGCCGACTCCAATTTCATTGAGAAATCAACAGGCCTCGGTGTGCTTTCCTGTGACAGGAAATTTGCTTTCATTCCTTAGGTGGCCCTTTGGCTCAGAACAGCCCTCCCAGAAGGATTCAGGGATGTGCAGCCCGATTAGTTGAGATCAGCCCTTCTGGCTCTTTCATGGATGAAACCAAGTTGGCAAAGAGCATTCTACGCTGGGGACCATGGTGTCTTTCCTTAGTCTACACAGAAACAGCACTCTGAGTGAGACGAGCTGCTGGCGTTTGGTAGCAAAATCTCCTATTCTGGAGCAAAACATTTCGTTGTAAGCGGGTTGCATCAGCCTTGTCACATTTTCTCAACTGGATATAAAGGAGGGCAGTCAATAGGCGTCACCCTCCAAGCCCACTCCAATTTCATAGAGAAAACTCCAGGCCTTGCTGTGCTTTCCTGTGGCAAGGAAACTGCTTTCATTCCTCAGGTGACACTTTGGCTCAGACCTGCCCTACCCCAAGGATTCACGGATGTGCAGCACGATTAGTTGAGATCAGCCCTTCTGGTTCTCTCATGGATGAAACCATCTGGGCAAAGAGCCATTCTAAGCTGGGGACCATGGTGTCTTTCCCTAGTCTACACAGAAACAGCATTCTTAGGGAGACGAGCTGCTGGAGTTTGGTAGCAGAATCTCCTATTCTGAAGAGTAACACTTCGTTGTAAGCGGGTTGCATCAGCCTTGCCACATTTTATCAGTTGGCTATAAAGGAGGGCAGTCATTTAGCAGACTTACTTGAGACTCTGCTTCCCAGGCTGGAAACTTTGCTTTCATTCCTTAGGTGGCACATTGGCTCAGGACTGCCTTAACCCAAGTATTCAGGGATTTGCAGTCCGATTAGTTGAGATCGGCCTTTCTGGCTCTTTAATGGATGAAACCAACTGGGCAAAGAGACGTTCTAAGCTGGGGACCATGGTGTCTTTCCCTAGTCTACATAGAAATAGCACTCTGAGGGAGACGAGCTGCTGGCGTTTGGTAGCACAATCTCCTATTCTGCAGTGAAACATTTCATTGTAAGCGGGATGCATCAGTCTTGCCACATTTTCTCAACTGGATATAAAGGAGGGCAGTCAATAGGCGTCACCCTCCAAGCCCACTCCAATTTCATAGAGAAAACTCCAGGCCTTGCTGTGCTTTCCTGTGGCAAGGAAACTGCTTTCATTCCTCAGGTGACACTTTGGCTCAGAACTGCCCTACCCCAAGCATTCACGGATGTGCAGCACGATTAGTTGAGATCAGCCCTTCTGGTTCTCTCATGGATGAAACCATCTGGGCAAAGAGCCGTTCTAAGATGGGGACCATGGTGCCTTTCCCTAGTCTACACAGAAACAGCATTCTGAGGGAGAGGAGCTGCTGGCGTTTGGTAGCACAATATCCTATTCTGAAGAGAAACATTTCGTTGTAAGCGGGTTGCATCAGCCTTGCCACATTTTCTCAACTGGCTATAAAGGAGGGCAGTCAGTAGGCCTCACCCTTCAAGCCCACTCCTATTTCATAGAGAAATCAACAGGCCTCGGTGTGCTTTCCTGTGGCAGGAAATTTGCTTTCATTCCTTAGGTGGCCCTTTGGCTCAGAACAGCCCTCCCAGAAGGATTCCGGGATGTGCAGCCCGATTAGTTGAGATCAGCCCTTCTGGCTCTTTCATGGATGAGACCAACTGGGCAAAGAGCCGTTCTAAGCTGGGGACCATGGTGTCTTTCCCTAGTCTACACAGAAACAGCACTCTGAGGGAGACGAGCTGGTGGCGTTTGGTAGTAAAATCTCCTATTCTGAAGAGAAACATTTCGTTGTAAGCGGGTTTCATCAGACTTGCCACATTTTCTCAACTGGCTATAAAGGAAGGCAGTCAGTTCGCAGGCTTATTTGAGGCCCTGCTTCCCAGGCTGGAAACTTTGCTTTCATTCCTTAGGTGGCACATTGCCTCAGGAGTGTCTACCCCAAGGATTCAGGGATGTGCAGCCCGATTAGTAGAGATCAGGTTTCTGGATCTTTCATGGATGAAGCCAACTGGGCAAAGAGCCATTCTAAGCTCGGGACCATGCTGTCTTTCCTTAGACTGCACAGAAACAGCACTCTGAGTGAGAGGAGCTGCTGGCGTTTGGTAGCAAAATCTCCTATTGTGAAGAGAAACATTTCGTTGTAAGTGGGTTGCCTCAGCCTTGTCACATTTTCTCAACTGGATATAAAGGAGGGCAGTCAGTAGGCGTCACCTTTGAAACCCACTCCAATTTCATAGAGAAAATGCCAGGCCTTGGTGTGCTTTCCTGTGGCAAGGAAACTGCTTTCATTCCTTAGGTTGCACCTTGGCTCAGAACTGCCCTATCCCAAGGATTCAGGGATGTGCAGCCCGATTAGTTGAGATCAGCCCTTCTGGCTCTTCCATGGATGAAACCAACTGAGCAAAGAGCCGTTCTAAGCTGGGGACCATGGTGTCTTTCCTTAATCTACACAGAAACAGCATTCTGAGTGAGACGAGCTGCTGGCGTTTGGTAGCAAAATCTCCTATTCTGGAGAGAAACATTTCATTGTAAGCGGGTGGCATCAGCCTTGTCACATTTTCTCAAGTGGATATAAAGGAGGGCAGTCAATAGGCGTCACCCTCCAAGCCATTCCAATTTCATAGAGAAAACTCCAGGCCTTGCTGTGCTTTCCTGTGGTAAGGAAACTGCTTTCATTCCTCAGGTGGCACTTTGGTTCAGAACTGCCCTACCCCAAGGATTCATGGATGTGCAGCCCGATTGGTTGAGATCAGCCCTTCTGGTTCTCTCATGGATGAAACCATCTGGGCAAAGAGCCATTCTAAGCTGCGGACCATGGTGTCTTTCCCTAGTCTACACAGAAACAGCATTCTTAGGGAGACGAGCTGCTGGCGTTGGTAGCACAATCTCCTATTCTGAAGAGAAACATATCGTTGTAAGTGGGTTGCATCAGCCTTGCCACATTTTCTCAACTGGCTATAAAGGAGGGCAGTCAGTTGGCGGAATTACTTTAGGCACTGCTTCCAAGGCTGGAAACTTTGCTTTCATTCCTTAGGTGGCACACTGGCTCAGTAGTGCCAACCCCAAGGATTCAGGGATGTGCAGCCTGTATAGTTGAGATCAGCCATTCTGGTTCTCTCATGGATGAAACCATCTGGGCAAAGAGCCGTTCTAAGCTGCGGACCATGGTGTCTTTCCCTACTCTACACAGAAACAGCACCCTGAGGGAGACGACCTGCTGGCGTTTGACAGCAAAATCTCCTATTCTGAAGAGAAACATTTCGTTGTAATAGGGTTCCATCAACCTTGCCACATTTTCTCAAATGGCTATAAAGTAGGGCAGTCATTTAGCAGACTTACTTGAGACACTGCTTCCCAGGCTGGAAACTTTGCTTTCATTCCTTAGGTGGCACTTCAGCTCGGAATGCCTACCCCAAGGATTCAGGTATGTGCAGCCCGATTAGTAGCGATCAGCCCTTCTTGCTCTTTCATGGATGAAAGCAACTGGGCAAGAGCCGTTCTAAGCTGGGGACCTTCGGGTCTTTCCCTAGTCTACACAGAAACAGCACTCTGAGGGAGACGAGCTGCTGGCGTTTGATAGCAAAATCTCCTATTCTGAAGAGAAACATTTCGTTGTAATAGGGTTCCATCAACCTTGCCACATTTTCTCAAATGGCTATAAAGGAGGGCAGTCTTTTAGCAGACGTACTTCAGGCCCTGCTTCCCAGGCTGTAAACTTTGCTTTCATTCCTTAGGTGGCACATTGGCTCAGGACTGCCCTACCCCAAGTATTCAGGGATTTGTAGCCCGATTATTTGAGATCAGCCCTTCTGGCTCTTTCATGGATGAAACCAACTGGGCAAAGAGCCGTTCTAAGCTGGGGACCATAGTGTCTTTCCCTAGTTTACACAGAACAGCACGCTGAGGGAGACGAGCTGTTGGCATTTGAAAGAAAAATCTCCTATTCTGAAGAGAAACATTTCGTTGTAAGCGGGTTGCATCAGTCTTTCCACATTTTCTCAACTGGCTATAAATGAGGGCAGTCAGTAGGCCTCACCCTTCAAGCCCACTCCAATTTCATAGAGAAATCAACATGCCTCGGTGTGCTTTCCTGTGGCAGGAAATTTGCTTTCATTCCTTAGGTGGCCCTTTGGCTCAGAACAGCCCTCCCAGAAGGATTCAGGGATATTCAGCCCGATTAGTTGAGATCAGCCCTTCTCTCACTTTCATGGATGAAACCAACTGGGCAAAGAGCCGTTCTAAGCTGGGGACCATGGTGTCTTTCCATAGTCTACACTGAAACAGCACCCTGAGGGAGACGAGCTGCTGGCGTTTGGTAGCAAAATCTCCTATTCTGAAGAGAAACATTTCGTTGTAAGCGGGTTGCATCAGCCTTTCCACATTTTCTCAACTGGCTCTAAAGGAGGGCAGTCAGTTGGCAGACTTACTTGAGGCACTGCTTCCAAGGCTGGAAACTTTGCTTTCATTCCTTAGGTGGCACACTGACTCAGTAATGCCTACCCCAAGGATTCAGATATGTGCAGCCTGTATACTTGAGATCAGCCCTTCTGGTTCTCTGATGGATGAAACCATCTGGGCAAAGAGCCGTTCTAAGCTGGGGACTATGGTGTCTTTCCCTAGTCTACACAGAAACAGCATCCTGAGGGAGACGAGCTGCTGGCGTTTGATAGCAAAATCTCCTATTCTGAAGAGAAATATTTCGTTGTAAGAGGGTTCCATCAGCCTTGCCACATTTTCTCAAATGGCTATAAAGTAGGGCAGTCATTTAGCAGACCTACTTGAGACCCCGCTTCCCAGGCTGGAAACTTTGCTTTCATTCCTTAGGTGGCACATTGTCTCAGGAGTGCCTACCCCAAGGATTCAGGATGTGCAGCCCGATTAGTAGAGATCAGCCCTTCTGGCTATTTAATGGATGAAATCAACTGGGCAAAGAGCCGTTCTAAGCTGGGGACCATGGTGTCTTTCCCTAGTCTACACAGAAACAGCACCCTGAGGGAGACGAGCTGCTGGCGTTTGGTAGCACAATCTCCTATTCTGAAGAGAAACATTTCGTTGTAAGCGGGTTGCATTAGCCTTGCCACATTTTCTCAACTGGCTATAAAGGAGGGCAGTCAGTAGGCCTCACCCTTCAAACCCACTTCAATTTCATAGAGAAATCAAGAGGCCTCGGTGTGCTTTCCTGTGGCAGGAGATTTGCTTTCATTCCTTAGGTTGCCCTTTGGCTCAGAACAGCCCTCCCAGAAGGATTCAGGGATGTGCAGCCCGATTAGTTGAGATCAGCCCTTCTGGCTCTTTCATGGATGAAACCAACTGGGCAAAGAGCCGTTTTAAGCTGGGGACCATGTTGTCTTTCCCTAGTTTACACAGAAACAGCACCCTGAGGGAGAAGAGCTGCTGGCGTTTGGTAGCAAAATCTCCTATTCTGAAGAGAAACATTTCGTTGTAAGCAGGTTGCATCAGCCTTGTCACATTTTCTCAATTGGCTATAAAGGAGGGCACTCAGCTGACAGACTTACTTCGGGCACTGCTTCCCAGGCCTGAAACTTTGCTTTCATTCCTTAGGTGGCACATTGGCTCAGGAGTGCCTACCAAAAGGATTCAGGGATGTGCAGCCCGCTTAGTAGAGGTCAGCCCTTCTCTCTCTTTCATAGATGAAACCAACGGACAAAGAGCCGTTTTAAGCTGGGGACCTTCGTGTCTTTCCCTAGTCTACACAGAAACAGTACTCTGAGGGAGACGAGCTGCTGGTGTTTGATAGCAAAATCTCCTATTCTGAAGAGAAACATTTCGTTGTAAGCGGGTTGCATCAGCCTTGTCACATTTTCTCAAGTGGATATAAAGGAGGGCAGTCAATAGGCGTCACCCTCCAAGCCCACTCCAATTTCATAGAGAAAACTCCAGGCCTTGCTGTGCTTTCCTGTGGCAAGGAAACTTCTTTTATTCCTCAGGTGGCACTTTGGCTCAGAACAGCCCTACCCCAGGGATTCACGGATTTGCAGCCCGATTGGTTGAGATCAGCCCTTATGGTTGTCTCATGGATGAAACCATCTGGGAAAAGAGCCATTCTTACCTGGGGACCATGGTGTCTTTCCCTAGTCTACACAGAAACACCATTCTTAGGGAGAGGAGCTGCTGGCGCTGGTGGCACAATCTCCTATTCTGAAGAGAAACATTTCGTTGTAAGTGGGTTGCGTCAGCCTTGCCACATTTTCTCAACTGGCTATAAAGGAGGGCAGTCAGTAGGCCTCACCCTTCAAGCCGACTCCAATTTCATTGAGAAATCAACAGGCCTCGGTGTGCTTTCCTGTGGCAGGAAATTTGCTTTCATTCCTTAGGTGGCCCTTTGGCTCAGAACAGCCCTCCCAGAAGGATTCAGGGATGTGCAGCCCGATTAGTTGAGATCAGCCCTTCTGGCTCTTTCATGGATGAAACCAAGTTGGCAAAGAGCATTCTACGCTGGGGACCATGGTGTCTTTCCTTAGTCTACACAGAAACAGCACTCTGAGTGAGACGAGCTGCTGGCGTTTGGTAGCAAAATCTCCTATTCTGGAGCAAAACATTTCGTTGTAAGCGGGTTGCATCAGCCTTGTCACATTTTCTCAACTGGATATAAAGGAGGGCAGTCAATAGGCGTCACCCTCCAAGCCCACTCCAATTTCATAGAGAAAACTCCAGGCCTTGCTGTGCTTTCCTGTGGCAAGGAAACTGCTTTCATTCCTCAGGTGACACTTTGGCTCAGACCTGCCCTACCCCAAGGATTCACGGATGTGCAGCACGATTAGTTGAGATCAGCCCTTCTGGTTCTCTCATGGATGAAACCATGTGGGCAAAGAGCCATTCTAAGCTGGGGACCATGGTGTCTTTCCCTAGTCTACACAGAAACAGCATTCTTAGGGAGACGAGCTGCTGGAGTTTGGTAGCAGAATCTCCTATTCTGAAGAGTAACACTTCGTTGTAAGCGGGTTGCATCAGCCTTGCCACATTTTATCAGTTGGCTATAAAGGAGGGCAGTCATTTAGCAGACTTACTTGAGACTCTGCTTCCCAGGCTGGAAACTTTGCTTTCATTCCTTAGGTGGCACATTGGCTCAGGACTGCCTTAACCCAAGTATTCAGGGATTTGCAGTCCGATTAGTTGAGATCGGCCTTTCTGGCTCTTTAATGGATGAAACCAACTGGGCAAAGAGACGTTCTAAGCTGGGGACCATGGTGTCTTTCCCTAGTCTACATAGAAATAGCACTCTGAGGGAGACGAGCTGCTGGCGTTTGGTAGCACAATCTCCTATTCTGCAGTGAAACATTTCATTGTAAGCGGGATGCATCAGTCTTGCCACATTTTCTCAACTGGATATAAAGGAGGGCAGTCAATAGGCGTCACCCTCCAAGCCCACTCCAATTTCATAGAGAAAACTCCAGGCCTTGCTGTGCTTTCCTGTGGCAAGGAAACTGCTTTCATTCCTCAGGTGACACTTTGGCTCAGAACTGCCCTACCCCAAGCATTCACGGATGTGCAGCACGATTAGTTGAGATCAGCCCTTCTGGTTCTCTCATGGATGAAACCATCTGGGCAAAGAGCCGTTCTAAGATGGGGACCTTGGTGCCTTTCCCTAGTCTACACAGAAACAGCATTCTGAGGGAGAGGAGCTGCTGGCGTTTGGTAGCGCAATATCCTATTCTGAAGAGAAACATTTCGTTGTAAGCGGGTTGCATCAGCCTTGCCACATTTTCTCAACTGGCTATAAAGGAGGGCAGTCAGTAGGCCTCACCCTTCAAGCCCACTCCTATTTCATAGAGAAATCAACAGGCCTCGGTGTGCTTTCCTGTGGCAGGAAATTTGCTTTCATTCCTTAGGTGGCCCTTTGGCTCAGAACAGCCCTCCCAGAAGGATTCCGGGATGTGCAGCCCGATTAGTTGAGATCAGCCCTTCTGGCTCTTTCATGGATGAGACCAACTGGGCAAAGAGCCGTTCTAAGCTGGGGACCATGGTGTCTTTCCCTAGTCTACACAGAAACAGCACTCTGAGGGAGACGAGCTGGTGGCGTTTGGTAGTAAAATCTCCTATTCTGAAGAGAAACATTTCGTTGTAAGCGGGTTTCATCAGACTTGCCACATTTTCTCAACTGGCTATAAAGGAGGGCAGTCAGTTCGCCAGCTTATTTGAGGCCCTGCTTCCCAGGCTGGAAACTTTGCTTTCATTCCTTAGGTGGCACATTGCCTCAGGAGTGTCTACCCCAAGGATTCAGGGATGTGCAGCCCGATTAGTAGAGATCAGGTTTCTGGATCTTTCATGGATGAAGCCAACTGGGCAAAGAGCCATTCTAAGCTCGGGACCATGCTGTCTTTCCTTAGACTGCACAGAAACAGCACTCTGAGTGAGAGGAGCTGCTGGCGTTTGGTAGCAAAATCTCCTATTGTGAAGAGAAACATTTCGTTGTAAGCGGGTTGCCTCAGCCTTGTCACATTTTCTCAACTGGATATAAAGGAGGGCAGTCAGTAGGCGTCACCTTTGAAACCCACTCCAATTTCATAGAGAAAATGCCAGGCCTTGGTGTGCTTTCCTGTGGCAAGGAAACTGCTTTCATTCCTTAGGTTGCACCTTGGCTCAGAACTGCCCTATCCCAAGGATTCAGGGATGTGCAGCCCGATTAGTTGAGATCAGCCCTTCTGGCTCTTCCATGGATGAAACCAACTGAGCAAAGAGCCGTTCTAAGCTGGGGACCATGGTGTCTTTCCTTAATCTACACAGAAACAGCATTCTGAGTGAGACGAGCTGCTGGCGTTTGGTAGCAAAATCTCCTATTCTGGAGAGAAACATTTCATTGTAAGCGGGTGGCATCAGCCTTGTCACATTTTCTCAAGTGGATATAAAGGAGGGCAGTCAATAGGCGTCACCCTCCAAGCCATTCCAATTTCATAGAGAAAACTCCAGGCCTTGCTGTGCTTTCCTGTGGTAAGGAAACTGCTTTCATTCCTCAGGTGGCACTTTGGTTCAGAACTGCCCTACCCCAAGGATTCATGGATGTGCAGCCCGATTGGTTGAGATCAGCCCTTCTGGTTCTCTCATGGATGAAACCATCTGGGCAAAGAGCCATTCTAAGCTGGGGACCATGGTGTCTTTCCCTAGTCTACACAGAAACAGCATTCTTAGGGAGACGAGCTGCTGGCGTTGGTAGCACAATCTCCTATTCTGAAGAGAAACATATCGTTGTAAGTGGGTTGCATCAGCCTTGCCACATTTTCTCAACTGGCTATAAAGGAGGGCAGTCAGTTGGCGGAATTACTTTAGGCACTGCTTCCAAGGCTGGAAACTTTGCTTTCATTCCTTAGGTGGCACACTGGCTCAGTAGTGCCAACCCCAAGGATTCAGGGATGTGCAGCCTGTATAGTTGAGATCAGCCATTCTGGTTCTCTCATGGATGAAACCATCTGGGCAAAGAGCCGTTCTAAGCTGCGGACCATGGTGTCTTTCCCTACTCTACACAGAAACAGCACCCTGAGGGAGACGACCTGCTGGCGTTTGACAGCAAAATCTCCTATTCTGAAGAGAAACATTTCGTTGTAATAGGGTTCCATCAACCTTGCCACATTTTCTCAAATGGCTATAAAGTAGGGCAGTCATTTAGCAGACTTACTTGAGACACTGCTTCCCAGGCTGGAAACTTTGCTTTCATTCCTTAGGTGGCACTTCGGCTCGGAATGCCTACCCCAAGGATTCAGGTATGTGCAGGCCGATTAGTAGCGATCAGCCCTTCTTGCTCTTTCATGGATGAAAGCAACTGGGCAAGAGCCGTTCTAAGCTGGGGACCTTCGGGTCTTTCCCTAGTCTACACAGAAACAGCACTCTGAGGGAGACGAGCTGCTGGCGTTTGATAGCAAAATCTCCTATTCTGAAGAGAAACATTTCGTTGTAATAGGGTTCCATCAACCTTGCCACATTTTCTCAAATGGCTATAAAGGAGGGCAGTCTTTTAGCAGACTTACTTCAGGCCCTGCTTCCCAGGCTGTAAACTTTGCTTTCATTCCTTAGGTGGCACATTGGCTCAGGACTGCCCTACCCCAAGTATTCAGGGATTTGTAGCCCGATTATTTGAGATCAGCCCTTCTGGCTCTTTCATGGATGAAACCAACTGGGCAAAGAGCCGTTCTAAGCTGGGGACCATAGTGTCTTTCCCTAGTTTACACAGAACAGCACGCTGAGGGAGACGAGCTGTTGGCGTTTGAAAGAAAAATCTCCTATTCTGAAGAGAAACATTTCGTTGTAAGCGGGTTGCATCAGTCTTTCCACATTTTCTCAACTGGCTATAAATGAGGGCAGTCAGTAGGCCTCACCCTTCAAGCCCACTCCAATTTCATAGAGAAATCAACATGCCTCGGTGTGCTTTCCTGTGGCAGGAAATTTGCTTTCATTCCTTAGGTGGCCCTTTGGCTCAGAACAGCCCTCCCAGAAGGATTCAGGGATATTCAGCCCGATTAGTTGAGATCAGCCCTTCTCTCACTTTCATGGATGAAACCAACTGGGCAAAGAGCCGTTCTAAGCTGGGGACCATGGTGTCTTTCCCTAGTCTACACTGAAACAGCACCCTGAGGGAGACGAGCTGCTGGCGTTTGGTAGCAAAATCTCCTATTCTGAAGAGAAACATTTCGTTGTAAGCGGGTTGCATCAGCCTTTCCACATTTTCTCAACTGGCTCTAAAGGAGGGCAGTCAGTTGGCAGACTTACTTGAGGCACTGCTTCCAAGGCTGGAAACTTTGCTTTCATTCCTTAGGTGGCACACTGACTCAGTAATGCCTACCCCAAGGATTCAGATATGTGCAGCCTGTATACTTGAGATCAGCCCTTCTGGTTCTCTGATGGATGAAACCATCTGGGCAAAGAGCCGTTCTAAGCTGGGGACTATGGTGTCTTTCCCTAGTCTACACAGAAACAGCATCCTGAGGGAGACGAGCTGCTGGCGTTTGATAGCAAAATCTCCTATTCTGAAGAGAAATATTTCGTTGTAAGAGGGTTCCATCAACCTTGCCACATTTTCTCAAATGGCTATAAAGTAGGGCAGTCATTTAGCAGACTTACTTGAGACCCCGCTTCCCAGGCTGGAAACTTTGCTTTCATTCCTTAGGTGGCACATTGTCTCAGGAGTGCCTACCCCAAGGATTCAGGATGTGCAGCCCGATTAGTAGAGATCAGCCCTTCTGGCTATTTAATGGATGAAATCAACTGGGCAAAGAGCCGTTCTAAGCTGGGGACCATGGTGTCTTTCCCTAGTCTACACAGAAACAGCACCCTGAGGGAGACGAGCTGCTGGCGTTTGGTAGCACAATCTCCTATTCTGAAGAGAAACAATTCGTTGTAAGCGGGTTGCATTAGCCTTGCCACATTTTCTCAACTGGCTATAAAGGAGGGCAGTCAGTAGGCCTCACCCTTCAAACCCACTTCAATTTCATAGAGAAATCAAGAGGCCTCGGTGTGCTTTCCTGTGGCAGGAGATTTGCTTTCATTCCTTAGGTTGCCCTTTGGCTCAGAACAGCCCTCCCAGAAGGATTCAGGGATGTGCAGCCCGATTAGTTGAGATCAGCCCTTCTGGCTCTTTCATGGATGAAACCAACTGGGCAAAGAGCCGTTTTAAGCTGGGGACCATGTTGTCTTTCCCTAGTTTACACAGAAACAGCACCCTGAGGGAGAAGAGCTGCTGGCGTTTGGTAGCAAAATCTCCTATTCTGAAGAGAAACATTTCGTTGTAAGCAGGTTGCATCAGCCTTGTCACATTTTCTCAATTGGCTATAAAGGAGGGCACTCAGCTGACAGACTTACTTCGGGCACTGCTTCCCAGGCCTGAAACTTTGCTTTCATTCCTTAGGTGGCACATTGGCTCAGGAGTGCCTACCAAAAGGATTCAGGGATGTGCAGCCCGCTTAGTAGAGGTCAGCCCTTCTCTCTCTTTCATAGATGAAACCAACGGACAAAGAGCCGTTTTAAGCTGGGGACCTTCGTGTCTTTCCCTAGTCTACACAGAAACAGTACTCTGAGGGAGACGAGCTGCTGGTGTTTGATAGCAAAATCTCCTATTCTGAAGAGAAACATTTCGTTGTAAGCGGGTTGCATCAGCCTTGTCACATTTTCTCAAGTGGATATAAAGGAGGGCAGTCAATAGGCGTCACCCTCCAAGCCCACTCCAATTTCATAGAGAAAACTCCAGGCCTTGCTGTGCTTTCCTGTGGCAAGGAAACTTCTTTTATTCCTCAGGTGGCACTTTGGCTCAGAACAGCCCTACCCCAGGGATTCACGGATTTGCAGCCCGATTGGTTGAGATCAGCCCTTATGGTTGTCTCATGGATGAAACCATCTGGGAAAAGAGCCATTCTTACCTGGGGACAATGGTGTCTTTCCCTAGTCTACACAGAAACACCATTCTTAGGGAGAGGAGCTGCTGGCGCTGGTGGCACAATCTCCTATTCTGAAGAGAAACATTTCATTGTAAGTGGGTTGCATCAGCCTTGCCACATTTTCTCAACTGGCTATAAAGGAGGGCAGTCAGTAGGCCTCACCCTTCAAGCCGACTCCAATTTCATTGAGAAATCAACAGGCCTCGGTGTGCTTTCCTGTGACAGGAAATTTGCTTTCATTCCTTAGGTGGCCCTTTGGCTCAGAACAGCCCTCCCAGAAGGATTCAGGGATGTGCAGCCCGATTAGTTGAGATCAGCCCTTCTGGCTCTTTCATGGATGAAACCAAGTTGGCAAAGAGCATTCTACGCTGGGGACCATGGTGTCTTTCCTTAGTCTACACAGAAACAGCACTCTGAGTGAGACGAGCTGCTGGTGTTTGGTAGCAAAATCTCCTATTCTGGAGCAAAACATTTCGTTGTAAGCGGGTTGCATCAGCCTTGTCACATTTTCTCAACTGGATATAAAGGAGGGCAGTCAATAGGCGTCACCCTCCAAGCCCACTCCAATTTCATAGAGAAAACTCCAGGCCTTGCTGTGCTTTCCTGTGGCAAGGAAACTGCTTTCATTCCTCAGGTGACACTTTGGCTCAGACCTGCCCTACCCCAAGGATTCACGGATGTGCAGCACGATTAGTTGAGATCAGCCCTTCTGGTTCTCTCATGGATGAAACCATCTGGGCAAAGAGCCATTCTAAGCTGGGGACCATGGTGTCTTTCCCTAGTCTACACAGAAACAGCATTCTTAGGGAGACGAGCTGCTGGAGTTTGGTAGCAGAATCTCCTATTCTGAAGAGTAACACTTCGTTGTAAGCGGGTTGCATCAGCCTTGCCACATTTTATCAGTTGGCTATAAAGGAGGGCAGTCATTTAGCAGACTTACTTGAGACTCTGCTTCCCAGGCTGGAAACTTTGCTTTCATTCCTTAGGTGGCACATTGGCTCAGGACTGCCTTAACCCAAGTATTCAGGGATTTGCAGTCCGATTAGTTGAGATCGGCCTTTCTGGCTCTTTAATGGATGAAACCAACTGGGCAAAGAGACGTTCTAAGCTGGGGACCATGGTGTCTTTCCCTAGTCTACATAGAAATAGCACTCTGAGGGAGACGAGCTGCTGGCGTTTGGTAGCACAATCTCCTATTCTGCAGTGAAACATTTCATTGTAAGCGGGATGCATCAGTCTTGCCACATTTTCTCAACTGGATATAAAGGAGGGCAGTCAATAGGCGTCACCCTCCAAGCCCACTCCAATTTCATAGAGAAAACTCCAGGCCTTGCTGTGCTTTCCTGTGGCAAGGAAACTGCTTTCATTCCTCAGGTGACACTTTGGCTCAGAACTGCCCTACCCCAAGCATTCACGGATGTGCAGCACGATTAGTTGAGATCAGCCCTTCTGGTTCTCTCATGGATGAAACCATCTGGGCAAAGAGCCGTTCTAAGATGGGGACCATGGTGCCTTTCCCTAGTCTACACAGAAACAGCATTCTGAGGGAGAGGAGCTGCTGGCGTTTGGTAGCACAATATCCTATTCTGAAGAGAAACATTTCGTTGTAAGCGGGTTGCATCAGCCTTGCCACATTTTCTCAACTGGCTATAAAGGAGGGCAGTCAGTAGGCCTCACCCTTCAAGCCCACTCCTATTTCATAGAGAAATCAACAGGCCTCGGTGTGCTTTCCTGTGGCAGGAAATTTGCTTTCATTCCTTAGGTGGCCCTTTGGCTCAGAACAGCCCTCCCAGAAGGATTCCGGGATGTGCAGCCCGATTAGTTGAGATCAGCCCTTCTGGCTCTTTCATGGATGAGACCAACTGGGCAAAGAGCCGTTCTAAGCTGGGGACCATGGTGTCTTTCCCTAGTCTACACAGAAACAGCACTCTGAGGGAGACGAGCTGGTGGCGTTTGGTAGTAAAATCTCCTATTCTGAAGAGAAACATTTCGTTGTAAGCGGGTTTCATCAGACTTGCCACATTTTCTCAACTGGCTATAAAGGAAGGCAGTCAGTTCGCAGGCTTATTTGAGGCCCTGCTTCCCAGGCTGGAAACTTTGCTTTCATTCCTTAGGTGGCACATTGCCTCAGGAGTGTCTACCCCAAGGATTCAGGGATGTGCAGCCCGATTAGTAGAGATCAGGTTTCTGGATCTTTCATGGATGAAGCCAACTGGGCAAAGAGCCATTCTAAGCTCGGGACCATGCTGTCTTTCCTTAGACTGCACAGAAACAGCACTCTGAGTGAGAGGAGCTGCTGGCGTTTGGTAGCAAAATCTCCTATTGTGAAGAGAAACATTTCGTTGTAAGTGGGTTGCCTCAGCCTTGTCACATTTTCTCAACTGGATATAAAGGAGGGCAGTCAGTAGGCGTCACCTTTGAAACCCACTCCAATTTCATAGAGAAAATGCCAGGCCTTGGTGTGCTTTCCTGTGGCAAGGAAACTGCTTTCATTCCTTAGGTTGCACCTTGGCTCAGAACTGCCCTATCCCAAGGATTCAGGGATGTGCAGCCCGATTAGTTGAGATCAGCCCTTCTGGCTCTTCCATGGATGAAACCAACTGAGCAAAGAGCCGTTCTAAGCTGGGGACCATGGTGTCTTTCCTTAATCTACACAGAAACAGCATTCTGAGTGAGACGAGCTGCTGGCGTTTGGTAGCAAAATCTCCTATTCTGGAGAGAAACATTTCATTGTAAGCGGGTGGCATCAGCCTTGTCACATTTTCTCAAGTGGATATAAAGGAGGGCAGTCAATAGGCGTCACCCTCCAAGCCATTCCAATTTCATAGAGAAAACTCCAGGCCTTGCTGTGCTTTCCTGTGGTAAGGAAACTGCTTTCATTCCTCAGGTGGCACTTTGGTTCAGAACTGCCCTACCCCAAGGATTCATGGATGTGCAGCCCGATTGGTTGAGATCAGCCCTTCTGGTTCTCTCATGGATGAAACCATCTGGGCAAAGAGCCATTCTAAGCTGCGGACCATGGTGTCTTTCCCTAGTCTACACAGAAACAGCATTCTTAGGGAGACGAGCTGCTGGCGTTGGTAGCACAATCTCCTATTCTGAAGAGAAACATATCGTTGTAAGTGGGTTGCATCAGCCTTGCCACATTTTCTCAACTGGCTATAAAGGAGGGCAGTCAGTTGGCGGAATTACTTTAGGCACTGCTTCCAAGGCTGGAAACTTTGCTTTCATTCCTTAGGTGGCACACTGGCTCAGTAGTGCCAACCCCAAGGATTCAGGGATGTGCAGCCTGTATAGTTGAGATCAGCCATTCTGGTTCTCTCATGGATGAAACCATCTGGGCAAAGAGCCGTTCTAAGCTGCGGACCATGGTGTCTTTCCCTACTCTACACAGAAACAGCACCCTGAGGGAGACGACCTGCTGGCGTTTGACAGCAAAATCTCCTATTCTGAAGAGAAACATTTCGTTGTAATAGGGTTCCATCAACCTTGCCACATTTTCTCAAATGGCTATAAAGTAGGGCAGTCATTTAGCAGACTTACTTGAGACACTGCTTCCCAGGCTGGAAACTTTGCTTTCATTCCTTAGGTGGCACTTCAGCTCGGAATGCCTACCCCAAGGATTCAGGTATGTGCAGCCCGATTAGTAGCGATCAGCCCTTCTTGCTCTTTCATGGATGAAAGCAACTGGGCAAGAGCCGTTCTAAGCTGGGGACCTTCGGGTCTTTCCCTAGTCTACACAGAAACAGCACTCTGAGGGAGACGAGCTGCTGGCGTTTGATAGCAAAATCTCCTATTCTGAAGAGAAACATTTCGTTGTAATAGGGTTCCATCAACCTTGCCACATTTTCTCAAATGGCTATAAAGGAGGGCAGTCTTTTAGCAGACTTACTTCAGGCCCTGCTTCCCAGGCTGTAAACTTTGCTTTCATTCCTTAGGTGGCACATTGGCTCAGGACTGCCCTACCCCAAGTATTCAGGGATTTGTAGCCCGATTATTTGAGATCAGCCCTTCTGGCTCTTTCATGGATGAAACCAACTGGGCAAAGAGCCGTTCTAAGCTGGGGACCATAGTGTCTTTCCCTAGTTTACACAGAACAGCACGCTGAGGGAGACGAGCTGTTGGCATTTGAAAGAAAAATCTCCTATTCTGAAGAGAAACATTTCGTTGTAAGCGGGTTGCATCAGTCTTTCCACATTTTCTCAACTGGCTATAAATGAGGGCAGTCAGTAGGCCTCACCCTTCAAGCCCACTCCAATTTCATAGAGAAATCAACATGCCTCGGTGTGCTTTCCTGTGGCAGGAAATTTGCTTTCATTCCTTAGGTGGCCCTTTGGCTCAGAACAGCCCTCCCAGAAGGATTCAGGGATATTCAGCCCGATTAGTTGAGATCAGCCCTTCTCTCACTTTCATGGATGAAACCAACTGGGCAAAGAGCCGTTCTAAGCTGGGGACCATGGTGTCTTTCCATAGTCTACACTGAAACAGCACCCTGAGGGAGACGAGCTGCTGGCGTTTGGTAGCAAAATCTCCTATTCTGAAGAGAAACATTTCGTTGTAAGCGGGTTGCATCAGCCTTTCCACATTTTCTCAACTGGCTCTAAAGGAGGGCAGTCAGTTGGCAGACTTACTTGAGGCACTGCTTCCAAGGCTGGAAACTTTGCTTTCATTCCTTAGGTGGCACACTGACTCAGTAATGCCTACCCCAAGGATTCAGATATGTGCAGCCTGTATACTTGAGATCAGCCCTTCTGGTTCTCTGATGGATGAAACCATCTGGGCAAAGAGCCGTTCTAAGCTGGGGACTATGGTGTCTTTCCCTAGTCTACACAGAAACAGCATCCTGAGGGAGACGAGCTGCTGGCGTTTGATAGCAAAATCTCCTATTCTGAAGAGAAATATTTCGTTGTAAGAGGGTTCCATCAGCCTTGCCACATTTTCTCAAATGGCTATAAAGTAGGGCAGTCATTTAGCAGACCTACTTGAGACCCCGCTTCCCAGGCTGGAAACTTTGCTTTCATTCCTTAGGTGGCACATTGTCTCAGGAGTGCCTACCCCAAGGATTCAGGATGTGCAGCCCGATTAGTAGAGATCAGCCCTTCTGGCTATTTAATGGATGAAATCAACTGGGCAAAGAGCCGTTCTAAGCTGGGGACCATGGTGTCTTTCCCTAGTCTACACAGAAACAGCACCCTGAGGGAGACGAGCTGCTGGCGTTTGGTAGCACAATCTCCTATTCTGAAGAGAAACATTTCGTTGTAAGCGGGTTGCATTAGCCTTGCCACATTTTCTCAACTGGCTATAAAGGAGGGCAGTCAGTAGGCCTCACCCTTCAAACCCACTTCAATTTCATAGAGAAATCAAGAGGCCTCGGTGTGCTTTCCTGTGGCAGGAGATTTGCTTTCATTCCTTAGGTTGCCCTTTGGCTCAGAACAGCCCTCCCAGAAGGATTCAGGGATGTGCAGCCCGATTAGTTGAGATCAGCCCTTCTGGCTCTTTCATGGATGAAACCAACTGGGCAAAGAGCCGTTTTAAGCTGGGGACCATGTTGTCTTTCCCTAGTTTACACAGAAACAGCACCCTGAGGGAGAAGAGCTGCTGGCGTTTGGTAGCAAAATCTCCTATTCTGAAGAGAAACATTTCGTTGTAAGCAGGTTGCATCAGCCTTGTCACATTTTCTCAATTGGCTATAAAGGAGGGCACTCAGCTGACAGACTTACTTCGGGCACTGCTTCCCAGGCCTGAAACTTTGCTTTCATTCCTTAGGTGGCACATTGGCTCAGGAGTGCCTACCAAAAGGATTCAGGGATGTGCAGCCCGCTTAGTAGAGGTCAGCCCTTCTCTCTCTTTCATAGATGAAACCAACGGACAAAGAGCCGTTTTAAGCTGGGGACCTTCGTGTCTTTCCCTAGTCTACACAGAAACAGTACTCTGAGGGAGACGAGCTGCTGGTGTTTGATAGCAAAATCTCCTATTCTGAAGAGAAACATTTCGTTGTAAGCGGGTTGCATCAGCCTTGTCACATTTTCTCAAGTGGATATAAAGGAGGGCAGTCAATAGGCGTCACCCTCCAAGCCCACTCCAATTTCATAGAGAAAACTCCAGGCCTTGCTGTGCTTTCCTGTGGCAAGGAAACTTCTTTTATTCCTCAGGTGGCACTTTGGCTCAGAACAGCCCTACCCCAGGGATTCACGGATTTGCAGCCCGATTGGTTGAGATCAGCCCTTATGGTTGTCTCATGGATGAAACCATCTGGGAAAAGAGCCATTCTTACCTGGGGACCATGGTGTCTTTCCCTAGTCTACACAGAAACACCATTCTTAGGGAGAGGAGCTGCTGGCGCTGGTGGCACAATCTCCTATTCTGAAGAGAAACATTTCGTTGTAAGTGGGTTGCGTCAGCCTTGCCACATTTTCTCAACTGGCTATAAAGGAGGGCAGTCAGTAGGCCTCACCCTTCAAGCCGACTCCAATTTCATTGAGAAATCAACAGGCCTCGGTGTGCTTTCCTGTGGCAGGAAATTTGCTTTCATTCCTTAGGTGGCCCTTTGGCTCAGAACAGCCCTCCCAGAAGGATTCAGGGATGTGCAGCCCGATTAGTTGAGATCAGCCCTTCTGGCTCTTTCATGGATGAAACCAAGTTGGCAAAGAGCATTCTACGCTGGGGACCATGGTGTCTTTCCTTAGTCTACACAGAAACAGCACTCTGAGTGAGACGAGCTGCTGGCGTTTGGTAGCAAAATCTCCTATTCTGGAGCAAAACATTTCGTTGTAAGCGGGTTGCATCAGCCTTGTCACATTTTCTCAACTGGATATAAAGGAGGGCAGTCAATAGGCGTCACCCTCCAAGCCCACTCCAATTTCATAGAGAAAACTCCAGGCCTTGCTGTGCTTTCCTGTGGCAAGGAAACTGCTTTCATTCCTCAGGTGACACTTTGGCTCAGACCTGCCCTACCCCAAGGATTCACGGATGTGCAGCACGATTAGTTGAGATCAGCCCTTCTGGTTCTCTCATGGATGAAACCATGTGGGCAAAGAGCCATTCTAAGCTGGGGACCATGGTGTCTTTCCCTAGTCTACACAGAAACAGCATTCTTAGGGAGACGAGCTGCTGGAGTTTGGTAGCAGAATCTCCTATTCTGAAGAGTAACACTTCGTTGTAAGCGGGTTGCATCAGCCTTGCCACATTTTATCAGTTGGCTATAAAGGAGGGCAGTCATTTAGCAGACTTACTTGAGACTCTGCTTCCCAGGCTGGAAACTTTGCTTTCATTCCTTAGGTGGCACATTGGCTCAGGACTGCCTTAACCCAAGTATTCAGGGATTTGCAGTCCGATTAGTTGAGATCGGCCTTTCTGGCTCTTTAATGGATGAAACCAACTGGGCAAAGAGACGTTCTAAGCTGGGGACCATGGTGTCTTTCCCTAGTCTACATAGAAATAGCACTCTGAGGGAGACGAGCTGCTGGCGTTTGGTAGCACAATCTCCTATTCTGCAGTGAAACATTTCATTGTAAGCGGGATGCATCAGTCTTGCCACATTTTCTCAACTGGATATAAAGGAGGGCAGTCAATAGGCGTCACCCTCCAAGCCCACTCCAATTTCATAGAGAAAACTCCAGGCCTTGCTGTGCTTTCCTGTGGCAAGGAAACTGCTTTCATTCCTCAGGTGACACTTTGGCTCAGAACTGCCCTACCCCAAGCATTCACGGATGTGCAGCACGATTAGTTGAGATCAGCCCTTCTGGTTCTCTCATGGATGAAACCATCTGGGCAAAGAGCCGTTCTAAGATGGGGACCTTGGTGCCTTTCCCTAGTCTACACAGAAACAGCATTCTGAGGGAGAGGAGCTGCTGGCGTTTGGTAGCGCAATATCCTATTCTGAAGAGAAACATTTCGTTGTAAGCGGGTTGCATCAGCCTTGCCACATTTTCTCAACTGGCTATAAAGGAGGGCAGTCAGTAGGCCTCACCCTTCAAGCCCACTCCTATTTCATAGAGAAATCAACAGGCCTCGGTGTGCTTTCCTGTGGCAGGAAATTTGCTTTCATTCCTTAGGTGGCCCTTTGGCTCAGAACAGCCCTCCCAGAAGGATTCCGGGATGTGCAGCCCGATTAGTTGAGATCAGCCCTTCTGGCTCTTTCATGGATGAGACCAACTGGGCAAAGAGCCGTTCTAAGCTGGGGACCATGGTGTCTTTCCCTAGTCTACACAGAAACAGCACTCTGAGGGAGACGAGCTGGTGGCGTTTGGTAGTAAAATCTCCTATTCTGAAGAGAAACATTTCGTTGTAAGCGGGTTTCATCAGACTTGCCACATTTTCTCAACTGGCTATAAAGGAGGGCAGTCAGTTCGCCAGCTTATTTGAGGCCCTGCTTCCCAGGCTGGAAACTTTGCTTTCATTCCTTAGGTGGCACATTGCCTCAGGAGTGTCTACCCCAAGGATTCAGGGATGTGCAGCCCGATTAGTAGAGATCAGGTTTCTGGATCTTTCATGGATGAAGCCAACTGGGCAAAGAGCCATTCTAAGCTCGGGACCATGCTGTCTTTCCTTAGACTGCACAGAAACAGCACTCTGAGTGAGAGGAGCTGCTGGCGTTTGGTAGCAAAATCTCCTATTGTGAAGAGAAACATTTCGTTGTAAGCGGGTTGCCTCAGCCTTGTCACATTTTCTCAACTGGATATAAAGGAGGGCAGTCAGTAGGCGTCACCTTTGAAACCCACTCCAATTTCATAGAGAAAATGCCAGGCCTTGGTGTGCTTTCCTGTGGCAAGGAAACTGCTTTCATTCCTTAGGTTGCACCTTGGCTCAGAACTGCCCTATCCCAAGGATTCAGGGATGTGCAGCCCGATTAGTTGAGATCAGCCCTTCTGGCTCTTCCATGGATGAAACCAACTGAGCAAAGAGCCGTTCTAAGCTGGGGACCATGGTGTCTTTCCTTAATCTACACAGAAACAGCATTCTGAGTGAGACGAGCTGCTGGCGTTTGGTAGCAAAATCTCCTATTCTGGAGAGAAACATTTCATTGTAAGCGGGTGGCATCAGCCTTGTCACATTTTCTCAAGTGGATATAAAGGAGGGCAGTCAATAGGCGTCACCCTCCAAGCCATTCCAATTTCATAGAGAAAACTCCAGGCCTTGCTGTGCTTTCCTGTGGTAAGGAAACTGCTTTCATTCCTCAGGTGGCACTTTGGTTCAGAACTGCCCTACCCCAAGGATTCATGGATGTGCAGCCCGATTGGTTGAGATCAGCCCTTCTGGTTCTCTCATGGATGAAACCATCTGGGCAAAGAGCCATTCTAAGCTGGGGACCATGGTGTCTTTCCCTAGTCTACACAGAAACAGCATTCTTAGGGAGACGAGCTGCTGGCGTTGGTAGCACAATCTCCTATTCTGAAGAGAAACATATCGTTGTAAGTGGGTTGCATCAGCCTTGCCACATTTTCTCAACTGGCTATAAAGGAGGGCAGTCAGTTGGCGGAATTACTTTAGGCACTGCTTCCAAGGCTGGAAACTTTGCTTTCATTCCTTAGGTGGCACACTGGCTCAGTAGTGCCAACCCCAAGGATTCAGGGATGTGCAGCCTGTATAGTTGAGATCAGCCATTCTGGTTCTCTCATGGATGAAACCATCTGGGCAAAGAGCCGTTCTAAGCTGCGGACCATGGTGTCTTTCCCTACTCTACACAGAAACAGCACCCTGAGGGAGACGACCTGCTGGCGTTTGACAGCAAAATCTCCTATTCTGAAGAGAAACATTTCGTTGTAATAGGGTTCCATCAACCTTGCCACATTTTCTCAAATGGCTATAAAGTAGGGCAGTCATTTAGCAGACTTACTTGAGACACTGCTTCCCAGGCTGGAAACTTTGCTTTCATTCCTTAGGTGGCACTTCGGCTCGGAATGCCTACCCCAAGGATTCAGGTATGTGCAGGCCGATTAGTAGCGATCAGCCCTTCTTGCTCTTTCATGGATGAAAGCAACTGGGCAAGAGCCGTTCTAAGCTGGGGACCTTCGGGTCTTTCCCTAGTCTACACAGAAACAGCACTCTGAGGGAGACGAGCTGCTGGCGTTTGATAGCAAAATCTCCTATTCTGAAGAGAAACATTTCGTTGTAATAGGGTTCCATCAACCTTGCCACATTTTCTCAAATGGCTATAAAGGAGGGCAGTCTTTTAGCAGACTTACTTCAGGCCCTGCTTCCCAGGCTGTAAACTTTGCTTTCATTCCTTAGGTGGCACATTGGCTCAGGACTGCCCTACCCCAAGTATTCAGGGATTTGTAGCCCGATTATTTGAGATCAGCCCTTCTGGCTCTTTCATGGATGAAACCAACTGGGCAAAGAGCCGTTCTAAGCTGGGGACCATAGTGTCTTTCCCTAGTTTACACAGAACAGCACGCTGAGGGAGACGAGCTGTTGGCGTTTGAAAGAAAAATCTCCTATTCTGAAGAGAAACATTTCGTTGTAAGCGGGTTGCATCAGTCTTTCCACATTTTCTCAACTGGCTATAAATGAGGGCAGTCAGTAGGCCTCACCCTTCAAGCCCACTCCAATTTCATAGAGAAATCAACATGCCTCGGTGTGCTTTCCTGTGGCAGGAAATTTGCTTTCATTCCTTAGGTGGCCCTTTGGCTCAGAACAGCCCTCCCAGAAGGATTCAGGGATATTCAGCCCGATTAGTTGAGATCAGCCCTTCTCTCACTTTCATGGATGAAACCAACTGGGCAAAGAGCCGTTCTAAGCTGGGGACCATGGTGTCTTTCCCTAGTCTACACTGAAACAGCACCCTGAGGGAGACGAGCTGCTGGCGTTTGGTAGCAAAATCTCCTATTCTGAAGAGAAACATTTCGTTGTAAGCGGGTTGCATCAGCCTTTCCACATTTTCTCAACTGGCTCTAAAGGAGGGCAGTCAGTTGGCAGACTTACTTGAGGCACTGCTTCCAAGGCTGGAAACTTTGCTTTCATTCCTTAGGTGGCACACTGACTCAGTAATGCCTACCCCAAGGATTCAGATATGTGCAGCCTGTATACTTGAGATCAGCCCTTCTGGTTCTCTGATGGATGAAACCATCTGGGCAAAGAGCCGTTCTAAGCTGGGGACTATGGTGTCTTTCCCTAGTCTACACAGAAACAGCATCCTGAGGGAGACGAGCTGCTGGCGTTTGATAGCAAAATCTCCTATTCTGAAGAGAAATATTTCGTTGTAAGAGGGTTCCATCAACCTTGCCACATTTTCTCAAATGGCTATAAAGTAGGGCAGTCATTTAGCAGACTTACTTGAGACCCCGCTTCCCAGGCTGGAAACTTTGCTTTCATTCCTTAGGTGGCACATTGTCTCAGGAGTGCCTACCCCAAGGATTCAGGATGTGCAGCCCGATTAGTAGAGATCAGCCCTTCTGGCTATTTAATGGATGAAATCAACTGGGCAAAGAGCCGTTCTAAGCTGGGGACCATGGTGTCTTTCCCTAGTCTACACAGAAACAGCACCCTGAGGGAGACGAGCTGCTGGCGTTTGGTAGCACAATCTCCTATTCTGAAGAGAAACAATTCGTTGTAAGCGGGTTGCATTAGCCTTGCCACATTTTCTCAACTGGCTATAAAGGAGGGCAGTCAGTAGGCCTCACCCTTCAAACCCACTTCAATTTCATAGAGAAATCAAGAGGCCTCGGTGTGCTTTCCTGTGGCAGGAGATTTGCTTTCATTCCTTAGGTTGCCCTTTGGCTCAGAACAGCCCTCCCAGAAGGATTCAGGGATGTGCAGCCCGATTAGTTGAGATCAGCCCTTCTGGCTCTTTCATGGATGAAACCAACTGGGCAAAGAGCCGTTTTAAGCTGGGGACCATGTTGTCTTTCCCTAGTTTACACAGAAACAGCACCCTGAGGGAGAAGAGCTGCTGGCGTTTGGTAGCAAAATCTCCTATTCTGAAGAGAAACATTTCGTTGTAAGCAGGTTGCATCAGCCTTGTCACATTTTCTCAATTGGCTATAAAGGAGGGCACTCAGCTGACAGACTTACTTCGGGCACTGCTTCCCAGGCCTGAAACTTTGCTTTCATTCCTTAGGTGGCACATTGGCTCAGGAGTGCCTACCAAAAGGATTCAGGGATGTGCAGCCCGCTTAGTAGAGGTCAGCCCTTCTCTCTCTTTCATAGATGAAACCAACGGACAAAGAGCCGTTTTAAGCTGGGGACCTTCGTGTCTTTCCCTAGTCTACACAGAAACAGTACTCTGAGGGAGACGAGCTGCTGGTGTTTGATAGCAAAATCTCCTATTCTGAAGAGAAACATTTCGTTGTAAGCGGGTTGCATCAGCCTTGTCACATTTTCTCAAGTGGATATAAAGGAGGGCAGTCAATAGGCGTCACCCTCCAAGCCCACTCCAATTTCATAGAGAAAACTCCAGGCCTTGCTGTGCTTTCCTGTGGCAAGGAAACTTCTTTTATTCCTCAGGTGGCACTTTGGCTCAGAACAGCCCTACCCCAGGGATTCACGGATTTGCAGCCCGATTGGTTGAGATCAGCCCTTATGGTTGTCTCATGGATGAAACCATCTGGGAAAAGAGCCATTCTTACCTGGGGACCATGGTGTCTTTCCCTAGTCTACACAGAAACACCATTCTTAGGGAGAGGAGCTGCTGGCGCTGGTGGCACAATCTCCTATTCTGAAGAGAAACATTTCGTTGTAAGTGGGTTGCATCAGCCTTGCCACATTTTCTCAACTGGCTATAAAGGAGGGCAGTCAGTAGGCCACACCCTTCAAGCCGACTCCAATTTCATTGAGAAATCAACAGGCCTCGGTGTGCTTTCCTGTGGCAGGAAATTTGCTTTCATTCCTTAGGTGGCCCTTTGGCTCAGAACAGCCCTCCCAGAAGGATTCAGGGATGTGCAGCCCGATTAGTTGAGATCAGCCCTTCTGGCTCTTTCATGGATGAAACCAACTTGGCAAAGAGCATTCTACGCTGGGGACCATGGTGTCTTTCCTTAGTCTACACAGAAACAGCACTCTGAGTGAGACGAGCTGCTGGCGTTTGGTAGCAAAATCTCCTATTCTGGAGCAAAACATTTCGTTGTAAGCGGGTTGCATCAGCCTTGTCACATTTTCTCAACTGGATATAAAGGAGGGCAGTCAATAGGCGTCACCCTCCAAGCCCACTCCAATTTCATAGAGAAAACTCCAGGCCTTGCTGTGCTTTCCTGTGGCAAGGAAACTGCTTTCATTCCTCAGGTGACACTTTGGCTCAGACTTGCCCTACCCCAAGGATTCACGGATGTGCAGCACGATTAGTTGAGATCAGCCCTTCTGGTTCTCTCATGGATGAAACCATCTGGGCAAAGAGCCATTCTAAGCTGGGGACCATGGTGTCTTTCCCTAGTCTACACAGAAACAGCATTCTTAGGGAGAGGAGCTGCTGGCGTTTGGTAGCACAATATCCTATTCTGAAGAGAAACATTTCGTTGTAAGCGGGTTGCATCAGCCTTGCCACATTTTCTCAACTGGCTATAAAGGAGGGCAGTCAGTAGGCCTCACCCTTCAAGCCCACTCCTATTTCATAGAGAAATCAACAGGCCTCGGTGTGCTTTCCTGTGGCAGGAAATTTGCTTTCATTCCTTAGGTGGCCCTTTGGCTCAGAACAGCCCTCCCAGAAGGATTCGGGGATGTGCAGCCCGATTAGTTGAGATCAGCCCTTCTGGTTCTCTCATGGATGAAAGCAACTGGGCAAGAGCCGTTCTAAGCTGGGGACCTTCGGGTCTTTCCCTAGTCTACACAGAAACAGCACTCTGAGGGAGACGAGCTGCTGGCGTTTGATAGCAAAATCTCCTATTCTGAAGAGAAACATTTTGTTGTAAGAGGGTTTCATCAGCCTTGCCACATTTTCTCAAATGGCTATAAAGGAGGGCAGTCTTTTAGCAGACTTACTTCAGGCCCCGCTTCCCAGGCTGGAAACTTTGCTTTCATTCCTTAGGTGGCACATTGCCTCAGGAGTGTCTACCCCAAGGATTCAGGGATGTGCAGCCCGATTAGTAGAGATCAGGTTTCTGGATCTTTCATGGATGAAGCCAACTGGGCAAAGAGCCATTCTAAGCTCGGGACCATGCTGTCTTTCCTTAGACTGCACAGAAACAGCACTCTGAGTGAGAGGAGCTGCTGGCGTTTGGTAGCAAAATCTCCTATTGTGAAGAGAAACATTTCATTGTAAGCGGGTTGCCTCAGCCTTGTCACATTTTCTCAACTGGATATAAAGGAGGGCAGTCAGTAGGCGTCACCTTTGAAGCCCACTCCAATTTCATAGAGAAAACGCCAGGCCTTGGTGTGCTTTCCTGTGGCAAGGAAACTGCTTTCATTCCTTAGGTTGCACCTTGGCTCAGAACTGCCCTATCCCAAGGATTCAGGGATGTGCAGCCCGATTAGTTGAGATCAGCCCTTCTGGCTCTTCCATGGATGAAACCAACTGAGCAAAGAGCCGTTCTAAGCTGGGGACCATGGTGTCTTTCCTTAATCTACACAGAAACAGCATTCTGAGTGAGACGAGCTGCTGGCGTTTGGTAGCAAAATCTCCTATTCTGGAGAGAAACATTTCATTGTAAGCGGGTGGCATCAGCCTTGTCACATTTTCTCAAGTGGATATAAAGGAGGGCAGTCAATAGGCGTCACCCTCCAAGCCATTCCAATTTCATAGAGAAAACTCCAGGCCTTGCTGTGCTTTCCTGTGGTAAGGAAACTGCTTTCATTCCTCAGGTGGCACTTTGGCTCAGAACTGCCCTACCCCAAGGATTCATGGATGTGCAGACCGATTGGTTGAGATCAGCCCTTCTGGTTCTCTCATGGATGAAACCATCTGGGCAAAGAGCCATTCTAAGCTGGGGACCATGGTGTCTTTCCCTAGTCTACACAGAAACAGCATTCTTAGGGAGACGAGCTGCTGGCGTTGGTAGCACAATCTCCTATTCTGAAGAGAAACATTTCGTTGTAAGTGGGTTGCATCAGCCTTGCCACATTTTCTCAACTGGCTATAAAGGAGGGCAGTCAGTTGGCGGAATTACTTTAGGCACTGCTTCCAAGGCTGGAAACTTTGCTTTCATTCCTTAGGTGGCACACTGTCTCAGTAGTGCCAACCCCAAGGATTCAGGGATGTGCAGCCTGTATAGTTGAGATCAGCCATTCTGGTTCTCTCATGGATGAAACCATCTGGGCAAAGAGCCGTTCTAAGCTGCGGACCATGGTGTCTTTCCCTACTCTACACAGAAACAGCACCCTGAGGGAGACGACCTGCTGGCGTTTGACAGCAAAATCTCCTATTCTGAAGAGAAACATTTCGTTGTAATAGGGTTCCATCAACCTTGCCACATTTTCTCAAATGGCTATAAAGTAGGGCAGTGATTTAGCAGACTTACTTGAGACACTGCTTCCCAGGCTGGAAACTTTGCTTTCATTCCTTAGGTGGCACTTCGGCTCGGAATGCCTACCCCAAGGATTCAGGTATGTGCAGCCCGATTAGTAGCGATCAGCCCTTCTTGCTCTTTCATGGATGAAAGCAACTGGGCAAGAGCCGTTCTAAGCTGGGGACCTTCGGGTCTTTCCCTAGTCTACACAGAAACAGCACTCTGAGGGAGACGAGCTGCTGGCGTTTGATAGCAAAATCTCCTATTCTGAAGAGAAACATTTTGTTGTAAGAGGGTTTCATCAGCCTTGCCACATTTTCTCAAATGGCTATAAAGGAGGGCAGTCTTTTAGCAGACTTACTTCAGGCCCTGCTTCCCAGGCTGTAAACTTTGCTTTCATTCCTTAGGTGGCACATTGGCTCAGGACTGCCCTACCCCAAGTATTCAGGGATTTGTAGCCCGATTAGTTGAGATCAGCCATTCTGGCTCTCTCATGGATGAAACCAACTGGGCAAAGAGCCGTTCTAAGCTGGGGACCATAGTGTCTTTCCCTAGTTTACACAGAACAGCACGCTGAGGGAGACGAGCTGTTGGCGTTTGAAAGAAAAATCTCCTATTCTGAAGAGAAACATTTCGTTGTAAGCGGGTTGCATCAGTCTTTCCACATTTTCTCAACTGGCTATAAATGAGGGCAGTCAGTAGGCCTCACCCTTCAAGCCCACTCCAATTTCATAGAGAAATCAACATGCCTCGGTGTGCTTTCCTGTGGCAGGAAATTTGCTTTCATTCCTTAGGTGGCCCTTTGGCTCAGAACAGCCCTCCCAGAAGGATTCAGGGATATTCAGCCCGATTAGTTGAGATCAGCCCTTCTCTCACTTTCATGGATGAAACCAACTGGGCAAAGAGCCGTTCTAAGCTGGGGACCATGGTGTCTTTCCATAGTCTACACTGAAACAGCACCCTGAGGGAAACGAGCTGCTGGCGTTTGGTAGCAAAATCTCCTATTCTGAAGAGAAACATTTCGTTGTAAGCGGGTTGCATCAGCCTTTCCACATTTTCTCAACTGGCTCTAAAGGAGGGCAGTCAGTTGGCAGACTTACTTGAGGCACTGCTTCCAAGGCTGGAAACTTTGCTTTCATTCCTTAGGTGGCACACTGACTCAGTAATGCCTACCCCAAGGATTCAGATATGTGCAGCCTGTATACTTGAGATCAGCCCTTCTGGTTCTCTGATGGATGAAACCATCTGGGCAAAGAGCCGTTCTAAGCTGGGGACTATGGTGTCTTTCCCTAGTCTACACAGAAACAGCATCCTGAGGGAGACGAGCTGCTGGCGTTTGATAGCAAAATCTCCTATTCTGAAGAGAAATATTTCGTTGTAAGAGGGTTCCATCAGCCTTGCCACATTTTCTCAAATGGCTATAAAGTAGGGCAGTCATTTAGCAGACCTACTTGAGACCCCGCTTCCCAGGCTGGAAACTTTGCTTTCATTCCTTAGGTGGCACATTGTCTCAGGAGTGCCTACCCCAAGGATTCAGGATGTGCAGCCCGATTAGTAGAGATCAGCCCTTCTGGCTATTTAATGGATGAAATCAACTGGGCAAAGAGCCGTTCTAAGCTGGGGACCATGGTGTCTTTCCCTAGTCTACACAGAAACAGCACCCTGAGGGAGACGAGCTGCTGGCGTTTGGTAGCACAATCTCCTATTCTGAAGAGAAACATTTCGTTGTAAGCGGGTTGCATTAGCCTTGCCACATTTTCTCAACTGGCTATAAAGGAGGGCAGTCAGTAGGCCTCACCCTTCAAACCCACTTCAATTTCATAGAGAAATCAAGAGGCCTCGGTGTGCTTTCCTGTGGCAGGATATTTGCTTTCATTCCTTAGGTTGCCCTTTGGCTCAGAACAGCCCTCCCAGAAGGATTCAGGGATGTGCAGCCCGATTAGTTGAGATCAGCCCTTCTGGCTCTTTCATGGATGAAACCAACTGGGCAAAGAGCCGTTTTAAGCTGGGGACCATGTTGTCTTTCCCTAGTTTACACAGAAACAGCACCCTGAGGGAGAAGAGCTGCTGGCGTTTGGTAGCAAAATCTCCTATTCTGAAGAGAAACATTTCGTTGTAAGCAGGTTGCATCAGCCTTGTCACATTTTCTCAATTGGCTATAAAGGAGGGCACTCAGCTGACAGACTTACTTCGGGCACTGCTTCCCAGGCCTGAAACTTTGCTTTCATTCCTTAGGTGGCACATTGGCTCAGGAGTGCCTACCAAAAGGATTCAGGGATGTGCAGCCCGCTTAGTAGAGGTCAGCCCTTCTCTCTCTTTCATAGATGAAACCAACGGACAAAGAGCCGTTTTAAGCTGGGGACCTTCGTGTCTTTCCCTAGTCTACACAGAAACAGTACTCTGAGGGAGACGAGCTGCTGGGGTTTGATAGCAAAATCTCCTATTCTGAAGAGAAACATTTCGTTGTAAGCGGGTTGCATCAGCCTTGTCACATTTTCTCAAGTGGATATAAAGGAGGGTAGTCAATAGGCGTCACCCTCCAAGCCCACTCCAATTTCATAGAGAAAACTCCAGGCCTTGCTGTGCTTTCCTGTGGCAAGGAAACTTCTTTTATTCCTCAGGTGGCACTTTGGCTCAGAACAGCCCTACCCCAGGGATTCACGGATTTGCAGCCCGATTGGTTGAGATCAGCCCTTATGGTTGTCTCATGGATGAAACCATCTGGGAAAAGAGCCATTCTTACCTGGGGACCATGGTGTCTTTCCCTAGTCTACACAGAAACACCATTCTTAGGGAGAGGAGCTGCTGGCGCTGGTGGCACAATCTCCTATTCTGAAGAGAAACATTTCGTTGTAAGTGGGTTGCATCAGCCTTGCCACATTTTCTCAACTGGCTATAAATGAGGGCAGTCAGTAGGCCTCACCCTTCAAGCCGACTCCAATTTCATTGAGAAATCAACAGGCCTCGGTGTGCTTTCCTGTGGCAGGAAATTTGCTTTCATTCCTTAGGTGGCCCTTTGGCTCAGAACAGCCCTCCCAGAAGGATTCAGGGATGTGCAGCCCGATAAGTTGAGATCAGCCCTTCTGGCTCTTTCATGGATGAAACCAAGTTGGCAAAGAGCATTCTACGCTGGGGACCATGGTGTCTTTCCTTAGTCTACACAGAAACAGCACTCTGAGTGAGACGAGCTGCTGGCTTTTGGTAGCAAAATCTCCTATTCTGGAGCAAAACATTTCGTTGTAAGCGGGTTGCATCAGCCTTGTCACATTTTCTCAACTGGATATAAAGGAGGGCAGTCAATAGGCGTCACCCTCCAAGCCCACTCCAATTTCATAGAGAAAACTCCAGGCCTTGCTGTGCTTTCCTGTGGCAAGGAAACTGCTTTCATTCCTCAGGTGACACTTTGGCTCAGACCTGCCCTACCCCAAGGATTCACGGATGTGCAGCACGATTAGTTGAGATCAGCCCTTCTGGTTCTCTCATGGATGAAACCATCTGGGCAAAGAGCCATTCTAAGCTGGGGACCATGGTGTCTTTCCCTAGTCTACACAGAAACAGCCTTCTTAGGGAGACGAGCTGCTGGAGTTTGGTAGCAGAATCTCCTATTCTGAAGAGTAACACTTCGTTGTAAGCGGGTTGCATCAGCCTTGCCACATTTTATCAGTTGGCTATAAAGGAGGGCAGTCATTTAGCAGACTTACTTGAGACTCTGCTTCCCAGGCTGGAAACTTTGCTTTCATTCCTTAGGTGGCACATTGGCTCAGGACTGCCTTAACCCAAGTATTCAGGGATTTGCAGTCCGATTAGTTGAGATCGGCCTTTCTGGCTCTTTAATGGATGAAACCAACTGGGCAAAGAGACGTTCTAAGCTGGGGACCATGGTGTCTTTCCCTAGTCTACATAGAAATAGCACTCTGAGGGAGACGAGCTGCTGGCGTTTGGTAGCACAATCTCCTATTCTGCAGTGAAACATTTCATTGTAAGCGGGATGCATCAGTCTTGCCACATTTTCTCAACTGGATATAAAGGAGGGCAGTCAATAGGCGTCACCCTCCAAGCCCACTCCAATTTCATAGAGAAAACTCCAGGCCTTGCTGTGCTTTCCTGTGGCAAGGAAACTGCTTTCATTCCTCAGGTGACACTTTGGCTCAGAACTGCCCTACCCCAAGCATTCACGGATGTGCAGCACGATTAGTTGAGATCAGCCCTTCTGGTTCTCTCATGGATGAAACCATCTGGGCAAAGAGCCGTTCTAAGATGGGGACCATGGTGCCTTTCCCTAGTCTACACAGAAACAGCATTCTGAGGGAGAGGAGCTGCTGGCGTTTGGTAGCACAATATCCTATTCTGAAGAGAAACATTTCGTTGTAAGCGGGTTGCATCAGCCTTGCCACATTTTCTCAACTGGCTATAAAGGAGGGCAGTCAGTAGGCCTCACCCTTCAAGCCCACTCCTATTTCATAGAGAAATCAACAGGCCTCGGTGTGCTTTCCTGTGGCAGGAAATTTGCTTTCATTCCTTAGGTGGCCCTTTGGCTCAGAACAGCCCTCCCAGAAGGATTCGGGGATGTGCAGCCCGATTAGTTGAGATCAGCCCTTCTGGTTCTCTCATGGATGAAAGCAACTGGGCAAGAGCCGTTCTAAGCTGGGGACCTTCGGGTCTTTCCCTAGTCTACACAGAAACAGCACTCTGAGGGAGACGAGCTGCTGGCGTTTGATAGCAAAATCTCCTATTCTGAAGAGAAACATTTTGTTGTAAGAGGGTTTCATCAGCCTTGCCACATTTTCTCAAATGGCTATAAAGGAGGGCAGTCTTTTAGCAGACTTACTTCAGGCCCTGCTTCCCAGGCTGTAAACTTTGCTTTCATTCCTTAGGTGGCACATTGGCTCAGGACTGCCCTACCCCAAGTATTCAGGGATTTGTAGCCCGATTAGTTGAGATCAGCCCTTCTGGCTCTCTCATGGATGAAACCAACTGGGCAAAGAGCCGTTCTAAGCTGGGGACCATAGTGTCTTTCCCTAGTTTACACAGAACAGCACGCTGAGGGAGACGAGCTGTTGGCGTTTGAAAGAAAAATCTCCTATTCTGAAGAGAAACATTTCGTTGTAAGCGGGTTGCATCAGTCTTTCCACATTTTCTCAACTGGCTATAAATGAGGGCAGTCAGTAGGCCTCACCCTTCAAGCCCACTCCAATTTCATAGAGAAATCAACATGCCTCGGTGTGCTTTCCTGTGGCAGGAAATTTGCTTTCATTCCTTAGGTGGCCCTTTGGCTCAGAACAGCCCTCCCAGAAGGATTCAGGGATATTCAGCCCGATTAGTTGAGATCAGCCCTTCTCTCACTTTCATGGATGAAACCAACTGGGCAAAGAGCCGTTCTAAGCTGGGGACCATGGTGTCTTTCCATAGTCTACACTGAAACAGCACCCTGAGGGAAACGAGCTGCTGGCGTTTGGTAGCAAAATCTCCTATTCTGAAGAGAAACATTTCGTTGTAAGCGGGTTGCATCAGCCTTTCCACATTTTCTCAACTGGCTCTAAAGGAGGGCAGTCAGTTGGCAGACTTACTTGAGGCACTGCTTCCAAGGCTGGAAACTTTGCTTTCATTCCTTAGGTGGCACACTGACTCAGTAATGCCTACCCCAAGGATTCAGATATGTGCAGCCTGTATACTTGAGATCAGCCCTTCTGGTTCTCTGATGGATGAAACCATCTGGGCAAAGAGCCGTTCTAAGCTGGGGACTATGGTGTCTTTCCCTAGTCTACAGAGAAACAGCATCCTGAGGGAGACGAGCTGCTGGCGTTTGATAGCAAAATCTCCTATTCTGAAGAGAAATATTTCGTTGTAAGAGGGTTCCATCAGCCTTGCCACATTTTCTCAAATGGCTATAAAGTAGGGCAGTCATTTAGCAGACTTACTTGAGACCCCGCTTCCCAGGCTGGAAACTTTGCTTTCATTCCTTAGGTGGCACATTGTCTCAGGAGTGCCTACCCCAAGGATTCAGGATGTGCAGCCCGATTAGTAGAGATCAGCCCTTCTGGCTATTTAATGGATGAAATCAACTGGGCAAAGAGCCGTTCTAAGCTGGGGACCATGGTGTCTTTCCCTAGTCTACACAGAAACAGCACCCTGAGGGAGACGAGCTGCTGGCGTTTGGTAGCACAATCTCCTATTCTGAAGAGAAACAATTCGTTGTAACCGGGTTGCATTAGCCTTGCCACATTTTCTCAACTGGCTATAAAGGAGGGCAGTCAGGAGGCCTCACCCTTCAAACCCACTTCAATTTCATAGAGAAATCAAGAGGCCTCGGTGTGCTTTCCTGTGGCAGGAGATTTGCTTTCATTCCTTAGGTTGCCCTTTGGCTCAGAACAGCCCTCCCAGAAGGATTCAGGGATGTGCAGCCCGATTAGTTGAGATCAGCCCTTCTGGCTCTTTCATGGATGAAACCAACTGGGCAAAGAGCCGTTTTAAGCTGGGGACCATGTTGTCTTTCCCTAGTTTACACAGAAACAGCACCCTGAGGGAGAAGAGCTGCTGGCGTTTGGTAGCAAAATCTCCTATTCTGAAGAGAAACATTTCGTTGTAAGCAGGTTGCATCAGCCTTGTCACATTTTCTCAATTGGCTATAAAGGAGGGCACTCAGCTGACAGACTTACTTCGGGCACTGCTTCCCAGGCCTGAAACTTTGCTTTCATTCCTTAGGTGGCACATTGGCTCAGGAGTGCCTACCAAAAGGATTCAGGGATGTGCAGCCCGCTTAGTAGAGGTCAGCCCTTCTCTCTCTTTCATAGATGAAACCAACGGACAAAGAGCCGTTTTAAGCTGGGGACCTTCGTGTCTTTCCCTAGTCTACACAGAAACAGTACTCTGAGGGAGACGAGCTGCTGGGGTTTGATAGCAAAATCTCCTATTCTGAAGAGAAACATTTCGTTGTAAGCGGGTTGCATCAGCCTTGTCACATTTTCTCAAGTGGATATAAAGGAGGGCAGTCAATAGGCGTCACCCTCCAAGCCCACTCCAATTTCATAGAGAAAACTCCAGGCCTTGCTGTGCTTTCCTGTGGCAAGGAAACTTCTTTTATTCCTCAGGTGGCACTTTGGCTCAGAACAGCCCTACCCCAGGGATTCACGGATTTGCAGCCCGATTGGTTGAGATCAGCCCTTATGGTTGTCTCATGGATGAAACCATCTGGGAAAAGAGTCATTCTTACCTGGGGACCATGGTGTCTTTCCCTAGTCTACACAGAAACACCATTCTTAGGGAGAGGAGCTGCTGGCGCTGGTGGCACAATCTCCTATTCTGAAGAGAAACATTTCGTTGTAAGTGGGTTGCATCAGCCTTGCCACATTTTCTCAACTGGCTATAAAGGAGGGCAGTCAGTAGGCCTCACCCTTCAAGCCGACTCCAATTTCATTGAGAAATCAACAGGCCTCGGTGTGCTTTCCTGTGGCAGGAAATTTGCTTTCATTCCTTAGGTGGCCCTTTGGCTCAGAACAGCCCTCCCAGAAGGATTCAGGGATGTGCAGCCCGATTAGTTGAGATCAGCCCTTCTGGCTCTTTCATGGATGAAACCAAGTTGGCAAAGAGCATTCTACGCTGGGGACCATGGTGTCTTTCCTTAGTCTACACAGAAACAGCACTCTGAGTGAGACGAGCTGCTGGCGTTTGGTAGCAAAATCTCCTATTCTGGAGCAAAACATTTCGTTGTAAGCGGGTTGCATCAGCCTTGTCACATTTTCTCAACTGGATATAAAGGAGGGCAGTCAATAGGCGTCACCCTCCAAGCCCACTCCAATTTCATAGAGAAAACTCCAGGCCTTGCTGTGCTTTCCTGTGGCAAGGAAACTGCTTTCATTCCTCAGGTGACACTTTGGCTCAGACCTGCCCTACCCCAAGGATTCACGGATGTGCAGCACGATTAGTTGAGATCAGCCCTTCTGGTTCTCTCATGGATGAAACCATCTGGGCAAAGAGCCATTCTAAGCTGGGGACCATGGTGTCTTTCCCTAGTCTACACAGAAACAGCCTTCTTAGGGAGACGAGCTGCTGGAGTTTGGTAGCAGAATCTCCTATTCTGAAGAGTAACACTTCGTTGTAAGCGGGTTGCATCAGCCTTGCCACATTTTATCAGTTGGCTATAAAGGAGGGCAGTCATTTAGCAGACTTACTTGAGACTCTGCTTCCCAGGCTGGAAACTTTGCTTTCATTCCTTAGGTGGCACATTGGCTCAGGACTGCCTTAACCCAAGTATTCAGGGATTTGCAGTCCGATTAGTTGAGATCGGCCTTTCTGGCTCTTTAATGGATGAAACCAACTGGGCAAAGAGACGTTCTAAGCTGGGGACCATGGTGTCTTTCCCTAGTCTACATAGAAATAGCACTCTGAGGGAGACGAGCTGCTGGCGTTTGGTAGCACAATCTCCTATTCTGCAGTGAAACATTTCGTTGTAAGCGGGATGCATCAGTCTTGCCACATTTTCTCAACTGGATATAAAGGAGGGCAGTCAATAGGCGTCACCCTCCAAGCCCACTCCAATTTCATAGAGAAAACTCCAGGCCTTGCTGTGCTTTCCTGTGGCAAGGAAACTGCTTTCATTCCTCAGGTGACACTTTGGCTCAGAACTGCCCTACCCCAAGCATTCACGGATGTGCAGCACGATTAGTTGAGATCAGCCCTTCTGGTTCTCTCATGGATGAAACCATCTGGGCAAAGAGCCGTTCTAAGATGGGGACCATGGTGCCTTTCCCTAGTCTACACAGAAACAGCATTCTGAGGGAGAGGAGCTGCTGGCGTTTGGTAGCACAATATCCTATTCTGAAGAGAAACATTTCGTTGTAAGCGGGTTGCATCAGCCTTGCCACATTTTCTCAACTGGCTATAAAGGAGGGCAGTCAGTAGGCCTCACCCTTCAAGCCCACTCCTATTTCATAGAGAAATCAACAGGCCTCGGTGTGCTTTCCTGTGGCAGGAAATTTGCTTTCATTCCTTAGGTGGCCCTTTGGCTCAGAACAGCCCTCCCAGAAGGATTCGGGGATGTGCAGCCCGATTAGTTGAGATCAGCCCTTCTGGTTCTCTCATGGATGAAAGCAACTGGGCAAGAGCCGTTCTAAGCTGGGGACCTTCGGGTCTTTCCCTAGTCTACACAGAAACAGCACTCTGAGGGAGACGAGCTGCTGGCGTTTGATAGCAAAATCTCCTATTCTGAAGAGAAACATTTTGTTGTAAGAGGGTTTCATCAGCCTTGCCACATTTTCTCAAATGGCTATAAAGGAGGGCAGTCTTTTAGCAGACTTACTTCAGGCCCTGCTTCCCAGGCTGTAAACTTTGCTTTCATTCCTTAGGTGGCACATTGGCTCAGGACTGCCCTACCCCAAGTATTCAGGGATTTGTAGCCCGATTAGTTGAGATCAGCCCTTCTGGCTCTCTCATGGATGAAACCAACTGGGCAAAGAGCCGTTCTAAGCTGGGGACCATAGTGTCTTTCCCTAGTTTACACAGAACAGCACGCTGAGGGAGACGAGCTGTTGGCGTTTGAAAGAAAAATCTCCTATTCTGAAGAGAAACATTTCGTTGTAAGCGTGTTGCATCAGTCTTTCCACATTTTCTCAACTGGCTATAAATGAGGGCAGTCAGTAGGCCTCACCCTTCAAGCCCACTCCAATTTCATAGAGAAATCAACATGCCTCGGTGTGCTTTCCTGTGGCAGGAAATTTGCTTTCATTCCTTAGGTGGCCCTTTGGCTCAGAACAGCCCTCCCAGAAGGATTCAGGGATATTCAGCCCGATTAGTTGAGATCAGCCCTTCTCTCACTTTCATGGATGAAACCAACTGGGCAAAGAGCCGTTCTAAGCTGGGGACCATGGTGTCTTTCCATAGTCTACACTGAAACAGCACCCTGAGGGAAACGAGCTGCTGGCGTTTGGTAGCAAAATCTCCTATTCTGAAGAGAAACATTTCGTTGTAAGCGGGTTGCATCAGCCTTTCCACATTTTCTCAACTGGCTCTAAAGGAGGGCAGTCAGTTGGCAGACTTACTTGAGGCACTGCTTCCAAGGCTGGAAACTTTGCTTTCATTCCTTAGGTGGCACACTGACTCAGTAATGCCTACCCCAAGGATTCAGATATGTGCAGCCTGTATACTTGAGATCAGCCCTTCTGGTTCTCTGATGGATGAAACCATCTGGGCAAAGAGCCGTTCTAAGCTGGGGACTATGGTGTCTTTCCCTAGTCTACAGAGAAACAGCATCCTGAGGGAGACGAGCTGCTGGCGTTTGATAGCAAAATCTCCTATTCTGAAGAGAAATATTTCGTTGTAAGAGGGTTCCATCAGCCTTGCCACATTTTCTCAAATGGCTATAAAGTAGGGCAGTCATTTAGCAGACTTACTTGAGACCCCGCTTCCCAGGCTGGAAACTTTGCTTTCATTCCTTAGGTGGCACATTGTCTCAGGAGTGCCTACCCCAAGGATTCAGGATGTGCAGCCCGATTAGTAGAGATCAGCCCTTCTGGCTATTTAATGGATGAAATCAACTGGGCAAAGAGCCGTTCTAAGCTGGGGACCATGGTGTCTTTCCCTAGTCTACACAGAAACAGCACCCTGAGGGAGACGAGCTGCTGGCGTTTGGTAGCACAATCTCCTATTCTGAAGAGAAACAATTCGTTGTAACCGGGTTGCATTAGCCTTGCCACATTTTCTCAACTGGCTATAAAGGAGGGCAGTCAGGAGGCCTCACCCTTCAAACCCACTTCAATTTCATAGAGAAATCAAGAGGCCTCGGTGTGCTTTCCTGTGGCAGGAGATTTGCTTTCATTCCTTAGGTTGCCCTTTGGCTCAGAACAGCCCTCCCAGAAGGATTCAGGGATGTGCAGCCCGATTAGTTGAGATCAGCCCTTCTGGCTCTTTCATGGATGAAACCAACTGGGCAAAGAGCCGTTTTAAGCTGGGGACCATGTTGTCTTTCCCTAGTTTACACAGAAACAGCACCCTGAGGGAGAAGAGCTGCTGGCGTTTGGTAGCAAAATCTCCTATTCTGAAGAGAAACATTTCGTTGTAAGCAGGTTGCATCAGCCTTGTCACATTTTCTCAATTGGCTATAAAGGAGGGCACTCAGCTGACAGACTTACTTCGGGCACTGCTTCCCAGGCCTGAAACTTTGCTTTCATTCCTTAGGTGGCACATTGGCTCAGGAGTGCCTACCAAAAGGATTCAGGGATGTGCAGCCCGCTTAGTAGAGGTCAGCCCTTCTCTCTCTTTCATAGATGAAACCAACGGACAAAGAGCCGTTTTAAGCTGGGGACCTTCGTGTCTTTCCCTAGTCTACACAGAAACAGTACTCTGAGGGAGACGAGCTGCTGGGGTTTGATAGCAAAATCTCCTATTCTGAAGAGAAACATTTCGTTGTAAGCGGGTTGCATCAGCCTTGTCACATTTTCTCAAGTGGATATAAAGGAGGGCAGTCAATAGGCGTCACCCTCCAAGCCCACTCCAATTTCATAGAGAAAACTCCAGGCCTTGCTGTGCTTTCCTGTGGCAAGGAAACTTCTTTTATTCCTCAGGTGGCACTTTGGCTCAGAACAGCCCTACCCCAGGGATTCACGGATTTGCAGCCCGATTGGTTGAGATCAGCCCTTATGGTTGTCTCATGGATGAAACCATCTGGGAAAAGAGCCATTCTTACCTGGGGACCATGGTGTCTTTCCCTAGTCTACACAGAAACACCATTCTTAGGGAGAGGAGCTGCTGGCGCTGGTGGCACAATCTCCTATTCTGAAGAGAAACATTTCGTTGTAAGTGGGTTGCATCAGCCTTGCCACATTTTCTCAACTGGCTATAAAGGAGGGCAGTCAGTAGGCCTCACCCTTCAAGCCGACTCCAATTTCATTGAGAAATCAACAGGCCTCGGTGTGCTTTCCTGTGGCAGGAAATTTGCTTTCATTCCTTAGGTGGCCCTTTGGCTCAGAACAGCCCTCCCAGAAGGATTCAGGGATGTGCAGCCCGATTAGTTGAGATCAGCCCTTCTGGCTCTTTCATGGATGAAACCAAGTTGGCAAAGAGCATTCTACGCTGGGGACCATGGTGTCTTTCCTTAGTCTACACAGAAACAGCACTCTGAGTGAGACGAGCTGCTGGCGTTTGGTAGCAAAATCTCCTATTCTGGAGCAAAACATTTCGTTGTAAGCGGGTTGCATCAGCCTTGTCACATTTTCTCAACTGGATATAAAGGAGGGCAGTCAATAGGCGTCACCCTCCAAGCCCACTCCAATTTCATAGAGAAAACTCCAGGCCTTGCTGTGCTTTCCTGTGGCAAGGAAACTGCTTTCATTCCTCAGGTGACACTTTGGCTCAGACCTGCCCTACCCCAAGGATTCACGGATGTGCAGCACGATTAGTTGAGATCAGCCCTTCTGGTTCTCTCATGGATGAAACCATCTGGGCAAAGAGCCATTCTAAGCTGGGGACCATGGTGTCTTTCCCTAGTCTACACAGAAACAGCCTTCTTAGGGAGACGAGCTGCTGGAGTTTGGTAGCAGAATCTCCTATTCTGAAGAGTAACACTTCGTTGTAAGCGGGTTGCATCAGCCTTGCCACATTTTATCAGTTGGCTATAAAGGAGGGCAGTCATTTAGCAGACTTACTTGAGACTCTGCTTCCCAGGCTGGAAACTTTGCTTTCATTCCTTAGGTGGCACATTGGCTCAGGACTGCCTTAACCCAAGTATTCAGGGATTTGCAGTCCGATTAGTTGAGATCGGGCTTTCTGGCTCTTTAATGGATGAAACCAACTGGGCAAAGAGACGTTCTAAGCTGGGGACCATGGTGTCTTTCCCTAGTCTACATAGAAATAGCACTCTGAGGGAGACGAGCTGCTGGCGTTTGGTAGCACAATCTCCTATTCTGCAGTGAAACATTTCATTGTAAGCGGGATGCATCAGTCTTGCCACATTTTCTCAACTGGATATAAAGGAGGGCAGTCAATAGGCGTCACCCTCCAAGCCCACTCCAATTTCATAGAGAAAACTCCAGGCCTTGCTGTGCTTTCCTGTGGCAAGGAAACTGCTTTCATTCCTCAGGTGACACTTTGGCTCAGAACTGCCCTACCCCAAGCATTCACGGATGTGCAGCACGATTAGTTGAGATCAGCCCTTCTGGTTCTCTCATGGATGAAACCATCTGGGCAAAGAGCCGTTCTAAGATGGGGACCATGGTGCCTTTCCCTAGTCTACACAGAAACAGCATTCTGAGGGAGAGGAGCTGCTGGCGTTTGGTAGCACAATATCCTATTCTGAAGAGAAACATTTCGTTGTAAGCGGGTTGCATCAGCCTTGCCACATTTTCTCAACTGGCTATAAAGGAGGGCAGTCAGTAGGCCTCACCCTTCAAGCCCACTCCTATTTCATAGAGAAATCAACAGGCCTCGGTGTGCTTTCCTGTGGCAGGAAATTTGCTTTCATTCCTTAGGTGGCCCTTTGGCTCAGAACAGCCCTCCCAGAAGGATTCCGGGATGTGCAGCCCGATTAGTTGAGATCAGCCCTTCTGGCTCTTTCATGGATGAGACCAACTGGGCAAAGAGCCGTTCTAAGCTGGGGACCATGGTGTCTTTCCCTAGTCTACACAGAAACAGCACTCTGAGGGAGACGAGCTGGTGGCGTTTGGTAGTAAAATCTCCTATTCTGAAGAGAAACATTTCGTTGTAAGCGGGTTTCATCAGACTTGCCACATTTTCTCAACTGGCTATAAAGGAGGGCAGTCAGTTCGCAGGCTTATTTGAGGCCCTGCTTCCCAGGCTGGAAACTTTGCTTTCATTCCTTAGGTGGCACATTGTCTCAGGAGTGCCTACCCCAAGGATTCAGGATGTGCAGCCCGATTAGTAGAGATCAGCCCTTCTGGCTATTTAATGGATGAAATCAACTGGGCAAAGAGCCGTTCTAAGCTGGGGACCATGGTGTCTTTCCCTAGTCTACACAGAAACAGCACCCTGAGGGAGACGAGCTGCTGGCGTTTGGTAGCACAATCTCCTATTCTGAAGAGAAACAATTCGTTGTAACCGGGTTGCATTAGCCTTGCCACATTTTCTCAACTGGCTATAAAGGAGGGCAGTCAGGAGGCCTCACCCTTCAAACCCACTTCAATTTCATAGAGAAATCAAGAGGCCTCGGTGTGCTTTCCTGTGGCAGGAGATTTGCTTTCATTCCTTAGGTTGCACCTTGGCTCAGAACTGCCCTATCCCAAGGATTCAGGGATGTGCAGCCCGATTAGTTGAGATCAGCCCTTCTGGCTCTTCCATGGATGAAACCAACTGAGCAAAGAGCCGTTCTAAGCTGGGGACCATGGTGTCTTTCCTTAATCTACACAGAAACAGCATTCTGAGTGAGACGAGCTGCTGGCGTTTGGTAGCAAAATCTCCTATTCTGGAGAGAAACATTTCATTGTAAGCGGGTGGCATCAGCCTTGTCACATTTTCTCAAGTGGATATAAAGGAGGGCAGTCAATAGGCGTCACCCTCCAAGCCATTCCAATTTCATAGAGAAAACTCCAGGCCTTGCTGTGCTTTCCTGTGGTAAGGAAACTGCTTTCATTCCTCAGGTGGCACTTTGGTTCAGAACTGCCCTACCCCAAGGATTCATGGATGTGCAGCCCGATTGGTTGAGATCAGCCCTTCTGGTTCTCTCATGGATGAAACCATCTGGGCAAAGAGCCATTCTAAGCTGCGGACCATGGTGTCTTTCCCTAGTCTACACAGAAACAGCATTCTTAGGGAGACGAGCTGCTGGCGTTGGTAGCACAATCTCCTATTCTGAAGAGAAACATATCGTTGTAAGTGGGTTGCATCAGCCTTGCCACATTTTCTCAACTGGCTATAAAGGAGGGCAGTCAGTTGGCGGAATTACTTTAGGCACTGCTTCCAAGGCTGGAAACTTTGCTTTCATTCCTTAGGTGGCACACTGGCTCAGTAGTGCCAACCCCAAGGATTCAGGGATGTGCAGCCTGTATAGTTGAGATCAGCCATTCTGGTTCTCTCATGGATGAAACCATCTGGGCAAAGAGCCGTTCTAAGCTGCGGACCATGGTGTCTTTCCCTACTCTACACAGAAACAGCACCCTGAGGGAGACGACCTGCTGGCGTTTGACAGCAAAATCTCCTATTCTGAAGAGAAACATTTCGTTGTAATAGGGTTCCATCAACCTTGCCACATTTTCTCAAATGGCTATAAAGTAGGGCAGTCATTTAGCAGACTTACTTGAGACACTGCTTCCCAGGCTGGAAACTTTGCTTTCATTCCTTAGGTGGCACTTCAGCTCGGAATGCCTACCCCAAGGATTCAGGTATGTGCAGCCCGATTAGTAGCGATCAGCCCTTCTTGCTCTTTCATGGATGAAAGCAACTGGGCAAGAGCCGTTCTAAGCTGGGGACCTTCGGGTCTTTCCCTAGTCTACACAGAAACAGCACTCTGAGGGAGACGACCTGCTGGCGTTTGATAGCAAAATCTCCTATTCTGAAGAGAAACATTTCGTTGTAATAGGGTTCCATCAACCTTGCCACATTTTCTCAAATGGCTATAAAGGAGGGCAGTCTTTTAGCAGACTTACTTCAGGCCCTGCTTCCCAGGCTGTAAACTTTGCTTTCATTCCTTAGGTGGCACATTGGCTCAGGACTGCCCTACCCCAAGTATTCAGGGATTTGTAGCCCGATTATTTGAGATCAGCCCTTCTGGCTCTTTCATGGATGAAACCAACTGGGCAAAGAGCCGTTCTAAGCTGGGGACCATAGTGTCTTTCCCTAGTTTACACAGAACAGCACGCTGAGGGAGACGAGCTGTTGGCATTTGAAAGAAAAATCTCCTATTCTGAAGAGAAACATTTCGTTGTAAGCAGGTTGCATCAGCCTTGTCACATTTTCTCAATTGGCTATAAAGGAGGGCACTCAGCTGACAGACTTACTTCGGGCACTGCTTCCCAGGCCTGAAACTTTGCTTTCATTCCTTAGGTGGCACATTGGCTCAGGAGTGCCTACCAAAAGGATTCAGGGATGTGCAGCCCGCTTAGTAGAGGTCAGCCCTTCTCTCTCTTTCATAGATGAAACCAACGGACAAAGAGCCGTTTTAAGCTGGGGACCTTCGTGTCTTTCCCTAGTCTACACAGAAACAGTACTCTGAGGGAGACGAGCTGCTGGGGTTTGATAGCAAAATCTCCTATTCTGAAGAGAAACATTTCGTTGTAAGCGGGTTGCATCAGCCTTGTCACATTTTCTCAAGTGGATATAAAGGAGGGCAGTCAATAGGCGTCACCCTCCAAGCCCACTCCAATTTCATAGAGAAAACTCCAGGCCTTGCTGTGCTTTCCTGTGGCAAGGAAACTTCTTTTATTCCTCAGGTGGCACTTTGGCTCAGAACAGCCCTACCCCAGGGATTCACGGATTTGCAGCCCGATTGGTTGAGATCAGCCCTTATGGTTGTCTCATGGATGAAACCATCTGGGAAAAGAGCCATTCTTACCTGGGGACCATGGTGTCTTTCCCTAGTCTACACAGAAACACCATTCTTAGGGAGAGGAGCTGCTGGCGCTGGTGGCACAATCTCCTATTCTGAAGAGAAACATTTCGTTGTAAGTGGGTTGCATCAGCCTTGCCACATTTTCTCAACTGGCTATAAAGGAGGGCAGTCAGTAGGCCTCACCCTTCAAGCCGACTCCAATTTCATTGAGAAATCAACAGGCCTCGGTGTGCTTTCCTGTGGCAGGAAATTTGCTTTCATTCCTTAGGTGGCCCTTTGGCTCAGAACAGCCCTCCCAGAAGGATTCAGGGATGTGCAGCCCGATTAGTTGAGATCAGCCCTTCTGGCTCTTTCATGGATGAAACCAAGTTGGCAAAGAGCATTCTACGCTGGGGACCATGGTGTCTTTCCTTAGTCTACACAGAAACAGCACTCTGAGTGAGACGAGCTGCTGGCGTTTGGTAGCAAAATCTCCTATTCTGGAGCAAAACATTTCGTTGTAAGCGGGTTGCATCAGCCTTGTCACATTTTCTCAACTGGATATAAAGGAGGGCAGTCAATAGGCGTCACCCTCCAAGCCCACTCCAATTTCATAGAGAAAACTCCAGGCCTTGCTGTGCTTTCCTGTGGCAAGGAAACTGCTTTCATTCCTCAGGTGACACTTTGGCTCAGACCTGCCCTACCCCAAGGATTCACGGATGTGCAGCACGATTAGTTGAGATCAGCCCTTCTGGTTCTCTCATGGATGAAACCATCTGGGCAAAGAGCCATTCTAAGCTGGGGACCATGGTGTCTTTCCCTAGTCTACACAGAAACAGCCTTCTTAGGGAGACGAGCTGCTGGAGTTTGGTAGCAGAATCTCCTATTCTGAAGAGTAACACTTCGTTGTAAGCGGGTTGCATCAGCCTTGCCACATTTTATCAGTTGGCTATAAAGGAGGGCAGTCATTTAGCAGACTTACTTGAGACTCTGCTTCCCAGGCTGGAAACTTTGCTTTCATTCCTTAGGTGGCACATTGGCTCAGGACTGCCTTAACCCAAGTATTCAGGGATTTGCAGTCCGATTAGTTGAGATCGGGCTTTCTGGCTCTTTAATGGATGAAACCAACTGGGCAAAGAGACGTTCTAAGCTGGGGACCATGGTGTCTTTCCCTAGTCTACATAGAAATAGCACTCTGAGGGAGACGAGCTGCTGGCGTTTGGTAGCACAATCTCCTATTCTGCAGTGAAACATTTCATTGTAAGCGGGATGCATCAGTCTTGCCACATTTTCTCAACTGGATATAAAGGAGGGCAGTCAATAGGCGTCACCCTCCAAGCCCACTCCAATTTCATAGAGAAAACTCCAGGCCTTGCTGTGCTTTCCTGTGGCAAGGAAACTGCTTTCATTCCTCAGGTGACACTTTGGCTCAGAACTGCCCTACCCCAAGCATTCACGGATGTGCAGCACGATTAGTTGAGATCAGCCCTTCTGGTTCTCTCATGGATGAAACCATCTGGGCAAAGAGCCGTTCTAAGATGGGGACCATGGTGCCTTTCCCTAGTCTACACAGAAACAGCATTCTGAGGGAGAGGAGCTGCTGGCGTTTGGTAGCACAATATCCTATTCTGAAGAGAAACATTTCGTTGTAAGCGGGTTGCATCAGCCTTGCCACATTTTCTCAACTGGCTATAAAGGAGGGCAGTCAGTAGGCCTCACCCTTCAAGCCCACTCCTATTTCATAGAGAAATCAACAGGCCTCGGTGTGCTTTCCTGTGGCAGGAAATTTGCTTTCATTCCTTAGGTGGCCCTTTGGCTCAGAACAGCCCTCCCAGAAGGATTCCGGGATGTGCAGCCCGATTAGTTGAGATCAGCCCTTCTGGCTCTTTCATGGATGAGACCAACTGGGCAAAGAGCCGTTCTAAGCTGGGGACCATGGTGTCTTTCCCTAGTCTACACAGAAACAGCACTCTGAGGGAGACGAGCTGGTGGCGTTTGGTAGTAAAATCTCCTATTCTGAAGAGAAACATTTCGTTGTAAGCGGGTTTCATCAGACTTGCCACATTTTCTCAACTGGCTATAAAGGAAGGCAGTCAGTTCGCAGGCTTATTTGAGGCCCTGCTTCCCAGGCTGGAAACTTTGCTTTCATTCCTTAGGTGGCACATTGCCTCAGGAGTGTCTACCCCAAGGATTCAGGGATGTGCAGCCCGATTAGTAGAGATCAGGTTTCTGGATCTTTCATGGATGAAGCCAACTGGGCAAAGAGCCATTCTAAGCTCGGGACCATGCTGTCTTTCCTTAGACTGCACAGAAACAGCACTCTGAGTGAGAGGAGCTGCTGGCGTTTGGTAGCAAAATCTCCTATTGTGAAGAGAAACATTTCGTTGTAAGTGGGTTGCCTCAGCCTTGTCACATTTTCTCAACTGGATATAAAGGAGGGCAGTCAGTAGGCGTCACCTTTGAAACCCACTCCAATTTCATAGAGAAAATGCCAGGCCTTGGTGTGCTTTCCTGTGGCAAGGAAACTGCTTTCATTCCTTAGGTTGCACCTTGGCTCAGAACTGCCCTATCCCAAGGATTCAGGGATGTGCAGCCCGATTAGTTGAGATCAGCCCTTCTGGCTCTTCCATGGATGAAACCAACTGAGCAAAGAGCCGTTCTAAGCTGGGGACCATGGTGTCTTTCCTTAATCTACACAGAAACAGCATTCTGAGTGAGACGAGCTGCTGGCGTTTGGTAGCAAAATCTCCTATTCTGGAGAGAAACATTTCATTGTAAGCGGGTGGCATCAGCCTTGTCACATTTTCTCAAGTGGATATAAAGGAGGGCAGTCAATAGGCGTCACCCTCCAAGCCATTCCAATTTCATAGAGAAAACTCCAGGCCTTGCTGTGCTTTCCTGTGGTAAGGAAACTGCTTTCATTCCTCAGGTGGCACTTTGGTTCAGAACTGCCCTACCCCAAGGATTCATGGATGTGCAGCCCGATTGGTTGAGATCAGCCCTTCTGGTTCTCTCATGGATGAAACCATCTGGGCAAAGAGCCATTCTAAGCTGCGGACCATGGTGTCTTTCCCTAGTCTACACAGAAACAGCATTCTTAGGGAGACGAGCTGCTGGCGTTGGTAGCACAATCTCCTATTCTGAAGAGAAACATATCGTTGTAAGTGGGTTGCATCAGCCTTGCCACATTTTCTCAACTGGCTATAAAGGAGGGCAGTCAGTTGGCGGAATTACTTTAGGCACTGCTTCCAAGGCTGGAAACTTTGCTTTCATTCCTTAGGTGGCACACTGGCTCAGTAGTGCCAACCCCAAGGATTCAGGGATGTGCAGCCTGTATAGTTGAGATCAGCCATTCTGGTTCTCTCATGGATGAAACCATCTGGGCAAAGAGCCGTTCTAAGCTGCGGACCATGGTGTCTTTCCCTACTCTACACAGAAACAGCACCCTGAGGGAGACGACCTGCTGGCGTTTGACAGCAAAATCTCCTATTCTGAAGAGAAACATTTCGTTGTAATAGGGTTCCATCAACCTTGCCACATTTTCTCAAATGGCTATAAAGTAGGGCAGTCATTTAGCAGACTTACTTGAGACACTGCTTCCCAGGCTGGAAACTTTGCTTTCATTCCTTAGGTGGCACTTCAGCTCGGAATGCCTACCCCAAGGATTCAGGTATGTGCAGCCCGATTAGTAGCGATCAGCCCTTCTTGCTCTTTCATGGATGAAAGCAACTGGGCAAGAGCCGTTCTAAGCTGGGGACCTTCGGGTCTTTCCCTAGTCTACACAGAAACAGCACTCTGAGGGAGACGACCTGCTGGCGTTTGATAGCAAAATCTCCTATTCTGAAGAGAAACATTTCGTTGTAATAGGGTTCCATCAACCTTGCCACATTTTCTCAAATGGCTATAAAGGAGGGCAGTCTTTTAGCAGACTTACTTCAGGCCCTGCTTCCCAGGCTGTAAACTTTGCTTTCATTCCTTAGGTGGCACATTGGCTCAGGACTGCCCTACCCCAAGTATTCAGGGATTTGTAGCCCGATTATTTGAGATCAGCCCTTCTGGCTCTTTCATGGATGAAACCAACTGGGCAAAGAGCCGTTCTAAGCTGGGGACCATAGTGTCTTTCCCTAGTTTACACAGAACAGCACGCTGAGGGAGACGAGCTGTTGGCATTTGAAAGAAAAATCTCCTATTCTGAAGAGAAACATTTCGTTGTAAGCAGGTTGCATCAGCCTTGTCACATTTTCTCAATTGGCTATAAAGGAGGGCACTCAGCTGACAGACTTACTTCGGGCACTGCTTCCCAGGCCTGAAACTTTGCTTTCATTCCTTAGGTGGCACATTGGCTCAGGAGTGCCTACCAAAAGGATTCAGGGATGTGCAGCCCGCTTAGTAGAGGTCAGCCCTTCTCTCTCTTTCATAGATGAAACCAACGGACAAAGAGCCGTTTTAAGCTGGGGACCTTCGTGTCTTTCCCTAGTCTACACAGAAACAGTACTCTGAGGGAGACGAGCTGCTGGTGTTTGATAGCAAAATCTCCTATTCTGAAGAGAAACATTTCGTTGTAAGCGGGTTGCATCAGCCTTGTCACATTTTCTCAAGTGGATATAAAGGAGGGCAGTCAATAGGCGTCACCCTCCAAGCCCACTCCAATTTCATAGAGAAAACTCCAGGCCTTGCTGTGCTTTCCTGTGGCAAGGAAACTTCTTTTATTCCTCAGGTGGCACTTTGGCTCAGAACAGCCCTACCCCAGGGATTCACGGATTTGCAGCCCGATTGGTTGAGATCAGCCCTTATGGTTGTCTCATGGATGAAACCATCTGGGAAAAGAGCCATTCTTACCTGGGGACAATGGTGTCTTTCCCTAGTCTACACAGAAACACCATTCTTAGGGAGAGGAGCTGCTGGCGCTGGTGGCACAATCTCCTATTCTGAAGAGAAACATTTCATTGTAAGTGGGTTGCATCAGCCTTGCCACATTTTCTCAACTGGCTATAAAGGAGGGCAGTCAGTAGGCCTCACCCTTCAAGCCGACTCCAATTTCATTGAGAAATCAACAGGCCTCGGTGTGCTTTCCTGTGGCAGGAAATTTGCTTTCATTCCTTAGGTGGCCCTTTGGCTCAGAACAGCCCTCCCAGAAGGATTCAGGGATGTGCAGCCCGATTAGTTGAGATCAGCCCTTCTGGCTCTTTCATGGATGAAACCAAGTTGGCAAAGAGCATTCTACGCTGGGGACCATGGTGTCTTTCCTTAGTCTACACAGAAACAGCACTCTGAGTGAGACGAGCTGCTGGCGTTTGGTAGCAAAATCTCCTATTCTGGAGCAAAACATTTCGTTGTAAGCGGGTTGCATCAGCCTTGTCACATTTTCTCAACTGGATATAAAGGAGGGCAGTCAATAGGCGTCACCCTCCAAGCCCACTCCAATTTCATAGAGAAAACTCCAGGCCTTGCTGTGCTTTCCTGTGGCAAGGAAACTGCTTTCATTCCTCAGGTGACACTTTGGCTCAGACCTGCCCTACCCCAAGGATTCACGGATGTGCAGCACGATTAGTTGAGATCAGCCCTTCTGGTTCTCTCATGGATGAAACCATCTGGGCAAAGAGCCATTCTAAGCTGGGGACCATGGTGTCTTTCCCTAGTCTACACAGAAACAGCCTTCTTAGGGAGACGAGCTGCTGGAGTTTGGTAGCAGAATCTCCTATTCTGAAGAGTAACACTTCGTTGTAAGCGGGTTGCATCAGCCTTGCCACATTTTATCAGTTGGCTATAAAGGAGGGCAGTCATTTAGCAGACTTACTTGAGACTCTGCTTCCCAGGCTGGAAACTTTGCTTTCATTCCTTAGGTGGCACATTGGCTCAGGACTGCCTTAACCCAAGTATTCAGGGATTTGCAGTCCGATTAGTTGAGATCGGCCTTTCTGGCTCTTTAATGGATGAAACCAACTGGGCAAAGAGACGTTCTAAGCTGGGGACCATGGTGTCTTTCCCTAGTCTACATAGAAATAGCACTCTGAGGGAGACGAGCTGCTGGCGTTTGGTAGCACAATCTCCTATTCTGCAGTGAAACATTTCATTGTAAGCGGGATGCATCAGTCTTGCCACATTTTCTCAACTGGATATAAAGGAGGGCAGTCAATAGGCGTCACCCTCCAAGCCCACTCCAATTTCATAGAGAAAACTCCAGGCCTTGCTGTGCTTTCCTGTGGCAAGGAAACTGCTTTCATTCCTCAGGTGACACTTTGGCTCAGAACTGCCCTACCCCAAGCATTCACGGATGTGCAGCACGATTAGTTGAGATCAGCCCTTCTGGTTCTCTCATGGATGAAACCATCTGGGCAAAGAGCCGTTCTAAGATGGGGACCATGGTGCCTTTCCCTAGTCTACACAGAAACAGCATTCTGAGGGAGAGGAGCTGCTGGCGTTTGGTAGCACAATATCCTATTCTGAAGAGAAACATTTCGTTGTAAGCGGGTTGCATCAGCCTTGCCACATTTTCTCAACTGGCTATAAAGGAGGGCAGTCAGTAGGCCTCACCCTTCAAGCCCACTCCTATTTCATAGAGAAATCAACAGGCCTCGGTGTGCTTTCCTGTGGCAGGAAATTTGCTTTCATTCCTTAGGTGGCCCTTTGGCTCAGAACAGCCCTCCCAGAAGGATTCCGGGATGTGCAGCCCGATTAGTTGAGATCAGCCCTTCTGGCTCTTTCATGGATGAGACCAACTGGGCAAAGAGCCGTTCTAAGCTGGGGACCATGGTGTCTTTCCCTAGTCTACACAGAAACAGCACTCTGAGGGAGACGAGCTGGTGGCGTTTGGTAGTAAAATCTCCTATTCTGAAGAGAAACATTTCGTTGTAAGCGGGTTTCATCAGACTTGCCACATTTTCTCAACTGGCTATAAAGGAAGGCAGTCAGTTCGCAGGCTTATTTGAGGCCCTGCTTCCCAGGCTGGAAACTTTGCTTTCATTCCTTAGGTGGCACATTGCCTCAGGAGTGTCTACCCCAAGGATTCAGGGATGTGCAGCCCGATTAGTAGAGATCAGGTTTCTGGATCTTTCATGGATGAAGCCAACTGGGCAAAGAGCCATTCTAAGCTCGGGACCATGCTGTCTTTCCTTAGACTGCACAGAAACAGCACTCTGAGTGAGAGGAGCTGCTGGCGTTTGGTAGCAAAATCTCCTATTGTGAAGAGAAACATTTCGTTGTAAGTGGGTTGCCTCAGCCTTGTCACATTTTCTCAACTGGATATAAAGGAGGGCAGTCAGTAGGCGTCACCTTTGAAACCCACTCCAATTTCATAGAGAAAATGCCAGGCCTTGGTGTGCTTTCCTGTGGCAAGGAAACTGCTTTCATTCCTTAGGTTGCACCTTGGCTCAGAACTGCCCTATCCCAAGGATTCAGGGATGTGCAGCCCGATTAGTTGAGATCAGCCCTTCTGGCTCTTCCATGGATGAAACCAACTGAGCAAAGAGCCGTTCTAAGCTGGGGACCATGGTGTCTTTCCTTAATCTACACAGAAACAGCATTCTGAGTGAGACGAGCTGCTGGCGTTTGGTAGCAAAATCTCCTATTCTGGAGAGAAACATTTCATTGTAAGCGGGTGGCATCAGCCTTGTCACATTTTCTCAAGTGGATATAAAGGAGGGCAGTCAATAGGCGTCACCCTCCAAGCCATTCCAATTTCATAGAGAAAACTCCAGGCCTTGCTGTGCTTTCCTGTGGTAAGGAAACTGCTTTCATTCCTCAGGTGGCACTTTGGTTCAGAACTGCCCTACCCCAAGGATTCATGGATGTGCAGCCCGATTGGTTGAGATCAGCCCTTCTGGTTCTCTCATGGATGAAACCATCTGGGCAAAGAGCCATTCTAAGCTGCGGACCATGGTGTCTTTCCCTAGTCTACACAGAAACAGCATTCTTAGGGAGACGAGCTGCTGGCGTTGGTAGCACAATCTCCTATTCTGAAGAGAAACATATCGTTGTAAGTGGGTTGCATCAGCCTTGCCACATTTTCTCAACTGGCTATAAAGGAGGGCAGTCAGTTGGCGGAATTACTTTAGGCACTGCTTCCAAGGCTGGAAACTTTGCTTTCATTCCTTAGGTGGCACACTGGCTCAGTAGTGCCAACCCCAAGGATTCAGGGATGTGCAGCCTGTATAGTTGAGATCAGCCATTCTGGTTCTCTCATGGATGAAACCATCTGGGCAAAGAGCCGTTCTAAGCTGCGGACCATGGTGTCTTTCCCTACTCTACACAGAAACAGCACCCAGAGGGAGACGACCTGCTGGCGTTTGACAGCAAAATCTCCTATTCTGAAGAGAAACATTTCGTTGTAATAGGGTTCCATCAACCTTGCCACATTTTCTCAAATGGCTATAAAGTAGGGCAGTCATTTAGCAGACTTACTTGAGACACTGCTTCCCAGGCTGGAAACTTTGCTTTCATTCCTTAGGTGGCACTTCAGCTCGGAATGCCTACCCCAAGGATTCAGGTATGTGCAGCCCGATTAGTAGCGATCAGCCCTTCTTGCTCTTTCATGGATGAAAGCAACTGGGCAAGAGCCGTTCTAAGCTGGGGACCTTCGGGTCTTTCCCTAGTCTACACAGAAACAGCACTCTGAGGGAGACGAGCTGCTGGCGTTTGATAGCAAAATCTCCTATTCTGAAGAGAAACATTTCGTTGTAATAGGGTTCCATCAACCTTGCCACATTTTCTCAAATGGCTATAAAGGAGGGCAGTCTTTTAGCAGACTTACTTCAGGCCCTGCTTCCCAGGCTGTAAACTTTGCTTTCATTCCTTAGGTGGCACATTGGCTCAGGACTGCCCTACCCCAAGTATTCAGGGATTTGTAGCCCGATTATTTGAGATCAGCCCTTCTGGCTCTTTCATGGATGAAACCAACTGGGCAAAGAGCCGTTCTAAGCTGGGGACCATAGTGTCTTTCCCTAGTTTACACAGAACAGCACGCTGAGGGAGACGAGCTGTTGGCATTTGAAAGAAAAATCTCCTATTCTGAAGAGAAACATTTCGTTGTAAGCAGGTTGCATCAGCCTTGTCACATTTTCTCAATTGGCTATAAAGGAGGGCACTCAGCTGACAGACTTACTTCGGGCACTGCTTCCCAGGCCTGAAACTTTGCTTTCATTCCTTAGGTGGCACATTGGCTCAGGAGTGCCTACCAAAAGGATTCAGGGATGTGCAGCCCGCTTAGTAGAGGTCAGCCCTTCTCTCTCTTTCATAGATGAAACCAACGGACAAAGAGCCGTTTTAAGCTGGGGACCTTCGTGTCTTTCCCTAGTCTACACAGAAACAGTACTCTGAGGGAGACGAGCTGCTGGTGTTTGATAGCAAAATCTCCTATTCTGAAGAGAAACATTTCGTTGTAAGCGGGTTGCATCAGCCTTGTCACATTTTCTCAAGTGGATATAAAGGAGGGCAGTCAATAGGCGTCACCCTCCAAGCCCACTCCAATTTCATAGAGAAAACTCCAGGCCTTGCTGTGCTTTCCTGTGGCAAGGAAACTTCTTTTATTCCTCAGGTGGCACTTTGGCTCAGAACAGCCCTACCCCAGGGATTCACGGATTTGCAGCCCGATTGGTTGAGATCAGCCCTTATGGTTGTCTCATGGATGAAACCATCTGGGAAAAGAGCCATTCTTACCTGGGGACAATGGTGTCTTTCCCTAGTCTACACAGAAACACCATTCTTAGGGAGAGGAGCTGCTGGCGCTGGTGGCACAATCTCCTATTCTGAAGAGAAACATTTCATTGTAAGTGGGTTGCATCAGCCTTGCCACATTTTCTCAACTGGCTATAAAGGAGGGCAGTCAGTAGGCCTCACCCTTCAAGCCGACTCCAATTTCATTGAGAAATCAACAGGCCTCGGTGTGCTTTCCTGTGGCAGGAAATTTGCTTTCATTCCTTAGGTGGCCCTTTGGCTCAGAACAGCCCTCCCAGAAGGATTCAGGGATGTGCAGCCCGATTAGTTGAGATCAGCCCTTCTGGCTCTTTCATGGATGAAACCAAGTTGGCAAAGAGCATTCTACGCTGGGGACCATGGTGTCTTTCCTTAGTCTACACAGAAACAGCACTCTGAGTGAGACGAGCTGCTGGCGTTTGGTAGCAAAATCTCCTATTCTGGAGCAAAACATTTCGTTGTAAGCGGGTTGCATCAGCCTTGTCACATTTTCTCAACTGGATATAAAGGAGGGCAGTCAATAGGCGTCACCCTCCAAGCCCACTCCAATTTCATAGAGAAAACTCCAGGCCTTGCTGTGCTTTCCTGTGGCAAGGAAACTGCTTTCATTCCTCAGGTGACACTTTGGCTCAGACCTGCCCTACCCCAAGGATTCACGGATGTGCAGCACGATTAGTTGAGATCAGCCCTTCTGGTTCTCTCATGGATGAAACCATCTGGGCAAAGAGCCATTCTAAGCTGGGGACCATGGTGTCTTTCCCTAGTCTACACAGAAACAGCATTCTTAGGGAGACGAGCTGCTGGAGTTTGGTAGCAGAATCTCCTATTCTGAAGAGTAACACTTCGTTGTAAGCGGGTTGCATCAGCCTTGCCACATTTTATCAGTTGGCTATAAAGGAGGGCAGTCATTTAGCAGACTTACTTGAGACTCTGCTTCCCAGGCTGGAAACTTTGCTTTCATTCCTTAGGTGGCACATTGGCTCAGGACTGCCTTAACCCAAGTATTCAGGGATTTGCAGTCCGATTAGTTGAGATCGGCCTTTCTGGCTCTTTAATGGATGAAACCAACTGGGCAAAGAGACGTTCTAAGCTGGGGACCATGGTGTCTTTCCCTAGTCTACATAGAAATAGCACTCTGAGGGAGACGAGCTGCTGGCGTTTGGTAGCACAATCTCCTATTCTGCAGTGAAACATTTCATTGTAAGCGGGATGCATCAGTCTTGCCACATTTTCTCAACTGGATATAAAGGAGGGCAGTCAATAGGCGTCACCCTCCAAGCCCACTCCAATTTCATAGAGAAAACTCCAGGCCTTGCTGTGCTTTCCTGTGGCAAGGAAACTGCTTTCATTCCTCAGGTGACACTTTGGCTCAGAACTGCCCTACCCCAAGCATTCACGGATGTGCAGCACGATTAGTTGAGATCAGCCCTTCTGGTTCTCTCATGGATGAAACCATCTGGGCAAAGAGCCGTTCTAAGATGGGGACCATGGTGCCTTTCCCTAGTCTACACAGAAACAGCATTCTGAGGGAGAGGAGCTGCTGGCGTTTGGTAGCACAATATCCTATTCTGAAGAGAAACATTTCGTTGTAAGCGGGTTGCATCAGCCTTGCCACATTTTCTCAACTGGCTATAAAGGAGGGCAGTCAGTAGGCCTCACCCTTCAAGCCCACTCCTATTTCATAGAGAAATCAACAGGCCTCGGTGTGCTTTCCTGTGGCAGGAAATTTGCTTTCATTCCTTAGGTGGCCCTTTGGCTCAGAACAGCCCTCCCAGAAGGATTCCGGGATGTGCAGCCCGATTAGTTGAGATCAGCCCTTCTGGCTCTTTCATGGATGAGACCAACTGGGCAAAGAGCCGTTCTAAGCTGGGGACCATGGTGTCTTTCCCTAGTCTACACAGAAACAGCACTCTGAGGGAGACGAGCTGGTGGCGTTTGGTAGTAAAATCTCCTATTCTGAAGAGAAACATTTCGTTGTAAGCGGGTTTCATCAGACTTGCCACATTTTCTCAACTGGCTATAAAGGAAGGCAGTCAGTTCGCAGGCTTATTTGAGGCCCTGCTTCCCAGGCTGGAAACTTTGCTTTCATTCCTTAGGTGGCACATTGCCTCAGGAGTGTCTACCCCAAGGATTCAGGGATGTGCAGCCCGATTAGTAGAGATCAGGTTTCTGGATCTTTCATGGATGAAGCCAACTGGGCAAAGAGCCATTCTAAGCTCGGGACCATGCTGTCTTTCCTTAGACTGCACAGAAACAGCACTCTGAGTGAGAGGAGCTGCTGGCGTTTGGTAGCAAAATCTCCTATTGTGAAGAGAAACATTTCGTTGTAAGTGGGTTGCCTCAGCCTTGTCACATTTTCTCAACTGGATATAAAGGAGGGCAGTCAGTAGGCGTCACCTTTGAAACCCACTCCAATTTCATAGAGAAAATGCCAGGCCTTGGTGTGCTTTCCTGTGGCAAGGAAACTGCTTTCATTCCTTAGGTTGCACCTTGGCTCAGAACTGCCCTATCCCAAGGATTCAGGGATGTGCAGCCCGATTAGTTGAGATCAGCCCTTCTGGCTCTTCCATGGATGAAACCAACTGAGCAAAGAGCCGTTCTAAGCTGGGGACCATGGTGTCTTTCCTTAATCTACACAGAAACAGCATTCTGAGTGAGACGAGCTGCTGGCGTTTGGTAGCAAAATCTCCTATTCTGGAGAGAAACATTTCATTGTAAGCGGGTGGCATCAGCCTTGTCACATTTTCTCAAGTGGATATAAAGGAGGGCAGTCAATAGGCGTCACCCTCCAAGCCATTCCAATTTCATAGAGAAAACTCCAGGCCTTGCTGTGCTTTCCTGTGGTAAGGAAACTGCTTTCATTCCTCAGGTGGCACTTTGGTTCAGAACTGCCCTACCCCAAGGATTCATGGATGTGCAGCCCGATTGGTTGAGATCAGCCCTTCTGGTTCTCTCATGGATGAAACCATCTGGGCAAAGAGCCATTCTAAGCTGCGGACCATGGTGTCTTTCCCTAGTCTACACAGAAACAGCATTCTTAGGGAGACGAGCTGCTGGCGTTGGTAGCACAATCTCCTATTCTGAAGAGAAACATATCGTTGTAAGTGGGTTGCATCAGCCTTGCCACATTTTCTCAACTGGCTATAAAGGAGGGCAGTCAGTTGGCGGAATTACTTTAGGCACTGCTTCCAAGGCTGGAAACTTTGCTTTCATTCCTTAGGTGGCACACTGGCTCAGTAGTGCCAACCCCAAGGATTCAGGGATGTGCAGCCTGTATAGTTGAGATCAGCCATTCTGGTTCTCTCATGGATGAAACCATCTGGGCAAAGAGCCGTTCTAAGCTGCGGACCATGGTGTCTTTCCCTACTCTACACAGAAACAGCACCCTGAGGGAGACGACCTGCTGGCGTTTGACAGCAAAATCTCCTATTCTGAAGAGAAACATTTCGTTGTAATAGGGTTCCATCAACCTTGCCACATTTTCTCAAATGGCTATAAAGTAGGGCAGTCATTTAGCAGACTTACTTGAGACACTGCTTCCCAGGCTGGAAACTTTGCTTTCATTCCTTAGGTGGCACTTCGGCTCGGAATGCCTACCCCAAGGATTCAGGTATGTGCAGGCCGATTAGTAGCGATCAGCCCTTCTTGCTCTTTCATGGATGAAAGCAACTGGGCAAGAGCCGTTCTAAGCTGGGGACCTTCGGGTCTTTCCCTAGTCTACACAGAAACAGCACTCTGAGGGAGACGAGCTGCTGGCGTTTGATAGCAAAATCTCCTATTCTGAAGAGAAACATTTCGTTGTAATAGGGTTCCATCAACCTTGCCACATTTTCTCAAATGGCTATAAAGGAGGGCAGTCTTTTAGCAGACTTACTTCAGGCCCTGCTTCCCAGGCTGTAAACTTTGCTTTCATTCCTTAGGTGGCACATTGGCTCAGGACTGCCCTACCCCAAGTATTCAGGGATTTGTAGCCCGATTATTTGAGATCAGCCCTTCTGGCTCTTTCATGGATGAAACCAACTGGGCAAAGAGCCGTTCTAAGCTGGGGACCATAGTGTCTTTCCCTAGTTTACACAGAACAGCACGCTGAGGGAGACGAGCTGTTGGCGTTTGAAAGAAAAATCTCCTATTCTGAAGAGAAACATTTCGTTGTAAGCGGGTTGCATCAGTCTTTCCACATTTTCTCAACTGGCTATAAATGAGGGCAGTCAGTAGGCCTCACCCTTCAAGCCCACTCCAATTTCATAGAGAAATCAACATGCCTCGGTGTGCTTTCCTGTGGCAGGAAATTTGCTTTCATTCCTTAGGTGGCCCTTTGGCTCAGAACAGCCCTCCCAGAAGGATTCAGGGATATTCAGCCCGATTAGTTGAGATCAGCCCTTCTCTCACTTTCATGGATGAAACCAACTGGGCAAAGAGCCGTTCTAAGCTGGGGACCATGGTGTCTTTCCCTAGTCTACACTGAAACAGCACCCTGAGGGAGACGAGCTGCTGGCGTTTGGTAGCAAAATCTCCTATTCTGAAGAGAAACATTTCGTTGTAAGCGGGTTGCATCAGCCTTTCCACATTTTCTCAACTGGCTCTAAAGGAGGGCAGTCAGTTGGCAGACTTACTTGAGGCACTGCTTCCAAGGCTGGAAACTTTGCTTTCATTCCTTAGGTGGCACACTGACTCAGTAATGCCTACCCCAAGGATTCAGATATGTGCAGCCTGTATACTTGAGATCAGCCCTTCTGGTTCTCTGATGGATGAAACCATCTGGGCAAAGAGCCGTTCTAAGCTGGGGACTATGGTGTCTTTCCCTAGTCTACACAGAAACAGCATCCTGAGGGAGACGAGCTGCTGGCGTTTGATAGCAAAATCTCCTATTCTGAAGAGAAATATTTCGTTGTAAGAGGGTTCCATCAACCTTGCCACATTTTCTCAAATGGCTATAAAGTAGGGCAGTCATTTAGCAGACTTACTTGAGACCCCGCTTCCCAGGCTGGAAACTTTGCTTTCATTCCTTAGGTGGCACATTGTCTCAGGAGTGCCTACCCCAAGGATTCAGGATGTGCAGCCCGATTAGTAGAGATCAGCCCTTCTGGCTATTTAATGGATGAAATCAACTGGGCAAAGAGCCGTTCTAAGCTGGGGACCATGGTGTCTTTCCCTAGTCTACACAGAAACAGCACCCTGAGGGAGACGAGCTGCTGGCGTTTGGTAGCACAATCTCCTATTCTGAAGAGAAACAATTCGTTGTAAGCGGGTTGCATTAGCCTTGCCACATTTTCTCAACTGGCTATAAAGGAGGGCAGTCAGTAGGCCTCACCCTTCAAACCCACTTCAATTTCATAGAGAAATCAAGAGGCCTCGGTGTGCTTTCCTGTGGCAGGAGATTTGCTTTCATTCCTTAGGTTGCCCTTTGGCTCAGAACAGCCCTCCCAGAAGGATTCAGGGATGTGCAGCCCGATTAGTTGAGATCAGCCCTTCTGGCTCTTTCATGGATGAAACCAACTGGGCAAAGAGCCGTTTTAAGCTGGGGACCATGTTGTCTTTCCCTAGTTTACACAGAAACAGCACCCTGAGGGAGAAGAGCTGCTGGCGTTTGGTAGCAAAATCTCCTATTCTGAAGAGAAACATTTCGTTGTAAGCAGGTTGCATCAGCCTTGTCACATTTTCTCAATTGGCTATAAAGGAGGGCACTCAGCTGACAGACTTACTTCGGGCACTGCTTCCCAGGCCTGAAACTTTGCTTTCATTCCTTAGGTGGCACATTGGCTCAGGAGTGCCTACCAAAAGGATTCAGGGATGTGCAGCCCGCTTAGTAGAGGTCAGCCCTTCTCTCTCTTTCATAGATGAAACCAACGGACAAAGAGCCGTTTTAAGCTGGGGACCTTCGTGTCTTTCCCTAGTCTACACAGAAACAGTACTCTGAGGGAGACGAGCTGCTGGTGTTTGATAGCAAAATCTCCTATTCTGAAGAGAAACATTTCGTTGTAAGCGGGTTGCATCAGCCTTGTCACATTTTCTCAAGTGGATATAAAGGAGGGCAGTCAATAGGCGTCACCCTCCAAGCCCACTCCAATTTCATAGAGAAAACTCCAGGCCTTGCTGTGCTTTCCTGTGGCAAGGAAACTTCTTTTATTCCTCAGGTGGCACTTTGGCTCAGAACAGCCCTACCCCAGGGATTCACGGATTTGCAGCCCGATTGGTTGAGATCAGCCCTTATGGTTGTCTCATGGATGAAACCATCTGGGAAAAGAGCCATTCTTACCTGGGGACCATGGTGTCTTTCCCTAGTCTACACAGAAACACCATTCTTAGGGAGAGGAGCTGCTGGCGCTGGTGGCACAATCTCCTATTCTGAAGAGAAACATTTCGTTGTAAGTGGGTTGCATCAGCCTTGCCACATTTTCTCAACTGGCTATAAAGGAGGGCAGTCAGTAGGCCACACCCTTCAAGCCGACTCCAATTTCATTGAGAAATCAACAGGCCTCGGTGTGCTTTCCTGTGGCAGGAAATTTGCTTTCATTCCTTAGGTGGCCCTTTGGCTCAGAACAGCCCTCCCAGAAAGATTCAGGGATGTGCAGCCCGATTAGTTGAGATCAGCCCTTCTGGCTCTTTCATGGATGAAACCAACTTGGCAAAGAGCATTCTACGCTGGGGACCATGGTGTCTTTCCTTAGTCTACACAGAAACAGCACTCTGAGTGAGACGAGCTGCTGGCGTTTGGTAGCAAAATCTCCTATTCTGGAGCAAAACATTTCGTTGTAAGCGGGTTGCATCAGCCTTGTCACATTTTCTCAACTGGATATAAAGGAGGGCAGTCAATAGGCGTCACCCTCCAAGCCCACTCCAATTTCATAGAGAAAACTCCAGGCCTTGCTGTGCTTTCCTGTGGCAAGGAAACTGCTTTCATTCCTCAGGTGACACTTTGGCTCAGACTTGCCCTACCCCAAGGATTCACGGATGTGCAGCACGATTAGTTGAGATCAGCCCTTCTGGTTCTCTCATGGATGAAACCATCTGGGCAAAGAGCCATTCTAAGCTGGGGACCATGGTGTCTTTCCCTAGTCTACACAGAAACAGCATTCTTAGGGAGAGGAGCTGCTGGCGTTTGGTAGCACAATATCCTATTCTGAAGAGAAACATTTCGTTGTAAGCGGGTTGCATCAGCCTTGCCACATTTTCTCAACTGGCTATAAAGGAGGGCAGTCAGTAGGCCTCACCCTTCAAGCCCACTCCTATTTCATAGAGAAATCAACAGGCCTCGGTGTGCTTTCCTGTGGCAGGAAATTTGCTTTCATTCCTTAGGTGGCCCTTTGGCTCAGAACAGCCCTCCCAGAAGGATTCGGGGATGTGCAGCCCGATTAGTTGAGATCAGCCCTTCTGGTTCTCTCATGGATGAAAGCAACTGGGCAAGAGCCGTTCTAAGCTGGGGACCTTCGGGTCTTTCCCTAGTCTACACAGAAACAGCACTCTGAGGGAGACGAGCTGCTGGCGTTTGATAGCAAAATCTCCTATTCTGAAGAGAAACATTTTGTTGTAAGAGGGTTTCATCAGCCTTGCCACATTTTCTCAAATGGCTATAAAGGAGGGCAGTCTTTTAGCAGACTTACTTCAGGCCCCGCTTCCCAGGCTGGAAACTTTGCTTTCATTCCTTAGGTGGCACATTGCCTCAGGAGTGTCTACCCCAAGGATTCAGGGATGTGCAGCCCGATTAGTAGAGATCAGGTTTCTGGATCTTTCATGGATGAAGCCAACTGGGCAAAGAGCCATTCTAAGCTCGGGACCATGCTGTCTTTCCTTAGACTGCACAGAAACAGCACTCTGAGTGAGAGGAGCTGCTGGCGTTTGGTAGCAAAATCTCCTATTGTGAAGAGAAACATTTCATTGTAAGCGGGTTGCCTCAGCCTTGTCACATTTTCTCAACTGGATATAAAGGAGGGCAGTCAGTAGGCGTCACCTTTGAAGCCCACTCCAATTTCATAGAGAAAACGCCAGGCCTTGGTGTGCTTTCCTGTGGCAAGGAAACTGCTTTCATTCCTTAGGTTGCACCTTGGCTCAGAACTGCCCTATCCCAAGGATTCAGGGATGTGCAGCCCGATTAGTTGAGATCAGCCCTTCTGGCTCTTCCATGGATGAAACCAACTGAGCAAAGAGCCGTTCTAAGCTGGGGACCATGGTGTCTTTCCTTAATCTACACAGAAACAGCATTCTGAGTGAGACGAGCTGCTGGCGTTTGGTAGCAAAATCTCCTATTCTGGAGAGAAACATTTCATTGTAAGCGGGTGGCATCAGCCTTGTCACATTTTCTCAAGTGGATATAAAGGAGGGCAGTCAATAGGCGTCACCCTCCAAGCCATTCCAATTTCATAGAGAAAACTCCAGGCCTTGCTGTGCTTTCCTGTGGTAAGGAAACTGCTTTCATTCCTCAGGTGGCACTTTGGCTCAGAACTGCCCTACCCCAAGGATTCATGGATGTGCAGACCGATTGGTTGAGATCAGCCCTTCTGGTTCTCTCATGGATGAAACCATCTGGGCAAAGAGCCATTCTAAGCTGGGGACCATGGTGTCTTTCCCTAGTCTACACAGAAACAGCATTCTTAGGGAGACGAGCTGCTGGCGTTGGTAGCACAATCTCCTATTCTGAAGAGAAACATTTCGTTGTAAGTGGGTTGCATCAGCCTTGCCACATTTTCTCAACTGGCTATAAAGGAGGGCAGTCAGTTGGCGGAATTACTTTAGGCACTGCTTCCAAGGCTGGAAACTTTGCTTTCATTCCTTAGGTGGCACACTGTCTCAGTAGTGCCAACCCCAAGGATTCAGGGATGTGCAGCCTGTATAGTTGAGATCAGCCATTCTGGTTCTCTCATGGATGAAACCATCTGGGCAAAGAGCCGTTCTAAGCTGCGGACCATGGTGTCTTTCCCTACTCTACACAGAAACAGCACCCTGAGGGAGACGACCTGCTGGCGTTTGACAGCAAAATCTCCTATTCTGAAGAGAAACATTTCGTTGTAATAGGGTTCCATCAACCTTGCCACATTTTCTCAAATGGCTATAAAGTAGGGCAGTGATTTAGCAGACTTACTTGAGACACTGCTTCCCAGGCTGGAAACTTTGCTTTCATTCCTTAGGTGGCACTTCGGCTCGGAATGCCTACCCCAAGGATTCAGGTATGTGCAGCCCGATTAGTAGCGATCAGCCCTTCTTGCTCTTTCATGGATGAAAGCAACTGGGCAAGAGCCGTTCTAAGCTGGGGACCTTCGGGTCTTTCCCTAGTCTACACAGAAACAGCACTCTGAGGGAGACGAGCTGCTGGCGTTTGATAGCAAAATCTCCTATTCTGAAGAGAAACATTTTGTTGTAAGAGGGTTTCATCAGCCTTGCCACATTTTCTCAAATGGCTATAAAGGAGGGCAGTCTTTTAGCAGACTTACTTCAGGCCCTGCTTCCCAGGCTGTAAACTTTGCTTTCATTCCTTAGGTGGCACATTGGCTCAGGACTGCCCTACCCCAAGTATTCAGGGATTTGTAGCCCGATTAGTTGAGATCAGCCATTCTGGCTCTCTCATGGATGAAACCAACTGGGCAAAGAGCCGTTCTAAGCTGGGGACCATAGTGTCTTTCCCTAGTTTACACAGAACAGCACGCTGAGGGAGACGAGCTGTTGGCGTTTGAAAGAAAAATCTCCTATTCTGAAGAGAAACATTTCGTTGTAAGCGGGTTGCATCAGTCTTTCCACATTTTCTCAACTGGCTATAAATGAGGGCAGTCAGTAGGCCTCACCCTTCAAGCCCACTCCAATTTCATAGAGAAATCAACATGCCTCGGTGTGCTTTCCTGTGGCAGGAAATTTGCTTTCATTCCTTAGGTGGCCCTTTGGCTCAGAACAGCCCTCCCAGAAGGATTCAGGGATATTCAGCCCGATTAGTTGAGATCAGCCCTTCTCTCACTTTCATGGATGAAACCAACTGGGCAAAGAGCCGTTCTAAGCTGGGGACCATGGTGTCTTTCCATAGTCTACACTGAAACAGCACCCTGAGGGAAACGAGCTGCTGGCGTTTGGTAGCAAAATCTCCTATTCTGAAGAGAAACATTTCGTTGTAAGCGGGTTGCATCAGCCTTTCCACATTTTCTCAACTGGCTCTAAAGGAGGGCAGTCAGTTGGCAGACTTACTTGAGGCACTGCTTCCAAGGCTGGAAACTTTGCTTTCATTCCTTAGGTGGCACACTGACTCAGTAATGCCTACCCCAAGGATTCAGATATGTGCAGCCTGTATACTTGAGATCAGCCCTTCTGGTTCTCTGATGGATGAAACCATCTGGGCAAAGAGCCGTTCTAAGCTGGGGACTATGGTGTCTTTCCCTAGTCTACACAGAAACAGCATCCTGAGGGAGACGAGCTGCTGGCGTTTGATAGCAAAATCTCCTATTCTGAAGAGAAATATTTCGTTGTAAGAGGGTTCCATCAGCCTTGCCACATTTTCTCAAATGGCTATAAAGTAGGGCAGTCATTTAGCAGACCTACTTGAGACCCCGCTTCCCAGGCTGGAAACTTTGCTTTCATTCCTTAGGTGGCACATTGTCTCAGGAGTGCCTACCCCAAGGATTCAGGATGTGCAGCCCGATTAGTAGAGATCAGCCCTTCTGGCTATTTAATGGATGAAATCAACTGGGCAAAGAGCCGTTCTAAGCTGGGGACCATGGTGTCTTTCCCTAGTCTACACAGAAACAGCACCCTGAGGGAGACGAGCTGCTGGCGTTTGGTAGCACAATCTCCTATTCTGAAGAGAAACATTTCGTTGTAAGCGGGTTGCATTAGCCTTGCCACATTTTCTCAACTGGCTATAAAGGAGGGCAGTCAGTAGGCCTCACCCTTCAAACCCACTTCAATTTCATAGAGAAATCAAGAGGCCTCGGTGTGCTTTCCTGTGGCAGGATATTTGCTTTCATTCCTTAGGTTGCCCTTTGGCTCAGAACAGCCCTCCCAGAAGGATTCAGGGATGTGCAGCCCGATTAGTTGAGATCAGCCCTTCTGGCTCTTTCATGGATGAAACCAACTGGGCAAAGAGCCGTTTTAAGCTGGGGACCATGTTGTCTTTCCCTAGTTTACACAGAAACAGCACCCTGAGGGAGAAGAGCTGCTGGCGTTTGGTAGCAAAATCTCCTATTCTGAAGAGAAACATTTCGTTGTAAGCAGGTTGCATCAGCCTTGTCACATTTTCTCAATTGGCTATAAAGGAGGGCACTCAGCTGACAGACTTACTTCGGGCACTGCTTCCCAGGCCTGAAACTTTGCTTTCATTCCTTAGGTGGCACATTGGCTCAGGAGTGCCTACCAAAAGGATTCAGGGATGTGCAGCCCGCTTAGTAGAGGTCAGCCCTTCTCTCTCTTTCATAGATGAAACCAACGGACAAAGAGCCGTTTTAAGCTGGGGACCTTCGTGTCTTTCCCTAGTCTACACAGAAACAGTACTCTGAGGGAGACGAGCTGCTGGGGTTTGATAGCAAAATCTCCTATTCTGAAGAGAAACATTTCGTTGTAAGCGGGTTGCATCAGCCTTGTCACATTTTCTCAAGTGGATATAAAGGAGGGTAGTCAATAGGCGTCACCCTCCAAGCCCACTCCAATTTCATAGAGAAAACTCCAGGCCTTGCTGTGCTTTCCTGTGGCAAGGAAACTTCTTTTATTCCTCAGGTGGCACTTTGGCTCAGAACAGCCCTACCCCAGGGATTCACGGATTTGCAGCCCGATTGGTTGAGATCAGCCCTTATGGTTGTCTCATGGATGAAACCATCTGGGAAAAGAGCCATTCTTACCTGGGGACCATGGTGTCTTTCCCTAGTCTACACAGAAACACCATTCTTAGGGAGAGGAGCTGCTGGCGCTGGTGGCACAATCTCCTATTCTGAAGAGAAACATTTCGTTGTAAGTGGGTTGCATCAGCCTTGCCACATTTTCTCAACTGGCTATAAATGAGGGCAGTCAGTAGGCCTCACCCTTCAAGCCGACTCCAATTTCATTGAGAAATCAACAGGCCTCGGTGTGCTTTCCTGTGGCAGGAAATTTGCTTTCATTCCTTAGGTGGCCCTTTGGCTCAGAACAGCCCTCCCAGAAGGATTCAGGGATGTGCAGCCCGATAAGTTGAGATCAGCCCTTCTGGCTCTTTCATGGATGAAACCAAGTTGGCAAAGAGCATTCTACGCTGGGGACCATGGTGTCTTTCCTTAGTCTACACAGAAACAGCACTCTGAGTGAGACGAGCTGCTGGCTTTTGGTAGCAAAATCTCCTATTCTGGAGCAAAACATTTCGTTGTAAGCGGGTTGCATCAGCCTTGTCACATTTTCTCAACTGGATATAAAGGAGGGCAGTCAATAGGCGTCACCCTCCAAGCCCACTCCAATTTCATAGAGAAAACTCCAGGCCTTGCTGTGCTTTCCTGTGGCAAGGAAACTGCTTTCATTCCTCAGGTGACACTTTGGCTCAGACCTGCCCTACCCCAAGGATTCACGGATGTGCAGCACGATTAGTTGAGATCAGCCCTTCTGGTTCTCTCATGGATGAAACCATCTGGGCAAAGAGCCATTCTAAGCTGGGGACCATGGTGTCTTTCCCTAGTCTACACAGAAACAGCCTTCTTAGGGAGACGAGCTGCTGGAGTTTGGTAGCAGAATCTCCTATTCTGAAGAGTAACACTTCGTTGTAAGCGGGTTGCATCAGCCTTGCCACATTTTATCAGTTGGCTATAAAGGAGGGCAGTCATTTAGCAGACTTACTTGAGACTCTGCTTCCCAGGCTGGAAACTTTGCTTTCATTCCTTAGGTGGCACATTGGCTCAGGACTGCCTTAACCCAAGTATTCAGGGATTTGCAGTCCGATTAGTTGAGATCGGCCTTTCTGGCTCTTTAATGGATGAAACCAACTGGGCAAAGAGACGTTCTAAGCTGGGGACCATGGTGTCTTTCCCTAGTCTACATAGAAATAGCACTCTGAGGGAGACGAGCTGCTGGCGTTTGGTAGCACAATCTCCTATTCTGCAGTGAAACATTTCATTGTAAGCGGGATGCATCAGTCTTGCCACATTTTCTCAACTGGATATAAAGGAGGGCAGTCAATAGGCGTCACCCTCCAAGCCCACTCCAATTTCATAGAGAAAACTCCAGGCCTTGCTGTGCTTTCCTGTGGCAAGGAAACTGCTTTCATTCCTCAGGTGACACTTTGGCTCAGAACTGCCCTACCCCAAGCATTCACGGATGTGCAGCACGATTAGTTGAGATCAGCCCTTCTGGTTCTCTCATGGATGAAACCATCTGGGCAAAGAGCCGTTCTAAGATGGGGACCATGGTGCCTTTCCCTAGTCTACACAGAAACAGCATTCTGAGGGAGAGGAGCTGCTGGCGTTTGGTAGCACAATATCCTATTCTGAAGAGAAACATTTCGTTGTAAGCGGGTTGCATCAGCCTTGCCACATTTTCTCAACTGGCTATAAAGGAGGGCAGTCAGTAGGCCTCACCCTTCAAGCCCACTCCTATTTCATAGAGAAATCAACAGGCCTCGGTGTGCTTTCCTGTGGCAGGAAATTTGCTTTCATTCCTTAGGTGGCCCTTTGGCTCAGAACAGCCCTCCCAGAAGGATTCGGGGATGTGCAGCCCGATTAGTTGAGATCAGCCCTTCTGGTTCTCTCATGGATGAAAGCAACTGGGCAAGAGCCGTTCTAAGCTGGGGACCTTCGGGTCTTTCCCTAGTCTACACAGAAACAGCACTCTGAGGGAGACGAGCTGCTGGCGTTTGATAGCAAAATCTCCTATTCTGAAGAGAAACATTTTGTTGTAAGAGGGTTTCATCAGCCTTGCCACATTTTCTCAAATGGCTATAAAGGAGGGCAGTCTTTTAGCAGACTTACTTCAGGCCCTGCTTCCCAGGCTGTAAACTTTGCTTTCATTCCTTAGGTGGCACATTGGCTCAGGACTGCCCTACCCCAAGTATTCAGGGATTTGTAGCCCGATTAGTTGAGATCAGCCCTTCTGGCTCTCTCATGGATGAAACCAACTGGGCAAAGAGCCGTTCTAAGCTGGGGACCATAGTGTCTTTCCCTAGTTTACACAGAACAGCACGCTGAGGGAGACGAGCTGTTGGCGTTTGAAAGAAAAATCTCCTATTCTGAAGAGAAACATTTCGTTGTAAGCGGGTTGCATCAGTCTTTCCACATTTTCTCAACTGGCTATAAATGAGGGCAGTCAGTAGGCCTCACCCTTCAAGCCCACTCCAATTTCATAGAGAAATCAACATGCCTCGGTGTGCTTTCCTGTGGCAGGAAATTTGCTTTCATTCCTTAGGTGGCCCTTTGGCTCAGAACAGCCCTCCCAGAAGGATTCAGGGATATTCAGCCCGATTAGTTGAGATCAGCCCTTCTCTCACTTTCATGGATGAAACCAACTGGGCAAAGAGCCGTTCTAAGCTGGGGACCATGGTGTCTTTCCATAGTCTACACTGAAACAGCACCCTGAGGGAAACGAGCTGCTGGCGTTTGGTAGCAAAATCTCCTATTCTGAAGAGAAACATTTCGTTGTAAGCGGGTTGCATCAGCCTTTCCACATTTTCTCAACTGGCTCTAAAGGAGGGCAGTCAGTTGGCAGACTTACTTGAGGCACTGCTTCCAAGGCTGGAAACTTTGCTTTCATTCCTTAGGTGGCACACTGACTCAGTAATGCCTACCCCAAGGATTCAGATATGTGCAGCCTGTATACTTGAGATCAGCCCTTCTGGTTCTCTGATGGATGAAACCATCTGGGCAAAGAGCCGTTCTAAGCTGGGGACTATGGTGTCTTTCCCTAGTCTACAGAGAAACAGCATCCTGAGGGAGACGAGCTGCTGGCGTTTGATAGCAAAATCTCCTATTCTGAAGAGAAATATTTCGTTGTAAGAGGGTTCCATCAGCCTTGCCACATTTTCTCAAATGGCTATAAAGTAGGGCAGTCATTTAGCAGACTTACTTGAGACCCCGCTTCCCAGGCTGGAAACTTTGCTTTCATTCCTTAGGTGGCACATTGTCTCAGGAGTGCCTACCCCAAGGATTCAGGATGTGCAGCCCGATTAGTAGAGATCAGCCCTTCTGGCTATTTAATGGATGAAATCAACTGGGCAAAGAGCCGTTCTAAGCTGGGGACCATGGTGTCTTTCCCTAGTCTACACAGAAACAGCACCCTGAGGGAGACGAGCTGCTGGCGTTTGGTAGCACAATCTCCTATTCTGAAGAGAAACAATTCGTTGTAACCGGGTTGCATTAGCCTTGCCACATTTTCTCAACTGGCTATAAAGGAGGGCAGTCAGGAGGCCTCACCCTTCAAACCCACTTCAATTTCATAGAGAAATCAAGAGGCCTCGGTGTGCTTTCCTGTGGCAGGAGATTTGCTTTCATTCCTTAGGTTGCCCTTTGGCTCAGAACAGCCCTCCCAGAAGGATTCAGGGATGTGCAGCCCGATTAGTTGAGATCAGCCCTTCTGGCTCTTTCATGGATGAAACCAACTGGGCAAAGAGCCGTTTTAAGCTGGGGACCATGTTGTCTTTCCCTAGTTTACACAGAAACAGCACCCTGAGGGAGAAGAGCTGCTGGCGTTTGGTAGCAAAATCTCCTATTCTGAAGAGAAACATTTCGTTGTAAGCAGGTTGCATCAGCCTTGTCACATTTTCTCAATTGGCTATAAAGGAGGGCACTCAGCTGACAGACTTACTTCGGGCACTGCTTCCCAGGCCTGAAACTTTGCTTTCATTCCTTAGGTGGCACATTGGCTCAGGAGTGCCTACCAAAAGGATTCAGGGATGTGCAGCCCGCTTAGTAGAGGTCAGCCCTTCTCTCTCTTTCATAGATGAAACCAACGGACAAAGAGCCGTTTTAAGCTGGGGACCTTCGTGTCTTTCCCTAGTCTACACAGAAACAGTACTCTGAGGGAGACGAGCTGCTGGGGTTTGATAGCAAAATCTCCTATTCTGAAGAGAAACATTTCGTTGTAAGCGGGTTGCATCAGCCTTGTCACATTTTCTCAAGTGGATATAAAGGAGGGCAGTCAATAGGCGTCACCCTCCAAGCCCACTCCAATTTCATAGAGAAAACTCCAGGCCTTGCTGTGCTTTCCTGTGGCAAGGAAACTTCTTTTATTCCTCAGGTGGCACTTTGGCTCAGAACAGCCCTACCCCAGGGATTCACGGATTTGCAGCCCGATTGGTTGAGATCAGCCCTTATGGTTGTCTCATGGATGAAACCATCTGGGAAAAGAGTCATTCTTACCTGGGGACCATGGTGTCTTTCCCTAGTCTACACAGAAACACCATTCTTAGGGAGAGGAGCTGCTGGCGCTGGTGGCACAATCTCCTATTCTGAAGAGAAACATTTCGTTGTAAGTGGGTTGCATCAGCCTTGCCACATTTTCTCAACTGGCTATAAAGGAGGGCAGTCAGTAGGCCTCACCCTTCAAGCCGACTCCAATTTCATTGAGAAATCAACAGGCCTCGGTGTGCTTTCCTGTGGCAGGAAATTTGCTTTCATTCCTTAGGTGGCCCTTTGGCTCAGAACAGCCCTCCCAGAAGGATTCAGGGATGTGCAGCCCGATTAGTTGAGATCAGCCCTTCTGGCTCTTTCATGGATGAAACCAAGTTGGCAAAGAGCATTCTACGCTGGGGACCATGGTGTCTTTCCTTAGTCTACACAGAAACAGCACTCTGAGTGAGACGAGCTGCTGGCGTTTGGTAGCAAAATCTCCTATTCTGGAGCAAAACATTTCGTTGTAAGCGGGTTGCATCAGCCTTGTCACATTTTCTCAACTGGATATAAAGGAGGGCAGTCAATAGGCGTCACCCTCCAAGCCCACTCCAATTTCATAGAGAAAACTCCAGGCCTTGCTGTGCTTTCCTGTGGCAAGGAAACTGCTTTCATTCCTCAGGTGACACTTTGGCTCAGACCTGCCCTACCCCAAGGATTCACGGATGTGCAGCACGATTAGTTGAGATCAGCCCTTCTGGTTCTCTCATGGATGAAACCATCTGGGCAAAGAGCCATTCTAAGCTGGGGACCATGGTGTCTTTCCCTAGTCTACACAGAAACAGCCTTCTTAGGGAGACGAGCTGCTGGAGTTTGGTAGCAGAATCTCCTATTCTGAAGAGTAACACTTCGTTGTAAGCGGGTTGCATCAGCCTTGCCACATTTTATCAGTTGGCTATAAAGGAGGGCAGTCATTTAGCAGACTTACTTGAGACTCTGCTTCCCAGGCTGGAAACTTTGCTTTCATTCCTTAGGTGGCACATTGGCTCAGGACTGCCTTAACCCAAGTATTCAGGGATTTGCAGTCCGATTAGTTGAGATCGGCCTTTCTGGCTCTTTAATGGATGAAACCAACTGGGCAAAGAGACGTTCTAAGCTGGGGACCATGGTGTCTTTCCCTAGTCTACATAGAAATAGCACTCTGAGGGAGACGAGCTGCTGGCGTTTGGTAGCACAATCTCCTATTCTGCAGTGAAACATTTCGTTGTAAGCGGGATGCATCAGTCTTGCCACATTTTCTCAACTGGATATAAAGGAGGGCAGTCAATAGGCGTCACCCTCCAAGCCCACTCCAATTTCATAGAGAAAACTCCAGGCCTTGCTGTGCTTTCCTGTGGCAAGGAAACTGCTTTCATTCCTCAGGTGACACTTTGGCTCAGAACTGCCCTACCCCAAGCATTCACGGATGTGCAGCACGATTAGTTGAGATCAGCCCTTCTGGTTCTCTCATGGATGAAACCATCTGGGCAAAGAGCCGTTCTAAGATGGGGACCATGGTGCCTTTCCCTAGTCTACACAGAAACAGCATTCTGAGGGAGAGGAGCTGCTGGCGTTTGGTAGCACAATATCCTATTCTGAAGAGAAACATTTCGTTGTAAGCGGGTTGCATCAGCCTTGCCACATTTTCTCAACTGGCTATAAAGGAGGGCAGTCAGTAGGCCTCACCCTTCAAGCCCACTCCTATTTCATAGAGAAATCAACAGGCCTCGGTGTGCTTTCCTGTGGCAGGAAATTTGCTTTCATTCCTTAGGTGGCCCTTTGGCTCAGAACAGCCCTCCCAGAAGGATTCGGGGATGTGCAGCCCGATTAGTTGAGATCAGCCCTTCTGGTTCTCTCATGGATGAAAGCAACTGGGCAAGAGCCGTTCTAAGCTGGGGACCTTCGGGTCTTTCCCTAGTCTACACAGAAACAGCACTCTGAGGGAGACGAGCTGCTGGCGTTTGATAGCAAAATCTCCTATTCTGAAGAGAAACATTTTGTTGTAAGAGGGTTTCATCAGCCTTGCCACATTTTCTCAAATGGCTATAAAGGAGGGCAGTCTTTTAGCAGACTTACTTCAGGCCCTGCTTCCCAGGCTGTAAACTTTGCTTTCATTCCTTAGGTGGCACATTGGCTCAGGACTGCCCTACCCCAAGTATTCAGGGATTTGTAGCCCGATTAGTTGAGATCAGCCCTTCTGGCTCTCTCATGGATGAAACCAACTGGGCAAAGAGCCGTTCTAAGCTGGGGACCATAGTGTCTTTCCCTAGTTTACACAGAACAGCACGCTGAGGGAGACGAGCTGTTGGCGTTTGAAAGAAAAATCTCCTATTCTGAAGAGAAACATTTCGTTGTAAGCGGGTTGCATCAGTCTTTCCACATTTTCTCAACTGGCTATAAATGAGGGCAGTCAGTAGGCCTCACCCTTCAAGCCCACTCCAATTTCATAGAGAAATCAACATGCCTCGGTGTGCTTTCCTGTGGCAGGAAATTTGCTTTCATTCCTTAGGTGGCCCTTTGGCTCAGAACAGCCCTCCCAGAAGGATTCAGGGATATTCAGCCCGATTAGTTGAGATCAGCCCTTCTCTCACTTTCATGGATGAAACCAACTGGGCAAAGAGCCGTTCTAAGCTGGGGACCATGGTGTCTTTCCATAGTCTACACTGAAACAGCACCCTGAGGGAAACGAGCTGCTGGCGTTTGGTAGCAAAATCTCCTATTCTGAAGAGAAACATTTCGTTGTAAGCGGGTTGCATCAGCCTTTCCACATTTTCTCAACTGGCTCTAAAGGAGGGCAGTCAGTTGGCAGACTTACTTGAGGCACTGCTTCCAAGGCTGGAAACTTTGCTTTCATTCCTTAGGTGGCACACTGACTCAGTAATGCCTACCCCAAGGATTCAGATATGTGCAGCCTGTATACTTGAGATCAGCCCTTCTGGTTCTCTGATGGATGAAACCATCTGGGCAAAGAGCCGTTCTAAGCTGGGGACTATGGTGTCTTTCCCTAGTCTACAGAGAAACAGCATCCTGAGGGAGACGAGCTGCTGGCGTTTGATAGCAAAATCTCCTATTCTGAAGAGAAATATTTCGTTGTAAGAGGGTTCCATCAGCCTTGCCACATTTTCTCAAATGGCTATAAAGTAGGGCAGTCATTTAGCAGACTTACTTGAGACCCCGCTTCCCAGGCTGGAAACTTTGCTTTCATTCCTTAGGTGGCACATTGTCTCAGGAGTGCCTACCCCAAGGATTCAGGATGTGCAGCCCGATTAGTAGAGATCAGCCCTTCTGGCTATTTAATGGATGAAATCAACTGGGCAAAGAGCCGTTCTAAGCTGGGGACCATGGTGTCTTTCCCTAGTCTACACAGAAACAGCACCCTGAGGGAGACGAGCTGCTGGCGTTTGGTAGCACAATCTCCTATTCTGAAGAGAAACAATTCGTTGTAACCGGGTTGCATTAGCCTTGCCACATTTTCTCAACTGGCTATAAAGGAGGGCAGTCAGGAGGCCTCACCCTTCAAACCCACTTCAATTTCATAGAGAAATCAAGAGGCCTCGGTGTGCTTTCCTGTGGCAGGAGATTTGCTTTCATTCCTTAGGTTGCCCTTTGGCTCAGAACAGCCCTCCCAGAAGGATTCAGGGATGTGCAGCCCGATTAGTTGAGATCAGCCCTTCTGGCTCTTTCATGGATGAAACCAACTGGGCAAAGAGCCGTTTTAAGCTGGGGACCATGTTGTCTTTCCCTAGTTTACACAGAAACAGCACCCTGAGGGAGAAGAGCTGCTGGCGTTTGGTAGCAAAATCTCCTATTCTGAAGAGAAACATTTCGTTGTAAGCAGGTTGCATCAGCCTTGTCACATTTTCTCAATTGGCTATAAAGGAGGGCACTCAGCTGACAGACTTACTTCGGGCACTGCTTCCCAGGCCTGAAACTTTGCTTTCATTCCTTAGGTGGCACATTGGCTCAGGAGTGCCTACCAAAAGGATTCAGGGATGTGCAGCCCGCTTAGTAGAGGTCAGCCCTTCTCTCTCTTTCATAGATGAAACCAACGGACAAAGAGCCGTTTTAAGCTGGGGACCTTCGTGTCTTTCCCTAGTCTACACAGAAACAGTACTCTGAGGGAGACGAGCTGCTGGGGTTTGATAGCAAAATCTCCTATTCTGAAGAGAAACATTTCGTTGTAAGCGGGTTGCATCAGCCTTGTCACATTTTCTCAAGTGGATATAAAGGAGGGCAGTCAATAGGCGTCACCCTCCAAGCCCACTCCAATTTCATAGAGAAAACTCCAGGCCTTGCTGTGCTTTCCTGTGGCAAGGAAACTTCTTTTATTCCTCAGGTGGCACTTTGGCTCAGAACAGCCCTACCCCAGGGATTCACGGATTTGCAGCCCGATTGGTTGAGATCAGCCCTTATGGTTGTCTCATGGATGAAACCATCTGGGAAAAGAGCCATTCTTACCTGGGGACCATGGTGTCTTTCCCTAGTCTACACAGAAACACCATTCTTAGGGAGAGGAGCTGCTGGCGCTGGTGGCACAATCTCCTATTCTGAAGAGAAACATTTCGTTGTAAGTGGGTTGCATCAGCCTTGCCACATTTTCTCAACTGGCTATAAAGGAGGGCAGTCAGTAGGCCTCACCCTTCAAGCCGACTCCAATTTCATTGAGAAATCAACAGGCCTCGGTGTGCTTTCCTGTGGCAGGAAATTTGCTTTCATTCCTTAGGTGGCCCTTTGGCTCAGAACAGCCCTCCCAGAAGGATTCAGGGATGTGCAGCCCGATTAGTTGAGATCAGCCCTTCTGGCTCTTTCATGGATGAAACCAAGTTGGCAAAGAGCATTCTACGCTGGGGACCATGGTGTCTTTCCTTAGTCTACACAGAAACAGCACTCTGAGTGAGACGAGCTGCTGGCGTTTGGTAGCAAAATCTCCTATTCTGGAGCAAAACATTTCGTTGTAAGCGGGTTGCATCAGCCTTGTCACATTTTCTCAACTGGATATAAAGGAGGGCAGTCAATAGGCGTCACCCTCCAAGCCCACTCCAATTTCATAGAGAAAACTCCAGGCCTTGCTGTGCTTTCCTGTGGCAAGGAAACTGCTTTCATTCCTCAGGTGACACTTTGGCTCAGACCTGCCCTACCCCAAGGATTCACGGATGTGCAGCACGATTAGTTGAGATCAGCCCTTCTGGTTCTCTCATGGATGAAACCATCTGGGCAAAGAGCCATTCTAAGCTGGGGACCATGGTGTCTTTCCCTAGTCTACACAGAAACAGCCTTCTTAGGGAGACGAGCTGCTGGAGTTTGGTAGCAGAATCTCCTATTCTGAAGAGTAACACTTCGTTGTAAGCGGGTTGCATCAGCCTTGCCACATTTTATCAGTTGGCTATAAAGGAGGGCAGTCATTTAGCAGACTTACTTGAGACTCTGCTTCCCAGGCTGGAAACTTTGCTTTCATTCCTTAGGTGGCACATTGGCTCAGGACTGCCTTAACCCAAGTATTCAGGGATTTGCAGTCCGATTAGTTGAGATCGGGCTTTCTGGCTCTTTAATGGATGAAACCAACTGGGCAAAGAGACGTTCTAAGCTGGGGACCATGGTGTCTTTCCCTAGTCTACATAGAAATAGCACTCTGAGGGAGACGAGCTGCTGGCGTTTGGTAGCACAATCTCCTATTCTGCAGTGAAACATTTCATTGTAAGCGGGATGCATCAGTCTTGCCACATTTTCTCAACTGGATATAAAGGAGGGCAGTCAATAGGCGTCACCCTCCAAGCCCACTCCAATTTCATAGAGAAAACTCCAGGCCTTGCTGTGCTTTCCTGTGGCAAGGAAACTGCTTTCATTCCTCAGGTGACACTTTGGCTCAGAACTGCCCTACCCCAAGCATTCACGGATGTGCAGCACGATTAGTTGAGATCAGCCCTTCTGGTTCTCTCATGGATGAAACCATCTGGGCAAAGAGCCGTTCTAAGATGGGGACCATGGTGCCTTTCCCTAGTCTACACAGAAACAGCATTCTGAGGGAGAGGAGCTGCTGGCGTTTGGTAGCACAATATCCTATTCTGAAGAGAAACATTTCGTTGTAAGCGGGTTGCATCAGCCTTGCCACATTTTCTCAACTGGCTATAAAGGAGGGCAGTCAGTAGGCCTCACCCTTCAAGCCCACTCCTATTTCATAGAGAAATCAACAGGCCTCGGTGTGCTTTCCTGTGGCAGGAAATTTGCTTTCATTCCTTAGGTGGCCCTTTGGCTCAGAACAGCCCTCCCAGAAGGATTCCGGGATGTGCAGCCCGATTAGTTGAGATCAGCCCTTCTGGCTCTTTCATGGATGAGACCAACTGGGCAAAGAGCCGTTCTAAGCTGGGGACCATGGTGTCTTTCCCTAGTCTACACAGAAACAGCACTCTGAGGGAGACGAGCTGGTGGCGTTTGGTAGTAAAATCTCCTATTCTGAAGAGAAACATTTCGTTGTAAGCGGGTTTCATCAGACTTGCCACATTTTCTCAACTGGCTATAAAGGAGGGCAGTCAGTTCGCAGGCTTATTTGAGGCCCTGCTTCCCAGGCTGGAAACTTTGCTTTCATTCCTTAGGTGGCACATTGTCTCAGGAGTGCCTACCCCAAGGATTCAGGATGTGCAGCCCGATTAGTAGAGATCAGCCCTTCTGGCTATTTAATGGATGAAATCAACTGGGCAAAGAGCCGTTCTAAGCTGGGGACCATGGTGTCTTTCCCTAGTCTACACAGAAACAGCACCCTGAGGGAGACGAGCTGCTGGCGTTTGGTAGCACAATCTCCTATTCTGAAGAGAAACAATTCGTTGTAACCGGGTTGCATTAGCCTTGCCACATTTTCTCAACTGGCTATAAAGGAGGGCAGTCAGGAGGCCTCACCCTTCAAACCCACTTCAATTTCATAGAGAAATCAAGAGGCCTCGGTGTGCTTTCCTGTGGCAGGAGATTTGCTTTCATTCCTTAGGTTGCACCTTGGCTCAGAACTGCCCTATCCCAAGGATTCAGGGATGTGCAGCCCGATTAGTTGAGATCAGCCCTTCTGGCTCTTCCATGGATGAAACCAACTGAGCAAAGAGCCGTTCTAAGCTGGGGACCATGGTGTCTTTCCTTAATCTACACAGAAACAGCATTCTGAGTGAGACGAGCTGCTGGCGTTTGGTAGCAAAATCTCCTATTCTGGAGAGAAACATTTCATTGTAAGCGGGTGGCATCAGCCTTGTCACATTTTCTCAAGTGGATATAAAGGAGGGCAGTCAATAGGCGTCACCCTCCAAGCCATTCCAATTTCATAGAGAAAACTCCAGGCCTTGCTGTGCTTTCCTGTGGTAAGGAAACTGCTTTCATTCCTCAGGTGGCACTTTGGTTCAGAACTGCCCTACCCCAAGGATTCATGGATGTGCAGCCCGATTGGTTGAGATCAGCCCTTCTGGTTCTCTCATGGATGAAACCATCTGGGCAAAGAGCCATTCTAAGCTGCGGACCATGGTGTCTTTCCCTAGTCTACACAGAAACAGCATTCTTAGGGAGACGAGCTGCTGGCGTTGGTAGCACAATCTCCTATTCTGAAGAGAAACATATCGTTGTAAGTGGGTTGCATCAGCCTTGCCACATTTTCTCAACTGGCTATAAAGGAGGGCAGTCAGTTGGCGGAATTACTTTAGGCACTGCTTCCAAGGCTGGAAACTTTGCTTTCATTCCTTAGGTGGCACACTGGCTCAGTAGTGCCAACCCCAAGGATTCAGGGATGTGCAGCCTGTATAGTTGAGATCAGCCATTCTGGTTCTCTCATGGATGAAACCATCTGGGCAAAGAGCCGTTCTAAGCTGCGGACCATGGTGTCTTTCCCTACTCTACACAGAAACAGCACCCTGAGGGAGACGACCTGCTGGCGTTTGACAGCAAAATCTCCTATTCTGAAGAGAAACATTTCGTTGTAATAGGGTTCCATCAACCTTGCCACATTTTCTCAAATGGCTATAAAGTAGGGCAGTCATTTAGCAGACTTACTTGAGACACTGCTTCCCAGGCTGGAAACTTTGCTTTCATTCCTTAGGTGGCACTTCAGCTCGGAATGCCTACCCCAAGGATTCAGGTATGTGCAGCCCGATTAGTAGCGATCAGCCCTTCTTGCTCTTTCATGGATGAAAGCAACTGGGCAAGAGCCGTTCTAAGCTGGGGACCTTCGGGTCTTTCCCTAGTCTACACAGAAACAGCACTCTGAGGGAGACGACCTGCTGGCGTTTGATAGCAAAATCTCCTATTCTGAAGAGAAACATTTCGTTGTAATAGGGTTCCATCAACCTTGCCACATTTTCTCAAATGGCTATAAAGGAGGGCAGTCTTTTAGCAGACTTACTTCAGGCCCTGCTTCCCAGGCTGTAAACTTTGCTTTCATTCCTTAGGTGGCACATTGGCTCAGGACTGCCCTACCCCAAGTATTCAGGGATTTGTAGCCCGATTATTTGAGATCAGCCCTTCTGGCTCTTTCATGGATGAAACCAACTGGGCAAAGAGCCGTTCTAAGCTGGGGACCATAGTGTCTTTCCCTAGTTTACACAGAACAGCACGCTGAGGGAGACGAGCTGTTGGCATTTGAAAGAAAAATCTCCTATTCTGAAGAGAAACATTTCGTTGTAAGCAGGTTGCATCAGCCTTGTCACATTTTCTCAATTGGCTATAAAGGAGGGCACTCAGCTGACAGACTTACTTCGGGCACTGCTTCCCAGGCCTGAAACTTTGCTTTCATTCCTTAGGTGGCACATTGGCTCAGGAGTGCCTACCAAAAGGATTCAGGGATGTGCAGCCCGCTTAGTAGAGGTCAGCCCTTCTCTCTCTTTCATAGATGAAACCAACGGACAAAGAGCCGTTTTAAGCTGGGGACCTTCGTGTCTTTCCCTAGTCTACACAGAAACAGTACTCTGAGGGAGACGAGCTGCTGGTGTTTGATAGCAAAATCTCCTATTCTGAAGAGAAACATTTCGTTGTAAGCGGGTTGCATCAGCCTTGTCACATTTTCTCAAGTGGATATAAAGGAGGGCAGTCAATAGGCGTCACCCTCCAAGCCCACTCCAATTTCATAGAGAAAACTCCAGGCCTTGCTGTGCTTTCCTGTGGCAAGGAAACTTCTTTTATTCCTCAGGTGGCACTTTGGCTCAGAACAGCCCTACCCCAGGGATTCACGGATTTGCAGCCCGATTGGTTGAGATCAGCCCTTATGGTTGTCTCATGGATGAAACCATCTGGGAAAAGAGCCATTCTTACCTGGGGACAATGGTGTCTTTCCCTAGTCTACACAGAAACACCATTCTTAGGGAGAGGAGCTGCTGGCGCTGGTGGCACAATCTCCTATTCTGAAGAGAAACATTTCATTGTAAGTGGGTTGCATCAGCCTTGCCACATTTTCTCAACTGGCTATAAAGGAGGGCAGTCAGTAGGCCTCACCCTTCAAGCCGACTCCAATTTCATTGAGAAATCAACAGGCCTCGGTGTGCTTTCCTGTGGCAGGAAATTTGCTTTCATTCCTTAGGTGGCCCTTTGGCTCAGAACAGCCCTCCCAGAAGGATTCAGGGATGTGCAGCCCGATTAGTTGAGATCAGCCCTTCTGGCTCTTTCATGGATGAAACCAAGTTGGCAAAGAGCATTCTACGCTGGGGACCATGGTGTCTTTCCTTAGTCTACACAGAAACAGCACTCTGAGTGAGACGAGCTGCTGGCGTTTGGTAGCAAAATCTCCTATTCTGGAGCAAAACATTTCGTTGTAAGCGGGTTGCATCAGCCTTGTCACATTTTCTCAACTGGATATAAAGGAGGGCAGTCAATAGGCGTCACCCTCCAAGCCCACTCCAATTTCATAGAGAAAACTCCAGGCCTTGCTGTGCTTTCCTGTGGCAAGGAAACTGCTTTCATTCCTCAGGTGACACTTTGGCTCAGACCTGCCCTACCCCAAGGATTCACGGATGTGCAGCACGATTAGTTGAGATCAGCCCTTCTGGTTCTCTCATGGATGAAACCATCTGGGCAAAGAGCCATTCTAAGCTGGGGACCATGGTGTCTTTCCCTAGTCTACACAGAAACAGCCTTCTTAGGGAGACGAGCTGCTGGAGTTTGGTAGCAGAATCTCCTATTCTGAAGAGTAACACTTCGTTGTAAGCGGGTTGCATCAGCCTTGCCACATTTTATCAGTTGGCTATAAAGGAGGGCAGTCATTTAGCAGACTTACTTGAGACTCTGCTTCCCAGGCTGGAAACTTTGCTTTCATTCCTTAGGTGGCACATTGGCTCAGGACTGCCTTAACCCAAGTATTCAGGGATTTGCAGTCCGATTAGTTGAGATCGGCCTTTCTGGCTCTTTAATGGATGAAACCAACTGGGCAAAGAGACGTTCTAAGCTGGGGACCATGGTGTCTTTCCCTAGTCTACATAGAAATAGCACTCTGAGGGAGACGAGCTGCTGGCGTTTGGTAGCACAATCTCCTATTCTGCAGTGAAACATTTCATTGTAAGCGGGATGCATCAGTCTTGCCACATTTTCTCAACTGGATATAAAGGAGGGCAGTCAATAGGCGTCACCCTCCAAGCCCACTCCAATTTCATAGAGAAAACTCCAGGCCTTGCTGTGCTTTCCTGTGGCAAGGAAACTGCTTTCATTCCTCAGGTGACACTTTGGCTCAGAACTGCCCTACCCCAAGCATTCACGGATGTGCAGCACGATTAGTTGAGATCAGCCCTTCTGGTTCTCTCATGGATGAAACCATCTGGGCAAAGAGCCGTTCTAAGATGGGGACCATGGTGCCTTTCCCTAGTCTACACAGAAACAGCATTCTGAGGGAGAGGAGCTGCTGGCGTTTGGTAGCACAATATCCTATTCTGAAGAGAAACATTTCGTTGTAAGCGGGTTGCATCAGCCTTGCCACATTTTCTCAACTGGCTATAAAGGAGGGCAGTCAGTAGGCCTCACCCTTCAAGCCCACTCCTATTTCATAGAGAAATCAACAGGCCTCGGTGTGCTTTCCTGTGGCAGGAAATTTGCTTTCATTCCTTAGGTGGCCCTTTGGCTCAGAACAGCCCTCCCAGAAGGATTCCGGGATGTGCAGCCCGATTAGTTGAGATCAGCCCTTCTGGCTCTTTCATGGATGAGACCAACTGGGCAAAGAGCCGTTCTAAGCTGGGGACCATGGTGTCTTTCCCTAGTCTACACAGAAACAGCACTCTGAGGGAGACGAGCTGGTGGCGTTTGGTAGTAAAATCTCCTATTCTGAAGAGAAACATTTCGTTGTAAGCGGGTTTCATCAGACTTGCCACATTTTCTCAACTGGCTATAAAGGAAGGCAGTCAGTTCGCAGGCTTATTTGAGGCCCTGCTTCCCAGGCTGGAAACTTTGCTTTCATTCCTTAGGTGGCACATTGCCTCAGGAGTGTCTACCCCAAGGATTCAGGGATGTGCAGCCCGATTAGTAGAGATCAGGTTTCTGGATCTTTCATGGATGAAGCCAACTGGGCAAAGAGCCATTCTAAGCTCGGGACCATGCTGTCTTTCCTTAGACTGCACAGAAACAGCACTCTGAGTGAGAGGAGCTGCTGGCGTTTGGTAGCAAAATCTCCTATTGTGAAGAGAAACATTTCGTTGTAAGTGGGTTGCCTCAGCCTTGTCACATTTTCTCAACTGGATATAAAGGAGGGCAGTCAGTAGGCGTCACCTTTGAAACCCACTCCAATTTCATAGAGAAAATGCCAGGCCTTGGTGTGCTTTCCTGTGGCAAGGAAACTGCTTTCATTCCTTAGGTTGCACCTTGGCTCAGAACTGCCCTATCCCAAGGATTCAGGGATGTGCAGCCCGATTAGTTGAGATCAGCCCTTCTGGCTCTTCCATGGATGAAACCAACTGAGCAAAGAGCCGTTCTAAGCTGGGGACCATGGTGTCTTTCCTTAATCTACACAGAAACAGCATTCTGAGTGAGACGAGCTGCTGGCGTTTGGTAGCAAAATCTCCTATTCTGGAGAGAAACATTTCATTGTAAGCGGGTGGCATCAGCCTTGTCACATTTTCTCAAGTGGATATAAAGGAGGGCAGTCAATAGGCGTCACCCTCCAAGCCATTCCAATTTCATAGAGAAAACTCCAGGCCTTGCTGTGCTTTCCTGTGGTAAGGAAACTGCTTTCATTCCTCAGGTGGCACTTTGGTTCAGAACTGCCCTACCCCAAGGATTCATGGATGTGCAGCCCGATTGGTTGAGATCAGCCCTTCTGGTTCTCTCATGGATGAAACCATCTGGGCAAAGAGCCATTCTAAGCTGCGGACCATGGTGTCTTTCCCTAGTCTACACAGAAACAGCATTCTTAGGGAGACGAGCTGCTGGCGTTGGTAGCACAATCTCCTATTCTGAAGAGAAACATATCGTTGTAAGTGGGTTGCATCAGCCTTGCCACATTTTCTCAACTGGCTATAAAGGAGGGCAGTCAGTTGGCGGAATTACTTTAGGCACTGCTTCCAAGGCTGGAAACTTTGCTTTCATTCCTTAGGTGGCACACTGGCTCAGTAGTGCCAACCCCAAGGATTCAGGGATGTGCAGCCTGTATAGTTGAGATCAGCCATTCTGGTTCTCTCATGGATGAAACCATCTGGGCAAAGAGCCGTTCTAAGCTGCGGACCATGGTGTCTTTCCCTACTCTACACAGAAACAGCACCCAGAGGGAGACGACCTGCTGGCGTTTGACAGCAAAATCTCCTATTCTGAAGAGAAACATTTCGTTGTAATAGGGTTCCATCAACCTTGCCACATTTTCTCAAATGGCTATAAAGTAGGGCAGTCATTTAGCAGACTTACTTGAGACACTGCTTCCCAGGCTGGAAACTTTGCTTTCATTCCTTAGGTGGCACTTCAGCTCGGAATGCCTACCCCAAGGATTCAGGTATGTGCAGCCCGATTAGTAGCGATCAGCCCTTCTTGCTCTTTCATGGATGAAAGCAACTGGGCAAGAGCCGTTCTAAGCTGGGGACCTTCGGGTCTTTCCCTAGTCTACACAGAAACAGCACTCTGAGGGAGACGAGCTGCTGGCGTTTGATAGCAAAATCTCCTATTCTGAAGAGAAACATTTCGTTGTAATAGGGTTCCATCAACCTTGCCACATTTTCTCAAATGGCTATAAAGGAGGGCAGTCTTTTAGCAGACTTACTTCAGGCCCTGCTTCCCAGGCTGTAAACTTTGCTTTCATTCCTTAGGTGGCACATTGGCTCAGGACTGCCCTACCCCAAGTATTCAGGGATTTGTAGCCCGATTATTTGAGATCAGCCCTTCTGGCTCTTTCATGGATGAAACCAACTGGGCAAAGAGCCGTTCTAAGCTGGGGACCATAGTGTCTTTCCCTAGTTTACACAGAACAGCACGCTGAGGGAGACGAGCTGTTGGCATTTGAAAGAAAAATCTCCTATTCTGAAGAGAAACATTTCGTTGTAAGCAGGTTGCATCAGCCTTGTCACATTTTCTCAATTGGCTATAAAGGAGGGCACTCAGCTGACAGACTTACTTCGGGCACTGCTTCCCAGGCCTGAAACTTTGCTTTCATTCCTTAGGTGGCACATTGGCTCAGGAGTGCCTACCAAAAGGATTCAGGGATGTGCAGCCCGCTTAGTAGAGGTCAGCCCTTCTCTCTCTTTCATAGATGAAACCAACGGACAAAGAGCCGTTTTAAGCTGGGGACCTTCGTGTCTTTCCCTAGTCTACACAGAAACAGTACTCTGAGGGAGACGAGCTGCTGGTGTTTGATAGCAAAATCTCCTATTCTGAAGAGAAACATTTCGTTGTAAGCGGGTTGCATCAGCCTTGTCACATTTTCTCAAGTGGATATAAAGGAGGGCAGTCAATAGGCGTCACCCTCCAAGCCCACTCCAATTTCATAGAGAAAACTCCAGGCCTTGCTGTGCTTTCCTGTGGCAAGGAAACTTCTTTTATTCCTCAGGTGGCACTTTGGCTCAGAACAGCCCTACCCCAGGGATTCACGGATTTGCAGCCCGATTGGTTGAGATCAGCCCTTATGGTTGTCTCATGGATGAAACCATCTGGGAAAAGAGCCATTCTTACCTGGGGACAATGGTGTCTTTCCCTAGTCTACACAGAAACACCATTCTTAGGGAGAGGAGCTGCTGGCGCTGGTGGCACAATCTCCTATTCTGAAGAGAAACATTTCATTGTAAGTGGGTTGCATCAGCCTTGCCACATTTTCTCAACTGGCTATAAAGGAGGGCAGTCAGTAGGCCTCACCCTTCAAGCCGACTCCAATTTCATTGAGAAATCAACAGGCCTCGGTGTGCTTTCCTGTGGCAGGAAATTTGCTTTCATTCCTTAGGTGGCCCTTTGGCTCAGAACAGCCCTCCCAGAAGGATTCAGGGATGTGCAGCCCGATTAGTTGAGATCAGCCCTTCTGGCTCTTTCATGGATGAAACCAAGTTGGCAAAGAGCATTCTACGCTGGGGACCATGGTGTCTTTCCTTAGTCTACACAGAAACAGCACTCTGAGTGAGACGAGCTGCTGGCGTTTGGTAGCAAAATCTCCTATTCTGGAGCAAAACATTTCGTTGTAAGCGGGTTGCATCAGCCTTGTCACATTTTCTCAACTGGATATAAAGGAGGGCAGTCAATAGGCGTCACCCTCCAAGCCCACTCCAATTTCATAGAGAAAACTCCAGGCCTTGCTGTGCTTTCCTGTGGCAAGGAAACTGCTTTCATTCCTCAGGTGACACTTTGGCTCAGACCTGCCCTACCCCAAGGATTCACGGATGTGCAGCACGATTAGTTGAGATCAGCCCTTCTGGTTCTCTCATGGATGAAACCATCTGGGCAAAGAGCCATTCTAAGCTGGGGACCATGGTGTCTTTCCCTAGTCTACACAGAAACAGCATTCTTAGGGAGACGAGCTGCTGGAGTTTGGTAGCAGAATCTCCTATTCTGAAGAGTAACACTTCGTTGTAAGCGGGTTGCATCAGCCTTGCCACATTTTATCAGTTGGCTATAAAGGAGGGCAGTCATTTAGCAGACTTACTTGAGACTCTGCTTCCCAGGCTGGAAACTTTGCTTTCATTCCTTAGGTGGCACATTGGCTCAGGACTGCCTTAACCCAAGTATTCAGGGATTTGCAGTCCGATTAGTTGAGATCGGCCTTTCTGGCTCTTTAATGGATGAAACCAACTGGGCAAAGAGACGTTCTAAGCTGGGGACCATGGTGTCTTTCCCTAGTCTACATAGAAATAGCACTCTGAGGGAGACGAGCTGCTGGCGTTTGGTAGCACAATCTCCTATTCTGCAGTGAAACATTTCATTGTAAGCGGGATGCATCAGTCTTGCCACATTTTCTCAACTGGATATAAAGGAGGGCAGTCAATAGGCGTCACCCTCCAAGCCCACTCCAATTTCATAGAGAAAACTCCAGGCCTTGCTGTGCTTTCCTGTGGCAAGGAAACTGCTTTCATTCCTCAGGTGACACTTTGGCTCAGAACTGCCCTACCCCAAGCATTCACGGATGTGCAGCACGATTAGTTGAGATCAGCCCTTCTGGTTCTCTCATGGATGAAACCATCTGGGCAAAGAGCCGTTCTAAGATGGGGACCATGGTGCCTTTCCCTAGTCTACACAGAAACAGCATTCTGAGGGAGAGGAGCTGCTGGCGTTTGGTAGCACAATATCCTATTCTGAAGAGAAACATTTCGTTGTAAGCGGGTTGCATCAGCCTTGCCACATTTTCTCAACTGGCTATAAAGGAGGGCAGTCAGTAGGCCTCACCCTTCAAGCCCACTCCTATTTCATAGAGAAATCAACAGGCCTCGGTGTGCTTTCCTGTGGCAGGAAATTTGCTTTCATTCCTTAGGTGGCCCTTTGGCTCAGAACAGCCCTCCCAGAAGGATTCCGGGATGTGCAGCCCGATTAGTTGAGATCAGCCCTTCTGGCTCTTTCATGGATGAGACCAACTGGGCAAAGAGCCGTTCTAAGCTGGGGACCATGGTGTCTTTCCCTAGTCTACACAGAAACAGCACTCTGAGGGAGACGAGCTGGTGGCGTTTGGTAGTAAAATCTCCTATTCTGAAGAGAAACATTTCGTTGTAAGCGGGTTTCATCAGACTTGCCACATTTTCTCAACTGGCTATAAAGGAAGGCAGTCAGTTCGCAGGCTTATTTGAGGCCCTGCTTCCCAGGCTGGAAACTTTGCTTTCATTCCTTAGGTGGCACATTGCCTCAGGAGTGTCTACCCCAAGGATTCAGGGATGTGCAGCCCGATTAGTAGAGATCAGGTTTCTGGATCTTTCATGGATGAAGCCAACTGGGCAAAGAGCCATTCTAAGCTCGGGACCATGCTGTCTTTCCTTAGACTGCACAGAAACAGCACTCTGAGTGAGAGGAGCTGCTGGCGTTTGGTAGCAAAATCTCCTATTGTGAAGAGAAACATTTCGTTGTAAGTGGGTTGCCTCAGCCTTGTCACATTTTCTCAACTGGATATAAAGGAGGGCAGTCAGTAGGCGTCACCTTTGAAACCCACTCCAATTTCATAGAGAAAATGCCAGGCCTTGGTGTGCTTTCCTGTGGCAAGGAAACTGCTTTCATTCCTTAGGTTGCACCTTGGCTCAGAACTGCCCTATCCCAAGGATTCAGGGATGTGCAGCCCGATTAGTTGAGATCAGCCCTTCTGGCTCTTCCATGGATGAAACCAACTGAGCAAAGAGCCGTTCTAAGCTGGGGACCATGGTGTCTTTCCTTAATCTACACAGAAACAGCATTCTGAGTGAGACGAGCTGCTGGCGTTTGGTAGCAAAATCTCCTATTCTGGAGAGAAACATTTCATTGTAAGCGGGTGGCATCAGCCTTGTCACATTTTCTCAAGTGGATATAAAGGAGGGCAGTCAATAGGCGTCACCCTCCAAGCCATTCCAATTTCATAGAGAAAACTCCAGGCCTTGCTGTGCTTTCCTGTGGTAAGGAAACTGCTTTCATTCCTCAGGTGGCACTTTGGTTCAGAACTGCCCTACCCCAAGGATTCATGGATGTGCAGCCCGATTGGTTGAGATCAGCCCTTCTGGTTCTCTCATGGATGAAACCATCTGGGCAAAGAGCCATTCTAAGCTGCGGACCATGGTGTCTTTCCCTAGTCTACACAGAAACAGCATTCTTAGGGAGACGAGCTGCTGGCGTTGGTAGCACAATCTCCTATTCTGAAGAGAAACATATCGTTGTAAGTGGGTTGCATCAGCCTTGCCACATTTTCTCAACTGGCTATAAAGGAGGGCAGTCAGTTGGCGGAATTACTTTAGGCACTGCTTCCAAGGCTGGAAACTTTGCTTTCATTCCTTAGGTGGCACACTGGCTCAGTAGTGCCAACCCCAAGGATTCAGGGATGTGCAGCCTGTATAGTTGAGATCAGCCATTCTGGTTCTCTCATGGATGAAACCATCTGGGCAAAGAGCCGTTCTAAGCTGCGGACCATGGTGTCTTTCCCTACTCTACACAGAAACAGCACCCAGAGGGAGACGACCTGCTGGCGTTTGACAGCAAAATCTCCTATTCTGAAGAGAAACATTTCGTTGTAATAGGGTTCCATCAACCTTGCCACATTTTCTCAAATGGCTATAAAGTAGGGCAGTCATTTAGCAGACTTACTTGAGACACTGCTTCCCAGGCTGGAAACTTTGCTTTCATTCCTTAGGTGGCACTTCAGCTCGGAATGCCTACCCCAAGGATTCAGGTATGTGCAGCCCGATTAGTAGCGATCAGCCCTTCTTGCTCTTTCATGGATGAAAGCAACTGGGCAAGAGCCGTTCTAAGCTGGGGACCTTCGGGTCTTTCCCTAGTCTACACAGAAACAGCACTCTGAGGGAGACGAGCTGCTGGCGTTTGATAGCAAAATCTCCTATTCTGAAGAGAAACATTTCGTTGTAATAGGGTTCCATCAACCTTGCCACATTTTCTCAAATGGCTATAAAGGAGGGCAGTCTTTTAGCAGACTTACTTCAGGCCCTGCTTCCCAGGCTGTAAACTTTGCTTTCATTCCTTAGGTGGCACATTGGCTCAGGACTGCCCTACCCCAAGTATTCAGGGATTTGTAGCCCGATTATTTGAGATCAGCCCTTCTGGCTCTTTCATGGATGAAACCAACTGGGCAAAGAGCCGTTCTAAGCTGGGGACCATAGTGTCTTTCCCTAGTTTACACAGAACAGCACGCTGAGGGAGACGAGCTGTTGGCATTTGAAAGAAAAATCTCCTATTCTGAAGAGAAACATTTCGTTGTAAGCAGGTTGCATCAGCCTTGTCACATTTTCTCAATTGGCTATAAAGGAGGGCACTCAGCTGACAGACTTACTTCGGGCACTGCTTCCCAGGCCTGAAACTTTGCTTTCATTCCTTAGGTGGCACATTGGCTCAGGAGTGCCTACCAAAAGGATTCAGGGATGTGCAGCCCGCTTAGTAGAGGTCAGCCCTTCTCTCTCTTTCATAGATGAAACCAACGGACAAAGAGCCGTTTTAAGCTGGGGACCTTCGTGTCTTTCCCTAGTCTACACAGAAACAGTACTCTGAGGGAGACGAGCTGCTGGTGTTTGATAGCAAAATCTCCTATTCTGAAGAGAAACATTTCGTTGTAAGCGGGTTGCATCAGCCTTGTCACATTTTCTCAAGTGGATATAAAGGAGGGCAGTCAATAGGCGTCACCCTCCAAGCCCACTCCAATTTCATAGAGAAAACTCCAGGCCTTGCTGTGCTTTCCTGTGGCAAGGAAACTTCTTTTATTCCTCAGGTGGCACTTTGGCTCAGAACAGCCCTACCCCAGGGATTCACGGATTTGCAGCCCGATTGGTTGAGATCAGCCCTTATGGTTGTCTCATGGATGAAACCATCTGGGAAAAGAGCCATTCTTACCTGGGGACAATGGTGTCTTTCCCTAGTCTACACAGAAACACCATTCTTAGGGAGAGGAGCTGCTGGCGCTGGTGGCACAATCTCCTATTCTGAAGAGAAACATTTCATTGTAAGTGGGTTGCATCAGCCTTGCCACATTTTCTCAACTGGCTATAAAGGAGGGCAGTCAGTAGGCCTCACCCTTCAAGCCGACTCCAATTTCATTGAGAAATCAACAGGCCTCGGTGTGCTTTCCTGTGACAGGAAATTTGCTTTCATTCCTTAGGTGGCCCTTTGGCTCAGAACAGCCCTCCCAGAAGGATTCAGGGATGTGCAGCCCGATTAGTTGAGATCAGCCCTTCTGGCTCTTTCATGGATGAAACCAAGTTGGCAAAGAGCATTCTACGCTGGGGACCATGGTGTCTTTCCTTAGTCTACACAGAAACAGCACTCTGAGTGAGACGAGCTGCTGGCGTTTGGTAGCAAAATCTCCTATTCTGGAGCAAAACATTTCGTTGTAAGCGGGTTGCATCAGCCTTGTCACATTTTCTCAACTGGATATAAAGGAGGGCAGTCAATAGGCGTCACCCTCCAAGCCCACTCCAATTTCATAGAGAAAACTCCAGGCCTTGCTGTGCTTTCCTGTGGCAAGGAAACTGCTTTCATTCCTCAGGTGACACTTTGGCTCAGACCTGCCCTACCCCAAGGATTCACGGATGTGCAGCACGATTAGTTGAGATCAGCCCTTCTGGTTCTCTCATGGATGAAACCATCTGGGCAAAGAGCCATTCTAAGCTGGGGACCATGGTGTCTTTCCCTAGTCTACACAGAAACAGCATTCTTAGGGAGACGAGCTGCTGGAGTTTGGTAGCAGAATCTCCTATTCTGAAGAGTAACACTTCGTTGTAAGCGGGTTGCATCAGCCTTGCCACATTTTATCAGTTGGCTATAAAGGAGGGCAGTCATTTAGCAGACTTACTTGAGACTCTGCTTCCCAGGCTGGAAACTTTGCTTTCATTCCTTAGGTGGCACATTGGCTCAGGACTGCCTTAACCCAAGTATTCAGGGATTTGCAGTCCGATTAGTTGAGATCGGCCTTTCTGGCTCTTTAATGGATGAAACCAACTGGGCAAAGAGACGTTCTAAGCTGGGGACCATGGTGTCTTTCCCTAGTCTACATAGAAATAGCACTCTGAGGGAGACGAGCTGCTGGCGTTTGGTAGCACAATCTCCTAATCTGCAGTGAAACATTTCATTGTAAGCGGGATGCATCAGTCTTGCCACATTTTCTCAACTGGATATAAAGGAGGGCAGTCAATAGGCGTCACCCTCCAAGCCCACTCCAATTTCATAGAGAAAACTCCAGGCCTTGCTGTGCTTTCCTGTGGCAAGGAAACTGCTTTCATTCCTCAGGTGACACTTTGGCTCAGAACTGCCCTACCCCAAGCATTCACGGATGTGCAGCACGATTAGTTGAGATCAGCCCTTCTGGTTCTCTCATGGATGAAACCATCTGGGCAAAGAGCCGTTCTAAGATGGGGACCATGGTGCCTTTCCCTAGTCTACACAGAAACAGCATTCTGAGGGAGAGGAGCTGCTGGCGTTTGGTAGCACAATATCCTATTCTGAAGAGAAACATTTCGTTGTAAGCGGGTTGCATCAGCCTTGCCACATTTTCTCAACTGGCTATAAAGGAGGGCAGTCAGTAGGCCTCACCCTTCAAGCCCACTCCTATTTCATAGAGAAATCAACAGGCCTCGGTGTGCTTTCCTGTGGCAGGAAATTTGCTTTCATTCCTTAGGTGGCCCTTTGGCTCAGAACAGCCCTCCCAGAAGGATTCCGGGATGTGCAGCCCGATTAGTTGAGATCAGCCCTTCTGGCTCTTTCATGGATGAGACCAACTGGGCAAAGAGCCGTTCTAAGCTGGGGACCATGGTGTCTTTCCCTAGTCTACACAGAAACAGCACTCTGAGGGAGACGAGCTGGTGGCGTTTGGTAGTAAAATCTCCTATTCTGAAGAGAAACATTTCGTTGTAAGCGGGTTTCATCAGACTTGCCACATTTTCTCAACTGGCTATAAAGGAAGGCAGTCAGTTCGCAGGCTTATTTGAGGCCCTGCTTCCCAGGCTGGAAACTTTGCTTTCATTCCTTAGGTGGCACATTGCCTCAGGAGTGTCTACCCCAAGGATTCAGGGATGTGCAGCCCGATTAGTAGAGATCAGGTTTCTGGATCTTTCATGGATGAAGCCAACTGGGCAAAGAGCCATTCTAAGCTCGGGACCATGCTGTCTTTCCTTAGACTGCACAGAAACAGCACTCTGAGTGAGAGGAGCTGCTGGCGTTTGGTAGCAAAATCTCCTATTGTGAAGAGAAACATTTCGTTGTAAGTGGGTTGCCTCAGCCTTGTCACATTTTCTCAACTGGATATAAAGGAGGGCAGTCAGTAGGCGTCACCTTTGAAACCCACTCCAATTTCATAGAGAAAATGCCAGGCCTTGGTGTGCTTTCCTGTGGCAAGGAAACTGCTTTCATTCCTTAGGTTGCACCTTGGCTCAGAACTGCCCTATCCCAAGGATTCAGGGATGTGCAGCCCGATTAGTTGAGATCAGCCCTTCTGGCTCTTCCATGGATGAAACCAACTGAGCAAAGAGCCGTTCTAAGCTGGGGACCATGGTGTCTTTCCTTAATCTACACAGAAACAGCATTCTGAGTGAGACGAGCTGCTGGCGTTTGGTAGCAAAATCTCCTATTCTGGAGAGAAACATTTCATTGTAAGCGGGTGGCATCAGCCTTGTCACATTTTCTCAAGTGGATATAAAGGAGGGCAGTCAATAGGCGTCACCCTCCAAGCCATTCCAATTTCATAGAGAAAACTCCAGGCCTTGCTGTGCTTTCCTGTGGTAAGGAAACTGCTTTCATTCCTCAGGTGGCACTTTGGTTCAGAACTGCCCTACCCCAAGGATTCATGGATGTGCAGCCCGATTGGTTGAGATCAGCCCTTCTGGTTCTCTCATGGATGAAACCATCTGGGCAAAGAGCCATTCTAAGCTGCGGACCATGGTGTCTTTCCCTAGTCTACACAGAAACAGCATTCTTAGGGAGACGAGCTGCTGGCGTTGGTAGCACAATCTCCTATTCTGAAGAGAAACATATCGTTGTAAGTGGGTTGCATCAGCCTTGCCACATTTTCTCAACTGGCTATAAAGGAGGGCAGTCAGTTGGCGGAATTACTTTAGGCACTGCTTCCAAGGCTGGAAACTTTGCTTTCATTCCTTAGGTGGCACACTGGCTCAGTAGTGCCAACCCCAAGGATTCAGGGATGTGCAGCCTGTATAGTTGAGATCAGCCATTCTGGTTCTCTCATGGATGAAACCATCTGGGCAAAGAGCCGTTCTAAGCTGCGGACCATGGTGTCTTTCCCTACTCTACACAGAAACAGCACCCTGAGGGAGACGACCTGCTGGCGTTTGACAGCAAAATCTCCTATTCTGAAGAGAAACATTTCGTTGTAATAGGGTTCCATCAACCTTGCCACATTTTCTCAAATGGCTATAAAGTAGGGCAGTCATTTAGCAGACTTACTTGAGACACTGCTTCCCAGGCTGGAAACTTTGCTTTCATTCCTTAGGTGGCACTTCAGCTCGGAATGCCTACCCCAAGGATTCAGGTATGTGCAGCCCGATTAGTAGCGATCAGCCCTTCTTGCTCTTTCATGGATGAAAGCAACTGGGCAAGAGCCGTTCTAAGCTGGGGACCTTCGGGTCTTTCCCTAGTCTACACAGAAACAGCACTCTGAGGGAGACGAGCTGCTGGCGTTTGATAGCAAAATCTCCTATTCGGAAGAGAAACATTTCGTTGTAATAGGGTTCCATCAACCTTGCCACATTTTCTCAAATGGCTATAAAGGAGGGCAGTCTTTTAGCAGACTTACTTCAGGCCCTGCTTCCCAGGCTGTAAACTTTGCTTTCATTCCTTAGGTGGCACATTGGCTCAGGACTGCCCTACCCCAAGTATTCAGGGATTTGTAGCCCGATTATTTGAGATCAGCCCTTCTGGCTCTTTCATGGATGAAACCAACTGGGCAAAGAGCCGTTCTAAGCTGGGGACCATAGTGTCTTTCCCTAGTTTACACAGAACAGCACGCTGAGGGAGACGAGCTGTTGGCATTTGAAAGAAAAATCTCCTATTCTGAAGAGAAACATTTCGTTGTAAGCAGGTTGCATCAGCCTTGTCACATTTTCTCAATTGGCTATAAAGGAGGGCACTCAGCTGACAGACTTACTTCGGGCACTGCTTTCCAGGCCTGAAACTTTGCTTTCATTCCTTAGGTGACACATTGGCTCAGGAGTGCCTACCAAAAGGATTCAGGGATGTGCAGCCCGCTTAGTAGAGGTCAGCCCTTCTCTCTCTTTCATAGATGAAACCAACGGACAAAGAGCCGTTTTAAGCTGGGGACCTTCGTGTCTTTCCCTAGTCTACACAGAAACAGTACTCTGAGGGAGACGAGCTGCTGGTGTTTGATAGCAAAATCTCCTATTCTGAAGAGAAACATTTCGTTGTAAGCGGGTTGCATCAGCCTTGTCACATTTTCTCAAGTGGATATAAAGGAGGGCAGTCAATAGGCGTCACCCTCCAAGCCCACTCCAATTTCATAGAGAAAACTCCAGGCCTTGCTGTGCTTTCCTGTGGCAAGGAAACTTCTTTTATTCCTCAGGTGGCACTTTGGCTCAGAACAGCCCTACCCCAGGGATTCACGGATTTGCAGCCCGATTGGTTGAGATCAGCCCTTATGGTTGTCTCATGGATGAAACCATCTGGGAAAAGAGCCATTCTTACCTGGGGACAATGGTGTCTTTCCCTAGTCTACACAGAAACACCATTCTTAGGGAGAGGAGCTGCTGGCGCTGGTGGCACAATCTCCTATTCTGAAGAGAAACATTTCATTGTAAGTGGGTTGCATCAGCCTTGCCACATTTTCTCAACTGGCTATAAAGGAGGGCAGTCAGTAGGCCTCACCCTTCAAGCCGACTCCAATTTCATTGAGAAATCAACAGGCCTCGGTGTGCTTTCCTGTGACAGGAAATTTGCTTTCATTCCTTAGGTGGCCCTTTGGCTCAGAACAGCCCTCCCAGAAGGATTCAGGGATGTGCAGCCCGATTAGTTGAGATCAGCCCTTCTGGCTCTTTCATGGATGAAACCAAGTTGGCAAAGAGCATTCTACGCTGGGGACCATGGTGTCTTTCCTTAGTCTACACAGAAACAGCACTCTGAGTGAGACGAGCTGCTGGCGTTTGGTAGCAAAATCTCCTATTCTGGAGCAAAACATTTCGTTGTAAGCGGGTTGCATCAGCCTTGTCACATTTTCTCAACTGGATATAAAGGAGGGCAGTCAATAGGCGTCACCCTCCAAGCCCACTCCAATTTCATAGAGAAAACTCCAGGCCTTGCTGTGCTTTCCTGTGGCAAGGAAACTGCTTTCATTCCTCAGGTGACACTTTGGCTCAGACCTGCCCTACCCCAAGGATTCACGGATGTGCAGCACGATTAGTTGAGATCAGCCCTTCTGGTTCTCTCATGGATGAAACCATCTGGGCAAAGAGCCATTCTAAGCTGGGGACCATGGTGTCTTTCCCTAGTCTACACAGAAACAGCATTCTTAGGGAGACGAGCTGCTGGAGTTTGGTAGCAGAATCTCCTATTCTGAAGAGTAACACTTCGTTGTAAGCGGGTTGCATCAGCCTTGCCACATTTTATCAGTTGGCTATAAAGGAGGGCAGTCATTTAGCAGACTTACTTGAGACTCTGCTTCCCAGGCTGGAAACTTTGCTTTCATTCCTTAGGTGGCACATTGGCTCAGGACTGCCTTAACCCAAGTATTCAGGGATTTGCAGTCCGATTAGTTGAGATCGGCCTTTCTGGCTCTTTAATGGATGAAACCAACTGGGCAAAGAGACGTTCTAAGCTGGGGACCATGGTGTCTTTCCCTAGTCTACATAGAAATAGCACTCTGAGGGAGACGAGCTGCTGGCGTTTGGTAGCAAAATCTCCTATTCTGCAGTGAAACATTTCATTGTAAGCGGGATGCATCAGTCTTGCCACATTTTCTCAACTGGATATAAAGGAGGGCAGTCAATAGACGTCACCCTCCAAGCCCACTCCAATTTCATAGAGAAAACTCCAGGCCTTGCTGTGCTTTCCTGTGGCAAGGAAACTGCTTTCATTCCTCAGGTGACACTTTGGCTCAGAACTGCCCTACCCCAAGCATTCACGGATGTGCAGCACGATTAGTTGAGATCAGCCCTTCTGGTTCTCTCATGGATGAAACCATCTGGGCAAAGAGCCGTTCTAAGATGGGGACCATGGTGCCTTTCCCTAGTCTACACAGAAACAGCATTCTGAGGGAGAGGAGCTGCTGGCGTTTGGTAGCACAATATCCTATTCTGAAGAGAAACATTTCGTTGTAAGCGGGTTGCATCAGCCTTGCCACATTTTCTCAACTGGCTATAAAGGAGGGCAGTCAGTAGGCCTCACCCTTCAAGCCCACTCCTATTTCATAGAGAAATCAACAGGCCTCGGTGTGCTTTCCTGTGGCAGGAAATTTGCTTTCATTCCTTAGGTGGCCCTTTGGCTCAGAACAGCCCTCCCAGAAGGATTCCGGGATGTGCAGCCCGATTAGTTGAGATCAGCCCTTCTGGCTCTTTCATGGATGAGACCAACTGGGCAAAGAGCCGTTCTAAGCTGGGGACCATGGTGTCTTTCCCTAGTCTACACAGAAACAGCACTCTGAGGGAGACGAGCTGGTGGCGTTTGGTAGTAAAATCTCCTATTCTGAAGAGAAACATTTCGTTGTAAGCGGGTTTCATCAGACTTGCCACATTTTCTCAACTGGCTATAAAGGAAGGCAGTCAGTTCGCAGGCTTATTTGAGGCCCTGCTTCCCAGGCTGGAAACTTTGCTTTCATTCCTTAGGTGGCACATTGCCTCAGGAGTGTCTACCCCAAGGATTCAGGGATGTGCAGCCCGATTAGTAGAGATCAGGTTTCTGGATCTTTCATGGATGAAGCCAACTGGGCAAAGAGCCATTCTAAGCTCGGGACCATGCTGTCTTTCCTTAGACTGCACAGAAACAGCACTCTGAGTGAGAGGAGCTGCTGGCGTTTGGTAGCAAAATCTCCTATTGTGAAGAGAAACATTTCGTTGTAAGTGGGTTGCCTCAGCCTTGTCACATTTTCTCAACTGGATATAAAGGAGGGCAGTCAGTAGGCGTCACCTTTGAAACCCACTCCAATTTCATAGAGAAAATGCCAGGCCTTGGTGTGCTTTCCTGTGGCAAGGAAACTGCTTTCATTCCTTAGGTTGCACCTTGGCTCAGAACTGCCCTATCCCAAGGATTCAGGGATGTGCAGCCCGATTAGTTGAGATCAGCCCTTCTGGCTCTTCCATGGATGAAACCAACTGAGCAAAGAGCCGTTCTAAGCTGGGGACCATGGTGTCTTTCCTTAATCTACACAGAAACAGCATTCTGAGTGAGACGAGCTGCTGGCGTTTGGTAGCAAAATCTCCTATTCTGGAGAGAAACATTTCATTGTAAGCGGGTGGCATCAGCCTTGTCACATTTTCTCAAGTGGATATAAAGGAGGGCAGTCAATAGGCGTCACCCTCCAAGCCATTCCAATTTCATAGAGAAAACTCCAGGCCTTGCTGTGCTTTCCTGTGGTAAGGAAACTGCTTTCATTCCTCAGGTGGCACTTTGGTTCAGAACTGCCCTACCCCAAGGATTCATGGATGTGCAGCCCGATTGGTTGAGATCAGCCCTTCTGGTTCTCTCATGGATGAAACCATCTGGGCAAAGAGCCATTCTAAGCTGCGGACCATGGTGTCTTTCCCTAGTCTACACAGAAACAGCATTCTTAGGGAGACGAGCTGCTGGCGTTGGTAGCACAATCTCCTATTCTGAAGAGAAACATATCGTTGTAAGTGGGTTGCATCAGCCTTGCCACATTTTCTCAACTGGCTATAAAGGAGGGCAGTCAGTTGGCGGAATTACTTTAGGCACTGCTTCCAAGGCTGGAAACTTTGCTTTCATTCCTTAGGTGGCACACTGGCTCAGTAGTGCCAACCCCAAGGATTCAGGGATGTGCAGCCTGTATAGTTGAGATCAGCCATTCTGGTTCTCTCATGGATGAAACCATCTGGGCAAAGAGCCGTTCTAAGCTGCGGACCATGGTGTCTTTCCCTACTCTACACAGAAACAGCACCCTGAGGGAGACGACCTGCTGGCGTTTGACAGCAAAATCTCCTATTCTGAAGAGAAACATTTCGTTGTAATAGGGTTCCATCAACCTTGCCACATTTTCTCAAATGGCTATAAAGTAGGGCAGTCATTTAGCAGACTTACTTGAGACACTGCTTCCCAGGCTGGAAACTTTGCTTTCATTCCTTAGGTGGCACTTCAGCTCGGAATGCCTACCCCAAGGATTCAGGTATGTGCAGCCCGATTAGTAGCGATCAGCCCTTCTTGCTCTTTCATGGATGAAAGCAACTGGGCAAGAGCCGTTCTAAGCTGGGGACCTTCGGGTCTTTCCCTAGTCTACACAGAAACAGCACTCTGAGGGAGACGAGCTGCTGGCGTTTGATAGCAAAATCTCCTATTCTGAAGAGAAACATTTCGTTGTAATAGGGTTCCATCAACCTTGCCACATTTTCTCAAATGGCTATAAAGGAGGGCAGTCTTTTAGCAGACTTACTTCAGGCCCTGCTTCCCAGGCTGTAAACTTTGCTTTCATTCCTTAGGTGGCACATTGGCTCAGGACTGCCCTACCCCAAGTATTCAGGGATTTGTAGCCCGATTATTTGAGATCAGCCCTTCTGGCTCTTTCATGGATGAAACCAACTGGGCAAAGAGCCGTTCTAAGCTGGGGACCATAGTGTCTTTCCCTAGTTTACACAGAACAGCACGCTGAGGGAGACGAGCTGTTGGCATTTGAAAGAAAAATCTCCTATTCTGAAGAGAAACATTTCGTTGTAAGCAGGTTGCATCAGCCTTGTCACATTTTCTCAATTGGCTATAAAGGAGGGCACTCAGCTGACAGACTTACTTCGGGCACTGCTTCCCAGGCCTGAAACTTTGCTTTCATTCCTTAGGTGGCACATTGGCTCAGGAGTGCCTACCAAAAGGATTCAGGGATGTGCAGCCCGCTTAGTAGAGGTCAGCCCTTCTCTCTCTTTCATAGATGAAACCAACGGACAAAGAGCCGTTTTAAGCTGGGGACCTTCGTGTCTTTCCCTAGTCTACACAGAAACAGTACTCTGAGGGAGACGAGCTGCTGGTGTTTGATAGCAAAATCTCCTATTCTGAAGAGAAACATTTCGTTGTAAGCGGGTTGCATCAGCCTTGTCACATTTTCTCAAGTGGATATAAAGGAGGGCAGTCAATAGGCGTCACCCTCCAAGCCCACTCCAATTTCATAGAGAAAACTCCAGGCCTTGCTGTGCTTTCCTGTGGCAAGGAAACTTCTTTTATTCCTCAGGTGGCACTTTGGCTCAGAACAGCCCTACCCCAGGGATTCACGGATTTGCAGCCCGATTGGTTGAGATCAGCCCTTATGGTTGTCTCATGGATGAAACCATCTGGGAAAAGAGCCATTCTTACCTGGGGACAATGGTGTCTTTCCCTAGTCTACACAGAAACACCATTCTTAGGGAGAGGAGCTGCTGGCGCTGGTGGCACAATCTCCTATTCTGAAGAGAAACATTTCATTGTAAGTGGGTTGCATCAGCCTTGCCACATTTTCTCAACTGGCTATAAAGGAGGGCAGTCAGTAGGCCTCACCCTTCAAGCCGACTCCAATTTCATTGAGAAATCAACAGGCCTCGGTGTGCTTTCCTGTGGCAGGAAATTTGCTTTCATTCCTTAGGTGGCCCTTTGGCTCAGAACAGCCCTCCCAGAAGGATTCAGGGATGTGCAGCCCGATTAGTTGAGATCAGCCCTTCTGGCTCTTTCATGGATGAAACCAAGTTGGCAAAGAGCATTCTACGCTGGGGACCATGGTGTCTTTCCTTAGTCTACACAGAAACAGCACTCTGAGTGAGACGAGCTGCTGGCGTTTGGTAGCAAAATCTCCTATTCTGGAGCAAAACATTTCGTTGTAAGCGGGTTGCATCAGCCTTGTCACATTTTCTCAACTGGATATAAAGGAGGGCAGTCAATAGGCGTCACCCTCCAAGCCCACTCCAATTTCATAGAGAAAACTCCAGGCCTTGCTGTGCTTTCCTGTGGCAAGGAAACTGCTTTCATTCCTCAGGTGACACTTTGGCTCAGACCTGCCCTACCCCAAGGATTCACGGATGTGCAGCACGATTAGTTGAGATCAGCCCTTCTGGTTCTCTCATGGATGAAACCATCTGGGCAAAGAGCCATTCTAAGCTGGGGACCATGGTGTCTTTCCCTAGTCTACACAGAAACAGCATTCTTAGGGAGACGAGCTGCTGGAGTTTGGTAGCAGAATCTCCTATTCTGAAGAGTAACACTTCGTTGTAAGCGGGTTGCATCAGCCTTGCCACATTTTATCAGTTGGCTATAAAGGAGGGCAGTCATTTAGCAGACTTACTTGAGACTCTGCTTCCCAGGCTGGAAACTTTGCTTTCATTCCTTAGGTGGCACATTGGCTCAGGACTGCCTTAACCCAAGTATTCAGGGATTTGCAGTCCGATTAGTTGAGATCGGCCTTTCTGGCTCTTTAATGGATGAAACCAACTGGGCAAAGAGACGTTCTAAGCTGGGGACCATGGTGTCTTTCCCTAGTCTACATAGAAATAGCACTCTGAGGGAGACGAGCTGCTGGCGTTTGGTAGCACAATCTCCTATTCTGCAGTGAAACATTTCATTGTAAGCGGGATGCATCAGTCTTGCCACATTTTCTCAACTGGATATAAAGGAGGGCAGTCAATAGGCGTCACCCTCCAAGCCCACTCCAATTTCATAGAGAAAACTCCAGGCCTTGCTGTGCTTTCCTGTGGCAAGGAAACTGCTTTCATTCCTCAGGTGACACTTTGGCTCAGAACTGCCCTACCCCAAGCATTCACGGATGTGCAGCACGATTAGTTGAGATCAGCCCTTCTGGTTCTCTCATGGATGAAACCATCTGGGCAAAGAGCCGTTCTAAGATGGGGACCATGGTGCCTTTCCCTAGTCTACACAGAAACAGCATTCTGAGGGAGAGGAGCTGCTGGCGTTTGGTAGCACAATATCCTATTCTGAAGAGAAACATTTCGTTGTAAGCGGGTTGCATCAGCCTTGCCACATTTTCTCAACTGGCTATAAAGGAGGGCAGTCAGTAGGCCTCACCCTTCAAGCCCACTCCTATTTCATAGAGAAATCAACAGGCCTCGGTGTGCTTTCCTGTGGCAGGAAATTTGCTTTCATTCCTTAGGTGGCCCTTTGGCTCAGAACAGCCCTCCCAGAAGGATTCCGGGATGTGCAGCCCGATTAGTTGAGATCAGCCCTTCTGGCTCTTTCATGGATGAGACCAACTGGGCAAAGAGCCGTTCTAAGCTGGGGACCATGGTGTCTTTCCCTAGTCTACACAGAAACAGCACTCTGAGGGAGACGAGCTGGTGGCGTTTGGTAGTAAAATCTCCTATTCTGAAGAGAAACATTTCGTTGTAAGCGGGTTTCATCAGACTTGCCACATTTTCTCAACTGGCTATAAAGGAAGGCAGTCAGTTCGCAGGCTTATTTGAGGCCCTGCTTCCCAGGCTGGAAACTTTGCTTTCATTCCTTAGGTGGCACATTGCCTCAGGAGTGTCTACCCCAAGGATTCAGGGATGTGCAGCCCGATTAGTAGAGATCAGGTTTCTGGATCTTTCATGGATGAAGCCAACTGGGCAAAGAGCCATTCTAAGCTCGGGACCATGCTGTCTTTCCTTAGACTGCACAGAAACAGCACTCTGAGTGAGAGGAGCTGCTGGCGTTTGGTAGCAAAATCTCCTATTGTGAAGAGAAACATTTCGTTGTAAGTGGGTTGCCTCAGCCTTGTCACATTTTCTCAACTGGATATAAAGGAGGGCAGTCAGTAGGCGTCACCTTTGAAACCCACTCCAATTTCATAGAGAAAATGCCAGGCCTTGGTGTGCTTTCCTGTGGCAAGGAAACTGCTTTCATTCCTTAGGTTGCACCTTGGCTCAGAACTGCCCTATCCCAAGGATTCAGGGATGTGCAGCCCGATTAGTTGAGATCAGCCCTTCTGGCTCTTCCATGGATGAAACCAACTGAGCAAAGAGCCGTTCTAAGCTGGGGACCATGGTGTCTTTCCTTAATCTACACAGAAACAGCATTCTGAGTGAGACGAGCTGCTGGCGTTTGGTAGCAAAATCTCCTATTCTGGAGAGAAACATTTCATTGTAAGCGGGTGGCATCAGCCTTGTCACATTTTCTCAAGTGGATATAAAGGAGGGCAGTCAATAGGCGTCACCCTCCAAGCCATTCCAATTTCATAGAGAAAACTCCAGGCCTTGCTGTGCTTTCCTGTGGTAAGGAAACTGCTTTCATTCCTCAGGTGGCACTTTGGTTCAGAACTGCCCTACCCCAAGGATTCATGGATGTGCAGCCCGATTGGTTGAGATCAGCCCTTCTGGTTCTCTCATGGATGAAACCATCTGGGCAAAGAGCCATTCTAAGCTGCGGACCATGGTGTCTTTCCCTAGTCTACACAGAAACAGCATTCTTAGGGAGACGAGCTGCTGGCGTTGGTAGCACAATCTCCTATTCTGAAGAGAAACATATCGTTGTAAGTGGGTTGCATCAGCCTTGCCACATTTTCTCAACTGGCTATAAAGGAGGGCAGTCAGTTGGCGGAATTACTTTAGGCACTGCTTCCAAGGCTGGAAACTTTGCTTTCATTCCTTAGGTGGCACACTGGCTCAGTAGTGCCAACCCCAAGGATTCAGGGATGTGCAGCCTGTATAGTTGAGATCAGCCATTCTGGTTCTCTCATGGATGAAACCATCTGGGCAAAGAGCCGTTCTAAGCTGCGGACCATGGTGTCTTTCCCTACTCTACACAGAAACAGCACCCAGAGGGAGACGACCTGCTGGCGTTTGACAGCAAAATCTCCTATTCTGAAGAGAAACATTTCGTTGTAATAGGGTTCCATCAACCTTGCCACATTTTCTCAAATGGCTATAAAGTAGGGCAGTCATTTAGCAGACTTACTTGAGACACTGCTTCCCAGGCTGGAAACTTTGCTTTCATTCCTTAGGTGGCACTTCAGCTCGGAATGCCTACCCCAAGGATTCAGGTATGTGCAGCCCGATTAGTAGCGATCAGCCCTTCTTGCTCTTTCATGGATGAAAGCAACTGGGCAAGAGCCGTTCTAAGCTGGGGACCTTCGGGTCTTTCCCTAGTCTACACAGAAACAGCACTCTGAGGGAGACGAGCTGCTGGCGTTTGATAGCAAAATCTCCTATTCTGAAGAGAAACATTTCGTTGTAATAGGGTTCCATCAACCTTGCCACATTTTCTCAAATGGCTATAAAGGAGGGCAGTCTTTTAGCAGACTTACTTCAGGCCCTGCTTCCCAGGCTGTAAACTTTGCTTTCATTCCTTAGGTGGCACATTGGCTCAGGACTGCCCTACCCCAAGTATTCAGGGATTTGTAGCCCGATTATTTGAGATCAGCCCTTCTGGCTCTTTCATGGATGAAACCAACTGGGCAAAGAGCCGTTCTAAGCTGGGGACCATAGTGTCTTTCCCTAGTTTACACAGAACAGCACGCTGAGGGAGACGAGCTGTTGGCATTTGAAAGAAAAATCTCCTATTCTGAAGAGAAACATTTCGTTGTAAGCAGGTTGCATCAGCCTTGTCACATTTTCTCAATTGGCTATAAAGGAGGGCACTCAGCTGACAGACTTACTTCGGGCACTGCTTCCCAGGCCTGAAACTTTGCTTTCATTCCTTAGGTGGCACATTGGCTCAGGAGTGCCTACCAAAAGGATTCAGGGATGTGCAGCCCGCTTAGTAGAGGTCAGCCCTTCTCTCTCTTTCATAGATGAAACCAACGGACAAAGAGCCGTTTTAAGCTGGGGACCTTCGTGTCTTTCCCTAGTCTACACAGAAACAGTACTCTGAGGGAGACGAGCTGCTGGTGTTTGATAGCAAAATCTCCTATTCTGAAGAGAAACATTTCGTTGTAAGCGGGTTGCATCAGCCTTGTCACATTTTCTCAAGTGGATATAAAGGAGGGCGGTCAATAGGCGTCACCCTCCAAGCCCACTCCAATTTCATAGAGAAAACTCCAGGCCTTGCTGTGCTTTCCTGTGGCAAGGAAACTTCTTTTATTCCTCAGGTGGCACTTTGGCTCAGAACAGCCCTACCCCAGGGATTCACGGATTTGCAGCCCGATTGGTTGAGATCAGCCCTTATGGTTGTCTCATGGATGAAACCATCTGGGAAAAGAGCCATTCTTACCTGGGGACAATGGTGTCTTTCCCTAGTCTACACAGAAACACCATTCTTAGGGAGAGGAGCTGCTGGCGCTGGTGGCACAATCTCCTATTCTGAAGAGAAACATTTCATTGTAAGTGGGTTGCATCAGCCTTGCCACATTTTCTCAACTGGCTATAAAGGAGGGCAGTCAGTAGGCCTCACCCTTCAAGCCGACTCCAATTTCATTGAGAAATCAACAGGCCTCGGTGTGCTTTCCTGTGACAGGAAATTTGCTTTCATTCCTTAGGTGGCCCTTTGGCTCAGAACAGCCCTCCCAGAAGGATTCAGGGATGTGCAGCCCGATTAGTTGAGATCAGCCCTTCTGGCTCTTTCATGGATGAAACCAAGTTGGCAAAGAGCATTCTACGCTGGGGACCATGGTGTCTTTCCTTAGTCTACACAGAAACAGCACTCTGAGTGAGACGAGCTGCTGGCGTTTGGTAGCAAAATCTCCTATTCTGGAGCAAAACATTTCGTTGTAAGCGGGTTGCATCAGCCTTGTCACATTTTCTCAACTGGATATAAAGGAGGGCAGTCAATAGGCGTCACCCTCCAAGCCCACTCCAATTTCATAGAGAAAACTCCAGGCCTTGCTGTGCTTTCCTGTGGCAAGGAAACTGCTTTCATTCCTCAGGTGACACTTTGGCTCAGACCTGCCCTACCCCAAGGATTCACGGATGTGCAGCACGATTAGTTGAGATCAGCCCTTCTGGTTCTCTCATGGATGAAACCATCTGGGCAAAGAGCCATTCTAAGCTGGGGACCATGGTGTCTTTCCCTAGTCTACACAGAAACAGCATTCTTAGGGAGACGAGCTGCTGGAGTTTGGTAGCAGAATCTCCTATTCTGAAGAGTAACACTTCGTTGTAAGCGGGTTGCATCAGCCTTGCCACATTTTATCAGTTGGCTATAAAGGAGGGCAGTCATTTAGCAGACTTACTTGAGACTCTGCTTCCCAGGCTGGAAACTTTGCTTTCATTCCTTAGGTGGCACATTGGCTCAGGACTGCCTTAACCCAAGTATTCAGGGATTTGCAGTCCGATTAGTTGAGATCGGCCTTTCTGGCTCTTTAATGGATGAAACCAACTGGGCAAAGAGACGTTCTAAGCTGGGGACCATGGTGTCTTTCCCTAGTCTACATAGAAATAGCACTCTGAGGGAGACGAGCTGCTGGCGTTTGGTAGCACAATCTCCTAATCTGCAGTGAAACATTTCATTGTAAGCGGGATGCATCAGTCTTGCCACATTTTCTCAACTGGATATAAAGGAGGGCAGTCAATAGGCGTCACCCTCCAAGCCCACTCCAATTTCATAGAGAAAACTCCAGGCCTTGCTGTGCTTTCCTGTGGCAAGGAAACTGCTTTCATTCCTCAGGTGACACTTTGGCTCAGAACTGCCCTACCCCAAGCATTCACGGATGTGCAGCACGATTAGTTGAGATCAGCCCTTCTGGTTCTCTCATGGATGAAACCATCTGGGCAAAGAGCCGTTCTAAGATGGGGACCATGGTGCCTTTCCCTAGTCTACACAGAAACAGCATTCTGAGGGAGAGGAGCTGCTGGCGTTTGGTAGCACAATATCCTATTCTGAAGAGAAACATTTCGTTGTAAGCGGGTTGCATCAGCCTTGCCACATTTTCTCAACTGGCTATAAAGGAGGGCAGTCAGTAGGCCTCACCCTTCAAGCCCACTCCTATTTCATAGAGAAATCAACAGGCCTCGGTGTGCTTTCCTGTGGCAGGAAATTTGCTTTCATTCCTTAGGTGGCCCTTTGGCTCAGAACAGCCCTCCCAGAAGGATTCCGGGATGTGCAGCCCGATTAGTTGAGATCAGCCCTTCTGGCTCTTTCATGGATGAGACCAACTGGGCAAAGAGCCGTTCTAAGCTGGGGACCATGGTGTCTTTCCCTAGTCTACACAGAAACAGCACTCTGAGGGAGACGAGCTGGTGGCGTTTGGTAGTAAAATCTCCTATTCTGAAGAGAAACATTTCGTTGTAAGCGGGTTTCATCAGACTTGCCACATTTTCTCAACTGGCTATAAAGGAAGGCAGTCAGTTCGCAGGCTTATTTGAGGCCCTGCTTCCCAGGCTGGAAACTTTGCTTTCATTCCTTAGGTGGCACATTGCCTCAGGAGTGTCTACCCCAAGGATTCAGGGATGTGCAGCCCGATTAGTAGAGATCAGGTTTCTGGATCTTTCATGGATGAAGCCAACTGGGCAAAGAGCCATTCTAAGCTCGGGACCATGCTGTCTTTCCTTAGACTGCACAGAAACAGCACTCTGAGTGAGAGGAGCTGCTGGCGTTTGGTAGCAAAATCTCCTATTGTGAAGAGAAACATTTCGTTGTAAGTGGGTTGCCTCAGCCTTGTCACATTTTCTCAACTGGATATAAAGGAGGGCAGTCAGTAGGCGTCACCTTTGAAACCCACTCCAATTTCATAGAGAAAATGCCAGGCCTTGGTGTGCTTTCCTGTGGCAAGGAAACTGCTTTCATTCCTTAGGTTGCACCTTGGCTCAGAACTGCCCTATCCCAAGGATTCAGGGATGTGCAGCCCGATTAGTTGAGATCAGCCCTTCTGGCTCTTCCATGGATGAAACCAACTGAGCAAAGAGCCGTTCTAAGCTGGGGACCATGGTGTCTTTCCTTAATCTACACAGAAACAGCATTCTGAGTGAGACGAGCTGCTGGCGTTTGGTAGCAAAATCTCCTATTCTGGAGAGAAACATTTCATTGTAAGCGGGTGGCATCAGCCTTGTCACATTTTCTCAAGTGGATATAAAGGAGGGCAGTCAATAGGCGTCACCCTCCAAGCCATTCCAATTTCATAGAGAAAACTCCAGGCCTTGCTGTGCTTTCCTGTGGTAAGGAAACTGCTTTCATTCCTCAGGTGGCACTTTGGTTCAGAACTGCCCTACCCCAAGGATTCATGGATGTGCAGCCCGATTGGTTGAGATCAGCCCTTCTGGTTCTCTCATGGATGAAACCATCTGGGCAAAGAGCCATTCTAAGCTGCGGACCATGGTGTCTTTCCCTAGTCTACACAGAAACAGCATTCTTAGGGAGACGAGCTGCTGGCGTTGGTAGCACAATCTCCTATTCTGAAGAGAAACATATCGTTGTAAGTGGGTTGCATCAGCCTTGCCACATTTTCTCAACTGGCTATAAAGGAGGGCAGTCAGTTGGCGGAATTACTTTAGGCACTGCTTCCAAGGCTGGAAACTTTGCTTTCATTCCTTAGGTGGCACACTGGCTCAGTAGTGCCAACCCCAAGGATTCAGGGATGTGCAGCCTGTATAGTTGAGATCAGCCATTCTGGTTCTCTCATGGATGAAACCATCTGGGCAAAGAGCCGTTCTAAGCTGCGGACCATGGTGTCTTTCCCTACTCTACACAGAAACAGCACCCTGAGGGAGACGACCTGCTGGCGTTTGACAGCAAAATCTCCTATTCTGAAGAGAAACATTTCGTTGTAATAGGGTTCCATCAACCTTGCCACATTTTCTCAAATGGCTATAAAGTAGGGCAGTCATTTAGCAGACTTACTTGAGACACTGCTTCCCAGGCTGGAAACTTTGCTTTCATTCCTTAGGTGGCACTTCAGCTCGGAATGCCTACCCCAAGGATTCAGGTATGTGCAGCCCGATTAGTAGCGATCAGCCCTTCTTGCTCTTTCATGGATGAAAGCAACTGGGCAAGAGCCGTTCTAAGCTGGGGACCTTCGGGTCTTTCCCTAGTCTACACAGAAACAGCACTCTGAGGGAGACGAGCTGCTGGCGTTTGATAGCAAAATCTCCTATTCGGAAGAGAAACATTTCGTTGTAATAGGGTTCCATCAACCTTGCCACATTTTCTCAAATGGCTATAAAGGAGGGCAGTCTTTTAGCAGACTTACTTCAGGCCCTGCTTCCCAGGCTGTAAACTTTGCTTTCATTCCTTAGGTGGCACATTGGCTCAGGACTGCCCTACCCCAAGTATTCAGGGATTTGTAGCCCGATTATTTGAGATCAGCCCTTCTGGCTCTTTCATGGATGAAACCAACTGGGCAAAGAGCCGTTCTAAGCTGGGGACCATAGTGTCTTTCCCTAGTTTACACAGAACAGCACGCTGAGGGAGACGAGCTGTTGGCATTTGAAAGAAAAATCTCCTATTCTGAAGAGAAACATTTCGTTGTAAGCAGGTTGCATCAGCCTTGTCACATTTTCTCAATTGGCTATAAAGGAGGGCACTCAGCTGACAGACTTACTTCGGGCACTGCTTTCCAGGCCTGAAACTTTGCTTTCATTCCTTAGGTGACACATTGGCTCAGGAGTGCCTACCAAAAGGATTCAGGGATGTGCAGCCCGCTTAGTAGAGGTCAGCCCTTCTCTCTCTTTCATAGATGAAACCAACGGACAAAGAGCCGTTTTAAGCTGGGGACCTTCGTGTCTTTCCCTAGTCTACACAGAAACAGTACTCTGAGGGAGACGAGCTGCTGGTGTTTGATAGCAAAATCTCCTATTCTGAAGAGAAACATTTCGTTGTAAGCGGGTTGCATCAGCCTTGTCACATTTTCTCAAGTGGATATAAAGGAGGGCAGTCAATAGGCGTCACCCTCCAAGCCCACTCCAATTTCATAGAGAAAACTCCAGGCCTTGCTGTGCTTTCCTGTGGCAAGGAAACTTCTTTTATTCCTCAGGTGGCACTTTGGCTCAGAACAGCCCTACCCCAGGGATTCACGGATTTGCAGCCCGATTGGTTGAGATCAGCCCTTATGGTTGTCTCATGGATGAAACCATCTGGGAAAAGAGCCATTCTTACCTGGGGACAATGGTGTCTTTCCCTAGTCTACACAGAAACACCATTCTTAGGGAGAGGAGCTGCTGGCGCTGGTGGCACAATCTCCTATTCTGAAGAGAAACATTTCATTGTAAGTGGGTTGCATCAGCCTTGCCACATTTTCTCAACTGGCTATAAAGGAGGGCAGTCAGTAGGCCTCACCCTTCAAGCCGACTCCAATTTCATTGAGAAATCAACAGGCCTCGGTGTGCTTTCCTGTGACAGGAAATTTGCTTTCATTCCTTAGGTGGCCCTTTGGCTCAGAACAGCCCTCCCAGAAGGATTCAGGGATGTGCAGCCCGATTAGTTGAGATCAGCCCTTCTGGCTCTTTCATGGATGAAACCAAGTTGGCAAAGAGCATTCTACGCTGGGGACCATGGTGTCTTTCCTTAGTCTACACAGAAACAGCACTCTGAGTGAGACGAGCTGCTGGCGTTTGGTAGCAAAATCTCCTATTCTGGAGCAAAACATTTCGTTGTAAGCGGGTTGCATCAGCCTTGTCACATTTTCTCAACTGGATATAAAGGAGGGCAGTCAATAGGCGTCACCCTCCAAGCCCACTCCAATTTCATAGAGAAAACTCCAGGCCTTGCTGTGCTTTCCTGTGGCAAGGAAACTGCTTTCATTCCTCAGGTGACACTTTGGCTCAGACCTGCCCTACCCCAAGGATTCACGGATGTGCAGCACGATTAGTTGAGATCAGCCCTTCTGGTTCTCTCATGGATGAAACCATCTGGGCAAAGAGCCATTCTAAGCTGGGGACCATGGTGTCTTTCCCTAGTCTACACAGAAACAGCATTCTTAGGGAGACGAGCTGCTGGAGTTTGGTAGCAGAATCTCCTATTCTGAAGAGTAACACTTCGTTGTAAGCGGGTTGCATCAGCCTTGCCACATTTTATCAGTTGGCTATAAAGGAGGGCAGTCATTTAGCAGACTTACTTGAGACTCTGCTTCCCAGGCTGGAAACTTTGCTTTCATTCCTTAGGTGGCACATTGGCTCAGGACTGCCTTAACCCAAGTATTCAGGGATTTGCAGTCCGATTAGTTGAGATCGGCCTTTCTGGCTCTTTAATGGATGAAACCAACTGGGCAAAGAGACGTTCTAAGCTGGGGACCATGGTGTCTTTCCCTAGTCTACATAGAAATAGCACTCTGAGGGAGACGAGCTGCTGGCGTTTGGTAGCAAAATCTCCTATTCTGCAGTGAAACATTTCATTGTAAGCGGGATGCATCAGTCTTGCCACATTTTCTCAACTGGATATAAAGGAGGGCAGTCAATAGACGTCACCCTCCAAGCCCACTCCAATTTCATAGAGAAAACTCCAGGCCTTGCTGTGCTTTCCTGTGGCAAGGAAACTGCTTTCATTCCTCAGGTGACACTTTGGCTCAGAACTGCCCTACCCCAAGCATTCACGGATGTGCAGCACGATTAGTTGAGATCAGCCCTTCTGGTTCTCTCATGGATGAAACCATCTGGGCAAAGAGCCGTTCTAAGATGGGGACCATGGTGCCTTTCCCTAGTCTACACAGAAACAGCATTCTGAGGGAGAGGAGCTGCTGGCGTTTGGTAGCACAATATCCTATTCTGAAGAGAAACATTTCGTTGTAAGCGGGTTGCATCAGCCTTGCCACATTTTCTCAACTGGCTATAAAGGAGGGCAGTCAGTAGGCCTCACCCTTCAAGCCCACTCCTATTTCATAGAGAAATCAACAGGCCTCGGTGTGCTTTCCTGTGGCAGGAAATTTGCTTTCATTCCTTAGGTGGCCCTTTGGCTCAGAACAGCCCTCCCAGAAGGATTCCGGGATGTGCAGCCCGATTAGTTGAGATCAGCCCTTCTGGCTCTTTCATGGATGAGACCAACTGGGCAAAGAGCCGTTCTAAGCTGGGGACCATGGTGTCTTTCCCTAGTCTACACAGAAACAGCACTCTGAGGGAGACGAGCTGGTGGCGTTTGGTAGTAAAATCTCCTATTCTGAAGAGAAACATTTCGTTGTAAGCGGGTTTCATCAGACTTGCCACATTTTCTCAACTGGCTATAAAGGAAGGCAGTCAGTTCGCAGGCTTATTTGAGGCCCTGCTTCCCAGGCTGGAAACTTTGCTTTCATTCCTTAGGTGGCACATTGCCTCAGGAGTGTCTACCCCAAGGATTCAGGGATGTGCAGCCCGATTAGTAGAGATCAGGTTTCTGGATCTTTCATGGATGAAGCCAACTGGGCAAAGAGCCATTCTAAGCTCGGGACCATGCTGTCTTTCCTTAGACTGCACAGAAACAGCACTCTGAGTGAGAGGAGCTGCTGGCGTTTGGTAGCAAAATCTCCTATTGTGAAGAGAAACATTTCGTTGTAAGTGGGTTGCCTCAGCCTTGTCACATTTTCTCAACTGGATATAAAGGAGGGCAGTCAGTAGGCGTCACCTTTGAAACCCACTCCAATTTCATAGAGAAAATGCCAGGCCTTGGTGTGCTTTCCTGTGGCAAGGAAACTGCTTTCATTCCTTAGGTTGCACCTTGGCTCAGAACTGCCCTATCCCAAGGATTCAGGGATGTGCAGCCCGATTAGTTGAGATCAGCCCTTCTGGCTCTTCCATGGATGAAACCAACTGAGCAAAGAGCCGTTCTAAGCTGGGGACCATGGTGTCTTTCCTTAATCTACACAGAAACAGCATTCTGAGTGAGACGAGCTGCTGGCGTTTGGTAGCAAAATCTCCTATTCTGGAGAGAAACATTTCATTGTAAGCGGGTGGCATCAGCCTTGTCACATTTTCTCAAGTGGATATAAAGGAGGGCAGTCAATAGGCGTCACCCTCCAAGCCATTCCAATTTCATAGAGAAAACTCCAGGCCTTGCTGTGCTTTCCTGTGGTAAGGAAACTGCTTTCATTCCTCAGGTGGCACTTTGGTTCAGAACTGCCCTACCCCAAGGATTCATGGATGTGCAGCCCGATTGGTTGAGATCAGCCCTTCTGGTTCTCTCATGGATGAAACCATCTGGGCAAAGAGCCATTCTAAGCTGCGGACCATGGTGTCTTTCCCTAGTCTACACAGAAACAGCATTCTTAGGGAGACGAGCTGCTGGCGTTGGTAGCACAATCTCCTATTCTGAAGAGAAACATATCGTTGTAAGTGGGTTGCATCAGCCTTGCCACATTTTCTCAACTGGCTATAAAGGAGGGCAGTCAGTTGGCGGAATTACTTTAGGCACTGCTTCCAAGGCTGGAAACTTTGCTTTCATTCCTTAGGTGGCACACTGGCTCAGTAGTGCCAACCCCAAGGATTCAGGGATGTGCAGCCTGTATAGTTGAGATCAGCCATTCTGGTTCTCTCATGGATGAAACCATCTGGGCAAAGAGCCGTTCTAAGCTGCGGACCATGGTGTCTTTCCCTACTCTACACAGAAACAGCACCCTGAGGGAGACGACCTGCTGGCGTTTGACAGCAAAATCTCCTATTCTGAAGAGAAACATTTCGTTGTAATAGGGTTCCATCAACCTTGCCACATTTTCTCAAATGGCTATAAAGTAGGGCAGTCATTTAGCAGACTTACTTGAGACACTGCTTCCCAGGCTGGAAACTTTGCTTTCATTCCTTAGGTGGCACTTCAGCTCGGAATGCCTACCCCAAGGATTCAGGTATGTGCAGCCCGATTAGTAGCGATCAGCCCTTCTTGCTCTTTCATGGATGAAAGCAACTGGGCAAGAGCCGTTCTAAGCTGGGGACCTTCGGGTCTTTCCCTAGTCTACACAGAAACAGCACTCTGAGGGAGACGAGCTGCTGGCGTTTGATAGCAAAATCTCCTATTCTGAAGAGAAACATTTCGTTGTAATAGGGTTCCATCAACCTTGCCACATTTTCTCAAATGGCTATAAAGGAGGGCAGTCTTTTAGCAGACTTACTTCAGGCCCTGCTTCCCAGGCTGTAAACTTTGCTTTCATTCCTTAGGTGGCACATTGGCTCAGGACTGCCCTACCCCAAGTATTCAGGGATTTGTAGCCCGATTATTTGAGATCAGCCCTTCTGGCTCTTTCATGGATGAAACCAACTGGGCAAAGAGCCGTTCTAAGCTGGGGACCATAGTGTCTTTCCCTAGTTTACACAGAACAGCACGCTGAGGGAGACGAGCTGTTGGCATTTGAAAGAAAAATCTCCTATTCTGAAGAGAAACATTTCGTTGTAAGCGGGTTGCATCAGTCTTTCCACATTTTCTCAACTGGCTATAAATGAGGGCAGTCAGTAGGCCTCACCCTTCAAGCCCACTCCAATTTCATAGAGAAATCAACATGCCTCGGTGTGCTTTCCTGTGGCAGGAAATTTGCTTTCATTCCTTAGGTGGCCCTTTGGCTCAGAACAGCCCTCCCAGAAGGATTCAGGGATATTCAGCCCGATTAGTTGAGATCAGCCCTTCTCTCACTTTCATGGATGAAACCAACTGGGCAAAGAGCCGTTCTAAGCTGGGGACCATGGTGTCTTTCCATAGTCTACACTGAAACAGCACCCTGAGGGAGACGAGCTGCTGGCGTTTGGTAGCAAAATCTCCTATTCTGAAGAGAAACATTTCGTTGTAAGCGGGTTGCATCAGCCTTTCCACATTTTCTCAACTGGCTCTAAAGGAGGGCAGTCAGTTGGCAGACTTACTTGAGGCACTGCTTCCAAGGCTGGAAACTTTGCTTTCATTCCTTAGGTGGCACACTGACTCAGTAATGCCTACCCCAAGGATTCAGATATGTGCAGCCTGTATACTTGAGATCAGCCCTTCTGGTTCTCTGATGGATGAAACCATCTGGGCAAAGAGCCGTTCTAAGCTGGGGACTATGGTGTCTTTCCCTAGTCTACACAGAAACAGCATCCTGAGGGAGACGAGCTGCTGGCGTTTGATAGCAAAATCTCCTATTCTGAAGAGAAATATTTCGTTGTAAGAGGGTTCCATCAGCCTTGCCACATTTTCTCAAATGGCTATAAAGTAGGGCAGTCATTTAGCAGACCTACTTGAGACCCCGCTTCCCAGGCCTGAAACTTTGCTTTCATTCCTTAGGTGTCACATTGGCTCAGGAGTGCCTACCAAAAGGATTCAGGGATGTGCAGCCCGCTTAGTAGAGGTCAGCCCTTCTCTCTCTTTCATAGATGAAACCAACGGACAAAGAGCCGTTTTAAGCTGGGGACCTTCGTGTCTTTCCCTAGTCTACACAGAAACAGTACTCTGAGGGAGACGAGCTGCTGGTGTTTGATAGCAAAATCTCCTATTCTGAAGAGAAACATTTCGTTGTAAGCGGGTTGCATCAGCCTTGTCACATTTTCTCAAGTGGATATAAAGGAGGGCAGTCAATAGGCGTCACCCTCCAAGCCCACTCCAATTTCATAGAGAAAACTCCAGGCCTTGCTGTGCTTTCCTGTGGCAAGGAAACTTCTTTTATTCCTCAGGTGGCACTTTGGCTCAGAACAGCCCTACCCCAGGGATTCACGGATTTGCAGCCCGATTGGTTGAGATCAGCCCTTATGGTTGTCTCATGGATGAAACCATCTGGGAAAAGAGCCATTCTTACCTGGGGACAATGGTGTCTTTCCCTAGTCTACACAGAAACACCATTCTTAGGGAGAGGAGCTGCTGGCGCTGGTGGCACAATCTCCTATTCTGAAGAGAAACATTTCATTGTAAGTGGGTTGCATCAGCCTTGCCACATTTTCTCAACTGGCTATAAAGGAGGGCAGTCAGTAGGCCTCACCCTTCAAGCCGACTCCAATTTCATTGAGAAATCAACAGGCCTCGGTGTGCTTTCCTGTGACAGGAAATTTGCTTTCATTCCTTAGGTGGCCCTTTGGCTCAGAACAGCCCTCCCAGAAGGATTCAGGGATGTGCAGCCCGATTAGTTGAGATCAGCCCTTCTGGCTCTTTCATGGATGAAACCAAGTTGGCAAAGAGCATTCTACGCTGGGGACCATGGTGTCTTTCCTTAGTCTACACAGAAACAGCACTCTGAGTGAGACGAGCTGCTGGCGTTTGGTAGCAAAATCTCCTATTCTGGAGCAAAACATTTCGTTGTAAGCGGGTTGCATCAGCCTTGTCACATTTTCTCAACTGGATATAAAGGAGGGCAGTCAATAGGCGTCACCCTCCAAGCCCACTCCAATTTCATAGAGAAAACTCCAGGCCTTGCTGTGCTTTCCTGTGGCAAGGAAACTGCTTTCATTCCTCAGGTGACACTTTGGCTCAGACCTGCCCTACCCCAAGGATTCACGGATGTGCAGCACGATTAGTTGAGATCAGCCCTTCTGGTTCTCTCATGGATGAAACCATCTGGGCAAAGAGCCATTCTAAGCTGGGGACCATGGTGTCTTTCCCTAGTCTACACAGAAACAGCATTCTTAGGGAGACGAGCTGCTGGAGTTTGGTAGCAGAATCTCCTATTCTGAAGAGTAACACTTCGTTGTAAGCGGGTTGCATCAGCCTTGCCACATTTTATCAGTTGGCTATAAAGGAGGGCAGTCATTTAGCAGACTTACTTGAGACTCTGCTTCCCAGGCTGGAAACTTTGCTTTCATTCCTTAGGTGGCACATTGGCTCAGGACTGCCTTAACCCAAGTATTCAGGGATTTGCAGTCCGATTAGTTGAGATCGGCCTTTCTGGCTCTTTAATGGATGAAACCAACTGGGCAAAGAGACGTTCTAAGCTGGGGACCATGGTGTCTTTCCCTAGTCTACATAGAAATAGCACTCTGAGGGAGACGAGCTGCTGGCGTTTGGTAGCACAATCTCCTATTCTGCAGTGAAACATTTCATTGTAAGCGGGATGCATCAGTCTTGCCACATTTTCTCAACTGGATATAAAGGAGGGCAGTCAATAGGCGTCACCCTCCAAGCCCACTCCAATTTCATAGAGAAAACTCCAGGCCTTGCTGTGCTTTCCTGTGGCAAGGAAACTGCTTTCATTCCTCAGGTGACACTTTGGCTCAGAACTGCCCTACCCCAAGCATTCACGGATGTGCAGCACGATTAGTTGAGATCAGCCCTTCTGGTTCTCTCATGGATGAAACCATCTGGGCAAAGAGCCGTTCTAAGATGGGGACCATGGTGCCTTTCCCTAGTCTACACAGAAACAGCATTCTGAGGGAGAGGAGCTGCTGGCGTTTGGTAGCACAATATCCTATTCTGAAGAGAAACATTTCGTTGTAAGCGGGTTGCATCAGCCTTGCCACATTTTCTCAACTGGCTATAAAGGAGGGCAGTCAGTAGGCCTCACCCTTCAAGCCCACTCCTATTTCATAGAGAAATCAACAGGCCTCGGTGTGCTTTCCTGTGGCAGGAAATTTGCTTTCATTCCTTAGGTGGCCCTTTGGCTCAGAACAGCCCTCCCAGAAGGATTCCGGGATGTGCAGCCCGATTAGTTGAGATCAGCCCTTCTGGCTCTTTCATGGATGAGACCAACTGGGCAAAGAGCCGTTCTAAGCTGGGGACCATGGTGTCTTTCCCTAGTCTACACAGAAACAGCACTCTGAGGGAGACGAGCTGGTGGCGTTTGGTAGTAAAATCTCCTATTCTGAAGAGAAACATTTCGTTGTAAGCGGGTTTCATCAGACTTGCCACATTTTCTCAACTGGCTATAAAGGAAGGCAGTCAGTTCGCAGGCTTATTTGAGGCCCTGCTTCCCAGGCTGGAAACTTTGCTTTCATTCCTTAGGTGGCACATTGCCTCAGGAGTGTCTACCCCAAGGATTCAGGGATGTGCAGCCCGATTAGTAGAGATCAGGTTTCTGGATCTTTCATGGATGAAGCCAACTGGGCAAAGAGCCATTCTAAGCTCGGGACCATGCTGTCTTTCCTTAGACTGCACAGAAACAGCACTCTGAGTGAGAGGAGCTGCTGGCGTTTGGTAGCAAAATCTCCTATTGTGAAGAGAAACATTTCGTTGTAAGTGGGTTGCCTCAGCCTTGTCACATTTTCTCAACTGGATATAAAGGAGGGCAGTCAGTAGGCGTCACCTTTGAAACCCACTCCAATTTCATAGAGAAAATGCCAGGCCTTGGTGTGCTTTCCTGTGGCAAGGAAACTGCTTTCATTCCTTAGGTTGCACCTTGGCTCAGAACTGCCCTATCCCAAGGATTCAGGGTTGTGCAGCCCGATTAGTTGAGATCAGCCCTTCTGGCTCTTCCATGGATGAAACCAACTGAGCAAAGAGCCGTTCTAAGCTGGGGACCATGGTGTCTTTCCTTAATCTACACAGAAACAGCATTCTGAGTGAGACGAGCTGCTGGCGTTTGGTAGCAAAATCTCCTATTCTGGAGAGAAACATTTCATTGTAAGCGGGTGGCATCAGCCTTGTCACATTTTCTCAAGTGGATATAAAGGAGGGCAGTCAATAGGCGTCACCCTCCAAGCCATTCCAATTTCATAGAGAAAACTCCAGGCCTTGCTGTGCTTTCCTGTGGTAAGGAAACTGCTTTCATTCCTCAGGTGGCACTTTGGTTCAGAACTGCCCTACCCCAAGGATTCATGGATGTGCAGCCCGATTGGTTGAGATCAGCCCTTCTGGTTCTCTCATGGATGAAACCATCTGGGCAAAGAGCCATTCTAAGCTGCGGACCATGGTGTCTTTCCCTAGTCTACACAGAAACAGCATTCTTAGGGAGACGAGCTGCTGGCGTTGGTAGCACAATCTCCTATTCTGAAGAGAAACATATCGTTGTAAGTGGGTTGCATCAGCCTTGCCACATTTTCTCAACTGGCTATAAAGGAGGGCAGTCAGTTGGCGGAATTACTTTAGGCACTGCTTCCAAGGCTGGAAACTTTGCTTTCATTCCTTAGGTGGCACACTGGCTCAGTAGTGCCAACCCCAAGGATTCAGGGATGTGCAGCCTGTATAGTTGAGATCAGCCATTCTGGTTCTCTCATGGATGAAACCATCTGGGCAAAGAGCCGTTCTAAGCTGCGGACCATGGTGTCTTTCCCTACTCTACACAGAAACAGCACCCTGAGGGAGACGACCTGCTGGCGTTTGACAGCAAAATCTCCTATTCTGAAGAGAAACATTTCGTTGTAATAGGGTTCCATCAACCTTGCCACATTTTCTCAAATGGCTATAAAGTAGGGCAGTCATTTAGCAGACTTACTTGAGACACTGCTTCCCAGGCTGGAAACTTTGCTTTCATTCCTTAGGTGGCACTTCAGCTCGGAATGCCTACCCCAAGGATTCAGGTATGTGCAGCCCGATTAGTAGCGATCAGCCCTTCTTGCTCTTTCATGGATGAAAGCAACTGGGCAAGAGCCGTTCTAAGCTGGGGACCTTCGGGTCTTTCCCTAGTCTACACAGAAACAGCACTCTGAGGGAGACGAGCTGCTGGCGTTTGATAGCAAAATCTCCTATTCTGAAGAGAAACATTTCGTTGTAATAGGGTTCCATCAACCTTGCCACATTTTCTCAAATGGCTATAAAGGAGGGCAGTCTTTTAGCAGACTTACTTCAGGCCCTGCTTCCCAGGCTGTAAACTTTGCTTTCATTCCTTAGGTGGCACATTGGCTCAGGACTGCCCTACCCCAAGTATTCAGGGATTTGTAGCCCGATTATTTGAGATCAGCCCTTCTGGCTCTTTCATGGATGAAACCAACTGGGCAAAGAGCCGTTCTAAGCTGGGGACCATAGTGTCTTTCCCTAGTTTACACAGAACAGCACGCTGAGGGAGACGAGCTGTTGGCATTTGAAAGAAAAATCTCCTATTCTGAAGAGAAACATTTCGTTGTAAGCGGGTTGCATCAGTCTTTCCACATTTTCTCAACTGGCTATAAATGAGGGCAGTCAGTAGGCCTCACCCTTCAAGCCCACTCCAATTTCATAGAGAAATCAACATGCCTCGGTGTGCTTTCCTGTGGCAGGAAATTTGCTTTCATTCCTTAGGTGGCCCTTTGGCTCAGAACAGCCCTCCCAGAAGGATTCAGGGATATTCAGCCCGATTAGTTGAGATCAGCCCTTCTCTCACTTTCATGGATGAAACCAACTGGGCAAAGAGCCGTTCTAAGCTGGGGACCATGGTGTCTTTCCATAGTCTACACTGAAACAGCACCCTGAGGGAGACGAGCTGCTGGCGTTTGGTAGCAAAATCTCCTATTCTGAAGAGAAACATTTCGTTGTAAGCGGGTTGCATCAGCCTTTCCACATTTTCTCAACTGGCTCTAAAGGAGGGCAGTCAGTTGGCAGACTTACTTGAGGCACTGCTTCCAAGGCTGGAAACTTTGCTTTCATTCCTTAGGTGGCACACTGACTCAGTAATGCCTACCCCAAGGATTCAGATATGTGCAGCCTGTATACTTGAGATCAGCCCTTCTGGTTCTCTGATGGATGAAACCATCTGGGCAAAGAGCCGTTCTAAGCTGGGGACTATGGTGTCTTTCCCTAGTCTACACAGAAACAGCATCCTGAGGGAGACGAGCTGCTGGCGTTTGATAGCAAAATCTCCTATTCTGAAGAGAAATATTTCGTTGTAAGAGGGTTCCATCAGCCTTGCCACATTTTCTCAAATGGCTATAAAGTAGGGCAGTCATTTAGCAGACCTACTTGAGACCCCGCTTCCCAGGCTGGAAACTTTGCTTTCATTCCTTAGGTGGCACATTGTCTCAGGAGTGCCTACCCCAAGGATTCAGGATGTGCAGCCCGATTAGTAGAGATCAGCCCTTCTGGCTATTTAATGGATGAAATCAACTGGGCAAAGAGCCGTTCTAAGCTGGGGACCATGGTGTCTTTCCCTAGTCTACACAGAAACAGCACCCTGAGGGAGACGAGCTGCTGGCGTTTGGTAGCACAATCTCCTATTCTGAAGAGAAACATTTCGTTGTAAGCGGGTTGCATTAGCCTTGCCACATTTTCTCAACTGGCTATAAAGGAGGGCAGTCAGTAGGCCTCACCCTTCAAACCCACTTCAATTTCATAGAGAAATCAAGAGGCCTCGGTGTGCTTTCCTGTGGCAGGAGATTTGCTTTCATTCCTTAGGTTGCCCTTTGGCTCAGAACAGCCCTCCCAGAAGGATTCAGGGATGTGCAGCCCGATTAGTTGAGATCAGCCCTTCTGGCTCTTTCATGGATGAAACCAACTGGGCAAAGAGCCGTTTTAAGCTGGGGACCATGTTGTCTTTCCCTAGTTTACACAGAAACAGCACCCTGAGGGAGAAGAGCTGCTGGCGTTTGGTAGCAAAATCTCCTATTCTGAAGAGAAACATTTCGTTGTAAGCAGGTTGCATCAGCCTTGTCACATTTTCTCAATTGGCTATAAAGGAGGGCACTCAGCTGACAGACTTACTTCGGGCACTGCTTCCCAGGCCTGAAACTTTGCTTTCATTCCTTAGGTGGCACATTGGCTCAGGAGTGCCTACCAAAAGGATTCAGGGATGTGCAGCCCGCTTAGTAGAGGTCAGCCCTTCTCTCTCTTTCATAGATGAAACCAACGGACAAAGAGCCGTTTTAAGCTGGGGACCTTCGTGTCTTTCCCTAGTCTACACAGAAACAGTACTCTGAGGGAGACGAGCTGCTGGTGTTTGATAGCAAAATCTCCTATTCTGAAGAGAAACATTTCGTTGTAAGCGGGTTGCATCAGCCTTGTCACATTTTCTCAAGTGGATATAAAGGAGGGCAGTCAATAGGCGTCACCCTCCAAGCCCACTCCAATTTCATAGAGAAAACTCCAGGCCTTGCTGTGCTTTCCTGTGGCAAGGAAACTTCTTTTATTCCTCAGGTGGCACTTTGGCTCAGAACAGCCCTACCCCAGGGATTCACGGATTTGCAGCCCGATTGGTTGAGATCAGCCCTTATGGTTGTCTCATGGATGAAACCATCTGGGAAAAGAGCCATTCTTACCTGGGGACCATGGTGTCTTTCCCTAGTCTACACAGAAACACCATTCTTAGGGAGAGGAGCTGCTGGCGCTGGTGGCACAATCTCCTATTCTGAAGAGAAACATTTCGTTGTAAGTGGGTTGCGTCAGCCTTGCCACATTTTCTCAACTGGCTATAAAGGAGGGCAGTCAGTAGGCCTCACCCTTCAAGCCGACTCCAATTTCATTGAGAAATCAACAGGCCTCGGTGTGCTTTCCTGTGGCAGGAAATTTGCTTTCATTCCTTAGGTGGCCCTTTGGCTCAGAACAGCCCTCCCAGAAGGATTCAGGGATGTGCAGCCCGATTAGTTGAGATCAGCCCTTCTGGCTCTTTCATGGATGAAACCAAGTTGGCAAAGAGCATTCTACGCTGGGGACCATGGTGTCTTTCCTTAGTCTACACAGAAACAGCACTCTGAGTGAGACGAGCTGCTGGCGTTTGGTAGCAAAATCTCCTATTCTGGAGCAAAACATTTCGTTGTAAGCGGGTTGCATCAGCCTTGTCACATTTTCTCAACTGGATATAAAGGAGGGCAGTCAATAGGCGTCACCCTCCAAGCCCACTCCAATTTCATAGAGAAAACTCCAGGCCTTGCTGTGCTTTCCTGTGGCAAGGAAACTGCTTTCATTCCTCAGGTGACACTTTGGCTCAGACCTGCCCTACCCCAAGGATTCACGGATGTGCAGCACGATTAGTTGAGATCAGCCCTTCTGGTTCTCTCATGGATGAAACCATGTGGGCAAAGAGCCATTCTAAGCTGGGGACCATGGTGTCTTTCCCTAGTCTACACAGAAACAGCATTCTTAGGGAGACGAGCTGCTGGAGTTTGGTAGCAGAATCTCCTATTCTGAAGAGTAACACTTCGTTGTAAGCGGGTTGCATCAGCCTTGCCACATTTTATCAGTTGGCTATAAAGGAGGGCAGTCATTTAGCAGACTTACTTGAGACTCTGCTTCCCAGGCTGGAAACTTTGCTTTCATTCCTTAGGTGGCACATTGGCTCAGGACTGCCTTAACCCAAGTATTCAGGGATTTGCAGTCCGATTAGTTGAGATCGGCCTTTCTGGCTCTTTAATGGATGAAACCAACTGGGCAAAGAGACGTTCTAAGCTGGGGACCATGGTGTCTTTCCCTAGTCTACATAGAAATAGCACTCTGAGGGAGACGAGCTGCTGGCGTTTGGTAGCACAATCTCCTATTCTGCAGTGAAACATTTCATTGTAAGCGGGATGCATCAGTCTTGCCACATTTTCTCAACTGGATATAAAGGAGGGCAGTCAATAGGCGTCACCCTCCAAGCCCACTCCAATTTCATAGAGAAAACTCCAGGCCTTGCTGTGCTTTCCTGTGGCAAGGAAACTGCTTTCATTCCTCAGGTGACACTTTGGCTCAGAACTGCCCTACCCCAAGCATTCACGGATGTGCAGCACGATTAGTTGAGATCAGCCCTTCTGGTTCTCTCATGGATGAAACCATCTGGGCAAAGAGCCGTTCTAAGATGGGGACCTTGGTGCCTTTCCCTAGTCTACACAGAAACAGCATTCTGAGGGAGAGGAGCTGCTGGCGTTTGGTAGCGCAATATCCTATTCTGAAGAGAAACATTTCGTTGTAAGCGGGTTGCATCAGCCTTGCCACATTTTCTCAACTGGCTATAAAGGAGGGCAGTCAGTAGGCCTCACCCTTCAAGCCCACTCCTATTTCATAGAGAAATCAACAGGCCTCGGTGTGCTTTCCTGTGGCAGGAAATTTGCTTTCATTCCTTAGGTGGCCCTTTGGCTCAGAACAGCCCTCCCAGAAGGATTCCGGGATGTGCAGCCCGATTAGTTGAGATCAGCCCTTCTGGCTCTTTCATGGATGAGACCAACTGGGCAAAGAGCCGTTCTAAGCTGGGGACCATGGTGTCTTTCCCTAGTCTACACAGAAACAGCACTCTGAGGGAGACGAGCTGGTGGCGTTTGGTAGTAAAATCTCCTATTCTGAAGAGAAACATTTCGTTGTAAGCGGGTTTCATCAGACTTGCCACATTTTCTCAACTGGCTATAAAGGAGGGCAGTCAGTTCGCCAGCTTATTTGAGGCCCTGCTTCCCAGGCTGGAAACTTTGCTTTCATTCCTTAGGTGGCACATTGCCTCAGGAGTGTCTACCCCAAGGATTCAGGGATGTGCAGCCCGATTAGTAGAGATCAGGTTTCTGGATCTTTCATGGATGAAGCCAACTGGGCAAAGAGCCATTCTAAGCTCGGGACCATGCTGTCTTTCCTTAGACTGCACAGAAACAGCACTCTGAGTGAGAGGAGCTGCTGGCGTTTGGTAGCAAAATCTCCTATTGTGAAGAGAAACATTTCGTTGTAAGCGGGTTGCCTCAGCCTTGTCACATTTTCTCAACTGGATATAAAGGAGGGCAGTCAGTAGGCGTCACCTTTGAAACCCACTCCAATTTCATAGAGAAAATGCCAGGCCTTGGTGTGCTTTCCTGTGGCAAGGAAACTGCTTTCATTCCTTAGGTTGCACCTTGGCTCAGAACTGCCCTATCCCAAGGATTCAGGGATGTGCAGCCCGATTAGTTGAGATCAGCCCTTCTGGCTCTTCCATGGATGAAACCAACTGAGCAAAGAGCCGTTCTAAGCTGGGGACCATGGTGTCTTTCCTTAATCTACACAGAAACAGCATTCTGAGTGAGACGAGCTGCTGGCGTTTGGTAGCAAAATCTCCTATTCTGGAGAGAAACATTTCATTGTAAGCGGGTGGCATCAGCCTTGTCACATTTTCTCAAGTGGATATAAAGGAGGGCAGTCAATAGGCGTCACCCTCCAAGCCATTCCAATTTCATAGAGAAAACTCCAGGCCTTGCTGTGCTTTCCTGTGGTAAGGAAACTGCTTTCATTCCTCAGGTGGCACTTTGGTTCAGAACTGCCCTACCCCAAGGATTCATGGATGTGCAGCCCGATTGGTTGAGATCAGCCCTTCTGGTTCTCTCATGGATGAAACCATCTGGGCAAAGAGCCATTCTAAGCTGGGGACCATGGTGTCTTTCCCTAGTCTACACAGAAACAGCATTCTTAGGGAGACGAGCTGCTGGCGTTGGTAGCACAATCTCCTATTCTGAAGAGAAACATATCGTTGTAAGTGGGTTGCATCAGCCTTGCCACATTTTCTCAACTGGCTATAAAGGAGGGCAGTCAGTTGGCGGAATTACTTTAGGCACTGCTTCCAAGGCTGGAAACTTTGCTTTCATTCCTTAGGTGGCACACTGGCTCAGTAGTGCCAACCCCAAGGATTCAGGGATGTGCAGCCTGTATAGTTGAGATCAGCCATTCTGGTTCTCTCATGGATGAAACCATCTGGGCAAAGAGCCGTTCTAAGCTGCGGACCATGGTGTCTTTCCCTACTCTACACAGAAACAGCACCCTGAGGGAGACGACCTGCTGGCGTTTGACAGCAAAATCTCCTATTCTGAAGAGAAACATTTCGTTGTAATAGGGTTCCATCAACCTTGCCACATTTTCTCAAATGGCTATAAAGTAGGGCAGTCATTTAGCAGACTTACTTGAGACACTGCTTCCCAGGCTGGAAACTTTGCTTTCATTCCTTAGGTGGCACTTCGGCTCGGAATGCCTACCCCAAGGATTCAGGTATGTGCAGGCCGATTAGTAGCGATCAGCCCTTCTTGCTCTTTCATGGATGAAAGCAACTGGGCAAGAGCCGTTCTAAGCTGGGGACCTTCGGGTCTTTCCCTAGTCTACACAGAAACAGCACTCTGAGGGAGACGAGCTGCTGGCGTTTGATAGCAAAATCTCCTATTCTGAAGAGAAACATTTCGTTGTAATAGGGTTCCATCAACCTTGCCACATTTTCTCAAATGGCTATAAAGGAGGGCAGTCTTTTAGCAGACTTACTTCAGGCCCTGCTTCCCAGGCTGTAAACTTTGCTTTCATTCCTTAGGTGGCACATTGGCTCAGGACTGCCCTACCCCAAGTATTCAGGGATTTGTAGCCCGATTATTTGAGATCAGCCCTTCTGGCTCTTTCATGGATGAAACCAACTGGGCAAAGAGCCGTTCTAAGCTGGGGACCATAGTGTCTTTCCCTAGTTTACACAGAACAGCACGCTGAGGGAGACGAGCTGTTGGCGTTTGAAAGAAAAATCTCCTATTCTGAAGAGAAACATTTTGTTGTAAGCGGGTTGCATCAGTCTTTCCACATTTTCTCAACTGGCTATAAATGAGGGCAGTCAGTAGGCCTCACCCTTCAAGCCCACTCCAATTTCATAGAGAAATCAACATGCCTCGGTGTGCTTTCCTGTGGCAGGAAATTTGCTTTCATTCCTTAGGTGGCCCTTTGGCTCAGAACAGCCCTCCCAGAAGGATTCAGGGATATTCAGCCCGATTAGTTGAGATCAGCCCTTCTCTCACTTTCATGGATGAAACCAACTGGGCAAAGAGCCGTTCTAAGCTGGGGACCATGGTGTCTTTCCCTAGTCTACACTGAAACAGCACCCTGAGGGAGACGAGCTGCTGGCGTTTGGTAGCAAAATCTCCTATTCTGAAGAGAAACATTTCGTTGTAAGCGGGTTGCATCAGCCTTTCCACATTTTCTCAACTGGCTCTAAAGGAGGGCAGTCAGTTGGCAGACTTACTTGAGGCACTGCTTCCAAGGCTGGAAACTTTGCTTTCATTCCTTAGGTGGCACACTGACTCAGTAATGCCTACCCCAAGGATTCAGATATGTGCAGCCTGTATACTTGAGATCAGCCCTTCTGGTTCTCTGATGGATGAAACCATCTGGGCAAAGAGCCGTTCTAAGCTGGGGACTATGGTGTCTTTCCCTAGTCTACACAGAAACAGCATCCTGAGGGAGACGAGCTGCTGGCGTTTGATAGCAAAATCTCCTATTCTGAAGAGAAATATTTCGTTGTAAGAGGGTTCCATCAACCTTGCCACATTTTCTCAAATGGCTATAAAGTAGGGCAGTCATTTAGCAGACTTACTTGAGACCCCGCTTCCCAGGCTGGAAACTTTGCTTTCATTCCTTAGGTGGCACATTGTCTCAGGAGTGCCTACCCCAAGGATTCAGGATGTGCAGCCCGATTAGTAGAGATCAGCCCTTCTGGCTATTTAATGGATGAAATCAACTGGGCAAAGAGCCGTTCTAAGCTGGGGACCATGGTGTCTTTCCCTAGTCTACACAGAAACAGCACCCTGAGGGAGACGAGCTGCTGGCGTTTGGTAGCACAATCTCCTATTCTGAAGAGAAACAATTCGTTGTAAGCGGGTTGCATTAGCCTTGCCACATTTTCTCAACTGGCTATAAAGGAGGGCAGTCAGTAGGCCTCACCCTTCAAACCCACTTCAATTTCATAGAGAAATCAAGAGGCCTCGGTGTGCTTTCCTGTGGCAGGAGATTTGCTTTCATTCCTTAGGTTGCCCTTTGGCTCAGAACAGCCCTCCCAGAAGGATTCAGGGATGTGCAGCCCGATTAGTTGAGATCAGCCCTTCTGGCTCTTTCATGGATGAAACCAACTGGGCAAAGAGCCGTTTTAAGCTGGGGACCATGTTGTCTTTCCCTAGTTTACACAGAAACAGCACCCTGAGGGAGAAGAGCTGCTGGCGTTTGGTAGCAAAATCTCCTATTCTGAAGAGAAACATTTCGTTGTAAGCAGGTTGCATCAGCCTTGTCACATTTTCTCAATTGGCTATAAAGGAGGGCACTCAGCTGACAGACTTACTTCGGGCACTGCTTCCCAGGCCTGAAACTTTGCTTTCATTCCTTAGGTGGCACATTGGCTCAGGAGTGCCTACCAAAAGGATTCAGGGATGTGCAGCCCGCTTAGTAGAGGTCAGCCCTTCTCTCTCTTTCATAGATGAAACCAACGGACAAAGAGCCGTTTTAAGCTGGGGACCTTCGTGTCTTTCCCTAGTCTACACAGAAACAGTACTCTGAGGGAGACGAGCTGCTGGTGTTTGATAGCAAAATCTCCTATTCTGAAGAGAAACATTTCGTTGTAAGCGGGTTGCATCAGCCTTGTCACATTTTCTCAAGTGGATATAAAGGAGGGCAGTCAATAGGCGTCACCCTCCAAGCCCACTCCAATTTCATAGAGAAAACTCCAGGCCTTGCTGTGCTTTCCTGTGGCAAGGAAACTTCTTTTATTCCTCAGGTGGCACTTTGGCTCAGAACAGCCCTACCCCAGGGATTCACGGATTTGCAGCCCGATTGGTTGAGATCAGCCCTTATGGTTGTCTCATGGATGAAACCATCTGGGAAAAGAGCCATTCTTACCTGGGGACCATGGTGTCTTTCCCTAGTCTACACAGAAACACCATTCTTAGGGAGAGGAGCTGCTGGCGCTGGTGGCACAATCTCCTATTCTGAAGAGAAACATTTCGTTGTAAGTGGGTTGCATCAGCCTTGCCACATTTTCTCAACTGGCTATAAAGGAGGGCAGTCAGTAGGCCACACCCTTCAAGCCGACTCCAATTTCATTGAGAAATCAACAGGCCTCGGTGTGCTTTCCTGTGGCAGGAAATTTGCTTTCATTCCTTAGGTGGCCCTTTGGCTCAGAACAGCCCTCCCAGAAGGATTCAGGGATGTGCAGCCCGATTAGTTGAGATCAGCCCTTCTGGCTCTTTCATGGATGAAACCAAGTTGGCAAAGAGCATTCTACGCTGGGGACCATGGTGTCTTTCCTTAGTCTACACAGAAACAGCACTCTGAGTGAGACGAGCTGCTGGCGTTTGGTAGCAAAATCTCCTATTCTGGAGCAAAACATTTCGTTGTAAGCGGGTTGCATCAGCCTTGTCACATTTTCTCAACTGGATATAAAGGAGGGCAGTCAATAGGCGTCACCCTCCAAGCCCACTCCAATTTCATAGAGAAAACTCCAGGCCTTGCTGTGCTTTCCTGTGGCAAGGAAACTGCTTTCATTCCTCAGGTGACACTTTGGCTCAGACTTGCCCTACCCCAAGGATTCACGGATGTGCAGCACGATTAGTTGAGATCAGCCCTTCTGGTTCTCTCATGGATGAAACCATCTGGGCAAAGAGCCATTCTAAGCTGGGGACCATGGTGTCTTTCCCTAGTCTACACAGAAACAGCATTCTTAGGGAGACGAGCTGCTGGAGTTTGGTAGCAGAATCTCCTATTCTGAAGAGTAACACTTCGTTGTAAGCGGGTTGCATCAGCCTTGCCACATTTTATCAGTTGGCTATAAAGGAGGGCAGTCATTTAGCAGACTTACTTGAGACTCTGCTTCCCAGGCTGGAAACTTTGCTTTCATTCTTTAGGTGGCACATTGGCTCAGGACTGCCTTAACCCAAGTATTCAGGGATTTGCAGTCCGATTAGTTGAGATCGGCCTTTCTGGCTCTTTAATGGATGAAACCAACTGGGCAAAGAGACGTTCTAAGCTGGGGACCATGGTGTCTTTCCCTAGTCTACATAGAAATAGCACTCTGAGGGAGACGAGCTGCTGGCGTTTGGTAGCACAATTTCCTATTCTGCAGTGAAACATTTCGTTGTAAGCGGGATGCATCAGTCTTGCCACATTTTCTCAACTGGATATAAAGGAGGGCAGTCAATAGGCGTCACCCTCCAAGCCCACTCCAATTTCATAGAGAAAACTCCAGGCCTTGCTGTGCTTTCCTGTGGCAAGGAAACTGCTTTCATTCCTCAGGTGACACTTTGGCTCAGAACTGCCCTACCCCAAGCATTCACGGATGTGCAGCACGATTAGTTGATATCAGCCCTTCTGGTTCTCTCATGGATGAAACCATCTGGGCAAAGAGCCTTTCTAAGATGGGGACCATGGTGCCTTTCCCTAGTCTACACAGAAACAGCATTCTGAGGGAGAGGAGCTGCTGGCGTTTGGTAGCACAATATCCTATTCTGAAGAGAAACATTTCGTTGTAAGCGGGTTGCATCAGCCTTGCCACATTTTCTCAACTGGCTATAAAGGAGGGCAGTCAGTAGGCCTCACCCTTCAAGCCCACTCCTATTTCATAGAGAAATCAACAGGCCTCGGTGTGCTTTCCTGTGGCAGGAAATTTGCTTTCATTCCTTAGGTGGCCCTTTGGCTCAGAACAGCCCTCCCAGAAGGATTCGGGGATGTGCAGCCCGATTAGTTGAGATCAGCCCTTCTGGTTCTCTCATGGATGAAAGCAACTGGGCAAGAGCCGTTCTAAGCTGGGGACCTTCGGGTCTTTCCCTAGTCTACACAGAAACAGCACTCTGAGGGAGACGAGCTGCTGGCGTTTGATAGCAAAATCTCCTATTCTGAAGAGAAACATTTTGTTGTAAGAGGGTTTCATCAGCCTTGCCACATTTTCTCAAATGGCTATAAAGGAGGGCAGTCTTTTAGCAGACTTACTTCAGGCCCTGCTTCCCAGGCTGTAAACTTTGCTTTCATTCCTTAGGTGGCACATTGGCTCAGGACTGCCCTACCCCAAGTATTCAGGGATTTGTAGCCCGATTAGTTGAGATCAGCCCTTCTGGCTCTCTCATGGATGAAACCAACTGGGCAAAGAGCCGTTCTAAGCTGGGGACCATAGTGTCTTTCCCTAGTTTACACAGAACAGCACGCTGAGGGAGACGAGCTGTTGGCGTTTGAAAGAAAAATCTCCTATTCTGAAGAGAAACATTTCGTTGTAAGCGGGTTGCATCAGTCTTTCCACATTTTCTCAACTGGCTATAAATGAGGGCAGTCAGTAGGCCTCACCCTTCAAGCCCACTCCAATTTCATAGAGAAATCAACATGCCTCGGTGTGCTTTCCTGTGGCAGGAAATTTGCTTTCATTCCTTAGGTGGCCCTTTGGCTCAGAACAGCCCTCCCAGAAGGATTCAGGGATATTCAGCCCGATTAGTTGAGATCAGCCCTTCTCTCACTTTCATGGATGAAACCAACTGGGCAAAGAGCCGTTCTAAGCTGGGGACCATGGTGTCTTTCCCTAGTCTACACTGAAACAGCACCCTGAGGGAAACGAGCTGCTGGCGTTTGGTAGCAAAATCTCCTATTCTGAAGAGAAACATTTCGTTGTAAGCGGGTTGCATCAGCCTTTCCACATTTTCTCAACTGGCTCTAAAGGAGGGCAGTCAGTTGGCAGACTTACTTGAGGCACTGCTTCCAAGGCTGGGAACTTTGCTTTCATTCCTTAGGTGGCACACTGGCTCAGTAGTGCCTACCCCAAGGATTCAGTGATGTGCAGCCCGATTAGTTGAGATCAGCCCTTCTGGTTCTCTCATGGACGAAACCATCTGGGCAATGAGCTGTTCTAAGTTGGGGACCATGGTGTCTTTCCCTAGTCTACACAGAAACAGCATTCTGAGTGAGAAGAGCTGCTGGCGTTTGGTAGCACAATCTCCTATTCTGAAGAGAAACATTTCGTTGTAAGCGTGTTGCATCAGCCTTGCCACATTTTCTCAACTGGCTATGAAAGAGTGTAGTCATTTAGCAGACTTACTTGAGACCCTGCTTCCCAGGCAGGAAACTTTGCTTTCATTCCTTAGGTGGCCTTTTGGCTCAGAACAGCCCTCCCAGAAGGAATCAGGGATTTCCAGCCGGATTAGTTGAGATCAGCCCTTCTGGCTCTTTCATGGATGAAACCAACTGGGCAAAGAGCCATTCTAAGCTGGGGACCATGATGTCTTTCCTTAATCTACACAGAAACAGCATTGTGAGTGAGACGAGCTGCTGGCGTTTGGTAGCAAAATCTCCTATTCTGGAGAGAAACATTTCGTTGTAAGCGGGTTGCATCACCCTTGTCACATTTTCTCAACTGGATATAAAGGAGGGCAGTCAATAGGCGTCACCCTCCAAGCCCACTCCAATTTCACAGAGAAAACTCCAGGCCTTGCTGTGCTTTCCTGTGGCATGGAAACTGCTTTCATTCCTCAGGTGGCACTTTGGCTCAGAACTGCCCTACCCCAAGGATTCACGGATGTGCAGCCCGATTGGTTGAGATCAGCCCTTCTGGTTCTCTCATGGATGAAACCCTCTGTGAAAGGAGCCATTCTAAGCTGGGGACCATGGTGTCTTTCCCTAGTCTACACAGAAACAGCATTCTTAGGGAGACGAGCTGCTGGCGTTGGTAACACAATCTCCTATTCTAAAGAGAAACATTTCGTTGTAAGCGGGTTGCATCAGCCTTGCCACATTTTATCAGTTGGCTATAAAGGAGGGCAGTCATTTAGCAGACTTACTTGAGACTCTGCTTCCCAGGCTGGAAACTTTGCTTTCATTCCTTAGGTGGCACATTGGCTCAGGACTGCCTTAACCCAAGTATTCAGGGATTTGCAGTCCGATTAGTTGAGATCGGGCTTTCTGGCTCTTTAATGGATGAAACCAACTGGGCAAAGAGACGTTCTAAGCTGGGGACCATGGTGTCTTTCCCTAGTCTACATAGAAATAGCACTCTGAGGGAGACGAGCTGCTGGCGTTTGGTAGCACAATCTCCTATTCTGCAGTGAAACATTTCATTGTAAGCGGGATGCATCAGTCTTGCCACATTTTCTCAACTGGATATAAAGGAGGGCAGTCAATAGGCGTCACCCTCCAAGCCCACTCCAATTTCATAGAGAAAACTCCAGGCCTTGCTGTGCTTTCCTGTGGCAAGGAAACTGCTTTCATTCCTCAGGTGACACTTTGGCTCAGAACTGCCCTACCCCAAGCATTCACGGATGTGCAGCACGATTAGTTGAGATCAGCCCTTCTGGTTCTCTCATGGATGAAACCATCTGGGCAAAGAGCCGTTCTAAGATGGGGACCATGGTGCCTTTCCCTAGTCTACACAGAAACAGCATTCTGAGGGAGAGGAGCTGCTGGCGTTTGGTAGCACAATATCCTATTCTGAAGAGAAACATTTCGTTGTAAGCGGGTTGCATCAGCCTTGCCACATTTTCTCAACTGGCTATAAAGGAGGGCAGTCAGTAGGCCTCACCCTTCAAGCCCACTCCTATTTCATAGAGAAATCAACAGGCCTCGGTGTGCTTTCCTGTGGCAGGAAATTTGCTTTCATTCCTTAGGTGGCCCTTTGGCTCAGAACAGCCCTCCCAGAAGGATTCCGGGATGTGCAGCCCGATTAGTTGAGATCAGCCCTTCTGGCTCTTTCATGGATGAGACCAACTGGGCAAAGAGCCGTTCTAAGCTGGGGACCATGGTGTCTTTCCCTAGTCTACACAGAAACAGCACTCTGAGGGAGACGAGCTGGTGGCGTTTGGTAGTAAAATCTCCTATTCTGAAGAGAAACATTTCGTTGTAAGCGGGTTTCATCAGACTTGCCACATTTTCTCAACTGGCTATAAAGGAGGGCAGTCAGTTCGCAGGCTTATTTGAGGCCCTGCTTCCCAGGCTGGAAACTTTGCTTTCATTCCTTAGGTGGCACATTGTCTCAGGAGTGCCTACCCCAAGGATTCAGGATGTGCAGCCCGATTAGTAGAGATCAGCCCTTCTGGCTATTTAATGGATGAAATCAACTGGGCAAAGAGCCGTTCTAAGCTGGGGACCATGGTGTCTTTCCCTAGTCTACACAGAAACAGCACCCTGAGGGAGACGAGCTGCTGGCGTTTGGTAGCACAATCTCCTATTCTGAAGAGAAACAATTCGTTGTAACCGGGTTGCATTAGCCTTGCCACATTTTCTCAACTGGCTATAAAGGAGGGCAGTCAGGAGGCCTCACCCTTCAAACCCACTTCAATTTCATAGAGAAATCAAGAGGCCTCGGTGTGCTTTCCTGTGGCAGGAGATTTGCTTTCATTCCTTAGTTTGCCCTTTGGCTCAGAACAGCCCTCCCAGAAGGATTCAGGGATGTGCAGCCCGATTAGTTGAGATCAGCCCTTCTGGCTCTTTCATGGATGAAACCAACTGGGCAAAGAGCCGTTTTAAGCTGGGGACCATGTTGTCTTTCCCTAGTTTACACAGAAACAGCACCCTGAGGGAGAAGAGCTGCTGGCGTTTGGTAGCAAAATCTCCTATTCTGAAGAGAAACATTTCGTTGTAAGCAGGTTGCATCAGCCTTGTCACATTTTCTCAATTGGCTATAAAGGAGGGCACTCAGCTGACAGACTTACTTCGGGCACTGCTTCCCAGGCCTGAAACTTTGCTTTCATTCCTTAGGTGGCACATTGGCTCAGGAGTGCCTACCAAAAGGATTCAGGGATGTGCAGCCCGCTTAGTAGAGGTCAGCCCTTCTCTCTCTTTCATAGATGAAACCAACGGACAAAGAGCCGTTTTAAGCTGGGGACCTTCGTGTCTTTCCCTAGTCTACACAGAAACAGTACTCTGAGGGAGACGAGCTGCTGGTGTTTGATAGCAAAATCTCCTATTCTGAAGAGAAACATTTCGTTGTAAGCGGGTTGCATCAGCCTTGTCACATTTTCTCAAGTGGATATAAAGGAGGGCAGTCAATAGGCGTCACCCTCCAAGCCCACTCCAATTTCATAGAGAAAACTCCAGGCCTTGCTGTGCTTTCCTGTGGCAAGGAAACTTCTTTTATTCCTCAGGTGGCACTTTGGCTCAGAACAGCCCTACCCCAGGGATTCACGGATTTGCAGCCCGATTGGTTGAGATCAGCCCTTATGGTTGTCTCATGGATGAAACCATCTGGGAAAAGAGCCATTCTTACCTGGGGACAATGGTGTCTTTCCCTAGTCTACACAGAAACACCATTCTTAGGGAGAGGAGCTGCTGGCGCTGGTGGCACAATCTCCTATTCTGAAGAGAAACATTTCATTGTAAGTGGGTTGCATCAGCCTTGCCACATTTTCTCAACTGGCTATAAAGGAGGGCAGTCAGTAGGCCTCACCCTTCAAGCCGACTCCAATTTCATTGAGAAATCAACAGGCCTCGGTGTGCTTTCCTGTGGCAGGAAATTTGCTTTCATTCCTTAGGTGGCCCTTTGGCTCAGAACAGCCCTCCCAGAAGGATTCAGGGATGTGCAGCCCGATTAGTTGAGATCAGCCCTTCTGGCTCTTTCATGGATGAAACCAAGTTGGCAAAGAGCATTCTACGCTGGGGACCATGGTGTCTTTCCTTAGTCTACACAGAAACAGCACTCTGAGTGAGACGAGCTGCTGGCGTTTGGTAGCAAAATCTCCTATTCTGGAGCAAAACATTTCGTTGTAAGCGGGTTGCATCAGCCTTGTCACATTTTCTCAACTGGATATAAAGGAGGGCAGTCAATAGGCGTCACCCTCCAAGCCCACTCCAATTTCATAGAGAAAACTCCAGGCCTTGCTGTGCTTTCCTGTGGCAAGGAAACTGCTTTCATTCCTCAGGTGACACTTTGGCTCAGACCTGCCCTACCCCAAGGATTCACGGATGTGCAGCACGATTAGTTGAGATCAGCCCTTCTGGTTCTCTCATGGATGAAACCATCTGGGCAAAGAGCCATTCTAAGCTGGGGACCATGGTGTCTTTCCCTAGTCTACACAGAAACAGCATTCTTAGGGAGACGAGCTGCTGGAGTTTGGTAGCAGAATCTCCTATTCTGAAGAGTAACACTTCGTTGTAAGCGGGTTGCATCAGCCTTGCCACATTTTATCAGTTGGCTATAAAGGAGGGCAGTCATTTAGCAGACTTACTTGAGACTCTGCTTCCCAGGCTGGAAACTTTGCTTTCATTCCTTAGGTGGCACATTGGCTCAGGACTGCCTTAACCCAAGTATTCAGGGATTTGCAGTCCGATTAGTTGAGATCGGCCTTTCTGGCTCTTTAATGGATGAAACCAACTGGGCAAAGAGACGTTCTAAGCTGGGGACCATGGTGTCTTTCCCTAGTCTACATAGAAATAGCACTCTGAGGGAGACGAGCTGCTGGCGTTTGGTAGCACAATCTCCTATTCTGCAGTGAAACATTTCGTTGTAAGCGGGATGCATCAGTCTTGCCACATTTTCTCAACTGGATATAAAGGAGGGCAGTCAATAGGCGTCACCCTCCAAGCCCACTCCAATTTCATAGAGAAAACTCCAGGCCTTGCTGTGCTTTCCTGTGGCAAGGAAACTGCTTTCATTCCTCAGGTGACACTTTGGCTCAGAACTGCCCTACCCCAAGCATTCACGGATGTGCAGCACGATTAGTTGAGATCAGCCCTTCTGGTTCTCTCATGGATGAAACCATCTGGGCAAAGAGCCGTTCTAAGATGGGGACCATGGTGCCTTTCCCTAGTCTACACAGAAACAGCATTCTGAGGGAGAGGAGCTGCTGGCGTTTGGTAGCACAATATCCTATTCTGAAGAGAAACATTTCGTTGTAAGCGGGTTGCATCAGCCTTGCCACATTTTCTCAACTGGCTATAAAGGAGGGCAGTCAGTAGGCCTCACCCTTCAAGCCCACTCCTATTTCATAGAGAAATCAACAGGCCTCGGTGTGCTTTCCTGTGGCAGGAAATTTGCTTTCATTCCTTAGGTGGCCCTGTGGCTCAGAACAGCCCTCCCAGAAGGATTCCGGGATGTGCAGCCCGATTAGTTGAGATCAGCCCTTCTGGCTCTTTCATGGATGAGACCAACTGGGCAAAGAGCCGTTCTAAGCTGGGGACCATGGTGTCTTTCCCTAGTCTACACAGAAACAGCACTCTGAGGGAGACGAGCTGGTGGCGTTTGGTAGTAAAATCTCCTATTCTGAAGAGAAACATTTCGTTGTAAGCGGGTTTCATCAGACTTGCCACATTTTCTCAACTGGCTATAAAGGAGGGCAGTCAGTTCGCAGGCTTATTTGAGGCCCTGCTTCCCAGGCTGGAAACTTTGCTTTCATTCCTTAGGTGGCACATTGTCTCAGGAGTGCCTACCCCAAGGATTCAGGATGTGCAGCCCGATTAGTAGAGATCAGCCCTTCTGGCTATTTAATGGATGAAATCAACTGGGCAAAGAGCCGTTCTAAGCTGGGGACCATGGTGTCTTTCCCTAGTCTACACAGAAACAGCACCCTGAGGGAGACGAGCTGCTGGCGTTTGGTAGCACAATCTCCTATTCTGAAGAGAAACAATTCGTTGTAACCGGGTTGCATTAGCCTTGCCACATTTTCTCAACTGGCTATAAAGGAGGGCAGTCAGGAGGCCTCACCCTTCAAACCCACTAAAATTTCATAGAGAAATCAAGAGGCCTCGGTGTGCTTTCCTGTGGCAGGAGATTTGCTTTCATTCCTTAGGTTGCCCTTTGGCTCAGAACAGCCCTCCCAGAAGGATTCAGGGATGTGCAGCCCGATTAGTTGAGATCAGCCCTTCTGGCTCTTTCATGGATGAAACCAACTGGGCAAAGAGCCGTTTTAAGCTGGGGACCATGTTGTCTTTCCCTAGTTTACACAGAAACAGCACCCTGAGGGAGAAGAGCTGCTGGCGTTTGGTAGCAAAATCTCCTATTCTGAAGAGAAACATTTCGTTGTAAGCAGGTTGCATCAGCCTTGTCACATTTTCTCAATTGGCTATAAAGGAGGGCACTCAGCTGACAGACTTACTTCGGGCACTGCTTCCCAGGCCTGAAACTTTGCTTTCATTCCTTAGGTGGCACATTGGCTCAGGAGTGCCTACCAAAAGGATTCAGGGATGTGCAGCCCGCTTAGTAGAGGTCAGCCCTTCTCTCTCTTTCATAGATGAAACCAACGGACAAAGAGCCGTTTTAAGCTGGGGACCTTCATGTCTTTCCCTAGTCTACACAGAAACAGTACTCTGAGGGAGACGAGCTGCTGGTGTTTGATAGCAAAATCTCCTATTCTGAAGAGAAACATTTCGTTGTAAGCGGGTTGCATCAGCCTTGTCACATTTTCTCAAGTGGATATAAAGGAGGGCAGTCAATAGGCGTCACCCTCCAAGCCCACTCCAATTTCATAGAGAAAACTCCAGGCCTTGCTGTGCTTTCCTGTGGCAAGGAAACTTCTTTTATTCCTCAGGTGGCACTTTGGCTCAGAACAGCCCTACCCCAGGGATTCACGGATTTGCAGCCCGATTGGTTGAGATCAGCCCTTATGGTTGTCTCATGGATGAAACCATCTGGGAAAAGAGCCATTCTTACCTGGGGACCATGGTGTCTTTCCCTAGTCTACACAGAAACACCATTCTTAGGGAGAGGAGCTGCTGGCGCTGGTGGCACAATCTCCTATTCTGAAGAGAAACATTTCGTTGTAAGTGGGTTGCATCAGCCTTGCCACATTTTCTCAACTGGCTATAAAGGAGGGCAGTCAGTAGGCCTCACCCTTCAAGCCGACTCCAATTTCATTGAGAAATCAACAGGCCTCGGTGTGCTTTCCTGTGGCAGGAAATTTGCTTTCATTCCTTAGGTGGCCCTTTGGCTCAGAACAGCCCTCCCAGAAGGATTCAGGGATGTGCAGCCCGATTAGTTGAGATCAGCCCTTCTGGCTCTTTCATGGATGAAACCAACTTGGCAAAGAGCATTCTACGCTGGGGACCATGGTGTCTTTCCTTAGTCTACACAGAAACAGCACTCTGAGTGAGATGAGCTGCTGGCGTTTGGTAGCAAAATCTCCTATTCTGGAGCAAAACATTTCGTTGTAAGCGGGTTGCATCAGCCTTGTCACATTTTCTCAACTGGATATAAAGGAGGGCAGTCAATAGGCGTCACCCTCCAAGCCCACTCCAATTTCATAGAGAAAACTCCAGGCCTTGCTGTGCTTTCCTGTGGCAAGGAAACTGCTTTCATTCCTCAGGTGACACTTTGGCTCAGACCTGCCCTACCCCAAGGATTCACGGATGTGCAGCACGATTAGTTGAGATCAGCCCTTCTGGTTCTCTCATGGATGAAACCATCTGGGCAAAGAGCCATTCTAAGCTGGGGACCATGGTGTCTTTCCCTAGTCTACACAGAAACAGCATTCTTAGGGAGACGAGCTGCTGGAGTTTGGTAGCAGAATCTCCTATTCTGAAGAGTAACACTTCGTTGTAAGTGGGTTGCATCAGCCTTGCCACATTTTATCAGTTGGCTATAAAGGAGGGCAGTCATTTAGCAGACTTACTTGAGACTCTGCTTCCCAGGTTGGAAACTTTGCTTTCATTCTTTAGGTGGCACATTGGCTCAGGACTGCCTTAACCCAAGTATTCAGGGATTTGCAGTCCAATTAGTTGAGATCGGCCTTTCTGGCTCTTTAATGGATGAAACCAACTGGGCAAAGAGACGTTCTAAGCTGGGGACCATGGTGTCTTTCCCTAGTCTACATAGAAATAGCACTCTGAGGGAGACGAGCTGCTGGCGTTTGGTAGCACAATCTCCTATTCTGCAGTGAAACATTTCGTTGTAAGCGGGATGCATCAGTCTTGCCACATTTTCTCAACTGGATATAAAGGAGGGCAGTCAATAGGCGTCACCCTCCAAGCCCACTCCAATTTCATAGAGAAAACTCCAGGCCTTGCTGTGCTTTCCTGTGGCAAGGAAACTGCTTTCATTCCTCAGGTGACACTTTGGCTCAGAACTGCCCTACCCCAAGCATTCACGGATGTGCAGCACGATTAGTTGATATCAGCCCTTCTGGTTCTCTCATGGATGAAACCATCTGGGCAAAGAGCCTTTCTAAGATGGGGACCATGGTGCCTTTCCCTAGTCTACACAGAAACAGCATTCTGAGGGAGAGGAGCTGCTGGCGTTTGGTAGCACAATATCCTATTCTGAAGAGAAACATTTCGTTGTAAGCGGGTTGCATCAGCCTTGCCACATTTTCTCAACTGGCTATAAAGGAGGGCAGTCAGTAGGCCTCACCCTTCAAGCCCACTCCTATTTCATAGAGAAATCAACAGGCCTCGGTGTGCTTTCCTGTGGCAGGAAATTTGCTTTCATTCCTTAGGTGGCCCTTTGGCTCAGAACAGCCCTCCCAGAAGGATTCCGGGATGTGCAGCCCGATTAGTTGAGATCAGCCCTTCTGGCTCTTTCATGGATGAGACCAACTGGGCAAAGAGCCGTTCTAAGCTGGGGACCATGGTGCCTTTCCCTAGTCTACACAGAAAGAGCACTCTGAGGGAGACGAGCTGGTGGCGTTTGGTAGTAACATCTCCTATTCTGAAGAGAAACATTTCGTTGTAAGCGGGTTTCATCAGACTTGCCACATTTTCTCAACTGGCTATAAAGGAGGGCAGTCAGTTCGCCAGCTTATTTGAGGCCCTGCTTCCCAGGCTGGAAACTTTGCTTTCATTCCTTAGGTGGCACATTGCCTCAGGAGTGTCTACCCCAAGGATTCAGGGATGTGCAGCCCGATTAGTAGAGATCAGGTTTCTGGCTCTTTCATGGATGAAGCCAACTGGGCAAAGAGCCATTCTAAGCTCGGGACCATGCTGTCTTTCCTTAGACTGCACAGAAACAGCACTCTGAGTGAGAGGAGCTGCTGGCGTTTGGTAGCAAAATCTCCTATTGTGAAGAGAAACATTTCGTTGTAAGCGGGTTGCCTCAGCCTTGTCACATTTTCTCTACTGGATATAAAGGAGGGCAGTCAGTAGGCGTCACCTTTGAAGCCCACTCCAATTTCATAGAGAAAACGCCAAGCCTTGGTGTGCTTTCCTGTGGCAAGGAAACTGCTTTCATTCCTTAGGTTGCACCTTGGCTCAGAACTGCCCTATCCCAAGGATTCAGGGATGTGCAGCCCGATTAGTTGAGATCAGCCCTTCTGGCTCTTCCATGGATGAAACCAACTGAGCAAAGAGCCGTTCTAAGCTGGGGACCATGGTGTCTTTCCTTAATCTACACAGAAACAGCATTCTGAGTGAGACGAGCTGCTGGCGTTTGGTAGCAAAATCTCCTATTCTGGAGAGAAACATTTCATTGTAAGCGGGTGGCATCAGCCTTGTCACATTTTCTCAAGTGGATATAAAGGAGGGCAGTCAATAGGCGTCACCCTCCAAGCCATTCCAATTTCATAGAGAAAACTCCAGGCCTTGCTGTGCTTTCCTGTGGTAAGGAAACTGCTTTCATTCCTCAGGTGGCACTTTGGCTCAGAACTGCCCTACCCCAAGGATTCATGGATGTGCAGCCCGATTGGTTGAGATCAGCCATGCTGGTTCTCTCATGGATGAAACCATCTGGGCAAAGAGCCATTCTAAGCTGGGGACCATGGTGTCTTTCCCTAGTCTACACAGAAACAGCATTCTTAGGGAGACGAGCTGCTGGCGTTGGTAGCACAATCTCCTATTCTGAAGAGAAACATATCGTTGTAAGTGGGTTGCATCAGCCTTGCCACATTTTCTCAACTGGCTATAAAGGAGGGCAGTCAGTTGGCGGAATTACTTTAGGCACTGCTTCCAAGGCTGGAAACTTTGCTTTCATTCCTTAGGTGGCACACTGGCTCAGTAGTGCCAACCCCAAGGATTCAGGGATGTGCAGCCTGTATAGTTGAGATCAGCCATTCTGGTTCTCTCATGGATGAAACCATCTGGGCAAAGAGCCGTTCTAAGCTGCGGACCATGGTGTCTTTCCCTACTCTACACAGAAACAGCACCCTGAGGGAGACGACCTGCTGGCGTTTGACAGCAAAATCTCCTATTCTGAAGAGAAACATTTCGTTGTAATAGGGTTCCATCAACCTTGCCACATTTTCTCAAATGGCTATAAAGTAGGGCAGTCATTTAGCAGACTTACTTGAGACACTGCTTCCCAGGCTGGAAACTTTGCTTTCATTCCTTAGGTGGCACTTCGGCTCGGAATGCCTACCCCAAGGATTCAGGTATGTGCAGCCCGATTAGTAGCGATCAGCCCTTCTTGCTCTTTCATGGATGAAATCAACTGGGCAAGAGCCGTTCTAAGCTGGGGACCTTCGGGTCTTTCCCTAGTCTACACAGAAACAGCACTCTGAGGGAGACGAGCTGCTGGCGTTTGATAGCAAAATCTCCTATTCTGAAGAGAAACATTTCGTTGTAATAGGGTTCCATCAACCTTGCCACATTTTCTCAAATGGCTATAAAGGAGGGCAGTCTTTTAGCAGACTTACTTCAGGCCCTGCTTCCCAGGCTGTAAACTTTGCTTTCATTCCTTAGGTGGCACATTGGCTCAGGACTGCCCTACCCCAAGTATTCAGGGATTTGTAGCCCGATTATTTGAGATCAGCCCTTCTGGCTCTTTCATGGATGAAACCAACTGGGCAAAGAGCCGTTCTAAGCTGGGGACCATAGTGTCTTTCCCTAGTTTACACAGAACAGCACGCTGAGGGAGACGAGCTGTTGGCGTTTGAAAGAAAAATCTCCTATTCTGAAGAGAAACATTTCGTTGTAAGCGGGTTGCATCAGTCTTTCCACATTTTCTCAACTGGCTATAAATGAGGGCAGTCAGTAGGCCTCACCCTTCAAGCCCACTCCAATTTCATAGAGAAATCAACATGCCTCGGTGTGCTTTCCTGTGGCAGGAAATTTGCTTTCATTCCTTAGGTGGCCCTTTGGCTCAGAACAGCCCTCCCAGAAGGATTCAGGGATATTCAGCCCGATTAGTTGAGATCAGCCCTTCTCTCACTTTCATGGATGAAACCAACTGGGCAAAGAGCCGTTCTAAGCTGGGGACCATGGTGTCTTTCCCTAGTCTACACTGAAACAGCACCCTGAGGGAGACGAGCTGCTGGCGTTTGGTAGCAAAATCTCCTATTCTGAAGAGAAACATTTCGTTGTAAGCGGGTTGCATCAGCCTTTCCACATTTTCTCAACTGGCTCTAAAGGAGGGCAGTCAGTTGGCAGACTTACTTGAGGCACTGATTCCAAGGCTGGAAACTTTGCTTTCATTCCTTAGGTGGCACACTGACTCAGTAATGCCTACCCCAAGGATTCAGATATGTGCAGCCTGTATACTTGAGATCAGCCCTTCTGGTTCTCTGATGGATGAAACCATCTGGGCAAAGAGCCGTTCTAAGCTGGGGACTATGGTGTCTTTCCCTAGTCTACACAGAAACAGCATCCTGAGGGAGACGAGCTGCTGGCGTTTGATAGCAAAATCTCCTATTCTGAAGAGAAATATTTCGTTGTAAGAGGGTTCCATCAGCCTTGCCACATTTTCTCAAATGGCTATAAAGTAGGGCAGTCATTTAGCAGACTTACTTGAGACCCCGCTTCCCAGGCTGGAAACTTTGCTTTCATTCCTTAGGTGGCACATTGTCTCAGGAGTGCCTACCCCAAGGATTCAGGATGTGCAGCCCGATTAGTAGAGATCAGCTCTTCTGGCTATTTAATGGATGAAATCAACTGGGCAAAGAGCCGTTCTAAGCTGGGGACCATGGTGTCTTTCCCTAGTCTACATAGAAATAGCACTCTGAGGGAGACGAGCTGCTGGCGTTTGGTAGCACAATCTCCTATTCTGCAGTGAAACATTTCGTTGTAAGCGGGATGCATCAGTCTTGCCACATTTTCTCAACTGGATATAAAGGAGGGCAGTCAATAGGCGTCACCCTCCAAGCCCACTCCAATTTCATAGAGAAAACTCCAGGCCTTGCTGTGCTTTCCTGTGGCAAGGAAACTGCTTTCATTCCTCAGGTGACACTTTGGCTCAGAACTGCCCTACCCCAAGCATTCACGGATGTGCAGCACGATTAGTTGAGATCAGCCCTTCTGGTTCTCTCATGGATGAAACCATCTGGGCAAAGAGCCGTTCTAAGATGGGGACCATGGTGCCTTTCCCTAGTCTACACAGAAACAGCATTCTGAGGGAGAGGAGCTGCTGGCGTTTGGTAGCACAATATCCTATTCTGAAGAGAAACATTTCGTTGTAAGCGGGTTGCATCAGCCTTGCCACATTTTCTCAACTGGCTATAAAGGAGGGCAGCCAGTAGGCCTCACCCTTCAAGCCCACTCCTATTTCATAGAGAAATCAACAGGCCTCGGTGTGCTTTCCTGTGGCAGGAAATTTGCTTTCATTCCTTAGGTGGCCCTTTGGCTCAGAACAGCCCTCCCAGAAGGATTCCGGGATGTGCAGCCCGATTAGTTGAGATCAGCCCTTCTGGCTCTTTCATGGATGAGACCAACTGGGCAAAGAGCCGTTCTAAGCTGGGGACCATGGTGTCTTTCCCTAGTCTACACAGAAACAGCACTCTGAGGGAGACGAGCTGGTGGCGTTTGGTAGTAAAATCTCCTATTCTGAAGAGAAACATTTCGTTGTAAGCGGGTTTCATCAGACTTGCCACATTTTCTCAACTGGCTATAAAGGAGGGCAGTCAGTTCGCAGGCTTATTTGAGGCCCTGCTTCCCAGGCTGGAAACTTTGCTTTCATTCCTTAGGTGGCACATTGTCTCAGGAGTGCCTACCCCAAGGATTCAGGATGTGCAGCCCGATTAGTAGAGATCAGCCCTTCTGGCTATTTAATGGATGAAATCAACTGGGCAAAGAGCCGTTCTAAGCTGGGGACCATGGTGTCTTTCCCTAGTCTACACAGAAACAGCACCCTGAGGGAGACGAGCTGCTGGCGTTTGGTAGCACAATCTCCTATTCTGAAGAGAAACAATTCGTTGTAACCGGGTTGCATTAGCCTTGCCACATTTTCTCAACTGGCTATAAAGGAGGGCAGTCAGGAGGCCTCACCCTTCAAACCCACTTCAATTTCATAGAGAAATCAAGAGGCCTCGGTGTGCTTTCCTGTGGCAGGAGATTTGCTTTCATTCCTTAGGTTGCCCTTTGGCTCAGAACAGCCCTCCCAGAAGGATTCAGGGATGTGCAGCCCGATTAGTTGAGATCAGCCCTTCTGGCTCTTTCATGGATGAAACCAACTGGGCAAAGAGCCGTTTTAAGCTGGGGACCATGTTGTCTTTCCCTAGTTTACACAGAAACAGCACCCTGAGGGAGAAGAGCTGCTGGCGTTTGGTAGCAAAATCTCCTATTCTGAAGAGAAACATTTCGTTGTAAGCAGGTTGCATCAGCCTTGTCACATTTTCTCAATTGGCTATAAAGGAGGGCACTCAGCTGACAGACTTACTTCGGGCACTGCTTCCCAGGCCTGAAACTTTGCTTTCATTCCTTAGGTGGCACATTGGCTCAGGAGTGCCTACCAAAAGGATTCAGGGATGTGCAGCCCGCTTAGTAGAGGTCAGCCCTTCTCTCTCTTTCATAGATGAAACCAACGGACAAAGAGCCGTTTTAAGCTGGGGACCTTCGTGTCTTTCCCTAGTCTACACAGAAACAGTACTCTGAGGGAGACGAGCTGCTGGTGTTTGATAGCAAAATCTCCTATTCTGAAGAGAAACATTTCGTTGTAAGCGGGTTGCATCAGCCTTGTCACATTTTCTCAAGTGGATATAAAGGAGGGCAGTCAATAGGCGTCACCCTCCAAGCCCACTCCAATTTCATAGAGAAAACTCCAGGCCTTGCTGTGCTTTCCTGTGGCAAGGAAACTTCTTTTATTCCTCAGGTGGCACTTTGGCTCAGAACAGCCCTACCCCAGGGATTCACGGATTTGCAGCCCGATTGGTTGAGATCAGCCCTTATGGTTGTCTCATGGATGAAACCATCTGGGAAAAGAGCCATTCTTACCTGGGGACAATGGTGTCTTTCCCTAGTCTACACAGAAACACCATTCTTAGGGAGAGGAGCTGCTGGCGCTGGTGGCACAATCTCCTATTCTGAAGAGAAACATTTCATTGTAAGTGGGTTGCATCAGCCTTGCCACATTTTCTCAACTGGCTATAAAGGAGGGCAGTCAGTAGGCCTCACCCTTCAAGCCGACTCCAATTTCATTGAGAAATCAACAGGCCTCGGTGTGCTTTCCTGTGACAGGAAATTTGCTTTCATTCCTTAGGTGGCCCTTTGGCTCAGAACAGCCCTCCCAGAAGGATTCAGGGATGTGCAGCCCGATTAGTTGAGATCAGCCCTTCTGGCTCTTTCATGGATGAAACCAAGTTGGCAAAGAGCATTCTACGCTGGGGACCATGGTGTCTTTCCTTAGTCTACACAGAAACAGCACTCTGAGTGAGACGAGCTGCTGGCGTTTGGTAGCAAAATCTCCTATTCTGGAGCAAAACATTTCGTTGTAAGCGGGTTGCATCAGCCTTGTCACATTTTCTCAACTGGATATAAAGGAGGGCAGTCAATAGGCGTCACCCTCCAAGCCCACTCCAATTTCATAGAGAAAACTCCAGGCCTTGCTGTGCTTTCCTGTGGCAAGGAAACTGCTTTCATTCCTCAGGTGACACTTTGGCTCAGACCTGCCCTACCCCAAGGATTCACGGATGTGCAGCACGATTAGTTGAGATCAGCCCTTCTGGTTCTCTCATGGATGAAACCATCTGGGCAAAGAGCCATTCTAAGCTGGGGACCATGGTGTCTTTCCCTAGTCTACACAGAAACAGCATTCTTAGGGAGACGAGCTGCTGGAGTTTGGTAGCAGAATCTCCTATTCTGAAGAGTAATACTTCGTTGTAAGCGGGTTGCATCAGCCTTGCCACATTTTATCAGTTGGCTATAAAGGAGGGCAGTCATTTAGCAGACTTACTTGAGACTCTGCTTCCCAGGCTGGAAACTTTGCTTTCATTCCTTAGGTGGCACATTGGCTCAGGACTGCCTTAACCCAAGTATTCAGGGATTTGCAGTCCGATTAGTTGAGATCGGGCTTTCTGGCTCTTTAATGGATGAAACCAACTGGGCAAAGAGACGTTCTAAGCTGGGGACCATGGTGTCTTTCCCTAGTCTACATAGAAATAGCACTCTGAGGGAGACGAGCTGCTGGCGTTTGGTAGCACAATCTCCTATTCTGCAGTGAAACATTTCATTGTAAGCGGGATGCATCAGTCTTGCCACATTTTCTCAACTGGATATAAAGGAGGGCAGTCAATAGGCGTCACCCTCCAAGCCCACTCCAATTTCATAGAGAAAACTCCAGGCCTTGCTGTGCTTTCCTGTGGCAAGGAAACTGCTTTCATTCCTCAGGTGACACTTTGGCTCAGAACTGCCCTACCCCAAGCATTCACGGATGTGCAGCACGATTAGTTGAGATCAGCCCTTCTGGTTCTCTCATGGATGAAACCATCTGGGCAAAGAGCCGTTCTAAGATGGGGACCATGGTGCCTTTCCCTAGTCTACACAGAAACAGCATTCTGAGGGAGAGGAGCTGCTGGCGTTTGGTAGCACAATATCCTATTCTGAAGAGAAACATTTCGTTGTAAGCGGGTTGCATCAGCCTTGCCACATTTTCTCAACTGGCTATAAAGGAGGGCAGTCAGTAGGCCTCACCCTTCAAGCCCACTCCTATTTCATAGAGAAATCAACAGGCCTCGGTGTGCTTTCCTGTGGCAGGAAATTTGCTTTCATTCCTTAGGTGGCCCTTTGGCTCAGAACAGCCCTCCCAGAAGGATTCCGGGATGTGCAGCCCGATTAGTTGAGATCAGCCCTTCTGGCTCTTTCATGGATGAGACCAACTGGGCAAAGAGCCGTTCTAAGCTGGGGACCATGGTGTCTTTCCCTAGTCTACACAGAAACAGCACTCTGAGGGAGACGAGCTGGTGGCGTTTGGTAGTAAAATCTCCTATTCTGAAGAGAAACATTTCGTTGTAAGCGGGTTTCATCAGACTTGCCACATTTTCTCAACTGGCTATAAAGGAGGGCAGTCAGTTCGCAGGCTTATTTGAGGCCCTGCTTCCCAGGCTGGAAACTTTGCTTTCATTCCTTAGGTGGCACATTGTCTCAGGAGTGCCTACCCCAAGGATTCAGGATGTGCAGCCCGATTAGTAGAGATCAGCCCTTCTGGCTATTTAATGGATGAAATCAACTGGGCAAAGAGCCGTTCTAAGCTGGGGACCATGGTGTCTTTCCCTAGTCTACACAGAAACAGCACCCTGAGGGAGACGAGCTGCTGGCGTTTGGTAGCACAATCTCCTATTCTGAAGAGAAACAATTCGTTGTAACCGGGTTGCATTAGCCTTGCCACATTTTCTCAACTGGCTATAAAGGAGGGCAGTCAGCAGGCCTCACCCTTCAAACCCACTTCAATTTCATAGAGAAATCAAGAGGCCTCGGTGTGCTTTCCTGTGGCAGGAGATTTGCTTTCATTCCTTAGGTTGCCCTTTGGCTCAGAACAGCCCTCCCAGAAGGATTCAGGGATGTGCAGCCCGATTAGTTGAGATCAGCCCTTCTGGCTCTTTCATGGATGAAACCAACTGGGCAAAGAGCCGTTTTAAGCTGGGGACCATGTTGTCTTTCCCTAGTTTACACAGAAACAGCACCCTGAGGGAGAAGAGCTGCTGGCGTTTGGTAGCAAAATCTCCTATTCTGAAGAGAAACATTTCGTTGTAAGCAGGTTGCATCAGCCTTGTCACATTTTCTCAATTGGCTATAAAGGAGGGCACTCAGCTGACAGACTTACTTCGGGCACTGCTTCCCAGGCCTGAAACTTTGCTTTCATTCCTTAGGTGGCACATTGGCTCAGGAGTGCCTACCAAAAGGATTCAGGGATGTGCAGCCCGCTTAGTAGAGGTCAGCCCTTCTCTCTCTTTCATAGATGAAACCAACGGACAAAGAGCCGTTTTAAGCTGGGGACCTTCGTGTCTTTCCCTAGTCTACACAGAAACAGTACTCTGAGGGAGACGAGCTGCTGGTGTTTGATAGCAAAATCTCCTATTCTGAAGAGAAACATTTCGTTGTAAGCGGGTTGCATCAGCCTTGTCACATTTTCTCAAGTGGATATAAAGGAGGGCAGTCAATAGGCGTCACCCTCCAAGCCCACTCCAATTTCATAGAGAAAACTCCAGGCCTTGCTGTGCTTTCCTGTGGCAAGGAAACTTCTTTTATTCCTCAGGTGGCACTTTGGCTCAGAACAGCCCTACCCCAGGGATTCACGGATTTGCAGCCCGATTGGTTGAGATCAGCCCTTATGGTTGTCTCATGGATGAAACCATCTGGGAAAAGAGCCATTCTTACCTGGGGACAATGGTGTCTTTCCCTAGTCTACACAGAAACACCATTCTTAGGGAGAGGAGCTGCTGGCGCTGGTGGCACAATCTCCTATTCTGAAGAGAAACATTTCATTGTAAGTGGGTTGCATCAGCCTTGCCACATTTTCTCAACTGGCTATAAAGGAGGGCAGTCAGTAGGCCTCACCCTTCAAGCCGACTCCAATTTCATTGAGAAATCAACAGGCCTCGGTGTGCTTTCCTGTGACAGGAAATTTGCTTTCATTCCTTAGGTGGCCCTTTGGCTCAGAACAGCCCTCCCAGAAGGATTCAGGGATGTGCAGCCCGATTAGTTGAGATCAGCCCTTCTGGCTCTTTCATGGATGAAACCAAGTTGGCAAAGAGCATTCTACGCTGGGGACCATGGTGTCTTTCCTTAGTCTACACAGAAACAGCACTCTGAGTGAGACGAGCTGCTGGCGTTTGGTAGCAAAATCTCCTATTCTGGAGCAAAACATTTCGTTGTAAGCGGGTTGCATCAGCCTTGTCACATTTTCTCAACTGGATATAAAGGAGGGCAGTCAATAGGCGTCACCCTCCAAGCCCACTCCAATTTCATAGAGAAAACTCCAGGCCTTGCTGTGCTTTCCTGTGGCAAGGAAACTGCTTTCATTCCTCAGGTGACACTTTGGCTCAGACCTGCCCTACCCCAAGGATTCACGGATGTGCAGCACGATTAGTTGAGATCAGCCCTTCTGGTTCTCTCATGGATGAAACCATCTGGGCAAAGAGCCATTCTAAGCTGGGGACCATGGTGTCTTTCCCTAGTCTACACAGAAACAGCATTCTTAGGGAGACGAGCTGCTGGAGTTTGGTAGCAGAATCTCCTATTCTGAAGAGTAATACTTCGTTGTAAGCGGGTTGCATCAGCCTTGCCACATTTTATCAGTTGGCTATAAAGGAGGGCAGTCATTTAGCAGACTTACTTGAGACTCTGCTTCCCAGGCTGGAAACTTTGCTTTCATTCCTTAGGTGGCACATTGGCTCAGGACTGCCTTAACCCAAGTATTCAGGGATTTGCAGTCCGATTAGTTGAGATCGGGCTTTCTGGCTCTTTAATGGATGAAACCAACTGGGCAAAGAGACGTTCTAAGCTGGGGACCATGGTGTCTTTCCCTAGTCTACATAGAAATAGCACTCTGAGGGAGACGAGCTGCTGGCGTTTGGTAGCACAATCTCCTATTCTGCAGTGAAACATTTCATTGTAAGCGGGATGCATCAGTCTTGCCACATTTTCTCAACTGGATATAAAGGAGGGCAGTCAATAGGCGTCACCCTCCAAGCCCACTCCAATTTCATAGAGAAAACTCCAGGCCTTGCTGTGCTTTCCTGTGGCAAGGAAACTGCTTTCATTCCTCAGGTGACACTTTGGCTCAGAACTGCCCTACCCCAAGCATTCACGGATGTGCAGCACGATTAGTTGAGATCAGCCCTTCTGGTTCTCTCATGGATGAAACCATCTGGGCAAAGAGCCGTTCTAAGATGGGGACCATGGTGCCTTTCCCTAGTCTACACAGAAACAGCATTCTGAGGGAGAGGAGCTGCTGGCGTTTGGTAGCACAATATCCTATTCTGAAGAGAAACATTTCGTTGTAAGCGGGTTGCATCAGCCTTGCCACATTTTCTCAACTGGCTATAAAGGAGGGCAGTCAGTAGGCCTCACCCTTCAAGCCCACTCCTATTTCATAGAGAAATCAACAGGCCTCGGTGTGCTTTCCTGTGGCAGGAAATTTGCTTTCATTCCTTAGGTGGCCCTTTGGCTCAGAACAGCCCTCCCAGAAGGATTCCGGGATGTGCAGCCCGATTAGTTGAGATCAGCCCTTCTGGCTCTTTCATGGATGAGACCAACTGGGCAAAGAGCCGTTCTAAGCTGGGGACCATGGTGTCTTTCCCTAGTCTACACAGAAACAGCACTCTGAGGGAGACGAGCTGGTGGCGTTTGGTAGTAAAATCTCCTATTCTGAAGAGAAACATTTCGTTGTAAGCGGGTTTCATCAGACTTGCCACATTTTCTCAACTGGCTATAAAGGAGGGCAGTCAGTTCGCAGGCTTATTTGAGGCCCTGCTTCCCAGGCTGGAAACTTTGCTTTCATTCCTTAGGTGGCACATTGTCTCAGGAGTGCCTACCCCAAGGATTCAGGATGTGCAGCCCGATTAGTAGAGATCAGCCCTTCTGGCTATTTAATGGATGAAATCAACTGGGCAAAGAGCCGTTCTAAGCTGGGGACCATGGTGTCTTTCCCTAGTCTACACAGAAACAGCACCCTGAGGGAGACGAGCTGCTGGCGTTTGGTAGCACAATCTCCTATTCTGAAGAGAAACAATTCGTTGTAACCGGGTTGCATTAGCCTTGCCACATTTTCTCAACTGGCTATAAAGGAGGGCAGTCAGCAGGCCTCACCCTTCAAACCCACTTCAATTTCATAGAGAAATCAAGAGGCCTCGGTGTGCTTTCCTGTGGCAGGAGATTTGCTTTCATTCCTTAGGTTGCCCTTTGGCTCAGAACAGCCCTCCCAGAAGGATTCAGGGATGTGCAGCCCGATTAGTTGAGATCAGCCCTTCTGGCTCTTTCATGGATGAAACCAACTGGGCAAAGAGCCGTTTTAAGCTGGGGACCATGTTGTCTTTCCCTAGTTTACACAGAAACAGCACCCTGAGGGAGAAGAGCTGCTGGCGTTTGGTAGCAAAATCTCCTATTCTGAAGAGAAACATTTCGTTGTAAGCAGGTTGCATCAGCCTTGTCACATTTTCTCAATTGGCTATAAAGGAGGGCACTCAGCTGACAGACTTACTTCGGGCACTGCTTCCCAGGCCTGAAACTTTGCTTTCATTCCTTAGGTGGCACATTGGCTCAGGAGTGCCTACCAAAAGGATTCAGGGATGTGCAGCCCGCTTAGTAGAGGTCAGCCCTTCTCTCTCTTTCATAGATGAAACCAACGGACAAAGAGCCGTTTTAAGCTGGGGACCTTCGTGTCTTTCCCTAGTCTACACAGAAACAGTACTCTGAGGGAGACGAGCTGCTGGTGTTTGATAGCAAAATCTCCTATTCTGAAGAGAAACATTTCGTTGTAAGCGGGTTGCATCAGCCTTGTCACATTTTCTCAAGTGGATATAAAGGAGGGCAGTCAATAGGCGTCACCCTCCAAGCCCACTCCAATTTCATAGAGAAAACTCCAGGCCTTGCTGTGCTTTCCTGTGGCAAGGAAACTTCTTTTATTCCTCAGGTGGCACTTTGGCTCAGAACAGCCCTACCCCAGGGATTCACGGATTTGCAGCCCGATTGGTTGAGATCAGCCCTTATGGTTGTCTCATGGATGAAACCATCTGGGAAAAGAGCCATTCTTACCTGGGGACAATGGTGTCTTTCCCTAGTCTACACAGAAACACCATTCTTAGGGAGAGGAGCTGCTGGCGCTGGTGGCACAATCTCCTATTCTGAAGAGAAACATTTCATTGTAAGTGGGTTGCATCAGCCTTGCCACATTTTCTCAACTGGCTATAAAGGAGGGCAGTCAGTAGGCCTCACCCTTCAAGCCGACTCCAATTTCATTGAGAAATCAACAGGCCTCGGTGTGCTTTCCTGTGGCAGGAAATTTGCTTTCATTCCTTAGGTGGCCCTTTGGCTCAGAACAGCCCTCCCAGAAGGATTCAGGGATGTGCAGCCCGATTAGTTGAGATCAGCCCTTCTGGCTCTTTCATGGATGAAACCAAGTTGGCAAAGAGCATTCTACGCTGGGGACCATGGTGTCTTTCCTTAGTCTACACAGAAACAGCACTCTGAGTGAGACGAGCTGCTGGCGTTTGGTAGCAAAATCTCCTATTCTGGAGCAAAACATTTCGTTGTAAGCGGGTTGCATCAGCCTTGTCACATTTTCTCAACTGGATATAAAGGAGGGCAGTCAATAGGCGTCACCCTCCAAGCCCACTCCAATTTCATAGAGAAAACTCCAGGCCTTGCTGTGCTTTCCTGTGGCAAGGAAACTGCTTTCATTCCTCAGGTGACACTTTGGCTCAGACCTGCCCTACCCCAAGGATTCACGGATGTGCAGCACGATTAGTTGAGATCAGCCCTTCTGGTTCTCTCATGGATGAAACCATCTGGGCAAAGAGCCATTCTAAGCTGGGGACCATGGTGTCTTTCCCTAGTCTACACAGAAACAGCATTCTTAGGGAGACGAGCTGCTGGAGTTTGGTAGCAGAATCTCCTATTCTGAAGAGTAACACTTCGTTGTAAGCGGGTTGCATCAGCCTTGCCACATTTTATCAGTTGGCTATAAAGGAGGGCAGTCATTTAGCAGACTTACTTGAGACTCTGCTTCCCAGGCTGGAAACTTTGCTTTCATTCCTTAGGTGGCACATTGGCTCAGGACTGCCTTAACCCAAGTATTCAGGGATTTGCAGTCCGATTAGTTGAGATCGGCCTTTCTGGCTCTTTAATGGATGAAACCAACTGGGCAAAGAGACGTTCTAAGCTGGGGACCATGGTGTCTTTCCCTAGTCTACATAGAAATAGCACTCTGAGGGAGACGAGCTGCTGGCGTTTGGTAGCACAATCTCCTATTCTGCAGTGAAACATTTCGTTGTAAGCGGGATGCATCAGTCTTGCCACATTTTCTCAACTGGATATAAAGGAGGGCAGTCAATAGGCGTCACCCTCCAAGCCCACTCCAATTTCATAGAGAAAACTCCAGGCCTTGCTGTGCTTTCCTGTGGCAAGGAAACTGCTTTCATTCCTCAGGTGACACTTTGGCTCAGAACTGCCCTACCCCAAGCATTCACGGATGTGCAGCACGATTAGTTGAGATCAGCCCTTCTGGTTCTCTCATGGATGAAACCATCTGGGCAAAGAGCCGTTCTAAGATGGGGACCATGGTGCCTTTCCCTAGTCTACACAGAAACAGCATTCTGAGGGAGAGGAGCTGCTGGCGTTTGGTAGCACAATATCCTATTCTGAAGAGAAACATTTCGTTGTAAGCGGGTTGCATCAGCCTTGCCACATTTTCTCAACTGGCTATAAAGGAGGGCAGTCAGTAGGCCTCACCCTTCAAGCCCACTCCTATTTCATAGAGAAATCAACAGGCCTCGGTGTGCTTTCCTGTGGCAGGAAATTTGCTTTCATTCCTTAGGTGGCCCTTTGGCTCAGAACAGCCCTCCCAGAAGGATTCCGGGATGTGCAGCCCGATTAGTTGAGATCAGCCCTTCTGGCTCTTTCATGGATGAGACCAACTGGGCAAAGAGCCGTTCTAAGCTGGGGACCATGGTGTCTTTCCCTAGTCTACACAGAAACAGCACTCTGAGGGAGACGAGCTGGTGGCGTTTGGTAGTAAAATCTCCTATTCTGAAGAGAAACATTTCGTTGTAAGCGGGTTTCATCAGACTTGCCACATTTTCTCAACTGGCTATAAAGGAGGGCAGTCAGTTCGCAGGCTTATTTGAGGCCCTGCTTCCCAGGCTGGAAACTTTGCTTTCATTCCTTAGGTGGCACATTGTCTCAGGAGTGCCTACCCCAAGGATTCAGGATGTGCAGCCCGATTAGTAGAGATCAGCCCTTCTGGCTATTTAATGGATGAAATCAACTGGGCAAAGAGCCGTTCTAAGCTGGGGACCATGGTGTCTTTCCCTAGTCTACACAGAAACAGCACCCTGAGGGAGACGAGCTGCTGGCGTTTGGTAGCACAATCTCCTATTCTGAAGAGAAACAATTCGTTGTAACCGGGTTGCATTAGCCTTGCCACATTTTCTCAACTGGCTATAAAGGAGGGCAGTCAGCAGGCCTCACCCTTCAAACCCACTTCAATTTCATAGAGAAATCAAGAGGCCTCGGTGTGCTTTCCTGTGGCAGGAGATTTGCTTTCATTCCTTAGGTTGCCCTTTGGCTCAGAACAGCCCTCCCAGAAGGATTCAGGGATGTGCAGCCCGATTAGTTGAGATCAGCCCTTCTGGCTCTTTCATGGATGAAACCAACTGGGCAAAGAGCCGTTTTAAGCTGGGGACCATGTTGTCTTTCCCTAGTTTACACAGAAACAGCACCCTGAGGGAGAAGAGCTGCTGGCGTTTGGTAGCAAAATCTCCTATTCTGAAGAGAAACATTTCGTTGTAAGCAGGTTGCATCAGCCTTGTCACATTTTCTCAATTGGCTATAAAGGAGGGCACTCAGCTGACAGACTTACTTCGGGCACTGCTTCCCAGGCCTGAAACTTTGCTTTCATTCCTTAGGTGGCACATTGGCTCAGGAGTGCCTACCAAAAGGATTCAGGGATGTGCAGCCCGCTTAGTAGAGGTCAGCCCTTCTCTCTCTTTCATAGATGAAACCAACGGACAAAGAGCCGTTTTAAGCTGGGGACCTTCGTGTCTTTCCCTAGTCTACACAGAAACAGTACTCTGAGGGAGACGAGCTGCTGGTGTTTGATAGCAAAATCTCCTATTCTGAAGAGAAACATTTCGTTGTAAGCGGGTTGCATCAGCCTTGTCACATTTTCTCAAGTGGATATAAAGGAGGGCAGTCAATAGGCGTCACCCTCCAAGCCCACTCCAATTTCATAGAGAAAACTCCAGGCCTTGCTGTGCTTTCCTGTGGCAAGGAAACTTCTTTTATTCCTCAGGTGGCACTTTGGCTCAGAACAGCCCTACCCCAGGGATTCACGGATTTGCAGCCCGATTGGTTGAGATCAGCCCTTATGGTTGTCTCATGGATGAAACCATCTGGGAAAAGAGCCATTCTTACCTGGGGACAATGGTGTCTTTCCCTAGTCTACACAGAAACACCATTCTTAGGGAGAGGAGCTGCTGGCGCTGGTGGCACAATCTCCTATTCTGAAGAGAAACATTTCATTGTAAGTGGGTTGCATCAGCCTTGCCACATTTTCTCAACTGGCTATAAAGGAGGGCAGTCAGTAGGCCTCACCCTTCAAGCCGACTCCAATTTCATTGAGAAATCAACAGGCCTCGGTGTGCTTTCCTGTGGCAGGAAATTTGCTTTCATTCCTTAGGTGGCCCTTTGGCTCAGAACAGCCCTCCCAGAAGGATTCAGGGATGTGCAGCCCGATTAGTTGAGATCAGCCCTTCTGGCTCTTTCATGGATGAAACCAAGTTGGCAAAGAGCATTCTACGCTGGGGACCATGGTGTCTTTCCTTAGTCTACACAGAAACAGCACTCTGAGTGAGACGAGCTGCTGGCGTTTGGTAGCAAAATCTCCTATTCTGGAGCAAAACATTTCGTTGTAAGCGGGTTGCATCAGCCTTGTCACATTTTCTCAACTGGATATAAAGGAGGGCAGTCAATAGGCGTCACCCTCCAAGCCCACTCCAATTTCATAGAGAAAACTCCAGGCCTTGCTGTGCTTTCCTGTGGCAAGGAAACTGCTTTCATTCCTCAGGTGACACTTTGGCTCAGACCTGCCCTACCCCAAGGATTCACGGATGTGCAGCACGATTAGTTGAGATCAGCCCTTCTGGTTCTCTCATGGATGAAACCATCTGGGCAAAGAGCCATTCTAAGCTGGGGACCATGGTGTCTTTCCCTAGTCTACACAGAAACAGCATTCTTAGGGAGACGAGCTGCTGGAGTTTGGTAGCAGAATCTCCTATTCTGAAGAGTAACACTTCGTTGTAAGCGGGTTGCATCAGCCTTGCCACATTTTATCAGTTGGCTATAAAGGAGGGCAGTCATTTAGCAGACTTACTTGAGACTCTGCTTCCCAGGCTGGAAACTTTGCTTTCATTCCTTAGGTGGCACATTGGCTCAGGACTGCCTTAACCCAAGTATTCAGGGATTTGCAGTCCGATTAGTTGAGATCGGCCTTTCTGGCTCTTTAATGGATGAAACCAACTGGGCAAAGAGACGTTCTAAGCTGGGGACCATGGTGTCTTTCCCTAGTCTACATAGAAATAGCACTCTGAGGGAGACGAGCTGCTGGCGTTTGGTAGCACAATCTCCTATTCTGCAGTGAAACATTTCGTTGTAAGCGGGATGCATCAGTCTTGCCACATTTTCTCAACTGGATATAAAGGAGGGCAGTCAATAGGCGTCACCCTCCAAGCCCACTCCAATTTCATAGAGAAAACTCCAGGCCTTGCTGTGCTTTCCTGTGGCAAGGAAACTGCTTTCATTCCTCAGGTGACACTTTGGCTCAGAACTGCCCTACCCCAAGCATTCACGGATGTGCAGCACGATTAGTTGAGATCAGCCCTTCTGGTTCTCTCATGGATGAAACCATCTGGGCAAAGAGCCGTTCTAAGATGGGGACCATGGTGCCTTTCCCTAGTCTACACAGAAACAGCATTCTGAGGGAGAGGAGCTGCTGGCGTTTGGTAGCACAATATCCTATTCTGAAGAGAAACATTTCGTTGTAAGCGGGTTGCATCAGCCTTGCCACATTTTCTCAACTGGCTATAAAGGAGGGCAGTCAGTAGGCCTCACCCTTCAAGCCCACTCCTATTTCATAGAGAAATCAACAGGCCTCGGTGTGCTTTCCTGTGGCAGGAAATTTGCTTTCATTCCTTAGGTGGCCCTTTGGCTCAGAACAGCCCTCCCAGAAGGATTCCGGGATGTGCAGCCCGATTAGTTGAGATCAGCCCTTCTGGCTCTTTCATGGATGAGACCAACTGGGCAAAGAGCCGTTCTAAGCTGGGGACCATGGTGTCTTTCCCTAGTCTACACAGAAACAGCACTCTGAGGGAGACGAGCTGGTGGCGTTTGGTAGTAAAATCTCCTATTCTGAAGAGAAACATTTCGTTGTAAGCGGGTTTCATCAGACTTGCCACATTTTCTCAACTGGCTATAAAGGAGGGCAGTCAGTTCGCAGGCTTATTTGAGGCCCTGCTTCCCAGGCTGGAAACTTTGCTTTCATTCCTTAGGTGGCACATTGTCTCAGGAGTGCCTACCCCAAGGATTCAGGATGTGCAGCCCGATTAGTAGAGATCAGCCCTTCTGGCTATTTAATGGATGAAATCAACTGGGCAAAGAGCCGTTCTAAGCTGGGGACCATGGTGTCTTTCCCTAGTCTACACAGAAACAGCACCCTGAGGGAGACGAGCTGCTGGCGTTTGGTAGCACAATCTCCTATTCTGAAGAGAAACAATTCGTTGTAACCGGGTTGCATTAGCCTTGCCACATTTTCTCAACTGGCTATAAAGGAGGGCAGTCAGCAGGCCTCACCCTTCAAACCCACTTCAATTTCATAGAGAAATCAAGAGGCCTCGGTGTGCTTTCCTGTGGCAGGAGATTTGCTTTCATTCCTTAGGTTGCCCTTTGGCTCAGAACAGCCCTCCCAGAAGGATTCAGGGATGTGCAGCCCGATTAGTTGAGATCAGCCCTTCTGGCTCTTTCATGGATGAAACCAACTGGGCAAAGAGCCGTTTTAAGCTGGGGACCATGTTGTCTTTCCCTAGTTTACACAGAAACAGCACCCTGAGGGAGAAGAGCTGCTGGCGTTTGGTAGCAAAATCTCCTATTCTGAAGAGAAACATTTCGTTGTAAGCAGGTTGCATCAGCCTTGTCACATTTTCTCAATTGGCTATAAAGGAGGGCACTCAGCTGACAGACTTACTTCGGGCACTGCTTCCCAGGCCTGAAACTTTGCTTTCATTCCTTAGGTGGCACATTGGCTCAGGAGTGCCTACCAAAAGGATTCAGGGATGTGCAGCCCGCTTAGTAGAGGTCAGCCCTTCTCTCTCTTTCATAGATGAAACCAACGGACAAAGAGCCGTTTTAAGCTGGGGACCTTCGTGTCTTTCCCTAGTCTACACAGAAACAGTACTCTGAGGGAGACGAGCTGCTGGTGTTTGATAGCAAAATCTCCTATTCTGAAGAGAAACATTTCGTTGTAAGCGGGTTGCATCAGCCTTGTCACATTTTCTCAAGTGGATATAAAGGAGGGCAGTCAATAGGCGTCACCCTCCAAGCCCACTCCAATTTCATAGAGAAAACTCCAGGCCTTGCTGTGCTTTCCTGTGGCAAGGAAACTTCTTTTATTCCTCAGGTGGCACTTTGGCTCAGAACAGCCCTACCCCAGGGATTCACGGATTTGCAGCCCGATTGGTTGAGATCAGCCCTTATGGTTGTCTCATGGATGAAACCATCTGGGAAAAGAGCCATTCTTACCTGGGGACAATGGTGTCTTTCCCTAGTCTACACAGAAACACCATTCTTAGGGAGAGGAGCTGCTGGCGCTGGTGGCACAATCTCCTATTCTGAAGAGAAACATTTCATTGTAAGTGGGTTGCATCAGCCTTGCCACATTTTCTCAACTGGCTATAAAGGAGGGCAGTCAGTAGGCCTCACCCTTCAAGCCGACTCCAATTTCATTGAGAAATCAACAGGCCTCGGTGTGCTTTCCTGTGACAGGAAATTTGCTTTCATTCCTTAGGTGGCCCTTTGGCTCAGAACAGCCCTCCCAGAAGGATTCAGGGATGTGCAGCCCGATTAGTTGAGATCAGCCCTTCTGGCTCTTTCATGGATGAAACCAAGTTGGCAAAGAGCATTCTACGCTGGGGACCATGGTGTCTTTCCTTAGTCTACACAGAAACAGCACTCTGAGTGAGACGAGCTGCTGGCGTTTGGTAGCAAAATCTCCTATTCTGGAGCAAAACATTTCGTTGTAAGCGGGTTGCATCAGCCTTGTCACATTTTCTCAACTGGATATAAAGGAGGGCAGTCAATAGGCGTCACCCTCCAAGCCCACTCCAATTTCATAGAGAAAACTCCAGGCCTTGCTGTGCTTTCCTGTGGCAAGGAAACTGCTTTCATTCCTCAGGTGACACTTTGGCTCAGACCTGCCCTACCCCAAGGATTCACGGATGTGCAGCACGATTAGTTGAGATCAGCCCTTCTGGTTCTCTCATGGATGAAACCATCTGGGCAAAGAGCCATTCTAAGCTGGGGACCATGGTGTCTTTCCCTAGTCTACACAGAAACAGCATTCTTAGGGAGACGAGCTGCTGGAGTTTGGTAGCAGAATCTCCTATTCTGAAGAGTAACACTTCGTTGTAAGCGGGTTGCATCAGCCTTGCCACATTTTATCAGTTGGCTATAAAGGAGGGCAGTCATTTAGCAGACTTACTTGAGACTCTGCTTCCCAGGCTGGAAACTTTGCTTTCATTCCTTAGGTGGCACATTGGCTCAGGACTGCCTTAACCCAAGTATTCAGGGATTTGCAGTCCGATTAGTTGAGATCGGGCTTTCTGGCTCTTTAATGGATGAAACCAACTGGGCAAAGAGACGTTCTAAGCTGGGGACCATGGTGTCTTTCCCTAGTCTACATAGAAATAGCACTCTGAGGGAGACGAGCTGCTGGCGTTTGGTAGCACAATCTCCTATTCTGCAGTGAAACATTTCATTGTAAGCGGGATGCATCAGTCTTGCCACATTTTCTCAACTGGATATAAAGGAGGGCAGTCAATAGGCGTCACCCTCCAAGCCCACTCCAATTTCATAGAGAAAACTCCAGGCCTTGCTGTGCTTTCCTGTGGCAAGGAAACTGCTTTCATTCCTCAGGTGACACTTTGGCTCAGAACTGCCCTACCCCAAGCATTCACGGATGTGCAGCACGATTAGTTGAGATCAGCCCTTCTGGTTCTCTCATGGATGAAACCATCTGGGCAAAGAGCCGTTCTAAGATGGGGACCATGGTGCCTTTCCCTAGTCTACACAGAAACAGCATTCTGAGGGAGAGGAGCTGCTGGCGTTTGGTAGCACAATATCCTATTCTGAAGAGAAACATTTCGTTGTAAGCGGGTTGCATCAGCCTTGCCACATTTTCTCAACTGGCTATAAAGGAGGGCAGTCAGTAGGCCTCACCCTTCAAGCCCACTCCTATTTCATAGAGAAATCAACAGGCCTCGGTGTGCTTTCCTGTGGCAGGAAATTTGCTTTCATTCCTTAGGTGGCCCTTTGGCTCAGAACAGCCCTCCCAGAAGGATTCCGGGATGTGCAGCCCGATTAGTTGAGATCAGCCCTTCTGGCTCTTTCATGGATGAGACCAACTGGGCAAAGAGCCGTTCTAAGCTGGGGACCATGGTGTCTTTCCCTAGTCTACACAGAAACAGCACTCTGAGGGAGACGAGCTGGTGGCGTTTGGTAGTAAAATCTCCTATTCTGAAGAGAAACATTTCGTTGTAAGCGGGTTTCATCAGACTTGCCACATTTTCTCAACTGGCTATAAAGGAGGGCAGTCAGTTCGCAGGCTTATTTGAGGCCCTGCTTCCCAGGCTGGAAACTTTGCTTTCATTCCTTAGGTGGCACATTGTCTCAGGAGTGCCTACCCCAAGGATTCAGGATGTGCAGCCCGATTAGTAGAGATCAGCCCTTCTGGCTATTTAATGGATGAAATCAACTGGGCAAAGAGCCGTTCTAAGCTGGGGACCATGGTGTCTTTCCCTAGTCTACACAGAAACAGCACCCTGAGGGAGACGAGCTGCTGGCGTTTGGTAGCACAATCTCCTATTCTGAAGAGAAACAATTCGTTGTAACCGGGTTGCATTAGCCTTGCCACATTTTCTCAACTGGCTATAAAGGAGGGCAGTCAGGAGGCCTCACCCTTCAAACCCACTTCAATTTCATAGAGAAATCAAGAGGCCTCGGTGTGCTTTCCTGTGGCAGGAGATTTGCTTTCATTCCTTAGGTTGCCCTTTGGCTCAGAACAGACCTCCCAGAAGGATTCAGGGATGTGCAGCCCGATTAGTTGAGATCAGCCCTTCTGGCTCTTTCATGGATGAAACCAACTGGGCAAAGAGCCGTTTTAAGCTGGGGACCATGTTGTCTTTCCCTAGTTTACACAGAAACAGCACCCTGAGGGAGAAGAGCTGCTGGCGTTTGGTAGCAAAATCTCCTATTCTGAAGAGAAACATTTCGTTGTAAGCAGGTTGCATCAGCCTTGTCACATTTTCTCAATTGGCTATAAAGGAGGGCACTCAGCTGACAGACTTACTTCGGGCACTGCTTCCCAGGCCTGAAACTTTGCTTTCATTCCTTAGGTGGCACATTGGCTCAGGAGTGCCTACCAAAAGGATTCAGGGATGTGCAGCCCGCTTAGTAGAGGTCAGCCCTTCTCTCTCTTTCATAGATGAAACCAACGGACAAAGAGCCGTTTTAAGCTGGGGACCTTCGTGTCTTTCCCTAGTCTACACAGAAACAGTACTCTGAGGGAGACGAGCTGCTGGTGTTTGATAGCAAAATCTCCTATTCTGAAGAGAAACATTTCGTTGTAAGCGGGTTGCATCAGCCTTGTCACATTTTCTCAAGTGGATATAAAGGAGGGCAGTCAATAGGCGTCACCCTCCAAGCCCACTCCAATTTCATAGAGAAAACTCCAGGCCTTGCTGTGCTTTCCTGTGGCAAGGAAACTTCTTTTATTCCTCAGGTGGCACTTTGGCTCAGAACAGCCCTACCCCAGGGATTCACGGATTTGCAGCCCGATTGGTTGAGATCAGCCCTTATGGTTGTCTCATGGATGAAACCATCTGGGAAAAGAGCCATTCTTACCTGGGGACAATGGTGTCTTTCCCTAGTCTACACAGAAACACCATTCTTAGGGAGAGGAGCTGCTGGCGCTGGTGGCACAATCTCCTATTCTGAAGAGAAACATTTCATTGTAAGTGGGTTGCATCAGCCTTGCCACATTTTCTCAACTGGCTATAAAGGAGGGCAGTCAGTAGGCCTCACCCTTCAAGCCGACTCCAATTTCATTGAGAAATCAACAGGCCTCGGTGTGCTTTCCTGTGACAGGAAATTTGCTTTCATTCCTTAGGTGGCCCTTTGGCTCAGAACAGCCCTCCCAGAAGGATTCAGGGATGTGCAGCCCGATTAGTTGAGATCAGCCCTTCTGGCTCTTTCATGGATGAAACCAAGTTGGCAAAGAGCATTCTACGCTGGGGACCATGGTGTCTTTCCTTAGTCTACACAGAAACAGCACTCTGAGTGAGACGAGCTGCTGGCGTTTGGTAGCAAAATCTCCTATTCTGGAGCAAAACATTTCGTTGTAAGCGGGTTGCATCAGCCTTGTCACATTTTCTCAACTGGATATAAAGGAGGGCAGTCAATAGGCGTCACCCTCCAAGCCCACTCCAATTTCATAGAGAAAACTCCAGGCCTTCCTGTGCTTTCCTGTGGCAAGGAAACTGCTTTCATTCCTCAGGTGACACTTTGGCTCAGACCTGCCCTACCCCAAGGATTCACGGATGTGCAGCACGATTAGTTGAGATCAGCCCTTCTGGTTCTCTCATGGATGAAACCATCTGGGCAAAGAGCCATTCTAAGCTGGGGACCATGGTGTCTTTCCCTAGTCTACACAGAAACAGCATTCTTAGGGAGACGAGCTGCTGGAGTTTGGTAGCAGAATCTCCTATTCTGAAGAGTAACACTTCGTTGTAAGCGGGTTGCATCAGCCTTGCCACATTTTATCAGTTGGCTATAAAGGAGGGCAGTCATTTAGCAGACTTACTTGAGACTCTGCTTCCCAGGCTGGAAACTTTGCTTTCATTCCTTAGGTGGCACATTGGCTCAGGACTGCCTTAACCCAAGTATTCAGGGATTTGCAGTCCGATTAGTTGAGATCGGCCTTTCTGGCTCTTTAATGGATGAAACCAACTGGGCAAAGAGACGTTCTAAGCTGGGGACCATGGTGTCTTTCCCTAGTCTACATAGAAATAGCACTCTGAGGGAGACGAGCTGCTGGCGTTTGGTAGCACAATCTCCTATTCTGCAGTGAAACATTTCGTTGTAAGCGGGATGCATCAGTCTTGCCACATTTTCTCAACTGGATATAAAGGAGGGCAGTCAATAGGCGTCACCCTCCAAGCCCACTCCAATTTCATAGAGAAAACTCCAGGCCTTGCTGTGCTTTCCTGTGGCAAGGAAACTGCTTTCATTCCTCAGGTGACACTTTGGCTCAGAACTGCCCTACCCCAAGCATTCACGGATGTGCAGCACGATTAGTTGAGATCAGCCCTTCTGGTTCTCTCATGGATGAAACCATCTGGGCAAAGAGCCGTTCTAAGATGGGGACCATGGTGCCTTTCCCTAGTCTACACAGAAACAGCATTCTGAGGGAGAGGAGCTGCTGGCGTTTGGTAGCACAATATCCTATTCTGAAGAGAAACATTTCGTTGTAAGCGGGTTGCATCAGCCTTGCCACATTTTCTCAACTGGCTATAAAGGAGGGCAGTCAGTAGGCCTCACCCTTCAAGCCCACTCCTATTTCATAGAGAAATCAACAGGCCTCGGTGTGCTTTCCTGTGGCAGGAAATTTGCTTTCATTCCTTAGGTGGCCCTTTGGCTCAGAACAGCCCTCCCAGAAGGATTCCGGGATGTGCAGCCCGATTAGTTGAGATCAGCCCTTCTGGCTCTTTCATGGATGAGACCAACTGGGCAAAGAGCCGTTCTAAGCTGGGGACCATGGTGTCTTTCCCTAGTCTACACAGAAACAGCACTCTGAGGGAGACGAGCTGGTGGCGTTTGGTAGTAAAATCTCCTATTCTGAAGAGAAACATTTCGTTGTAAGCGGGTTTCATCAGACTTGCCACATTTTCTCAACTGGCTATAAAGGAGGGCAGTCAGTTCGCAGGCTTATTTGAGGCCCTGCTTCCCAGGCTGGAAACTTTGCTTTCATTCCTTAGGTGGCACATTGTCTCAGGAGTGCCTACCCCAAGGATTCAGGATGTGCAGCCCGATTAGTAGAGATCAGCCCTTCTGGCTATTTAATGGATGAAATCAACTGGGCAAAGAGCCGTTCTAAGCTGGGGACCATGGTGTCTTTCCCTAGTCTACACAGAAACAGCACCCTGAGGGAGACGAGCTGCTGGCGTTTGGTAGCACAATCTCCTATTCTGAAGAGAAACAATTCGTTGTAACCGGGTTGCATTAGCCTTGCCACATTTTCTCAACTGGCTATAAAGGAGGGCAGTCAGGAGGCCTCACCCTTCAAACCCACTTCAATTTCATAGAGAAATCAAGAGGCCTCGGTGTGCTTTCCTGTGGCAGGAGATTTGCTTTCATTCCTTAGGTTGCCCTTTGGCTCAGAACAGCCCTCCCAGAAGGATTCAGGGATGTGCAGCCCGATTAGTTGAGATCAGCCCTTCTGGCTCTTTCATGGATGAAACCAACTGGGCAAAGAGCCGTTTTAAGCTGGGGACCATGTTGTCTTTCCCTAGTTTACACAGAAACAGCACCCTGAGGGAGAAGAGCTGCTGGCGTTTGGTAGCAAAATCTCCTATTCTGAAGAGAAACATTTCGTTGTAAGCAGGTTGCATCAGCCTTGTCACATTTTCTCAATTGGCTATAAAGGAGGGCACTCAGCTGACAGACTTACTTCGGGCACTGCTTCCCAGGCCTGAAACTTTGCTTTCATTCCTTAGGTGGCACATTGGCTCAGGAGTGCCTACCAAAAGGATTCAGGGATGTGCAGCCCGCTTAGTAGAGGTCAGCCCTTCTCTCTCTTTCATAGATGAAACCAACGGACAAAGAGCCGTTTTAAGCTGGGGACCTTCGTGTCTTTCCCTAGTCTACACAGAAACAGTACTCTGAGGGAGACGAGCTGCTGGTGTTTGATAGCAAAATCTCCTATTCTGAAGAGAAACATTTCGTTGTAAGCGGGTTGCATCAGCCTTGTCACATTTTCTCAAGTGGATATAAAGGAGGGCAGTCAATAGGCGTCACCCTCCAAGCCCACTCCAATTTCATAGAGAAAACTCCAGGCCTTGCTGTGCTTTCCTGTGGCAAGGAAACTTCTTTTATTCCTCAGGTGGCACTTTGGCTCAGAACAGCCCTACCCCAGGGATTCACGGATTTGCAGCCCGATTGGTTGAGATCAGCCCTTATGGTTGTCTCATGGATGAAACCATCTGGGAAAAGAGCCATTCTTACCTGGGGACAATGGTGTCTTTCCCTAGTCTACACAGAAACACCATTCTTAGGGAGAGGAGCTGCTGGCGCTGGTGGCACAATCTCCTATTCTGAAGAGAAACATTTCATTGTAAGTGGGTTGCATCAGCCTTGCCACATTTTCTCAACTGGCTATAAAGGAGGGCAGTCAGTAGGCCTCACCCTTCAAGCCGACTCCAATTTCATTGAGAAATCAACAGGCCTCGGTGTGCTTTCCTGTGACAGGAAATTTGCTTTCATTCCTTAGGTGGCCCTTTGGCTCAGAACAGCCCTCCCAGAAGGATTCAGGGATGTGCAGCCCGATTAGTTGAGATCAGCCCTTCTGGCTCTTTCATGGATGAAACCAAGTTGGCAAAGAGCATTCTACGCTGGGGACCATGGTGTCTTTCCTTAGTCTACACAGAAACAGCACTCTGAGTGAGACGAGCTGCTGGCGTTTGGTAGCAAAATCTCCTATTCTGGAGCAAAACATTTCGTTGTAAGCGGGTTGCATCAGCCTTGTCACATTTTCTCAACTGGATATAAAGGAGGGCAGTCAATAGGCGTCACCCTCCAAGCCCACTCCAATTTCATAGAGAAAACTCCAGGCCTTGCTGTGCTTTCCTGTGGCAAGGAAACTGCTTTCATTCCTCAGGTGACACTTTGGCTCAGACCTGCCCTACCCCAAGGATTCACGGATGTGCAGCACGATTAGTTGAGATCAGCCCTTCTGGTTCTCTCATGGATGAAACCATCTGGGCAAAGAGCCATTCTAAGCTGGGGACCATGGTGTCTTTCCCTAGTCTACACAGAAACAGCATTCTTAGGGAGACGAGCTGCTGGAGTTTGGTAGCAGAATCTCCTATTCTGAAGAGTAACACTTCGTTGTAAGCGGGTTGCATCAGTCTTGCCACATTTTATCAGTTGGCTATAAAGGAGGGCAGTCATTTAGCAGACTTACTTGAGACTCTGCTTCCCAGGCTGGAAACTTTGCTTTCATTCCTTAGGTGGCACATTGGCTCAGGACTGCCTTAACCCAAGTATTCAGGGATTTGCAGTCCGATTAGTTGAGATCGGCCTTTCTGGCTCTTTAATGGATGAAACCAACTGGGCAAAGAGACGTTCTAAGCTGGGGACCATGGTGTCTTTCCCTAGTCTACATAGAAATAGCACTCTGAGGGAGACGAGCTGCTGGCGTTTGGTAGCACAATCTCCTATTCTGCAGTGAAACATTTCATTGTAAGCGGGATGCATCAGTCTTGCCACATTTTCTCAACTGGATATAAAGGAGGGCAGTCAATAGGCGTCACCCTCCAAGCCCACTCCAATTTCATAGAGAAAACTCCAGGCCTTGCTGTGCTTTCCTGTGGCAAGGAAACTGCTTTCATTCCTCAGGTGACACTTTGGCTCAGAACTGCCCTACCCCAAGCATTCACGGATGTGCAGCACGATTAGTTGAGATCAGCCCTTCTGGTTCTCTCATGGATGAAACCATCTGGGCAAAGAGCCGTTCTAAGATGGGGACCATGGTGCCTTTCCCTAGTCTACACAGAAACAGCATTCTGAGGGAGAGGAGCTGCTGGCGTTTGGTAGCACAATATCCTATTCTGAAGAGAAACATTTCGTTGTAAGCGGGTTGCATCAGCCTTGCCACATTTTCTCAACTGGCTATAAAGGAGGGCAGTCAGTAGGCCTCACCCTTCAAGCCCACTCCTATTTCATAGAGAAATCAACAGGCCTCGGTGTGCTTTCCTGTGGCAGGAAATTTGCTTTCATTCCTTAGGTGGCCCTTTGGCTCAGAACAGCCCTCCCAGAAGGATTCCGGGATGTGCAGCCCGATTAGTTGAGATCAGCCCTTCTGGCTCTTTCATGGATGAGACCAACTGGGCAAAGAGCCGTTCTAAGCTGGGGACCATGGTGTCTTTCCCTAGTCTACACAGAAACAGCACTCTGAGGGAGACGAGCTGGTGGCGTTTGGTAGTAAAATCTCCTATTCTGAAGAGAAACATTTCGTTGTAAGCGGGTTTCATCAGACTTGCCACATTTTCTCAACTGGCTATAAAGGAGGGCAGTCAGTTCGCAGGCTTATTTGAGGCCCTGCTTCCCAGGCTGGAAACTTTGCTTTCATTCCTTAGGTGGCACATTGCCTCAGGAGTGTCTACCCCAAGGATTCAGGGATGTGCAGCCCGATTAGTAGAGATCAGGTTTCTGGATCTTTCATGGATGAAGCCAACTGGGCAAAGAGCCATTCTAAGCTCGGGACCATGCTGTCTTTCCTTAGACTGCACAGAAACAGCACTCTGAGTGAGAGGAGCTGCTGGCGTTTGGTAGCAAAATCTCCTATTGTGAAGAGAAACATTTCGTTGTAAGTGGGTTGCCTCAGCCTTGTCACATTTTCTCAACTGGATATAAAGGAGGGCAGTCAGTAGGCGTCACCTTTGAAACCCACTCCAATTTCATAGAGAAAATGCCAGGCCTTGGTGTGCTTTCCTGTGGCAAGGAAACTGCTTTCATTCCTTAGGTTGCACCTTGGCTCAGAACTGCCCTATCCCAAGGATTCAGGGATGTGCAGCCCGATTAGTTGAGATCAGCCCTTCTGGCTCTTCCATGGATGAAACCAACTGAGCAAAGAGCCGTTCTAAGCTGGGGACAATGGTGTCTTTCCTTAATCTACACAGAAACAGCATTCTGAGTGAGACGAGCTGCTGGCGTTTGGTAGCAAAATCTCCTATTCTGGAGAGAAACATTTCATTGTAAGCGGGTGGCATCAGCCTTGTCACATTTTCTCAAGTGGATATAAAGGAGGGCAGTCAATAGGCGTCACCCTCCAAGCCATTCCAATTTCATAGAGAAAACTCCAGGCCTTGCTGTGCTTTCCTGTGGTAAGGAAACTGCTTTCATTCCTCAGGTGGCACTTTGGTTCAGAACTGCCCTACCCCAAGGATTCATGGATGTGCAGCCCGATTGGTTGAGATCAGCCCTTCTGGTTCTCTCATGGATGAAACCATCTGGGCAAAGAGCCATTCTAAGCTGCGGACCATGGTGTCTTTCCCTAGTCTACACAGAAACAGCATTCTTAGGGAGACGAGCTGCTGGCGTTGGTAGCACAATCTCCTATTCTGAAGAGAAACATATCGTTGTAAGTGGGTTGCATCAGCCTTGCCACATTTTCTCAACTGGCTATAAAGGAGGGCAGTCAGTTGGCGGAATTACTTTAGGCACTGCTTCCAAGGCTGGAAACTTTGCTTTCATTCCTTAGGTGGCACACTGGCTCAGTAGTGCCAACCCCAAGGATTCAGGGATGTGCAGCCTGTATAGTTGAGATCAGCCATTCTGGTTCTCTCATGGATGAAACCATCTGGGCAAAGAGCCGTTCTAAGCTGCGGACCATGGTGTCTTTCCCTACTCTACACAGAAACAGCACCCTGAGGGAGACGACCTGCTGGCGTTTGACAGCAAAATCTCCTATTCTGAAGAGAAACATTTCGTTGTAATAGGGTTCCATCAACCTTGCCACATTTTCTCAAATGGCTATAAAGTAGGGCAGTCATTTAGCAGACTTACTTGAGACACTGCTTCCCAGGCTGGAAACTTTGCTTTCATTCCTTAGGTGGCACTTCAGCTCGGAATGCCTACCCCAAGGATTCAGGTATGTGCAGCCCGATTAGTAGCGATCAGCCCTTCTTGCTCTTTCATGGATGAAAGCAACTGGGCAAGAGCCGTTCTAAGCTGGGGACCTTCGGGTCTTTCCCTAGTCTACACAGAAACAGCACTCTGAGGGAGACGAGCTGCTGGCGTTTGATAGCAAAATCTCCTATTCTGAAGAGAAACATTTCGTTGTAATAGGGTTCCATCAACCTTGCCACATTTTCTCAAATGGCTATAAAGGAGGGCAGTCTTTTAGCAGACTTACTTCAGGCCCTGCTTCCCAGGCTGTAAACTTTGCTTTCATTCCTTAGGTGGCACATTGGCTCAGGACTGCCCTACCCCAAGTATTCAGGGATTTGTAGCCCGATTATTTGAGATCAGCCCTTCTGGCTCTTTCATGGATGAAACCAACTGGGCAAAGAGCCGTTCTAAGCTGGGGACCATAGTGTCTTTCCCTAGTTTACACAGAACAGCACGCTGAGGGAGACGAGCTGTTGGCATTTGAAAGAAAAATCTCCTATTCTGAAGAGAAACATTTCGTTGTAAGCGGGTTGCATCAGTCTTTCCACATTTTCTCAACTGGCTATAAATGAGGGCAGTCAGTAGGCCTCACCCTTCAAGCCCACTCCAATTTCATAGAGAAATCAACATGCCTCGGTGTGCTTTCCTGTGGCAGGAAATTTGCTTTCATTCCTTAGGTGGCCCTTTGGCTCAGAACAGCCCTCCCAGAAGGATTCAGGGATATTCAGCCCGATTAGTTGAGATCAGCCCTTCTCTCACTTTCATGGATGAAACCAACTGGGCAAAGAGCCGTTCTAAGCTGGGGACCATGGTGTCTTTCCATAGTCTACACTGAAACAGCACCCTGAGGGAGACGAGCTGCTGGCGTTTGGTAGCAAAATCTCCTATTCTGAAGAGAAACATTTCGTTGTAAGCGGGTTGCATCAGCCTTTCCACATTTTCTCAACTGGCTCTAAAGGAGGGCAGTCAGTTGGCAGACTTACTTGAGGCACTGCTTCCAAGGCTGGAAACTTTGCTTTCATTCCTTAGGTGGCACACTGACTCAGTAATGCCTACCCCAAGGATTCAGATATGTGCAGCCTGTATACTTGAGATCAGCCCTTCTGGTTCTCTGATGGATGAAACCATCTGGGCAAAGAGCCGTTCTAAGCTGGGGACTATGGTGTCTTTCCCTAGTCTACACAGAAACAGCATCCTGAGGGAGACGAGCTGCTGGCGTTTGATAGCAAAATCTCCTATTCTGAAGAGAAATATTTCGTTGTAAGAGGGTTCCATCAGCCTTGCCACATTTTCTCAAATGGCTATAAAGTAGGGCAGTCATTTAGCAGACTTACTTGAGACCCCGGTTCCCAGGCTGGAAACTTTGCTTTCATTCCTTAGGTGGCACATTGTCTCAGGAGTGCCTACCCCAAGGATTCAGGATGTGCAGCCCGATTAGTAGAGATCAGCCCTTCTGGCTATTTAATGGATGAAATCAACTGGGCAAAGAGCCGTTCTAAGCTGGGGACCATGGTGTCTTTCCCTAGTCTACACAGAAACAGCACCCTGAGGGAGACGAGCTGCTGGCGTTTGGTAGCACAATCTCCTATTCTGAAGAGAAACATTTCGTTGTAAGCGGGTTGCATTAGCCTTGCCACATTTTCTCAACTGGCTATAAAGGAGGGCAGTCAGTAGGCCTCACCCTTCAAACCCACTTCAATTTCATAGAGAAATCAAGAGGCCTCGGTGTGCTTTCCTGTGGCAGGAGATTTGCTTTCATTCCTTAGGTTGCCCTTTGGCTCAGAACAGCCCTCCCAGAAGGATTCAGGGATGTGCAGCCCGATTAGTTGAGATCAGCCCTTCTGGCTCTTTCATGGATGAAACCAACTGGGCAAAGAGCCGTTTTAAGCTGGGGACCATGTTGTCTTTCCCTAGTTTACACAGAAACAGCACCCTGAGGGAGACGAGCTGCTGGAGTTTGGTAGCAGAATCTCCTATTCTGAAGAGTAACACTTCGTTGTAAGCGGGTTGCATCAGCCTTGCCACATTTTATCAGTTGGCTATAAAGGAGGGCAGTCATTTAGCAGACTTACTTGAGACTCTGCTTCCCAGGCTGGAAACTTTGCTTTCATTCCTTAGGTGGCACATTGGCTCAGGACTGCCTTAACCCAAGTATTCAGGGATTTGCAGTCCGATTAGTTGAGATCGGCCTTTCTGGCTCTTTAATGGATGAAACCAACTGGGCAAAGAGACGTTCTAAGCTGGGGACCATGGTGTCTTTCCCTAGTCTACATAGAAATAGCACTCTGAGGGAGACGAGCTGCTGGCGTTTGGTAGCACAATCTCCTATTCTGCAGTGAAACATTTCGTTGTAAGCGGGATGCATCAGTCTTGCCACATTTTCTCAACTGGATATAAAGGAGGGCAGTCAATAGGCGTCACCCTCCAAGCCCACTCCAATTTCATAGAGAAAACTCCAGGCCTTGCTGTGCTTTCCTGTGGCAAGGAAACTGCTTTCATTCCTCAGGTGACACTTTGGCTCAGAACTGCCCTACCCCAAGCATTCACGGATGTGCAGCACGATTAGTTGAGATCAGCCCTTCTGGTTCTCTCATGGATGAAACCATCTGGGCAAAGAGCCGTTCTAAGATGGGGACCATGGTGCCTTTCCCTAGTCTACACAGAAACAGCATTCTGAGGGAGAGGAGCTGCTGGCGTTTGGTAGCACAATATCCTATTCTGAAGAGAAACATTTCGTTGTAAGCGGGTTGCATCAGCCTTGCCACATTTTCTCAACTGGCTATAAAGGAGGGCAGTCAGTAGGCCTCACCCTTCAAGCCCACTCCTATTTCATAGAGAAATCAACAGGCCTCGGTGTGCTTTCCTGTGGCAGGAAATTTGCTTTCATTCCTTAGGTGGCCCTTTGGCTCAGAACAGCCCTCCCAGAAGGATTCCGGGATGTGCAGCCCGATTAGTTGAGATCAGCCCTTCTGGCTCTTTCATGGATGAGACCAACTGGGCAAAGAGCCGTTCTAAGCTGGGGACCATGGTGTCTTTCCCTAGTCTACACAGAAACAGCACTCTGAGGGAGACGAGCTGGTGGCGTTTGGTAGTAAAATCTCCTATTCTGAAGAGAAACATTTCGTTGTAAGCGGGTTTCATCAGACTTGCCACATTTTCTCAACTGGCTATAAAGGAGGGCAGTCAGTTCGCAGGCTTATTTGAGGCCCTGCTTCCCAGGCTGGAAACTTTGCTTTCATTCCTTAGGTGGCACATTGTCTCAGGAGTGCCTACCCCAAGGATTCAGGATGTGCAGCCCGATTAGTAGAGATCAGCCCTTCTGGCTATTTAATGGATGAAATCAACTGGGCAAAGAGCCGTTCTAAGCTGGGGACCATGGTGTCTTTCCCTAGTCTACACAGAAACAGCACCCTGAGGGAGACGAGCTGCTGGCGTTTGGTAGCACAATCTCCTATTCTGAAGAGAAACAATTCGTTGTAACCGGGTTGCATTAGCCTTGCCACATTTTCTCAACTGGCTATAAAGGAGGGCAGTCAGGAGGCCTCACCCTTCAAACCCACTTCAATTTCATAGAGAAATCAAGAGGCCTCGGTGTGCTTTCCTGTGGCAGGAGATTTGCTTTCATTCCTTAGGTTGCCCTTTGGCTCAGAACAGCCCTCCCAGAAGGATTCAGGGATGTGCAGCCCGATTAGTTGAGATCAGCCCTTCTGGCTCTTTCATGGATGAAACCAACTGGGCAAAGAGCCGTTTTAAGCTGGGGACCATGTTGTCTTTCCCTAGTTTACACAGAAACAGCACCCTGAGGGAGAAGAGCTGCTGGCGTTTGGTAGCAAAATCTCCTATTCTGAAGAGAAACATTTCGTTGTAAGCAGGTTGCATCAGCCTTGTCACATTTTCTCAATTGGCTATAAAGGAGGGCACTCAGCTGACAGACTTACTTCGGGCACTGCTTCCCAGGCCTGAAACTTTGCTTTCATTCCTTAGGTGGCACATTGGCTCAGGAGTGCCTACCAAAAGGATTCAGGGATGTGCAGCCCGCTTAGTAGAGGTCAGCCCTTCTCTCTCTTTCATAGATGAAACCAACGGACAAAGAGCCGTTTTAAGCTGGGGACCTTCGTGTCTTTCCCTAGTCTACACAGAAACAGTACTCTGAGGGAGACGAGCTGCTGGTGTTTGATAGCAAAATCTCCTATTCTGAAGAGAAACATTTCGTTGTAAGCGGGTTGCATCAGCCTTGTCACATTTTCTCAAGTGGATATAAAGGAGGGCAGTCAATAGGCGTCACCCTCCAAGCCCACTCCAATTTCATAGAGAAAACTCCAGGCCTTGCTGTGCTTTCCTGTGGCAAGGAAACTTCTTTTATTCCTCAGGTGGCACTTTGGCTCAGAACAGCCCTACCCCAGGGATTCACGGATTTGCAGCCCGATTGGTTGAGATCAGCCCTTATGGTTGTCTCATGGATGAAACCATCTGGGAAAAGAGCCATTCTTACCTGGGGACAATGGTGTCTTTCCCTAGTCTACACAGAAACACCATTCTTAGGGAGAGGAGCTGCTGGCGCTGGTGGCACAATCTCCTATTCTGAAGAGAAACATTTCATTGTAAGTGGGTTGCATCAGCCTTGCCACATTTTCTCAACTGGCTATAAAGGAGGGCAGTCAGTAGGCCTCACCCTTCAAGCCGACTCCAATTTCATTGAGAAATCAACAGGCCTCGGTGTGCTTTCCTGTGACAGGAAATTTGCTTTCATTCCTTAGGTGGCCCTTTGGCTCAGAACAGCCCTCCCAGAAGGATTCAGGGATGTGCAGCCCGATTAGTTGAGATCAGCCCTTCTGGCTCTTTCATGGATGAAACCAAGTTGGCAAAGAGCATTCTACGCTGGGGACCATGGTGTCTTTCCTTAGTCTACACAGAAACAGCACTCTGAGTGAGACGAGCTGCTGGCGTTTGGTAGCAAAATCTCCTATTCTGGAGCAAAACATTTCGTTGTAAGCGGGTTGCATCAGCCTTGTCACATTTTCTCAACTGGATATAAAGGAGGGCAGTCAATAGGCGTCACCCTCCAAGCCCACTCCAATTTCATAGAGAAAACTCCAGGCCTTGCTGTGCTTTCCTGTGGCAAGGAAACTGCTTTCATTCCTCAGGTGACACTTTGGCTCAGACCTGCCCTACCCCAAGGATTCACGGATGTGCAGCACGATTAGTTGAGATCAGCCCTTCTGGTTCTCTCATGGATGAAACCATCTGGGCAAAGAGCCATTCTAAGCTGGGGACCATGGTGTCTTTCCCTAGTCTACACAGAAACAGCATTCTTAGGGAGACGAGCTGCTGGAGTTTGGTAGCAGAATCTCCTATTCTGAAGAGTAACACTTCGTTGTAAGCGGGTTGCATCAGTCTTGCCACATTTTATCAGTTGGCTATAAAGGAGGGCAGTCATTTAGCAGACTTACTTGAGACTCTGCTTCCCAGGCTGGAAACTTTGCTTTCATTCCTTAGGTGGCACATTGGCTCAGGACTGCCTTAACCCAAGTATTCAGGGATTTGCAGTCCGATTAGTTGAGATCGGCCTTTCTGGCTCTTTAATGGATGAAACCAACTGGGCAAAGAGACGTTCTAAGCTGGGGACCATGGTGTCTTTCCCTAGTCTACATAGAAATAGCACTCTGAGGGAGACGAGCTGCTGGCGTTTGGTAGCACAATCTCCTATTCTGCAGTGAAACATTTCATTGTAAGCGGGATGCATCAGTCTTGCCACATTTTCTCAACTGGATATAAAGGAGGGCAGTCAATAGGCGTCACCCTCCAAGCCCACTCCAATTTCATAGAGAAAACTCCAGGCCTTGCTGTGCTTTCCTGTGGCAAGGAAACTGCTTTCATTCCTCAGGTGACACTTTGGCTCAGAACTGCCCTACCCCAAGCATTCACGGATGTGCAGCACGATTAGTTGAGATCAGCCCTTCTGGTTCTCTCATGGATGAAACCATCTGGGCAAAGAGCCGTTCTAAGATGGGGACCATGGTGCCTTTCCCTAGTCTACACAGAAACAGCATTCTGAGGGAGAGGAGCTGCTGGCGTTTGGTAGCACAATATCCTATTCTGAAGAGAAACATTTCGTTGTAAGCGGGTTGCATCAGCCTTGCCACATTTTCTCAACTGGCTATAAAGGAGGGCAGTCAGTAGGCCTCACCCTTCAAGCCCACTCCTATTTCATAGAGAAATCAACAGGCCTCGGTGTGCTTTCCTGTGGCAGGAAATTTGCTTTCATTCCTTAGGTGGCCCTTTGGCTCAGAACAGCCCTCCCAGAAGGATTCCGGGATGTGCAGCCCGATTAGTTGAGATCAGCCCTTCTGGCTCTTTCATGGATGAGACCAACTGGGCAAAGAGCCGTTCTAAGCTGGGGACCATGGTGTCTTTCCCTAGTCTACACAGAAACAGCACTCTGAGGGAGACGAGCTGGTGGCGTTTGGTAGTAAAATCTCCTATTCTGAAGAGAAACATTTCGTTGTAAGCGGGTTTCATCAGACTTGCCACATTTTCTCAACTGGCTATAAAGGAGGGCAGTCAGTTCGCAGGCTTATTTGAGGCCCTGCTTCCCAGGCTGGAAACTTTGCTTTCATTCCTTAGGTGGCACATTGCCTCAGGAGTGTCTACCCCAAGGATTCAGGGATGTGCAGCCCGATTAGTAGAGATCAGGTTTCTGGATCTTTCATGGATGAAGCCAACTGGGCAAAGAGCCATTCTAAGCTCGGGACCATGCTGTCTTTCCTTAGACTGCACAGAAACAGCACTCTGAGTGAGAGGAGCTGCTGGCGTTTGGTAGCAAAATCTCCTATTGTGAAGAGAAACATTTCGTTGTAAGTGGGTTGCCTCAGCCTTGTCACATTTTCTCAACTGGATATAAAGGAGGGCAGTCAGTAGGCGTCACCTTTGAAACCCACTCCAATTTCATAGAGAAAATGCCAGGCCTTGGTGTGCTTTCCTGTGGCAAGGAAACTGCTTTCATTCCTTAGGTTGCACCTTGGCTCAGAACTGCCCTATCCCAAGGATTCAGGGATGTGCAGCCCGATTAGTTGAGATCAGCCCTTCTGGCTCTTCCATGGATGAAACCAACTGAGCAAAGAGCCGTTCTAAGCTGGGGACCATGGTGTCTTTCCTTAATCTACACAGAAACAGCATTCTGAGTGAGACGAGCTGCTGGCGTTTGGTAGCAAAATCTCCTATTCTGGAGAGAAACATTTCATTGTAAGCGGGTGGCATCAGCCTTGTCACATTTTCTCAAGTGGATATAAAGGAGGGCAGTCAATAGGCGTCACCCTCCAAGCCATTCCAATTTCATAGAGAAAACTCCAGGCCTTGCTGTGCTTTCCTGTGGTAAGGAAACTGCTTTCATTCCTCAGGTGGCACTTTGGTTCAGAACTGCCCTACCCCAAGGATTCATGGATGTGCAGCCCGATTGGTTGAGATCAGCCCTTCTGGTTCTCTCATGGATGAAACCATCTGGGCAAAGAGCCATTCTAAGCTGCGGACCATGGTGTCTTTCCCTAGTCTACACAGAAACAGCATTCTTAGGGAGACGAGCTGCTGGCGTTGGTAGCACAATCTCCTATTCTGAAGAGAAACATATCGTTGTAAGTGGGTTGCATCAGCCTTGCCACATTTTCTCAACTGGCTATAAAGGAGGGCAGTCAGTTGGCGGAATTACTTTAGGCACTGCTTCCAAGGCTGGAAACTTTGCTTTCATTCCTTAGGTGGCACACTGGCTCAGTAGTGCCAACCCCAAGGATTCAGGGATGTGCAGCCTGTATAGTTGAGATCAGCCATTCTGGTTCTCTCATGGATGAAACCATCTGGGCAAAGAGCCGTTCTAAGCTGCGGACCATGGTGTCTTTCCCTACTCTACACAGAAACAGCACCCTGAGGGAGACGACCTGCTGGCGTTTGACAGCAAAATCTCCTATTCTGAAGAGAAACATTTCGTTGTAATAGGGTTCCATCAACCTTGCCACATTTTCTCAAATGGCTATAAAGTAGGGCAGTCATTTAGCAGACTTACTTGAGACACTGCTTCCCAGGCTGGAAACTTTGCTTTCATTCCTTAGGTGGCACTTCAGCTCGGAATGCCTACCCCAAGGATTCAGGTATGTGCAGCCCGATTAGTAGCGATCAGCCCTTCTTGCTCTTTCATGGATGAAAGCAACTGGGCAAGAGCCGTTCTAAGCTGGGGACCTTCGGGTCTTTCCCTAGTCTACACAGAAACAGCACTCTGAGGGAGACGAGCTGCTGGCGTTTGATAGCAAAATCTCCTATTCTGAAGAGAAACATTTCGTTGTAATAGGGTTCCATCAACCTTGCCACATTTTCTCAAATGGCTATAAAGGAGGGCAGTCTTTTAGCAGACTTACTTCAGGCCCTGCTTCCCAGGCTGTAAACTTTGCTTTCATTCCTTAGGTGGCACATTGGCTCAGGACTGCCCTACCCCAAGTATTCAGGGATTTGTAGCCCGATTATTTGAGATCAGCCCTTCTGGCTCTTTCATGGATGAAACCAACTGGGCAAAGAGCCGTTCTAAGCTGGGGACCATAGTGTCTTTCCCTAGTTTACACAGAACAGCACGCTGAGGGAGACGAGCTGTTGGCATTTGAAAGAAAAATCTCCTATTCTGAAGAGAAACATTTCGTTGTAAGCGGGTTGCATCAGTCTTTCCACATTTTCTCAACTGGCTATAAATGAGGGCAGTCAGTAGGCCTCACCCTTCAAGCCCACTCCAATTTCATAGAGAAATCAACATGCCTCGGTGTGCTTTCCTGTGGCAGGAAATTTGCTTTCATTCCTTAGGTGGCCCTTTGGCTCAGAACAGCCCTCCCAGAAGGATTCAGGGATATTCAGCCCGATTAGTTGAGATCAGCCCTTCTCTCACTTTCATGGATGAAACCAACTGGGCAAAGAGCCGTTCTAAGCTGGGGACCATGGTGTCTTTCCATAGTCTACACTGAAACAGCACCCTGAGGGAGACGAGCTGCTGGCGTTTGGTAGCAAAATCTCCTATTCTGAAGAGAAACATTTCGTTGTAAGCGGGTTGCATCAGCCTTTCCACATTTTCTCAACTGGCTCTAAAGGAGGGCAGTCAGTTGGCAGACTTACTTGAGGCACTGCTTCCAAGGCTGGAAACTTTGCTTTCATTCCTTAGGTGGCACACTGACTCAGTAATGCCTACCCCAAGGATTCAGATATGTGCAGCCTGTATACTTGAGATCAGCCCTTCTGGTTCTCTGATGGATGAAACCATCTGGGCAAAGAGCCGTTCTAAGCTGGGGACTATGGTGTCTTTCCCTAGTCTACACAGAAACAGCATCCTGAGGGAGACGAGCTGCTGGCGTTTGATAGCAAAATCTCCTATTCTGAAGAGAAATATTTCGTTGTAAGAGGGTTCCATCAGCCTTGCCACATTTTCTCAAATGGCTATAAAGTAGGGCAGTCATTTAGCAGACTTACTTGAGACCCCGGTTCCCAGGCTGGAAACTTTGCTTTCATTCCTTAGGTGGCACATTGTCTCAGGAGTGCCTACCCCAAGGATTCAGGATGTGCAGCCCGATTAGTAGAGATCAGCCCTTCTGGCTATTTAATGGATGAAATCAACTGGGCAAAGAGCCGTTCTAAGCTGGGGACCATGGTGTCTTTCCCTAGTCTACACAGAAACAGCACCCTGAGGGAGACGAGCTGCTGGCGTTTGGTAGCACAATCTCCTATTCTGAAGAGAAACATTTCGTTGTAAGCGGGTTGCATTAGCCTTGCCACATTTTCTCAACTGGCTATAAAGGAGGGCAGTCAGTAGGCCTCACCCTTCAAACCCACTTCAATTTCATAGAGAAATCAAGAGGCCTCGGTGTGCTTTCCTGTGGCAGGAGATTTGCTTTCATTCCTTAGGTTGCCCTTTGGCTCAGAACAGCCCTCCCAGAAGGATTCAGGGATGTGCAGCCCGATTAGTTGAGATCAGCCCTTCTGGCTCTTTCATGGATGAAACCAACTGGGCAAAGAGCCGTTTTAAGCTGGGGACCATGTTGTCTTTCCCTAGTTTACACAGAAACAGCACCCTGAGGGAGAAGAGCTGCTGGCGTTTGGTAGCAAAATCTCCTATTCTGAAGAGAAACATTTCGTTGTAAGCAGGTTGCATCAGCCTTGTCACATTTTCTCAATTGGCTATAAAGGAGGGCACTCAGCTGACAGACTTACTTCGGGCACTGCTTCCCAGGCCTGAAACTTTGCTTTCATTCCTTAGGTGGCACATTGGCTCAGGAGTGCCTACCAAAAGGATTCAGAGATGTGCAGCCCGCTTAGTAGAGGTCAGCCCTTCTCTCTCTTTCATAGATGAAACCAACGGACAAAGAGCCGTTTTAAGCTGGGGACCTTCGTGTCTTTCCCTAGTCTACACAGAAACAGTACTCTGAGGGAGACGAGCTGCTGGTGTTTGATAGCAAAATCTCCTATTCTGAAGAGAAACATTTCGTTGTAAGCGGGTTGCATCAGCCTTGTCACATTTTCTCAAGTGGATATAAAGGAGGGCAGTCAATAGGCGTCACCCTCCAAGCCCACTCCAATTTCATAGAGAAAACTCCAGGCCTTGCTGTGCTTTCCTGTGGCAAGGAAACTTCTTTTATTCCTCAGGTGGCACTTTGGCTCAGAACAGCCCTACCCCAGGGATTCACGGATTTGCAGCCCGATTGGTTGAGATCAGCCCTTATGGTTGTCTCATGGATGAAACCATCTGGGAAAAGAGCCATTCTTACCTGGGGACCATGGTGTCTTTCCCTAGTCTACACAGAAACACCATTCTTAGGGAGAGGAGCTGCTGGCGCTGGTGGCACAATCTCCTATTCTGAAGAGAAACATTTCGTTGTAAGTGGGTTGCGTCAGCCTTGCCACATTTTCTCAACTGGCTATAAAGGAGGGCAGTCAGTAGGCCTCACCCTTCAAGCCGACTCCAATTTCATTGAGAAATCAACAGGCCTCGGTGTGCTTTCCTGTGGCAGGAAATTTGCTTTCATTCCTTAGGTGGCCCTTTGGCTCAGAACAGCCCTCCCAGAAGGATTCAGGGATGTGCAGCCCGATTAGTTGAGATCAGCCCTTCTGGCTCTTTCATGGATGAAACCAACTTGACAAAGAGCATTCTACGCTGGGGACCATGGTGTCTTTCCTTAGTCTACACAGAAACAGCACTCTGAGTGAGACGAGCTGCTGGCGTTTGGTAGCAAAATCTCCTATTCTGGAGCAAAACATTTCGTTGTAAGCGGGTTGCATCAGCCTTGTCACATTTTCTCAACTGGATATAAAGGAGGGCAGTCAATAGGCGTCACCCTCCAAGCCCACTCCAATTTCATAGAGAAAACTCCAGGCCTTGCTGTGCTTTCCTGTGGCAAGGAAACTGCTTTCATTCCTCAGGTGACACTTTGGCTCAGACCTGCCCTACCCCAAGGATTCACGGATGTGCAGCACGATTAGTTGAGATCAGCCCTTCTGGTTCTCTCATGGATGAAACCATCTGGGCAAAGAGCCATTCTAAGCTGGGGACCATGGTGTCTTTCCCTAGTCTACACAGAAACAGCATTCTTAGGGAGACGAGCTGCTGGAGTTTGGTAGCAGAATCTCCTATTCTGAAGAGTAACACTTCGTTGTAAGCGGGTTGCATCAGCCTTGCCACATTTTATCAGTTGGCTATAAAGGAGGGCAGTCATTTAGCAGACTTACTTGAGACTCTGCTTCCCAGGCTGGAAACTTTGCTTTCATTCCTTAGGTGGCACATTGGCTCAGGACTGCCTTAACCCAAGTATTCAGGGATTTGCAGTCCGATTAGTTGAGATCGGCCTTTCTGGCTCTTTAATGGATGAAACCAACTGGGCAAAGAGACGTTCTAAGCTGGGGACCATGGTGTCTTTCCCTAGTCTACATAGAAATAGCACTCTGAGGGAGACGAGCTGCTGGCGTTTGGTAGCACAATCTCCTATTCTGCAGTGAAACATTTCATTGTAAGCGGGATGCATCAGTCTTGCCACATTTTCTCAACTGGATATAAAGGAGGGCAGTCAATAGGCGTCACCCTCCAAGCCCACTCCAATTTCATAGAGAAAACTCCAGGCCTTGCTGTGCTTTCCTGTGGCAAGGAAACTGCTTTCATTCCTCAGGTGACACTTTGGCTCAGAACTGCCCTACCCCAAGCATTCACGGATGTGCAGCACGATTAGTTGAGATCAGCCCTTCTGGTTCTCTCATGGATGAAACCATCTGGGCAAAGAGCCGTTCTAAGATGGGGACCTTGGTGCCTTTCCCTAGTCTACACAGAAACAGCATTCTGAGGGAGAGGAGCTGCTGGCGTTTGGTAGCGCAATATCCTATTCTGAAGAGAAACATTTCGTTGTAAGCGGGTTGCATCAGCCTTGCCACATTTTCTCAACTGGCTATAAAGGAGGGCAGTCAGTAGGCCTCACCCTTCAAGCCCACTCCTATTTCATAGAGAAATCAACAGGCCTCGGTGTGCTTTCCTGTGGCAGGAAATTTGCTTTCATTCCTTAGGTGGCCCTTTGGCTCAGAACAGCCCTCCCAGAAGGATTCCGGGATGTGCAGCGCGATTAGTTGAGATCAGCCCTTCTGGCTCTTTCATGGATGAGACCAACTGGGCAAAGAGCCGTTCTAAGCTGGGGACCATGGTGTCTTTCCCTAGTCTACACAGAAAGAGCACTCTGAGGGAGACGAGCTGGTGGCGTTTGGTAGTAAAATCTCCTATTCTGAAGAGAAACATTTCGTTGTAAGCGGGTTTCATCAGACTTGCCACATTTTCTCAACTGGCTATAAAGGAGGGCAGTCAGTTCGCCAGCTTATTTGAGGCCCTGCTTCCCAGGCTGGAAACTTTGCTTTCATTCCTTAGGTGGCACATTGCCTCAGGAGTGTCTACCCCAAGGATTCAGGGATGTGCAGCCCGATTAGTAGAGATCAGGTTTCTGGATCTTTCATGGATGAAGCCAACTGGGCAAAGAGCCATTCTAAGCTCGGGACCATGCTGTCTTTCCTTAGACTGCACAGAAATAGCACTCTGAGTGAGAGGAGCTGCTGGCGTTTGGTAGCAAAATCTCCTATTGTGAAGAGAAACATTTCGTTGTAAGCGGGTTGCCTCAGCCTTGTCACATTTTCTCAACTGGATATAAAGGAGGGCAGTCAGTAGGCGTCACCTTTGAAACCCACTCCAATTTCATAGAGAAAATGCCAGGCCTTGGTGTGCTTTCCTGTGGCAAGGAAACTGCTTTCATTCCTTAGGTTGCACCTTGGCTCAGAACTGCCCTATCCCAAGGATTCAGGGATGTGCAGCCCGATTAGTTGAGATCAGCCCTTCTGGCTCTTCCATGGATGAAACCAACTGAGCAAAGAGCCGTTCTAAGCTGGGGACCATGGTGTCTTTCCTTAATCTACACAGAAACAGCATTCTGAGTGAGACGAGCTGCTGGCGTTTGGTAGCAAAATCTCCTATTCTGGAGAGAAACATTTCATTGTAAGCGGGTGGCATCAGCCTTGTCACATTTTCTCAAGTGGATATAAAGGAGGGCAGTCAATAGGCGTCACCCTCCAAGCCATTCCAATTTCATAGAGAAAACTCCAGGCCTTGCTGTGCTTTCCTGTGGTAAGGAAACTGCTTTCATTCCTCAGGTGGCACTTTGGTTCAGAACTGCCCTACCCCAAGGATTCATGGATGTGCAGCCCGATTGGTTGAGATCAGCCCTTCTGGTTCTCTCATGGATGAAACCATCTGGGCAAAGAGCCATTCTAAGCTGGGGACCATGGTGTCTTTCCCTAGTCTACACAGAAACAGCATTCTTAGGGAGACGAGCTGCTGGCGTTGGTAGCACAATCTCCTATTCTGAAGAGAAACATATCGTTGTAAGTGGGTTGCATCAGCCTTGCCACATTTTCTCAACTGGCTATAAAGGAGGGCAGTCAGTTGGCGGAATTACTTTAGGCACTGCTTCCAAGGCTGGAAACTTTGCTTTCATTCCTTAGGTGGCACACTGGCTCAGTAGTGCCAACCCCAAGGATTCAGGGATGTGCAGCCTGTATAGTTGAGATCAGCCATTCTGGTTCTCTCATGGATGAAACCATCTGGGCAAAGAGCCGTTCTAAGCTGCGGACCATGGTGTCTTTCCCTACTCTACACAGAAACAGCACCCTGAGGGAGACGACCTGCTGGCGTTTGACAGCAAAATCTCCTATTCTGAAGAGAAACATTTCGTTGTAATAGGGTTCCATCAACCTTGCCACATTTTCTCAAATGGCTATAAAGTAGGGCAGTCATTTAGCAGACTTACTTGAGACACTGCTTCCCAGGCTGGAAACTTTGCTTTCATTCCTTAGGTGGCACTTCGGCTCGGAATGCCTACCCCAAGGATTCAGGTATGTGCAGCCCGATTAGTAGCGATCAGCCCTTCTTGCTCTTTCATGGATGAAAGCAACTGGGCAAGAGCCGTTCTAAGCTGGGGACCTTCGGGTCTTTCCCTAGTCTACACAGAAACAGCACTCTGAGGGAGACGAGCTGCTGGCGTTTGATAGCAAAATCTCCTATTCGGAAGAGAAACATTTCGTTGTAATAGGGTTCCATCAACCTTGCCACATTTTCTCAAATGGCTATAAAGGAGGGCAGTCTTTTAGCAGACTTACTTCAGGCCCTGCTTCCCAGGCTGTAAACTTTGCTTTCATTCCTTAGGTGGCACATTGGCTCAGGACTGCCCTACCCCAAGTATTCAGGGATTTGTAGCCCGATTATTTGAGATCAGCCCTTCTGGCTCTTTCATGGATGAAACCAACTGGGCAAAGAGCCGTTCTAAGCTGGGGACCATAGTGTCTTTCCCTAGTTTACACAGAACAGCACGCTGAGGGAGACGAGCTGTTGGCGTTTGAAAGAAAAATCTCCTATTCTGAAGAGAAACATTTCGTTGTAAGCGGGTTGCATCAGTCTTTCCACATTTTCTCAACTGGCTATAAATGAGGGCAGTCAGTAGGCCTCACCCTTCAAGCCCACTCCAATTTCATAGAGAAATCAACATGCCTCGGTGTGCTTTCCTGTGGCAGGAAATTTGCTTTCATTCCTTAGGTGGCCCTTTGGCTCAGAACAGCCCTCCCAGAAGGATTCAGGGATATTCAGCCCGATTAGTTGAGATCAGCCCTTCTCTCACTTTCATGGATGAAACCAACTGGGCAAAGAGCCGTTCTAAGCTGGGGACCATGGTGTCTTTCCCTAGTCTACACTGAAACAGCACCCTGAGGGAGACGAGCTCCTGGCGTTTGGTAGCAAAATCTCCTATTCTGAAGAGAAACATTTCGTTGTAAGCGGGTTGCATCAGCCTTTCCACATTTTCTCAACTGGCTCTAAAGGAGGGCAGTCAGTTGGCAGACTTACTTGAGGCACTGCTTCCAAGGCTGGAAACTTTGCTTTCATTCCTTAGGTGGCACACTGACTCAGTAATGCCTACCCCAAGGATTCAGATATGTGCAGCCTGTATACTTGAGATCAGCCCTTCTGGTTCTCTGATGGATGAAACCATCTGGGCAAAGAGCCGTTCTAAGCTGGGGACTATGGTGTCTTTCCCTAGTCTACACAGAAACAGCATCCTGAGGGAGACGAGCTGCTGGCGTTTGATAGCAAAATCTCCTATTCTGAAGAGAAATATTTCGTTGTAAGAGGGTTCCATCAGCCTTGCCACATTTTCTCAAATGGCTATAAAGTAGGGCAGTCATTTAGCAGACTTACTTGAGACCCCGCTTCCCAGGCTGGAAACTTTGCTTTCATTCCTTAGGTGGCACATTGTCTCAGGAGTGCCTACCCCAAGGATTCAGGATGTGCAGCCCGATTAGTAGAGATCAGCCCTTCTGGCTATTTAATGGATGAAATCAACTGGGCAAAGAGCCGTTCTAAGCTGGGGACCATGGTGTCTTTCCCTAGTCTACACAGAAACAGCACCCTGAGGGAGACGAGCTGCTGGCGTTTGGTAGCACAATCTCCTATTCTGAAGAGAAACAATTCGTTGTAAGCGGGTTGCATTAGCCTTGCCACATTTTCTCAACTGGCTATAAAGGAGGGCAGTCAGTAGGCCTCACCCTTCAAACCCACTTCAATTTCATAGAGAAATCAAGAGGCCTCGGTGTGCTTTCCTGTGGCAGGAGATTTGCTTTCATTCCTTAGGTTGCCCTTTGGCTCAGAACAGCCCTCCCAGAAGGATTCAGGGATGTGCAGCCCGATTAGTTGAGATCAGCCCTTCTGGCTCTTTCATGGATGAAACCAACTGGGCAAAGAGCCGTTTTAAGCTGGGGACCATGTTGTCTTTCCCTAGTTTACACAGAAACAGCACCCTGAGGGAGAAGAGCTGCTGGCGTTTGGTAGCAAAATCTCCTATTCTGAAGAGAAACATTTCGTTGTAAGCAGGTTGCATCAGCCTTGTCACATTTTCTCAATTGGCTATAAAGGAGGGCACTCAGCTGACAGACTTACTTCGGGCACTGCTTCCCAGGCCTGAAACTTTGCTTTCATTCCTTAGGTGGCACATTGGCTCAGGAGTGCCTACCAAAAGGATTCAGGGATGTGCAGCCCGCTTAGTAGAGGTCAGCCCTTCTCTCTCTTTCATAGATGAAACCAACGGACAAAGAGCCGTTTTAAGCTGGGGACCTTCGTGTCTTTCCCTAGTCTACACAGAAACAGTACTCTGAGGGAGACGAGCTGCTGGTGTTTGATAGCAAAATCTCCTATTCTGAAGAGAAACATTTCGTTGTAAGCGGGTTGCATCAGCCTTGTCACATTTTCTCAAGTGGATATAAAGGAGGGCAGTCAATAGGCGTCACCCTCCAAACCCACTCCAATTTCATAGAGAAAACTCCAGGCCTTGCTGTGCTTTCCTGTGGCAAGGAAACTTCTTTTATTCCTCAGGTGGCACTTTGGCTCAGAACAGCCCTACCCCAGGGATTCACGGATTTGCAGCCCGATTGGTTGAGATCAGCCCTTATGGTTGTCTCATGGATGAAACCATCTGGGAAAAGAGCCATTCTTACCTGGGGACCATGGTGTCTTTCCCTAGTCTACACAGAAACACCATTCTTAGGGAGAGGAGCTGCTGGCGCTGGTGGCACAATCTCCTATTCTGAAGAGAAACATTTCGTTGTAAGTGGGTTGCATCAGCCTTGCCACATTTTCTCAACTGGCTATAAAGGAGGGCAGTCAGTAGGCCACACCCTTCAAGCCGACTCCAATTTCATTGAGAAATCAACAGGCCTCGGTGTGCTTTCCTGTGGCAGGAAATTTGCTTTCATTCCTTAGGTGGCCCTTTGGCTCAGAACAGCCCTCCCAGAAGGATTCAGGGATGTGCAGCCCGATTAGTTGAGATCAGCCCTTCTGGCTCTTTCATGGATGAAACCAACTTGGCAAAGAGCATTCTACGCTGGGGACCATGGTGTCTTTCCTTAGTCTACACAGAAACAGCACTCTGAGTGAGACGAGCTGCTGGCGTTTGGTAGCAAAATCTCCTATTCTGGAGCAAAACATTTCGTTGTAAGCGGGTTGCATCAGCCTTGTCACATTTTCTCAACTGGATATAAAGGAGGGCAGTCAATAGGCGTCACCCTCCAAGCCCACTCCAATTTCATAGAGAAAACTCCAGGCCTTGCTGTGCTTTCCTGTGGCAAGGAAACTGCTTTCATTCCTCAGGTGACACTTTGGCTCAGACTTGCCCTACCCCAAGGATTCACGGATGTGCAGCACGATTAGTTGAGATCAGCCCTTCTGGTTCTCTCATGGATGAAACCATCTGGGCAAAGAGCCATTCTAAGCTGGGGACCATGGTGTCTTTCCCTAGTCTACACAGAAACAGCATTCTTAGGGAGACGAGCTGCTGGAGTTTGGTAGCACAATCTCCTATTCTGAAGAGTAACACTTCGTTGTAAGCGGGTTGCATCAGCCTTGCCACATTTTATCAGTTGGCTATAAAGGAGGGCAGTCATTTAGCAGACTTACTTGAGACTCTGCTTCCCAGGCTGGAAACTTTGCTTTCATTCTTTAGGTGGCACATTGGCTCAGGACTGCCTTAACCCAAGTATTCAGGGATTTGCAGTCCGATTAGTTGAGATCGGCCTTTCTGGCTCTTTAATGGATGAAACCAACTGGGCAAAGAGACGTTCTAAGCTGGGGACCATGGTGTCTTTCCCTAGTCTACATAGAAATAGCACTCTGAGGGAGACGAGCTGCTGGCGTTTGGTAGCACAATTTCCTATTCTGCAGTGAAACATTTCGTTGTAAGCGGGATGCATCAGTCTTGCCACATTTTCTCAACTGGATATAAAGGAGGGCAGTCAATAGGCGTCACCCTCCAAGCCCACTCCAATTTCATAGAGAAAACTCCAGGCCTTGCTGTGCTTTCCTGTGGCAAGGAAACTGCTTTCATTCCTCAGGTGACACTTTGGCTCAGAACTGCCCTACCCCAAGCATTCACGGATGTGCAGCACGATTAGTTGATATCAGCCCTTCTGGTTCTCTCATGGATGAAACCATCTGGGCAAAGAGCCTTTCTAAGATGGGGACCATGGTGCCTTTCCCTAGTCTACACAGAAACAGCATTCTGAGGGAGAGGAGCTGCTGGCGTTTGGTAGCACAATATCCTATTCTGAAGAGAAACATTTCGTTGTAAGCGGGTTGCATCAGCCTTGCCACATTTTCTCAACTGGCTATAAAGGAGGGCAGTCAGTAGGCCTCACCCTTCAAGCCCACTCCTATTTCATAGAGAAATCAACAGGCCTCGGTGTGCTTTCCTGTGGCAGGAAATTTGCTTTCATTCCTTAGGTGGCCCTTTGGCTCAGAACAGCCCTCCCAGAAGGATTCCGGGATGTGCAGCCCGATTAGTTGAGATCAGCCCTTCTGGTTCTCTCATGGATGAAAGCAACTGGGCAAGAGCCGTTCTAAGCTGGGGACCTTCGGGTCTTTCCCTAGTCTACACAGAAACAGCACTCTGAGGGAGACGAGCTGCTGGCGTTTGATAGCAAAATCTCCTATTCTGAAGAGAAACATTTTGTTGTAAGAGGGTTTCATCAGCCTTGCCACATTTTCTCAAATGGCTATAAAGGAGGGCAGTCTTTTAGCAGACTTACTTCAGGCCCTGCTTCCCAGGCTGTAAACTTTGCTTTCATTCCTTAGGTGGCACATTGGCTCAGGACTGCCCTACCCCAAGTATTCAGGGATTTGTAGCCCGATTAGTTGAGATCAGCCCTTCTGGCTCTCTCATGGATGAAACCAACTGGGCAAAGAGCCGTTCTAAGCTGGGGACCATAGTGTCTTTCCCTAGTTTACACAGAACAGCACGCTGAGGGAGACGAGCTGTTGGCGTTTGAAAGAAAAATCTCCTATTCTGAAGAGAAACATTTCGTTGTAAGCGGGTTGCATCAGTCTTTCCACATTTTCTCAACTGGCTATAAATGAGGGCAGTCAGTAGGCCTCACCCTTCAAGCCCACTCCAATTTCATAGAGAAATCAACATGCCTCGGTGTGCTTTCCTGTGGCAGGAAATTTGCTTTCATTCCTTAGGTGGCCCTTTGGCTCAGAACAGCCCTCCCAGAAGGATTCAGGGATATTCAGCCCGATTAGTTGAGATCAGCCCTTCTCTCACTTTCATGGATGAAACCAACTGGGCAAAGAGCCGTTCTAAGCTGGGGACCATGGTGTCTTTCCCTAGTCTACACTGAAACAGCACCCTGAGGGAAACGAGCTGCTGGCGTTTGGTAGCAAAATCTCCTATTCTGAAGAGAAACATTTCGTTGTAAGCGGGTTGCATCAGCCTTTCCACATTTTCTCAACTGGCTCTAAAGGAGGGCAGTCAGTTGGCAGACTTACTTGAGGCACTGCTTCCAAGGCTGGGAACTTTGCTTTCATTCCTTAGGTGGCACACTGGCTCAGTAGTGCCTACCCCAAGGATTCAGTGATGTGCAGCCCGATTAGTTGAGATCAGCCCTTCTGGTTCTCTCATGGACGAAACCATCTGGGCAAAGAGCTGTTCTAAGTTGGGGACCATGGTGTCTTTCCCTAGTCTACACAGAAACAGCATTCTGAGTGAGAAGAGCTGCTGGCGTTTGGTAGCACAATCTCCTATTCTGAAGAGAAACATTTCGTTGTAAGCGTGTTGCATCAGCCTTGCCACATTTTCTCAACTGGCTATGAAAGAGTGTAGTCATTTAGCAGACTTACTTGAGACCCTGCTTCCCAGGCAGGAAACTTTGCTTTCATTCCTTAGGTGGCCTTTTGGCTCAGAACAGCCCTCCCAGAAGGAATCAGGGATTTCCAGCCGGATTAGTTGAGATCAGCCCTTCTGGCTCTTTCATGGATGAAACCAACTGGGCAAAGAGCCATTCTAAGCTGGGGACCATGATGTCTTTCCTTAATCTACACAGAAACAGCATTGTGAGTGAGACGAGCTGCTGGCGTTTGGTAGCAAAATCTCCTATTCTGGAGAGAAACATTTCGTTGTAAGCGGGTTGCATCACCCTTGTCACATTTTCTCAACTGGATATAAAGGAGGGCAGTCAATAGGCGTCACCCTCCAAGCCCACTCCAATTTCACAGAGAAAACTCCAGGCCTTGCTGTGCTTTCCTGTGGCATGGAAACTGCTTTCATTCCTCAGGTGGCACTTTGGCTCAGAACTGCCCTACCCCAAGGATTCACGGATGTGCAGCCCGATTGGTTGAGATCAGCCCTTCTGGTTCTCTCATGGATGAAACCCTCTGTGAAAGGAGCCATTCTAAGCTGGGGACCATGGTGTCTTTCCCTAGTCTACACAGAAACAGCATTCTTAGGGAGACGAGCTGCTGGCGTTGGTAACACAATCTCCTATTCTAAAGAGAAACATTTCGTTGTAAGCGGGTTGCATCAGCCTTGCTACATTTTCTCAACTGGCTATAAAGGAGGGCAGTCAGTTGGCAGACTTACTTGAGGCACTGCTTCCAAGGCTGGAAACTTTGCTTTCATTCCTTAGGTGGCACACTGACTCAGTAATGCCTACCCCAAGGATTCAGATATGTGCAGCCTGTATACTTGAGATCAGCCCTTCTGGTTCTCTGATGGATGAAACCATCTGGGCAAAGAGCCGTTCTAAGCTGGGGACTATGGTGTCTTTCCCTAGTCTACACAGAAACAGCATCCTGAGGGAGACGAGCTGCTGGCGTTTGATAGCAAAATCTCCTATTCTGAAGAGAAATATTTCGTTGTAAGAGGGTTCCATCAGCCTTGCCACATTTTCTCAAATGGCTATAAAGTAGGGCAGTCATTTAGCAGACTTACTTGAGACCCTGCTTCCCAGGCTGGAAACTTTGCTTTCATTCCTTAGGTGGCACATTGTCTCAGGAGTGCCTTCCCCAAGGATTCAGGATGTGCAGCCCGATTAGTAGAGATCAGCCCTTCTGGCTATTTAATGGATGAAATCAACTGGGCAAAGAGCCGTTCTAAGCTGGGGACCATGGTGTCTTTCCCTAGTCTACACAGAAACAGCACCCTGAGGGAGACGAGCTGCTGGCGTTTGGTAGCACAATCTCCTATTCTGAAGAGAAACATTTAGTTGTAAGCGGGTTGCATTAGCCTTGCCACATTTTCTCAACTGGCTATAAAGGAGGGCAGTCAGTAGGCCTCACCCTTCAAACCCACTTCAATTTCATAGAGAAATCAAGAGGCCTCGGTGTTCTTTCCTGTGGCAGGAAATTTGCTTTCATTCCTTAGGTTGCCCTTTGGCTCAGAACAGCCCTCCCAGAAGGATTCAGGGATGTGCAGCCCGATTAGTTGAGATCAGCCCTTCTGGCTCTTTCATGGATGAAACCAACTGGGCAAAGAGCCGTTTTAAGCTGGGGACCATGTTGTCTTTCCCTAGTTTACACAGAAACAGCACCCTGAGGGAGAAGAGCTGCTGGCGTTTGGTAGCAAAATCTCCTATTCTGAAGAGAAACATTTCGTTGTAAGCAGGTTGCATCAGCCTTGTCACATTTTCTCAATTGGCTATAAAGGAGGGCACTCAGCTGACAGACTTACTTCGGGCACTGCTTCCCAGGCCTGAAACTTTGCTTTCATTCCTTAGGTGGCACATTGGCTCAGGAGTGCCTACCAAAAGGATTCAGGGATGTGCAGCCCGCTTAGTAGAGGTCAGCCCTTCTCTCTCTTTCATAGATGAAACCAACGGACAAAGAGCCGTTTTAAGCTGGGGACCTTCATGTCTTTCCCTAGTCTACACAGAAACAGTACTCTGAGGGAGACGAGCTGCTGGTGTTTGATAGCAAAATCTCCTATTCTGAAGAGAAACATTTCGTTGTAAGCGGGTTGCATCAGCCTTGTCACATTTTCTCAAGTGGATATAAAGGAGGGCAGTCAATAGGCGTCACCCTCCAAGCCCACTCCAATTTCATAGAGAAAACTCCAGGCCTTGCTGTGCTTTCCTGTGGCAAGGAAACTTCTTTTATTCCTCAGGTGGCACTTTGGCTCAGAACAGCCCTACCCCAGGGATTCACGGATTTGCAGCCCGATTGGTTGAGATCAGCCCTTATGGTTGTCTCATGGATGAAACCATCTGGGAAAAGAGCCATTCTTACCTGGGGACCATGGTGTCTTTCCCTAGTCTACACAGAAACACCATTCTTAGGGAGAGGAGCTGCTGGCGCTGGTGGCACAATCTCCTATTCTGAAGAGAAACATTTCGTTGTAAGTGGGTTGCATCAGCCTTGCCACATTTTCTCAACTGGCTATAAAGGAGGGCAGTCAGTAGGCCTCACCCTTCAAGCCGACTCCAATTTCATTGAGAAATCAACAGGCCTCGGTGTGCTTTCCTGTGGCAGGAAATTTGCTTTCATTCCTTAGGTGGCCCTTTGGCTCAGAACAGCCCTCCCAGAAGGATTCAGGGATGTGCAGCCCGATTAGTTGAGATCAGCCCTTCTGGCTCTTTCATGGATGAAACCAACTTGGCAAAGAGCATTCTACGCTGGGGACCATGGTGTCTTTCCTTAGTCTACACAGAAACAGCACTCTGAGTGAGACGAGCTGCTGGCGTTTGGTAGCAAAATCTCCTATTCTGGAGCAAAACATTTCGTTGTAAGCGGGTTGCATCAGCCTTGTCACATTTTCTCAACTGGATATAAAGGAGGGCAGTCAATAGGCGTCACCCTCCAAGCCCACTCCAATTTCATAGAGAAAACTCCAGGCCTTGCTGTGCTTTCCTGTGGCAAGGAAACTGCTTTCATTCCTCAGGTGACACTTTGGCTCAGACCTGCCCTACCCCAAGGATTCACGGATGTGCAGCACGATTAGTTGAGATCAGCCCTTCTGGTTCTCTCATGGATGAAACCATCTGGGCAAAGAGCCATTCTAAGCTGGGGACCATGGTGTCTTTCCCTAGTCTACACAGAAACAGCATTCTTAGGGAGACGAGCTGCTGGAGTTTGGTAGCAGAATCTCCTATTCTGAAGAGTAACACTTCGTTGTAAGCGGGTTGCATCAGCCTTGCCACATTTTATCAGTTGGCTATAAAGGAGGGCAGTCATTTAGCAGACTTACTTGAGACTCTGCTTCCCAGGTTGGAAACTTTGCTTTCATTCTTTAGGTGGCACATTGGCTCAGGACTGCCTTAACCCAAGTATTCAGGGATTTGCAGTCCAATTAGTTGAGATCGGCCTTTCTGGCTCTTTAATGGATGAAACCAACTGGGCAAAGAGACGTTCTAAGCTGGGGACCATGGTGTCTTTCCCTAGTCTACATAGAAATAGCACTCTGAGGGAGACGAGCTGCTGGCGTTTGGTAGCACAATCTCCTATTCTGCAGTGAAACATTTCGTTGTAAGCGGGATGCATCAGTCTTGCCACATTTTCTCAACTGGATATAAAGGAGGGCAGTCAATAGGCGTCACCCTCCAAGCCCACTCCAATTTCATAGAGAAAACTCCAGGCCTTGCTGTGCTTTCCTGTGGCAAGGAAACTGCTTTCATTCCTCAGGTGACACTTTGGCTCAGAACTGCCCTACCCCAAGCATTCACGGATGTGCAGCACGATTAGTTGATATCAGCCCTTCTGGTTCTCTCATGGATGAAACCATCTGGGCAAAGAGCCTTTCTAAGATGGGGACCATGGTGCCTTTCCCTAGTCTACACAGAAACAGCATTCTGAGGGAGAGGAGCTGCTGGCGTTTGGTAGCACAATATCCTATTCTGAAGAGAAACATTTCGTTGTAAGCGGGTTGCATCAGCCTTGCCACATTTTCTCAACTGGCTATAAAGGAGGGCAGTCAGTAGGCCTCACCCTTCAAGCCCACTCCTATTTCATAGAGAAATCAACAGGCCTCGGTGTGCTTTCCTGTGGCAGGAAATTTGCTTTCATTCCTTAGGTGGCCCTTTGGCTCAGAACAGCCCTCCCAGAAGTATTCCGGGATGTGCAGCCCGATTAGTTGAGATCAGCCCTTCTGGCTCTTTCATGGATGAGACCAACTGGGCAAAGAGCCGTTCTAAGCTGGGGACCATGGTGCCTTTCCCTAGTCTACACAGAAAGAGCACTCTGAGGGAGACGAGCTGGTGGCGTTTGGTAGTAAAATCTCCTATTCTGAAGAGAAACATTTCGTTGTAAGCGGGTTTCATCAGACTTGCCACATTTTCTCAACTGGCTATAAAGGAGGGCAGTCAGTTCGCCAGCTTATTTGAGGCCCTGCTTCCCAGGCTGGAAACTTTGCTTTCATTCCTTAGGTGGCACATTGCCTCAGGAGTGTCTACCCCAAGGATTCAGGGATGTGCAGCCCGATTAGTAGAGATCAGGTTTCTGGCTCTTTCATGGATGAAGCCAACTGGGCAAAGAGCCATTCTAAGCTCGGGACCATGCTGTCTTTCCTTAGACTGCACAGAAACAGCACTCTGAGTGAGAGGAGCTGCTGGCGTTTGGTAGCAAAATCTCCTATTGTGAAGAGAAACATTTCGTTGTAAGCGGGTTGCCTCAGCCTTGTCACATTTTCTCTACTGGATATAAAGGAGGGCAGTCAGTAGGCGTCACCTTTGAAGCCCACTCCAATTTCATAGAGAAAACGCCAAGCCTTGGTGTGCTTTCCTGTGGCAAGGAAACTGCTTTCATTCCTTAGGTTGCACCTTGGCTCAGAACTGCCCTATCCCAAGGATTCAGGGATGTGCAGCCCGATTAGTTGAGATCAGCCCTTCTGGCTCTTCCATGGATGAAACCAACTGAGCAAAGAGCCGTTCTAAGCTGGGGACCATGGTGTCTTTCCTTAATCTACACAGAAACAGCATTCTGAGTGAGACGAGCTGCTGGCGTTTGGTAGCAAAATCTCCTATTCTGGAGAGAAACATTTCATTGTAAGCGGGTGGCATCAGCCTTGTCACATTTTCTCAAGTGGATATAAAGGAGGGCAGTCAATAGGCGTCACCCTCCAAGCCATTCCAATTTCATAGAGAAAACTCCAGGCCTTGCTGTGCTTTCCTGTGGTAAGGAAACTGCTTTCATTCCTCAGGTGGCACTTTGGCTCAGAACTGCCCTACCCCAAGGATTCATGGATGTGCAGCCCGATTGGTTGAGATCAGCCCTGCTGGTTCTCTCATGGATGAAACCATCTGGGCAAAGAGCCATTCTAAGCTGGGGACCATGGTGTCTTTCCCTAGTCTACACAGAAACAGCATTCTTAGGGAGACGAGCTGCTGGCGTTGGTAGCACAATCTCCTATTCTGAAGAGAAACATATCGTTGTAAGTGGGTTGCATCAGCCTTGCCACATTTTCTCAACTGGCTATAATGGAGGGCAGTCAGTTGGCGGAATTACTTTAGGCACTGCTTCCAAGGCTGGAAACTTTGCTTTCATTCCTTAGGTGGCACACTGGCTCAGTAGTGCCAACCCCAAGGATTCAGGGATGTGCAGCCTGTATAGTTGAGATCAGCCATTCTGGTTCTCTCATGGATGAAACCATCTGGGCAAAGAGCCGTTCTAAGCTGCGGACCATGGTGTCTTTCCCTACTCTACACAGAAACAGCACCCTGAGGGAGACGACCTGCTGGCGTTTGACAGCAAAATCTCCTATTCTGAAGAGAAACATTTCGTTGTAATAGGGTTCCATCAACCTTGCCACATTTTCTCAAATGGCTATAAAGTAGGGCAGTCATTTAGCAGACTTACTTGAGACACTGCTTCCCAGGCTGGAAACTTTGCTTTCATTCCTTAGGTGGCACTTCGGCTCGGAATGCCTACCCCAAGGATTCAGGTATGTGCAGCCCGATTAGTAGCGATCAGCCCTTCTTGCTCTTTCATGGATGAAATCAACTGGGCAAGAGCCGTTCTAAGCTGGGGACCTTCGGGTCTTTCCCTAGTCTACACAGAAACAGCACTCTGAGGGAGACGAGCTGCTGGCGTTTGATAGCAAAATCTCCTATTCTGAAGAGAAACATTTCGTTGTAAGCGGGTTGCATCAGCCTTGTCACATTTTCTCAAGTGGATATAAAGGAGGGCAGTCAATAGGCGTCACCCTCCAAGCCCACTCCAATTTCATAGAGAAAACTCCAGGCCTTGCTGTGCTTTCCTGTGGCAAGGAAACTTCTTTTATTCCTCAGGTGGCACTTTGGCTCAGAACAGCCCTACCCCAGGGATTCACGGATTTGCAGCCCGATTGGTTGAGATCAGCCCTTATGGTTGTCTCATGGATGAAACCATCTGGGAAAAGAGCCATTCTTACCTGGGGACCATGGTGTCTTTCCCTAGTCTACACAGAAACACCATTCTTAGGGAGAGGAGCTGCTGGCGCTGGTGGCACAATCTCCTATTCTGAAGAGAAACATTTCGTTGTAAGTGGGTTGCATCAGCCTTGCCACATTTTCTCAACTGGCTATAAAGGAGGGCAGTCAGTAGGCCTCACCCTTCAAGCCGACTCCAATTTCATTGAGAAATCAACAGGCCTCGGTGTGCTTTCCTGTGGCAGGAAATTTGCTTTCATTCCTTAGGTGGCCCTTTGGCTCAGAACAGCCCTCCCAGAAGGATTCAGGGATGTGCAGCCCGATTAGTTGAGATCAGCCCTTCTGGCTCTTTCATGGATGAAACCAACTTGGCAAAGAGCATTCTACGCTGGGGACCATGGTGTCTTTCCTTAGTCTACACAGAAACAGCACTCTGAGTGAGACGAGCTGCTGGCGTTTGGTAGCAAAATCTCCTATTCTGGAGCAAAACATTTCGTTGTAAGCGGGTTGCATCAGCCTTGTCACATTTTCTCAACTGGATATAAAGGAGGGCACTCAATAGGCGTCACCCTCCAAGCCCACTCCAATTTCATAGAGAAAACTCCAGGCCTTGCTGTGCTTTCCTGTGGCAAGGAAACTGCTTTCATTCCTCAGGTGACACTTTGGCTCAGACCTGCCCTACCCCAAGGATTCACGGATGTGCAGCACGATTAGTTGAGATCAGCCCTTCTGGTTCTCTCATGGATGAAACCATCTGGGCAAAGAGCCATTCTAAGCTGGGGACCATGGTGTCTTTCCCTAGTCTACACAGAAACAGCATTCTTAGGGAGACGAGCTGCTGGAGTTTGGTAGCAGAATCTCCTATTCTGAAGAGTAACACTTCGTTGTAAGCGGGTTGCATCAGCCTTGCCACATTTTATCAGTTGGCTATAAAGGAGGGCAGTCATTTAGCAGACTTACTTGAGACTCTGCTTCCCAGGTTGGAAACTTTGCTTTCATTCTTTAGGTGGCACATTGGCTCAGGACTGCCTTAACCCAAGTATTCAGGGATTTGCAGTCCAATTAGTTGAGATCGGCCTTTCTGGCTCTTTAATGGATGAAACCAACTGGGCAAAGAGACGTTCTAAGCTGGGGACCATGGTGTCTTTCCCTAGTCTACATAGAAATAGCACTCTGAGGGAGACGAGCTGCTGGCGTTTGGTAGCACAATCTCCTATTCTGCAGTGAAACATTTCGTTGTAAGCGGGATGCATCAGTCTTGCCACATTTTCTCAACTGGATATAAAGGAGGGCAGTCAATAGGCGTCACCCTCCAAGCCCACTCCAATTTCATAGAGAAAACTCCAGGCCTTGCTGTGCTTTCCTGTGGCAAGGAAACTGCTTTCATTCCTCAGGTGACACTTTGGCTCAGAACTGCCCTACCCCAAGCATTCACGGATGTGCAGCACGATTAGTTGATATCAGCCCTTCTGGTTCTCTCATGGATGAAACCATCTGGGCAAAGAGCCTTTCTAAGATGGGGACCATGGTGCCTTTCCCTAGTCTACACAGAAACAGCATTCTGAGGGAGAGGAGCTGCTGGCGTTTGGTAGCACAATATCCTATTCTGAAGAGAAACATTTCGTTGTAAGCGGGTTGCATCAGCCTTGCCACATTTTCTCAACTGGCTATAAAGGAGGGCAGTCAGTAGGCCTCACCCTTCAAGCCCACTCCTATTTCATAGAGAAATCAACAGGCCTCGGTGTGCTTTCCTGTGGCAGGAAATTTGCTTTCATTCCTTAGGTGGCCCTTTGGCTCAGAACAGCCCTCCCAGAAGTATTCCGGGATGTGCAGCCCGATTAGTTGAGATCAGCCCTTCTGGCTCTTTCATGGATGAGACCAACTGGGCAAAGAGCCGTTCTAAGCTGGGGACCATGGTGCCTTTCCCTAGTCTACACAGAAAGAGCACTCTGAGGGAGACGAGCTGGTGGCGTTTGGTAGTAAAATCTCCTATTCTGAAGAGAAACATTTCGTTGTAAGCGGGTTTCATCAGACTTGCCACATTTTCTCAACTGGCTATAAAGGAGGGCAGTCAGTTCGCCAGCTTATTTGAGGCCCTGCTTCCCAGGCTGGAAACTTTGCTTTCATTCCTTAGGTGGCACATTGCCTCAGGAGTGTCTACCCCAAGGATTCAGGGATGTGCAGCCCGATTAGTAGAGATCAGGTTTCTGGCTCTTTCATGGATGAAGCCAACTGGGCAAAGAGCCATTCTAAGCTCGGGACCATGCTGTCTTTCCTTAGACTGCACAGAAACAGCACTCTGAGTGAGAGGAGCTGCTGGCGTTTGGTAGCAAAATCTCCTATTGTGAAGAGAAACATTTCGTTGTAAGCGGGTTGCCTCAGCCTTGTCACATTTTCTCTACTGGATATAAAGGAGGGCAGTCAGTAGGCGTCACCTTTGAAGCCCACTCCAATTTCATAGAGAAAACGCCAAGCCTTGGTGTGCTTTCCTGTGGCAAGGAAACTGCTTTCATTCCTTAGGTTGCACCTTGGCTCAGAACTGCCCTATCCCAAGGATTCAGGGATGTGCAGCCCGATTAGTTGAGATCAGCCCTTCTGGCTCTTCCATGGATGAAACCAACTGAGCAAAGAGCCGTTCTAAGCTGGGGACCATGGTGTCTTTCCTTAATCTACACAGAAACAGCATTCTGAGTGAGACGAGCTGCTGGCGTTTGGTAGCAAAATCTCCTATTCTGGAGAGAAACATTTCATTGTAAGCGGGTGGCATCAGCCTTGTCACATTTTCTCAAGTGGATATAAAGGAGGGCAGTCAATAGGCGTCACCCTCCAAGCCATTCCAATTTCATAGAGAAAACTCCAGGCCTTGCTGTGCTTTCCTGTGGTAAGGAAACTGCTTTCATTCCTCAGGTGGCACTTTGGCTCAGAACTGCCCTACCCCAAGGATTCATGGATGTGCAGCCCGATTGGTTGAGATCAGCCCTGCTGGTTCTCTCATGGATGAAACCATCTGGGCAAAGAGCCATTCTAAGCTGGGGACCATGGTGTCTTTCCCTAGTCTACACAGAAACAGCATTCTTAGGGAGACGAGCTGCTGGCGTTGGTAGCACAATCTCCTATTCTGAAGAGAAACATATCGTTGTAAGTGGGTTGCATCAGCCTTGCCACATTTTCTCAACTGGCTATAAAGGAGGGCAGTCAGTTGGCGGAATTACTTTAGGCACTGCTTCCAAGGCTGGAAACTTTGCTTTCATTCCTTAGGTGGCACACTGGCTCAGTAGTGCCAACCCCAAGGATTCAGGGATGTGCAGCCTGTATAGTTGAGATCAGCCATTCTGGTTCTCTCATGGATGAAACCATCTGGGCAAAGAGCCGTTCTAAGCTGCGGACCATGGTGTCTTTCCCTACTCTACACAGAAACAGCACCCTGAGGGAGACGACCTGCTGGCGTTTGACAGCAAAATCTCCTATTCTGAAGAGAAACATTTCGTTGTAATAGGGTTCCATCAACCTTGCCACATTTTCTCAAATGGCTATAAAGTAGGGCAGTCATTTAGCAGACTTACTTGAGACACTGCTTCCCAGGCTGGAAACTTTGCTTTCATTCCTTAGGTGGCACTTCGGCTCGGAATGCCTACCCCAAGGATTCAGGTATGTGCAGCCCGATTAGTAGCGATCAGCCCTTCTTGCTCTTTCATGGATGAAATCAACTGGGCAAGAGCCGTTCTAAGCTGGGGACCTTCGGGTCTTTCCCTAGTCTACACAGAAACAGCACTCTGAGGGAGACGAGCTGCTGGCGTTTGATAGCAAAATCTCCTATTCTGAAGAGAAACATTTCGTTGTAATAGGGTTCCATCAACCTTGCCACATTTTCTCAAATGGCTATAAAGGAGGGCAGTCTTTTAGCAGACTTACTTCAGGCCCTGCTTCCCAGGCTGTAAACTTTGCTTTCATTCCTTAGGTGGCACATTGGCTCAGGACTGCCCTACCCCAAGTATTCAGGGATTTGTAGCCCGATTATTTGAGATCAGCCCTTCTGGCTCTTTCATGGATGAAACCAACTGGGCAAAGAGCCGTTCTAAGCTGGGGACCATAGTGTCTTTCCCTAGTTTACACAGAACAGCACGCTGACGGAGACGAGCTGTTGGCGTTTGAAAGAAAAATCTCCTATTCTGAAGAGAAACATTTCGTTGTAAGCGGGTTGCATCAGTCTTTCCACATTTTCTCAACTGGCTATAAATGAGGGCAGTCAGTAGGCCTCACCCTTCAAGCCCACTCCAATTTCATAGAGAAATCAACATGCCTCGGTGTGCTTTCCTGTGGCAGGAAATTTGCTTTCATTCCTTAGGTGGCCCTTTGGCTCAGAACAGCCCTCCCAGAAGGATTCAGGGATATTCAGCCCGATTAGTTGAGATCAGCCCTTCTCTCACTTTCATGGATGAAACCAACTGGGCAAAGAGCCGTTCTAAGCTGGGGACCATGGTGTCTTTCCCTAGTCTACACTGAAACAGCACCCTGAGGGAGACGAGCTGCTGGCGTTTGGTAGCAAAATCTCCTATTCTGAAGAGAAACATTTCGTTGTAAGCGGGTTGCATCAGCCTTTCCACATTTTCTCAACTGGCTCTAAAGGAGGGCAGTCAGTTGGCAGACTTACTTGAGGCACTGCTTCCAAGGCTGGAAACTTTGCTTTCATTCCTTAGGTGGCACACTGACTCAGTAATGCCTACCCCAAGGATTCAGATATGTGCAACCTGTATACTTGAGATCAGCCCTTCTGGTTCTCTGATGGATGAAACCATCTGGGCAAAGAGCCGTTCTAAGCTGGGGACTATGGTGTCTTTCCCTAGTCTACACAGAAACAGCATCCTGAGGGAGACGAGCTGCTGGCGTTTGATAGCAAAATCTCCTATTCTGAAGAGAAATATTTCGTTGTAAGAGGGTTCCATCAGCCTTGCCACATTTTCTCAAATGGCTATAAAGTAGGGCAGTCATTTAGCAGACTTACTTGAGACCCCGCTTCCCAGGCTGGAAACTTTGCTTTCATTCCTTAGGTGGCACATTGTCTCAGGAGTGCCTACCCCAAGGATTCAGGATGTGCAGCCCGATTAGTAGAGATCAGCCCTTCTGGCTATTTAATGGATGAAATCAACTGGGCAAAGAGCCGTTCTAAGCTGGGGACCATGGTGTCTTTCCCTAGTCTACATAGAAATAGCACTCTGAGGGAGACGAGCTGCTGGCGTTTGGTAGCACAATCTCCTATTCTGCAGTGAAACATTTCGTTGTAAGCGGGATGCATCAGTCTTGCCACATTTTCTCAACTGGATATAAAGGAGGGCAGTCAATAGGCGTCACCCTCCAAGCCCACTCCAATTTCATAGAGAAAACTCCAGGCCTTGCTGTGCTTTCCTGTGGCAAGGAAACTGCTTTCATTCCTCAGGTGACACTTTGGCTCAGAACTGCCCTACCCCAAGCATTCACGGATGTGCAGCACGATTAGTTGAGATCAGCCCTTCTGGTTCTCTCATGGATGAAACCATCTGGGTAAAGAGCCGTTCTAAGATGGGGACCATGGTGCCTTTCCCTAGTCTACACAGAAACAGCATTCTGAGGGAGAGGAGCTGCTGGCGTTTGGTAGCACAATATCCTATTCTGAAGAGAAACATTTCGTTGTAAGCGGGTTGCATCAGCCTTGCCACATTTTCTCAACTGGCTATAAAGGAGGGCAGCCAGTAGGCCTCACCCTTCAAGCCCACTCCTATTTCATAGAGAAATCAACAGGCCTCGGTGTGCTTTCCTGTGGCAGGAAATTTGCTTTCATTCCTTAGGTGGCCCTTTGGCTCAGAACAGCCCTCCCAGAAGGATTCCGGGATGTGCAGCCCGATTAGTTGAGATCAGCCCTTCTGGCTCTTTCATGGATGAGACCAACTGGGCAAAGAGCCGTTCTAAGCTGGGGACCATGGTGTCTTTCCCTAGTCTACACAGAAACAGCACTCTGAGGGAGACGAGCTGGTGGCGTTTGGTAGTAAAATCTCCTATTCTGAAGAGAAACATTTCGTTGTAAGCGGGTTTCATCAGACTTGCCACATTTTCTCAACTGGCTATAAAGGAGGGCAGTCAGTTCGCAGGCTTATTTGAGGCCCTGCTTCCCAGGCTGGAAACTTTGCTTTCATTCCTTAGGTGGCACATTGTCTCAGGAGTGCCTACCCCAAGGATTCAGGATGTGCAGCCCGATTAGTAGAGATCAGCCCTTCTGGCTATTTAATGGATGAAATCAACTGGGCAAAGAGCCGTTCTAAGCTGGGGACCATGGTGTCTTTCCCTAGTCTACACAGAAACAGCACCCTGAGGGAGACGAGCTGCTGGCGTTTGGTAGCACAATCTCCTATTCTGAAGAGAAACAATTCGTTGTAACCGGGTTGCATTAGCCTTGCCACATTTTCTCAACTGGCTATAAAGGAGGGCAGTCAGGAGGCCTCACCCTTCAAACCCACTTCAATTTCATAGAGCAATCAAGAGGCCTCGGTGTGCTTTCCTGTGGCAGGAGATTTGCTTTCATTCCTTAGGTTGCCCTTTGGCTCAGAACAGCCCTCCCAGAAGGATTCAGGGATGTGCAGCCCGATTAGTTTAGATCAGCCCTTCTGGCTCTTTCATGGATGAAACCAACTGGGCAAAGAGCCGTTTTAAGCTGGGGACCATGTTGTCTTTCCCTAGTTTACACAGAAACAGCACCCTGAGGGAGAAGAGCTGCTGGCGTTTGGTAGCAAAATCTCCTATTCTGAAGAGAAACATTTCGTTGTAAGCAGGTTGCATCAGCCTTGTCACATTTTCTCAATTGGCTATAAAGGAGGGCACTCAGCTGACAGACTTACTTCGGGCACTGCTTCCCAGGCCTGAAACTTTGCTTTCATTCCTTAGGTGGCACATTGGCTCAGGAGTGCCTACCAAAAGGATTCAGGGATGTGCAGCCCGCTTAGTAGAGGTCAGCCCTTCTCTCTCTTTCATAGATGAAACCAACGGACAAAGAGCCGTTTTAAGCTGGGGACCTTCGTGTCTTTCCCTAGTCTACACAGAAACAGTACTCTGAGGGAGACGAGCTGCTGGTGTTTGATAGCAAAATCTCCTATTCTGAAGAGAAACATTTCGTTGTAAGCGGGTTGCATCAGCCTTGTCACATTTTCTCAAGTGGATATAAAGGAGGGCAGTCAATAGGCGTCACCCTCCAAGCCCACTCCAATTTCATAGAGAAAACTCCAGGCCTTGCTGTGCTTTCCTGTGGCAAGGAAACTTCTTTTATTCCTCAGGTGGCACTTTGGCTCAGAACAGCCCTACCCCAGGGATTCACGGATTTGCAGCCCGATTGGTTGAGATCAGCCCTTATGGTTGTCTCATGGATGAAACCATCTGGGAAAAGAGCCATTCTTACCTGGGGACAATGGTGTCTTTCCCTAGTCTACACAGAAACACCATTCTTAGGGAGAGGAGCTGCTGGCGCTGGTGGCACAATCTCCTATTCTGAAGAGAAACATTTCATTGTAAGTGGGTTGCATCAGCCTTGCCACATTTTCTCAACTGGCTATAAAGGAGGGCAGTCAGTAGGCCTCACCCTTCAAGCCGACTCCAATTTCATTGAGAAATCAACAGGCCTCGGTGTGCTTTCCTGTGACAGGAAATTTGCTTTCATTCCTTAGGTGGCCCTTTGGCTCAGAACAGCCCTCCCAGAAGGATTCAGGGATGTGCAGCCCGATTAGTTGAGATCAGCCCTTCTGGCTCTTTCATGGATGAAACCAAGTTGGCAAAGAGCATTCTACGCTGGGGACCATGGTGTCTTTCCTTAGTCTACACAGAAACAGCACTCTGAGTGAGACGAGCTGCTGGCGTTTGGTAGCAAAATCTCCTATTCTGGAGCAAAACATTTCGTTGTAAGCGGGTTGCATCAGCCTTGTCACATTTTCTCAACTGGATATAAAGGAGGGCAGTCAATAGGCGTCACCCTCCAAGCCCACTCCAATTTCATAGAGAAAACTCCAGGCCTTGCTGTGCTTTCCTGTGGCAAGGAAACTGCTTTCATTCCTCAGGTGACACTTTGGCTCAGACCTGCCCTACCCCAAGGATTCACGGATGTGCAGCACGATTAGTTGAGATCAGCCCTTCTGGTTCTCTCATGGATGAAACCATCTGGGCAAAGAGCCATTCTAAGCTGGGGACCATGGTGTCTTTCCCTAGTCTACACAGAAACAGCATTCTTAGGGAGACGAGCTGCTGGAGTTTGGTAGCAGAATCTCCTATTCTGAAGAGTAACACTTCGTTGTAAGCGGGTTGCATCAGCCTTGCCACATTTTATCAGTTGGCTATAAAAGAGGGCAGTCATTTAGCAGACTTACTTGAGACTCTGCTTCCCAGGCTGGAAACTTTGCTTTCATTCCTTAGGTGGCACATTGGCTCAGGACTGCCTTAACCCAAGTATTCAGGGATTTGCAGTCCGATTAGTTGAGATCGGCCTTTCTGGCTCTTTAATGGATGAAACCAACTGGGCAAAGAGACGTTCTAAGCTGGGGACCATGGTGTCTTTCCCTAGTCTACATAGAAATAGCACTCTGAGGGAGACGAGCTGCTGGCGTTTGGTAGCACAATCTCCTATTCTGCAGTGAAACATTTCATTGTAAGCGGGATGCATCAGTCTTGCCACATTTTCTCAACTGGATATAAAGGAGGGCAGTCAATAGGCGTCACCCTCCAAGCCCACTCCAATTTCATAGAGAAAACTCCAGGCCTTGCTGTGCTTTCCTGTGGCAAGGAAACTGCTTTCATTCCTCAGGTGACACTTTGGCTCAGAACTGCCCTACCCCAAGCATTCACGGATGTGCAGCACGATTAGTTGAGATCAGCCCTTCTGGTTCTCTCATGGATGAAACCATCTGGGCAAAGAGCCGTTCTAAGATGGGGACCATGGTGCCTTTCCCTAGTCTACACAGAAACAGCATTCTGAGGGAGAGGAGCTGCTGGCGTTTGGTAGCACAATATCCTATTCTGAAGAGAAACATTTCGTTGTAAGCGGGTTGCATCAGCCTTGCCACATTTTCTCAACTGGCTATAAAGGAGGGCAGTCAGTAGGCCTCACCCTTCAAGCCCACTCCTATTTCATAGAGAAATCAACAGGCCTCGGTGTGCTTTCCTGTGGCAGGAAATTTGCTTTCATTCCTTAGGTGGCCCTTTGGCTCAGAACAGCCCTCCCAGAAGGATTCCGGGATGTGCAGCCCGATTAGTTGAGATCAGCCCTTCTGGCTCTTTCATGGATGAGACCAACTGGGCAAAGAGCCGTTCTAAGCTGGGGACCATGGTGTCTTTCCCTAGTCTACACAGAAACAGCACTCTGAGGGAGACGAGCTGGTGGCGTTTGGTAGTAAAATCTCCTATTCTGAAGAGAAACATTTCGTTGTAAGCGGGTTTCATCAGACTTGCCACATTTTCTCAACTGGCTATAAAGGAGGGCAGTCAGTTCGCAGGCTTATTTGAGGCCCTGCTTCCCAGGCTGGAAACTTTGCTTTCATTCCTTAGGTGGCACATTGCCTCAGGAGTGTCTACCCCAAGGATTCAGGGATGTGCAGCCCGATTAGTAGAGATCAGGTTTCTGGATCTTTCATGGATGAAGCCAACTGGGCAAAGAGCCATTCTAAGCTCGGGACCATGCTGTCTTTCCTTAGACTGCACAGAAACAGCACTCTGAGTGAGAGGAGCTGCTGGCGTTTGGTAGCAAAATCTCCTATTGTGAAGAGAAACATTTCGTTGTAAGCGGGTTGCCTCAGCCTTGTCACATTTTCTCAACTGGATATAAAGGAGGGCAGTCAGTAGGCGTCACCTTTGAAACCCACTCCAATTTCATAGAGAAAATGCCAGGCCTTGGTGTGCTTTCCTGTGGCAAGGAAACTGCTTTCATTCCTTAGGTTGCACCTTGGCTCAGAACTGCCCTATCCCAAGGATTCAGGGATGTGCAGCCCGATTAGTTGAGATCAGCCCTTCTGGCTCTTCCATGGATGAAACCAACTGAGCAAAGAGCCGTTCTAAGCTGGGGACCATGGTGTCTTTCCTTAATCTACACAGAAACAGCATTCTGAGTGAGACGAGCTGCTGGCGTTTGGTAGCAAAATCTCCTATTCTGGAGAGAAACATTTCATTGTAAGCGGGTGGCATCAGCCTTGTCACATTTTCTCAAGTGGATATAAAGGAGGGCAGTCAATAGGCGTCACCCTCCAAGCCATTCCAATTTCATAGAGAAAACTCCAGGCCTTGCTGTGCTTTCCTGTGGTAAGGAAACTGCTTTCATTCCTCAGGTGGCACTTTGGCTCAGAACTGCCCTACCCCAAGGATTCATGGATGTGCAGCCCGATTGGTTGAGATCAGCCCTGCTGGTTCTCTCATGGATGAAACCATCTGGGCAAAGAGCCATTCTAAGCTGGGGACCATGGTGTCTTTCCCTAGTCTACACAGAAACAGCATTCTTAGGGAGACGAGCTGCTGGCGTTGGTAGCACAATCTCCTATTCTGAAGAGAAACATATCGTTGTAAGTGGGTTGCATCAGCCTTGCCACATTTTCTCAACTGGCTATAAAGGAGGGCAGTCAGTTGGCGGAATTACTTTAGGCACTGCTTCCAAGGCTGGAAACTTTGCTTTCATTCCTTAGGTGGCACACTGTCTCAGTAGTGCCAACCCCAAGGATTCAGGGATGTGCAGCCTGTATAGTTGAGATCAGCCATTCTGGTTCTCTCATGGATGAAACCATCTGGGCAAAGAGCCGTTCTAAGCTGCGGACCATGGTGTCTTTCCCTACTCTACACAGAAACAGCACCCTGAGGGAGACGACCTGCTGGCGTTTGACAGCAAAATCTCCTATTCTGAAGAGAAACATTTCGTTGTAATAGGGTTCCATCAACCTTGCCACATTTTCTCAAATGGCTATAAAGTAGGGCAGTCATTTAGCAGACTTACTTGAGACACTGCTTCCCAGGCTGGAAACTTTGCTTTCATTCCTTAGGTGGCACTTCGGCTCGGAATGCCTACCCCAAGGATTCAGGTATGTGCAGCCCGATTAGTAGCGATCAGCCCTTCTTGCTCTTTCATGGATGAAATCAACTGGGCAAGAGCCGTTCTAAGCTGGGGACCTTCGGGTCTTTCCCTAGTCTACACAGAAACAGCACTCTGAGGGAGACGAGCTGCTGGCGTTTGATAGCAAAATCTCCTATTCTGAAGAGAAACATTTCGTTGTAATAGGGTTCCATCAACCTTGCCACATTTTCTCAAATGGCTATAAAGGAGGGCAGTCTTTTAGCAGACTTACTTCAGGCCCTGCTTCCCAGGCTGTAAACTTTGCTTTCATTCCTTAGGTGGCACATTGGCTCAGGACTGCCCTACCCCAAGTATTCAGGGATTTGTAGCCCGATTATTTGAGATCAGCCCTTCTGGCTCTTTCATGGATGAAACCAACTGGGCAAAGAGCCGTTCTAAGCTGGGGACCATAGTGTCTTTCCCTAGTTTACACAGAACAGCACGCTGAGGGAGACGAGCTGTTGGCGTTTGAAAGAAAAATCTCCTATTCTGAAGAGAAACATTTCGTTGTAAGCGGGTTGCATCAGTCTTTCCACATTTTCTCAACTGGCTATAAATGAGGGCAGTCAGTAGGCCTCACCCTTCAAGCCCACTCCAATTTCATAGAGAAATCAACATGCCTCGATGTGCTTTCCTGTGGCAGGAAATTTGCTTTCATTCCTTAGGTGGCCCTTTGGCTCAGAACAGCCCTCCCAGAAGGATTCAGGGATATTCAGCCCGATTAGTTGAGATCAGCCCTTCTCTCACTTTCATGGATGAAACCAACTGGGCAAAGAGCCGTTCTAAGCTGGGGACCATGGTGTCTTTCCCTAGTCTACACTGAAACAGCACCCTGAGGGAGACGAGCTGCTGGCGTTTGGTAGCAAAATCTCCTATTCTGAAGAGAAACATTTCGTTGTAAGCGGGTTGCATCAGCCTTTCCACATTTTCTCAACTGGCTCTAAAGGAGGGCAGTCAGTTGGCAGACTTACTTGAGGCACTGCTTCCAAGGCTGGAAACTTTGCTTTCATTCCTTAGGTGGCACACTGACTCAGTAATGCCTACCCCAAGGATTCAGATATGTGCAGCCTGTATACTTGAGATCAGCCCTTCTGGTTCTCTGATGGATGAAACCATCTGGGCAAAGAGCCGTTCTAAGCTGGGGACTATGGTGTCTTTCCCTAGTCTACACAGAAACAGCATCCTGAGGGAGACGAGCTGCTGGCGTTTGATAGCAAAATCTCCTATTCTGAAGAGAAATATTTCGTTGTAAGAGGGTTCCATCAGCCTTGCCACATTTTCTCAAATGGCTATAAAGTAGGGCAGTCATTTAGCAGACTTACTTGAGACCCCGCTTCCCAGGCTGGAAACTTTGCTTTCATTCCTTAGGTGGCACATTGTCTCAGGAGTGCCTACCCCAAGGATTCAGGATGTGCAGCCCGATTAGTAGAGATCAGCCCTTCTGGCTATTTAATGGATGAAATCAACTGGGCAAAGAGCCGTTCTAACCTGGGGACCATGGTGTCTTTCCCTAGTCTACACAGAAACAGCACCCTGAGGGAGACGAGCTGCTGGCGTTTGGTAGCACAATCTCCTATTCTGAAGAGAAACAATTCGTTGTAACCGGGTTGCATTAGCCTTGCCACATTTTCTCAACTGGCTATAAAGGAGGGCAGTCAGTAGGCCTCACCCTTCAAACCCACTTCAATTTCATAGAGAAATCAAGAGGCCTCGGTGTGCTTTCCTGTGGCAGGAGATTTGCTTTCATTCCTTAGGTTGCCCTTTGGCTCAGAACAGCCCTCCCAGAAGGATTCAGGGATGTGCAGCCCGATTAGTTGAGATCAGCCCTTCTGGCTCTTTCATGGATGAAACCAACTGGGCAAAGAGCCGTTTTAAGCTGGGGACCATGTTGTCTTTCCCTAGTTTACACAGAAACAGCACCCTGAGGGAGAAGAGCTGCTGGCGTTTGGTAGCAAAATCTCCTATTCTGAAGAGAAACATTTCGTTGTAAGCAGGTTGCATCAGCCTTGTCACATTTTCTCAATTGGCTATAAAGGAGGGCACTCAGCTGACAGACTTACTTCGGGCACTGCTTCCCAGGCCTGAAACTTTGCTTTCATTCCTTAGGTGGCACATTGGCTCAGGAGTGCCTACCAAAAGGATTCAGGGATGTGCAGCCCGCTTAGTAGAGGTCAGCCCTTCTCTCTCTTTCATAGATGAAACCAACGGACAAAGAGCCGTTTTAAGCTGGGGACCTTCGTGTCTTTCCCTAGTCTACACAGAAACAGTACTCTGAGGGAGACGAGCTGCTGGTGTTTGATAGCAAAATCTCCTATTCTGAAGAGAAACATTTCGTTGTAAGCGGGTTGCATCAGCCTTGTCACATTTTCTCAAGTGGATATAAAGGAGGGCAGTCAATAGGCGTCACCCTCCAAGCCCACTCCAATTTCATAGAGAAAACTCCAGGCCTTGCTGTGCTTTCCTGTGGCAAGGAAACTTCTTTTATTCCTCAGGTGGCACTTTGGCTCAGAACAGCCCTACCCCAGGGATTCACGGATTTGCAGCCCGATTGGTTGAGATCAGCCCTTATGGTTGTCTCATGGATGAAACCATCTGGGAAAAGAGCCATTCTTACCTGGGGACCATGGTGTCTTTCCCTAGTCTACACAGAAACACCATTCTTAGGGAGAGGAGCTGCTGGCGCTGGTGGCACAATCTCCTATTCTGAAGAGAAACATTTCGTTGTAAGTGGGTTGCGTCAGCCTTGCCACATTTTCTCAACTGGCTATAAAGGAGGGCAGTCAGTAGGCCACACCCTTCAAGCCGACTCCAATTTCATTGAGAAATCAACAGGCCTCGGTGTGCTTTCCTGTGGCAGGAAATTTGCTTTCATTCCTTAGGTGGCCCTTTGGCTCAGAACAGCCCTCCCAGAAGGATTCAGGGATGTGCAGCCCGATTAGTTGAGATCAGCCCTTCTGGCTCTTTCATGGATGAAACCAACTTGGCAAAGAGCATTCTACGCTGGGGACCATGGTGTCTTTCCTTAGTCTACACAGAAACAGCACTCTGAGTGAGACGAGCTGCTGGCGTTTCGTAGCAAAATCTCCTATTCTGGAGCAAAACATTTCGTTGTAAGCGGGTTGCATCAGCCTTGTCACATTTTCTCAACTGGATATAAAGGAGGGCAGTCAATAGGCGTCACCCTCCAAGCCCACTCCAATTTCATAGAGAAAACTCCAGGCCTTGCTGTGCTTTCCTGTGGCAAGGAAACTGCTTTCATTCCTCAGGTGACACTTTGGCTCAGACCTGCCGTACCCCAACGATTCACGGATGTGCAGCACGATTAGTTGAGATCAGCCCTTCTGGTTCTCTCATGGATGAAACCATCTGGGCAAAGAGCCATTCTAAGCTGGGGACCATGGTGTCTTTCCCTAGTCTACACAGAAACAGCATTCTTAGGGAGACGAGCTGCTGGAGTTTGGTAGCAGAATCTCCTATTCTGAAGAGTAACACTTCGTTGTAAGCGGGTTGCATCAGCCTTGCCACATTTTATCAGTTGGCTATAAAGGAGGGCAGTCATTTAGCAGACTTACTTGAGACTCTGCTTCCCAGGCTGGAGACTTTGCTTTCATTCCTTAGGTGGCACATTGGCTCAGGACTGCCTTAACCCAAGTATTCAGGGATTTGCAGTCCGATTAGTTGAGATCGGCCTTTCTGGCTCTTTAATGGATGAAACCAACTGGGCAAAGAGACGTTCTAAGCTGGGGACCATGGTGTCTTTCCCTAGTCTACATAGAAATAGCACTCTGAGGGAGACGAGCTGCTGGCGTTTGGTAGCACAATCTCCTATTCTGCAGTGAAACATTTCGTTGTAAGCGGGATGCATCAGTCTTGCCACATTTTCTCAACTGGATATAAAGGAGGGCAGTCAATAGGCGTCACCCTCCAAGCCCACTCCAATTTCATAGAGAAAACTCCAGGCCTTGCTGTGCTTTCCTGTGGCAAGGAAACTGCTTTCATTCCTCAGGTGACACTTTGGCTCAGAACTGCCCTACCCCAAGCATTCACGGATGTGCAGCACGATTAGTTGATATCAGCCCTTCTGGTTCTCTCATGGATGAAACCATCTGGGCAAAGAGCCTTTCTAAGATGGGGACCATGGTGCCTTTTCCTAGTCTACACAGAAACAGCATTCTGAGGGAGAGGAGCTGCTGGCGTTTGGTAGCACAATATCCTATTCTGAAGAGAAACATTTCGTTGTAAGCGGGTTGCATCAGCCTTGCCACATTTTCTCAACTGGCTATAAAGGAGGGCAGTCAGTAGGCCTCACCCTTCAAGCCCACTCCTATTTCATAGAGAAATCAACAGGCCTCGGTGTGCTTTCCTGTGGCAGGAAATTTGCTTTCATTCCTTAGGTGGCCCTTTGGCTCAGAACAGCCCTCCCAGAAGGATTCCGGGATGTGCAGCCCGATTAGTTGAGATCAGCCCTTCTGGCTCTTTCATGGATGAGACCAACTGGGCAAAGAGCCGTTCTAAGCTGGGGACCATGGTGTCTTTCCCTAGTCTACACAGAAACAGCACTCTGAGGGAGACGAGCTGGTGGCGTTTGGTAGTAAAATCTCCTATTCTGAAGAGAAACATTTCGTTGTAAGCGGGTTTCATCAGACTTGCCACATTTTCTCAACTGGCTATAAAGGAGGGCAGTCAGTTCGCCAGCTTATTTGAGGCCCTGCTTCCCAGGCTGGAAACTTTGCTTTCATTCCTTAGGTGGCACATTGCCTCAGGAGTGTCTACCCCAAGGATTCAGGGATGTGCAGCCCGATTAGTAGAGATCAGGTTTCTGGCTCTTTCATGGATGAAGCCAACTGGGCAAAGAGCCATTCTAAGCTCGGGACCATGCTGTCTTTCCTTAGACTGCACAGAAACAGCACTCTGAGTGAGAGGAGCTGCTGGCGTTTGGTAGCAAAATCTCCTATTGTGAAGAGAAACATTTCGTTGTAAGCGGGTTGCCTCAGCCTTGTCACATTTTCTCTACTGGATATAAAGGAGGGCAGTCAGTAGGCGTCACCTTTGAAGCCCACTCCAATTTCATAGAGAAAACGCCAGGCCTTGGTGTGCTTTCCTGTGGCAAGGAAACTGCTTTCATTCCTTAGGTTGCACCTTGGCTCAGAACTGCCCTATCCCAAGGATTCAGGGATGTGCAGCCCGATTAGTTGAGATCAGCCCTTCTGGCTCTTCCATGGATGAAACCAACTGAGCAAAGAGCCGTTCTAAGCTGGGGACCATGGTGTCTTTCCTTAATCTACACAGAAACAGCATTCTGAGTGAGACGAGCTGCTGGCGTTTGGTAGCAAAATCTCCTATTCTGGAGAGAAACATTTCATTGTAAGCGGGTGGCATCAGCCTTGTCACATTTTCTCAAGTGGATATAAAGGAGGGCAGTCAATAGGCGTCACCCTCCAAGCCATTCCAATTTCATAGAGAAAACTCCAGGCCTTGCTGTGCTTTCCTGTGGTAAGGAAACTGCTTTCATTCCTCAGGTGGCACTTTGGCTCAGAACTGCCCTACCCCAAGGATTCATGGATGTGCAGCCCGATTGGTTGAGATCAGCCCTGCTGGTTCTCCCATGGATGAAACCATCTGGGCAAAGAGCCATTCTAAGCTGGGGACCATGGTGTCTTTCCCTAGTCTACACAGAAACAGCATTCTTAGGGAGACGAGCTGCTGGCGTTGGTAGCACAATCTCCTATTCTGAAGAGAAACATATCGTTGTAAGTGGGTTGCATCAGCCTTGCCACATTTTCTCAACTGGCTATAAAGGAGGGCAGTCAGTTGGCGGAATTACTTTAGGCACTGCTTCCAAGGCTGGAAACTTTGCTTTCATTCCTTAGGTGGCACACTGTCTCAGTAGTGCCAACCCCAAGGATTCAGGGATGTGCAGCCTGTATAGTTGAGATCAGCCATTCTGGTTCTCTCATGGATGAAACCATCTGGGCAAAGAGCCGTTCTAAGCTGCGGACCATGGTGTCTTTCCCTACTCTACACAGAAACAGCACCCTGAGGGAGACGACCTGCTGGCGTTTGACAGCAAAATCTCCTATTCTGAAGAGAAACATTTCGTTGTAATAGGGTTCCATCAACCTTGCCACATTTTCTCAAATGGCTATAAAGTAGGGCAGTCATTTAGCAGACTTACTTGAGACACTGCTTCCCAGGCTGGAAACTTTGCTTTCATTCCTTAGGTGGCACTTCGGCTCGGAATGCCTACCCCAAGGATTCAGGTATGTGCAGCCCGATTAGTAGCGATCAGCCCTTCTTGGTCTTTCATGGATGAAAGCAACTGGGCAAGAGCCGTTCTAAGCTGGGGACCTTCGGGTCTTTCCCTAGTCTACACAGAAACAGCACTCTGAGGGAGACGAGCTGCTGGCGTTTGATAGCAAAATCTCCTATTCTGAAGAGAAACATTTTGTTGTAAGAGGGTTTCATCAGCCTTGCCACATTTTCTCAAATGGCTATAAAGGAGGGCAGTCTTTTAGCAGACTTACTTCAGGCCCTGCTTCCCAGGCTGTAAACTTTGCTTTCATTCCTTAGGTGGCACATTGGCTCAGGACTGCCCTACCCCAAGTATTCAGGGATTTGTAGCCCGATTAGTTGAGATCAGCCCTTCTGGCTCTCTCATGGATGAAACCAACTGGGCAAAGAGCCGTTCTAAGCTGGGGACCATGGTGTCTTTCCATAGTCTACACTGAAACAGCACCCTGAGGGAGACGAGCTGCTGGCGTTTGGTAGCAAAATCTCCTATTCTGAAGAGAAACATTTCGTTGTAAGCGTGTTGCATCAGCCTTTCCACATTTTCTCAACTGGCTCTAAAGGAGGGCAGTCAGTTGGCAGACTTACTTGAGGCACTGCTTCCAAGGCTGGAAACTTTGCTTTCATTCCTTAGGTGGCACACTGACTCAGTAATGCCTACCCCAAGGATTCAGATATGTGCAGCCTGTATACTTGAGATCAGCCCTTCTGGTTCTCTGATGGATGAAACCATCTGGGCAAAGAGCCGTTCTAAGCTGGGGACTATGGTGTCTTTCCCTAGTCTACACAGAAACAGCATCCTGAGGGAGACGAGCTGCTGGCGTTTGATAGCAAAATCTCCTATTCTGAAGAGAAATATTTCGTTGTAAGAGGGTTCCATCAGCCTTGCCACATTTTCTCAAATGGCTATAAAGTAGGGCAGTCATTTAGAAGACTTACTTGAGACCCCGCTTCCCAGGCTGGAAACTTTGCTTTCATTCCTTAGGTGGCACATTGTCTCAGGAGTGCCTACCCCAAGGATTCAGGATGTGCAGCCCGATTAGTAGAGATCAGCCCTTCTGGCTATTTAATGGATGAAATCAACTGGGCAAAGAGCCGTTCTAAGCTGGGGACCATGGTGTCTTTCCCTAGTCTACACAGAAACAGCACCCTGAGGGAGACGAGCTGCTGGCGTTTGGTAGCACAATCTCCTATTCTGAAGAGAAACATTTCGTTGTAAGCAGGTTGCATTATCCTTGCCACATTTTCTCAACTGGCTATAAAGGAGGGCAGTCAGTAGGCCTCACCCTTCAAACCCACTTCAATTTCATAGAGAAATCAAGAGGCCTCGGTGTGCTTTCCTGTGGCAGGAGATTTGCTTTCATTCCTTAGGTTGCCCTTTGGCTCAGAACAGCCCTCCCAGAAGGATTCAGGGATGTGCAGCCCGATTAGTTGAGATCAGCCCTTCTGGCTCTTTCATGGATGAAACCAACTGGGCAAAGAGCCGTTTTAAGCTGGGGACCATGTTGTCTTTCCCTAGTTTACACAGAAACAGCACCCTGAGGGAGAAGAGCTGCTGGCGTTTGGTAGCAAAATCTCCTATTCTGAAGAGAAACATTTCGTTGTAAGCAGGTTGCATCAGCCTTGTCACATTTTCTCAATTGGCTATAAAGGAGGGCACTCAGCTGACAGACTTACTTCGGGCACTGCTTCCCAGGCCTGAAACTTTGCTTTCATTCCTTAGGTGGCACATTGGCTCAGGAGTGCCTACCAAAAGGATTCAGGGATGTGCAGCCCGCTTAGTAGAGGTCAGCCCTTCTCTCTCTTTCATAGATGAAACCAACGGACAAAGAGCCGTTTTAAGCTGGGGACCTTCGTGTCTTTCCCTAGTCTACACAGAAACAGTACTCTGAGGGAGACGAGCTGCTGGTGTTTGATAGCAAAATCTCCTATTCTGAAGAGAAACATTTCGTTGTAAGCGGGTTGCATCAGCCTTGTCACATTTTCTCAAGTGGATATTAAGGAGGGCAGTCAATAGGCGTCACCCTCCAAGCCCACTCCAATTTCATAGAGAAAACTCCAGGCCTTGCTGTGCTTTCCTGTGGCAAGGAAACTTCTTTTATTCCTCAGGTGGCACTTTGGCTCAGAACAGCCCTACCCCAGGGATTCACGGATTTGCAGCCCGATTGGTTGAGATCAGCCCTTATGGTTGTCTCATGGATGAAACCATCTGGGAAAAGAGCCATTCTTACCTGGGGACCATGGTGTCTTTCCCTAGTCTACACAGAAACACCATTCTTAGGGAGAGGAGCTGCTGGCGCTGGTGGCACAATCTCCTATTCTGAAGAGAAACATTTCGTTGTAAGTGGGTTGCATCAGCCTTGCCACATTTTCTCAACTGGCTATAAAGGAGGGCAGTCAGTAGGCCTCACCCTTCAAGCCGACTCCAATTTCATTGAGAAATCAACAGGCCTCGGTGTGCTTTCCTGTGGCAGGAAATTTGCTTTCATTCCTTAGGTGGCCCTTTGGCTCAGAACAGCCCTCCCAGAAGGATTCAGGGATGTGCAGCCCGATTAGTTGAGATCAGCCCTTCTGGCTCTTTCATGGATGAAACCAACTTGGCAAAGAGCATTCTACGCTGGGGACCATGGTGTCTTTCCTTAGTCTACACAGAAACAGCACTCTGAGGGAGACGAGCTGCTGGCGTTTGGTAGCACAATCTCCTATTCTGCAGTGAAACATTTCGTTGTAAGCGGGTTGCATCAGTCTTTCCACATTTTCTCAACTGGCTATAAATGAGGGCAGTCAGTAGGCCTCACCCTTCAAGCCCACTCCAATTTCATAGAGAAATCAACATGCCTCGGTGTGCTTTCCTGTGGCAGGAAATTTGCTTTCATTCCTTAGGTGGCCCTTTGGCTCAGAACAGCCCTCCCAGAAGGATTCAGGAATATTCAGCCCGGTTAGTTGAGATCAGCCCTTCTCTCACTTTCATGGATGAAACCAACTGGGCAAAGAGCCGTTCTAAGCTGGGGACCATGGTGTCTTTCCCTAATCTACACTGAAACAGCACCCTGAGGGAAACGAGCTGCTGGCGTTTGGTAGCAAAATCTCCTATTCTGAAGAGAAACATTTCGTTGTAAGCGGGTTGCATCAGCCTTTCCACATTTTCTCAACTGGCTCTAAAGGAGGGCAGTCAGTTGGCAGACTTACTTGAGGCACTGCTTCCAAGGCTGGGAACTTTGCTTTCATTCCTTAGGTGGCACACTGGCTCAGTAGTGCCTACCCCAAGGATTCAGTGATGTGCAGCCCGATTAGTTGAGATCAGCCCTTCTGGTTCTCTCATGGACGAAACCATCTGGGCAAAGAGCTGTTCTAAGCTGGGGACCATGGTGTCTTTCCCTAGTCTACACAGAAACAGCATTCTGAGTGAGAAGAGCTGCTGGCGTTTGGTAGCACAATCTCCTATTCTGAAGAGAAACATTTCGTTGTAAGCGTGTTGCATCAGCCTTGCCACATTTTCTCAACTGGCTATGAAAGAGTGTAGTCATTTAGCAGACTTACTTGAGACCCTGCTTCCCAGGCAGGAAACTTTGCTTTCATTCCTTAGGTGGCCTTTTGGCTCAGAACAGCCCTCCCAGAAGGAATCAGGGATTTCCAGCCGGATTGGTTGAGATCAGCCCTTCTGGCTCTTTCATGGATGAAACCAACTGGGCAAAGAGCCATTCTAAGCTGGGGACCATGATGTCTTTCCTTAATCTACACAGAAACAGCATTCTGAGTGAGACGAGCTGCTGGCGTTTGGTAGCAAAATCTCCTATTCTGGAGAGAAACATTTCGTTGTAAGCGGGTTGCATCACCCTTGTCACATTTTCTCAACTGGATATAAAGGAGGGCAGTCAATAGGCGTCACCCTCCAAGCCCACTCCAATTTCACAGAGAAAACTCCAGGCCTTGCTGTGCTTTCCTGTGGCATGGAAACTGCTTTCATTCCTCAGGTGGCACTTTGGCTCAGAACTGCCCTACCCCAAGGATTCACGGATGTGCAGCCCGATTGGTTGAGATCAGCCCTTCTGGTTCTCTCATGGATGAAACCCTCTGGGAAAGGAGCCATTCTAAGCTGGGGACCATGGTGTCTTTCCCTAGTCTACACAGAAACAGCATTCTTAGGGAGACGAGCTGCTGGCGTTGGTAACACAATCTCCTATTCTAAAGAGAAACATTTCGTTGTAAGCGGGTTGCATCAGCCTTGCTACATTTTCTCAACTGGCTATAAAGGAGGGCAGTCAGTTGGCAGACTTACTTGAGGCACTGCTTCCAAGGCTGGAAACTTTGCTTTCATTCCTTAGGTGGCACACTGACTCAGTAATGCCTACCCCAAGGATTCAGATATGTGCAGCCTGTATACTTGAGATCAGCCCTTCTGGTTCTCTGATGGATGAAACCATCTGGGCAAAGAGCCGTTCTAAGCTGGGGACTATGGTGTCTTTCCCTAGTCTACACAGAAACAGCATCCTGAGGGAGACGAGCTGCTGGCGTTTGATAGCAAAATCTCCTATTCTGAAGAGAAATATTTCGTTGTAAGCAGGTTGCATCAGCCTTGCCACATTTTCTCAATTGGCTATAAAGGAGGGCACTCAGCTGACAGACTTACTTCGGGCACTGCTTCCCAGGCCTGAAACTTTGCTTTCATTCCTTAGGTGGCACATTGGCTCAGGAGTGCCTACCAAAAGGATTCAGGGATGTGCAGCCCGCTTAGTAGAGGTCAGCCCTTCTCTCTCTTTCATAGATGAAACCAACGGACAAAGAGCCGTTTTAAGCTGGGGACCTTCGTGTCTTTCCCTAGTCTACACAGAAACAGTACTCTGAGGGAGACGAGCTGCTGGTGTTTGATAGCAAAATCTCCTATTCTGAAGAGAAACATTTCGTTGTAAGCGGGTTGCATCAGCCTTGTCACATTTTCTCAAGTGGATATAAAGGAGGGCAGTCAATAGGCGTCACCCTCCAAGCCCACTCCAATTTCATAGAGAAAACTCCAGGCCTTGCTGTGCTTTCCTGTGGCAAGGAAACTTCTTTTATTCCTCAGGTGGCACTTTGGCTCAGAACAGCCCTACCCCAGGGATTCACGGATTTGCAGCCCGATTGGTTGAGATCAGCCCTTATGGTTGTCTCATGGATGAAACCATCTGGGAAAAGAGCCATTCTTACCTGGGGACCATGGTGTCTTTCCCTAGTCTACACAGAAACACCATTCTTAGGGAGAGGAGCTGCTGGCGCTGGTGGCACAATCTCCTATTCTGAAGAGAAACATTTCGTTGTAAGTGGGTTGCATCAGCCTTGCCACATTTTCTCAACTGGCTATAAAGGAGGGCAGTCAGTAGGCCTCACCCTTCAAGCCGACTCCAATTTCATTGAGAAATCAACAGGCCTCGGTGTGCTTTCCTGTGGCAGGAAATTTGCTTTCATTCCTTAGGTGGCCCTTTGGCTCAGAACAGCCCTCCCAGAAGGATTCAGGGATGTGCAGCCCGATTAGTTGAGATCAGCCCTTCTGGCTCTTTCATGGATGAAACCAACTTGGCAAAGAGCATTCTACGCTGGGGACCATGGTGTCTTTCCTTAGTCTACACAGAAACAGCACTCTGAGGGAGACGAGCTGCTGGCGTTTGGTAGCACAATCTCCTATTCTGCAGTGAAACATTTCGTTGTAAGCGGGTTGCATCAGTCTTTCCACATTTTCTCAACTGGCTATAAATGAGGGCAGTCAGTAGGCCTCACCCTTCAAGCCCACTCCAATTTCATAGAGAAATCAACATGCCTCGGTGTGCTTTCCTGTGGCAGGAAATTTGCTTTCATTCCTTAGGTGGCCCTTTGGCTCAGAACAGCCCTCCCAGAAGGATTCAGGAATATTCAGCCCGGTTAGTTGAGATCAGCCCTTCTCTCACTTTCATGGATGAAACCAACTGGGCAAAGAGCCGTTCTAAGCTGGGGACCATGGTGTCTTTCCCTAATCTACACTGAAACAGCACCCTGAGGGAAACGAGCTGCTGGCGTTTGGTAGCAAAATCTCCTATTCTGAAGAGAAACATTTCGTTGTAAGCGGGTTGCATCAGCCTTTCCACATTTTCTCAACTGGCTCTAAAGGAGGGCAGTCAGTTGGCAGACTTACTTGAGGCACTGCTTCCAAGGCTGGGAACTTTGCTTTCATTCCTTAGGTGGCACACTGGCTCAGTAGTGCCTACCCCAAGGATTCAGTGATGTGCAGCCCGATTAGTTGAGATCAGCCCTTCTGGTTCTCTCATGGACGAAACCATCTGGGCAAAGAGCTGTTCTAAGCTGGGGACCATGGTGTCTTTCCCTAGTCTACACAGAAACAGCATTCTGAGTGAGAAGAGCTGCTGGCGTTTGGTAGCACAATCTCCTATTCTGAAGAGAAACATTTCGTTGTAAGCGTGTTGCATCAGCCTTGCCACATTTTCTCAACTGGCTATGAAAGAGTGTAGTCATTTAGCAGACTTACTTGAGACCCTGCTTCCCAGGCAGGAAACTTTGCTTTCATTCCTTAGGTGGCCTTTTGGCTCAGAACAGCCCTCCCAGAAGGAATCAGGGATTTCCAGCCGGATTGGTTGAGATCAGCCCTTCTGGCTCTTTCATGGATGAAACCAACTGGGCAAAGAGCCATTCTAAGCTGGGGACCATGATGTCTTTCCTTAATCTACACAGAAACAGCATTCTGAGTGAGACGAGCTGCTGGCGTTTGGTAGCAAAATCTCCTATTCTGGAGAGAAACATTTCGTTGTAAGCGGGTTGCATCACCCTTGTCACATTTTCTCAACTGGATATAAAGGAGGGCAGTCAATAGGCGTCACCCTCCAAGCCCACTCCAATTTCACAGAGAAAACTCCAGGCCTTGCTGTGCTTTCCTGTGGCATGGAAACTGCTTTCATTCCTCAGGTGGCACTTTGGCTCAGAACTGCCCTACCCCAAGGATTCACGGATGTGCAGCCCGATTGGTTGAGATCAGCCCTTCTGGTTCTCTCATGGATGAAACCCTCTGGGAAAGGAGCCATTCTAAGCTGGGGACCATGGTGTCTTTCCCTAGTCTACACAGAAACAGCATTCTTAGGGAGACGAGCTGCTGGCGTTGGTAACACAATCTCCTATTCTAAAGAGAAACATTTCGTTGTAAGCGGGTTGCATCAGCCTTGCTACATTTTCTCAACTGGCTATAAAGGAGGGCAGTCAGTTGGCAGACTTACTTGAGGCACTGCTTCCAAGGCTGGAAACTTTGCTTTCATTCCTTAGGTGGCACACTGACTCAGTAATGCCTACCCCAAGGATTCAGATATGTGCAGCCTGTATACTTGAGATCAGCCCTTCTGGTTCTCTGATGGATGAAACCATCTGGGCAAAGAGCCGTTCTAAGCTGGGGACTATGGTGTCTTTCCCTAGTCTACACAGAAACAGCATCCTGAGGGAGACGAGCTGCTGGCGTTTGATAGCAAAATCTCCTATTCTGAAGAGAAATATTTCGTTGTAAGCAGGTTGCATCAGCCTTGCCACATTTTCTCAATTGGCTATAAAGGAGGGCACTCAGCTGACAGACTTACTTCGGGCACTGCTTCCCAGGCCTGAAACTTTGCTTTCATTCCTTAGGTGGCACATTGGCTCAGGAGTGCCTACCAAAAGGATTCAGGGATGTGCAGCCCGCTTAGTAGAGGTCAGCCCTTCTCTCTCTTTCATAGATGAAACCAACGGACAAAGAGCCGTTTTAAGCTGGGGACCTTCGTGTCTTTCCCTAGTCTACACAGAAACAGTACTCTGAGGGAGACGAGCTGCTGGTGTTTGATAGCAAAATCTCCTATTCTGAAGAGAAACATTTCGTTGTAAGCGGGTTGCATCAGCCTTGTCACATTTTCTCAAGTGGATATAAAGGAGGGCAGTCAATAGGCGTCACCCTCCAAGCCCACTCCAATTTCATAGAGAAAACTCCAGGCCTTGCTGTGCTTTCCTGTGGCAAGGAAACTTCTTTTATTCCTCAGGTGGCACTTTGGCTCAGAACAGCCCTACCCCAGGGATTCACGGATTTGCAGCCCGATTGGTTGAGATCAGCCCTTATGGTTGTCTCATGGATGAAACCATCTGGGAAAAGAGCCATTCTTACCTGGGGACCATGGTGTCTTTCCCTAGTCTACACAGAAACACCATTCTTAGGGAGAGGAGCTGCTGGCGCTGGTGGCACAATCCCCTATTCTGAAGAGAAACATTTCGTTGTAAGTGGGTTGCATCAGCCTTGCCACATTTTCTCAACTGGCTATAAAGGAGGGCAGTCAGTAGGCCTCACCCTTCAAGCCGACTCCAATTTCATTGAGAAATCAACAGGCCTCGGTGTGCTTTCCTGTGGCAGGAAATTTGCTTTCATTCCTTAGGTGGCCCTTTGGCTCAGAACAGCCCTCCCAGAAGGATTCAGGGATGTGCAGCCCGATTAGTTGAGATCAGCCCTTCTGGCTCTTTCATGGATGAAACCAACTTGGCAAAGAGCATTCTACGCTGGGGACCATGGTGTCTTTCCTTAGTCTACACAGAAACAGCACTCTGAGTGAGACGAGCTGCTGGCGTTTCGTAGCAAAATCTCCTATTCTGGAGCAAAACATTTCGTTGTAAGCGGGTTGCATCAGCCTTGTCACATTTTCTCAACTGGATATAAAGGAGGGCAGTCAATAGGCGTCACCCTCCAAGCCCACTCCAATTTCATAGAGAAAACTCCAGGCCTTGCTGTGCTTTCCTGTGGCAAGGAAACTGCTTTCATTCCTCAGGTGACACTTTGGCTCAGACCTGCCGTACCCCAACGATTCACGGATGTGCAGCACGATTAGTTGAGATCAGCCCTTCTGGTTCTCTCATGGATGAAACCATCTGGGCAAAGAGCCATTCTAAGCTGGGGACCATGGTGTCTTTCCCTAGTCTACACAGAAACAGCATTCTTAGGGAGACGAGCTGCTGGAGTTTGGTAGCAGAATCTCCTATTCTGAAGAGTAACACTTCGTTGTAAGCGGGTTGCATCAGCCTTGCCACATTTTATCAGTTGGCTATAAAGGAGGGCAGTCATTTAGCAGACTTACTTGAGACTCTGCTTCCCAGGCTGGAGACTTTGCTTTCATTCCTTAGGTGGCACATTGGCTCAGGACTGCCTTAACCCAAGTATTCAGGGATTTGCAGTCCGATTAGTTGAGATCGGCCTTTCTGGCTCTTTAATGGATGAAACCAACTGGGCAAAGAGACGTTCTAAGCTGGGGACCATGGTGTCTTTCCCTAGTCTACATAGAAATAGCACTCTGAGGGAGACGAGCTGCTGGCGTTTGGTAGCACAATCTCCTATTCTGCAGTGAAACATTTCGTTGTAAGCGGGATGCATCAGTCTTGCCACATTTTCTCAACTGGATATAAAGGAGGGCAGTCAATAGGCGTCACCCTCCAAGCCCACTCCAATTTCATAGAGAAAACTCCAGGCCTTGCTGTGCTTTCCTGTGGCAAGGAAACTGCTTTCATTCCTCAGGTGACACTTTGGCTCAGAACTGCCCTACCCCAAGCATTCACGGATGTGCAGCACGATTAGTTGAGATCAGCCCTTCTGGTTCTCTCATGGATGAAACCATCTGGGCAAAGAGCCGTTCTAAGATGGGGACCATGGTGCCTTTCCCTAGTCTACACAGAAACAGCATTCTGAGGGAGAGGAGCTGCTGGCGTTTGGTAGCACAATATCCTATTCTGAAGAGAAACATTTCGTTGTAAGCGGGTTGCATCAGCCTTGCCACATTTTCTCAACTGGCTATAAAGGAGGGCAGTCAGTAGGCCTCACCCTTCAAGCCCACTCCTATTTCATAGAGAAATCAACAGGCCTCGGTGTGCTTTCCTGTGGCAGGAAATTTGCTTTCATTCCTTAGGTGGCCCTTTGGCTCAGAACAGCCCTCCCAGAAGGATTCCGGGATGTGCAGCCCGATTAGTTGAGATCAGCCCTTCTGGCTCTTTCATGGATGAGACCAACTGGGCAAAGAGCCGTTCTAAGCTGGGGACCATGGTGTCTTTCCCTAGTCTACACAGAAACAGCACTCTGAGGGAGACGAGCTGGTGGCGTTTGGTAGTAAAATCTCCTATTCTGAAGAGAAACATTTCGTTGTAAGCGGGTTTCATCAGACTTGCCACATTTTCTCAACTGGCTATAAAGGAGGGCAGTCAGTTCGCCAGCTTATTTGAGGCCCTGCTTCCCAGGCTGGAAACTTTGCTTTCATTCCTTAGGTGGCACATTGCCTCAGGAGTGTCTACCCCAAGGATTCAGGGATGTGCAGCCCGATTAGTAGAGATCAGGTTTCTGGCTCTTTCATGGATGAAGCCAACTGGGCAAAGAGCCATTCTAAGCTCGGGACCATGCTGTCTTTCCTTAGACTGCACAGAAACAGCACTCTGAGTGAGAGGAGCTGCTGGCGTTTGGTAGCAAAATCTCCTATTGTGAAGAGAAACATTTCGTTGTAAGCGGGTTGCCTCAGCCTTGTCACATTTTCTCAACTGGATATAAAGGAGGGCAGTCAGTAGGCGTCACCTTTGAAGCCCACTCCAATTTCATAGAGAAAACGCCAGGCCTTGGTGTGCTTTCCTGTGGCAAGGAAACTGCTTTCATTCCTTAGGTTGCACCTTGGCTCAGAACTGCCCTATCCCAAGGATTCAGGGATGTGCAGCCCGATTAGTTGAGATCAGCCCTTCTGGCTCTTCCATGGATGAAACCAACTGAGCAAAGAGCCGTTCTAAGCTGGGGACCATGGTGTCTTTCCTTAATCTACACAGAAACAGCATTCTGAGTGAGACGAGCTGCTGGCGTTTGGTAGCAAAATCTCCTATTCTGGAGAGAAACATTTCATCGTAAGCGGGTGGCATCAGCCTTGTCACATTTTCTCAAGTGGATATAAAGGAGGGCAGTCAATAGGCGTCACCCTCCAAGCCATTCCAATTTCATAGAGAAAACTCCAGGCCTTGCTGTGCTTTCCTGTGGTAAGGAAACTGCTTTCATTCCTCAGGTGGCACTTTGGTTCAGAACTGCCCTACCCCAAGGATTCATGGATGTGCAGCCCGATTGGTTGAGATCAGCCCTTCTGGTTCTCTCATGGATGAAACCATCTGGGCAAAGAGCCATTCTAAGCTGGGGACCATGGTGTCTTTCCCTAGTCTACACAGAAACAGCATTCTTAGGGAGACGAGCTGCTGGCGTTGGTAGCACAATCTCCTATTCTGAAGAGAAACATATCGTTGTAAGTGGGTTGCATCAGCCTTGCCACATTTTCTCAACTGGCTATAAAGGAGGGCAGTCAGTTGGCGGAATTACTTTAGGCACTGCTTCCAAGGCTGGAAACTTTGCTTTCATTCCTTAGGTGGCACACTGGCTCAGTAGTGCCAACCCCAAGGATTCAGGGATGTGCAGCCTGTATAGTTGAGATCAGCCATTCTGGTTCTCTCATGGATGAAACCATCTGGGCAAAGAGCCGTTCTAAGCTGCGGACCATGGTGTCTTTCCCTACTCTACACAGAAACAGCACCCTGAGGGAGACGACCTGCTGGCGTTTGACAGCAAAATCTCCTATTCTGAAGAGAAACATTTCGTTGTAATAGGGTTCCATCAACCTTGCCACATTTTCTCAAATGGCTATAAAGTAGGGCAGTCATTTAGCAGACTTACTTGAGACACTGCTTCCCAGGCTGGAAACTTTGCTTTCATTCCTTAGGTGGCACTTCGGCTCGGAATGCCTACCCCAAGGATTCAGGTATGTGCAGCCCGATTAGTAGCGATCAGCCCTTCTTGCTCTTTCATGGATGAAAGCAACTGGGCAAGAGCCGTTCTAAGCTGGGGACCTTCGGGTCTTTCCCTAGTCTACACAGAAACAGCACTCTGAGGGAGACGAGCTGCTGGCGTTTGATAGCAAAATCTCCTATTCTGAAGAGAAACATTTCGTTGTAATAGGGTTCCATCAACCTTGCCACATTTTCTCAAATGGCTATAAAGGAGGGCAGTCTTTTAGCAGACTTACTTCAGGCCCTGCTTCCCAGGCTGTAAACTTTGCTTTCATTCCTTAGGTGGCACATTGGCTCAGGACTGCCCTACCCCAAGTATTCAGGGATTTGTAGCCCGATTATTTGAGATCAGCCCTTCTGGCTCTTTCATGGATGAAACCAACTGGGCAAAGAGCCGTTCTAAGCTGGGGACCATAGTGTCTTTCCCTAGTTTACACAGAACAGCACGCTGAGGGAGACGAGCTGTTGGCGTTTGAAAGAAAAATCTCCTATTCTGAAGAGAAACATTTCGTTGTAAGCGGGTTGCATCAGTCTTTCCACATTTTCTCAACTGGCTATAAATGAGGGCAGTCAGTAGGCCTCACCCTTCAAGCCCACTCCAATTTCATAGAGAAATCAACATGCCTCGGTGTGCTTTCCTGTGGCAGGAAATTTGCTTTCATTCCTTAGGTGGCCCTTTGGCTCAGAACAGCCCTCCCAGAAGGATTCAGGGATATTCAGCCCGATTAGTTGAGATCAGCCCTTCTCTCACTTTCATGGATGAAACCAACTGGGCAAAGAGCCGTTCTAAGCTGGGGACCATGGTGTCTTTCCCTAGTCTACACTGAAACAGCACCCTGAGGGAGACGAGCTGCTGGCGTTTGGTAGCAAAATCTCCTATTCTGAAGAGAAACATTTCGTTGTAAGCGGGTTGCATCAGCCTTTCCACATTTTCTCAACTGGCTCTAAAGGAGGGCAGTCAGTTGGCAGACTTACTTGAGGCACTGCTTCCAAGGCTGGAAACTTTGCTTTCATTCCTTAGGTGGCACACTGACTCAGTAATGCCTACCCCAAGGATTCAGATATGTGCAGCCTGTATACTTGAGATCAGCCCTTCTGGTTCTCTGATGGATGAAACCATCTGGGCAAAGAGCCGTTCTAAGCTGGGGACTATGGTGTCTTTCCCTAGTCTACACAGAAACAGCATCCTGAGGGAGACGAGCTGCTGGCGTTTGATAGCAAAATCTCCTATTCTGAAGAGAAATATTTCGTTGTAAGAGGGTTCCATCAGCCTTGCCACATTTTCTCAAATGGCTATAAAGTAGGGCAGTCATTTAGCAGACTTACTTGAGACCCCGCTTCCCAGGCTGGAAACTTTGCTTTCATTCCTTAGGTGGCACATTGTCTCAGGAGTGCCTACCCCAAGGATTCAGGATGTGCAGCCCGATTAGTAGAGATCAGCCCTTCTGGCTATTTAATGGATGAAATCAACTGGGCAAAGAGCCGTTCTAAGCTGGGGACCATGGTGTCTTTCCCTAGTCTACACAGAAACAGCACCCTGAGGGAGACGAGCTGCTGGCGTTTGGTCGCACAATCTCCTATTCTGAAGAGAAACAATTCGTTGTAAGCGGGTTGCATTAGCCTTGCCACATTTTCTCAACTGGCTATAAAGGAGGGCAGTCAGTAGGCCTCACCCTTCAAACCCACTTCAATTTCATAGAGAAATCAAGAGGCCTCGGTGTGCTTTCCTGTGGCAGGAGATTTGCTTTCATTCCTTAGGTTGCCCTTTGGCTCAGAACAGCCCTCCCAGAAGGATTCAGGGATGTGCAGCCCGATTAGTTGAGATCAGCCCTTCTGGCTCTTTCATGGATGAAACCAACTGGGCAAAGAGCCGTTTTAAGCTGGGGACCATGTTGTCTTTCCCTAGTTTACACAGAAACAGCACCCTGAGGGAGAAGAGCTGCTGGCGTTTGGTAGCAAAATCTCCTATTCTGAAGAGAAACATTTCGTTGTAAGCAGGTTGCATCAGCCTTGTCACATTTTCTCAATTGGCTATAAAGGAGGGCACTCAGCTGACAGACTTACTTCGGGCACTGCTTCCCAGGCCTGAAACTTTGCTTTCATTCCTTAGGTGGCACATTGGCTCAGGAGTGCCTACCAAAAGGATTCAGGGATGTGCAGCCCGCTTAGTAGAGGTCAGCCCTTCTCTCTCTTTCATAGATGAAACCAACGGACAAAGAGCCGTTTTAAGCTGGGGACCTTCGTGTCTTTCCCTAGTCTACACAGAAACAGTACTCTGAGGGAGACGAGCTGCTGGTGTTTGATAGCAAAATCTCCTATTCTGAAGAGAAACATTTCGTTGTAAGCGGGTTGCATCAGCCTTGTCACATTTTCTCAAGTGGATATAAAGGAGGGCAGTCAATAGGCGTCACCCTCCAAGCCCACTCCAATTTCATAGAGAAAACTCCAGGCCTTGCTGTGCTTTCCTGTGGCAAGGAAACTTCTTTTATTCCTCAGGTGGCACTTTGGCTCAGAACAGCCCTACCCCAGGGATTCACGGATTTGCAGCCCGATTGGTTGAGATCAGCCCTTATGGTTGTCTCATGGATGAAACCATCTGGGAAAAGAGCCATTCTTACCTGGGGACCATGGTGTCTTTCCCTAGTCTACACAGAAACACCATTCTTAGGGAGAGGAGCTGCTGGCGCTGGTGGCACAATCTCCTATTCTGAAGAGAAACATTTCGTTGTAAGTGGGTTGCATCAGCCTTGCCACATTTTCTCAACTGGCTATAAAGGAGGGCAGTCAGTAGGCCACACCCTTCAAGCCGACTCCAATTTCATTGAGAAATCAACAGGCCTCGGTGTGCTTTCCTGTGGCAGGAAATTTGCTTTCATTCCTTAGGTGGCCCTTTGGCTCAGAACAGCCCTCCCAGAAGGATTCAGGGATGTGCAGCCCGATTAGTTGAGATCAGCCCTTCTGGCTCTTTCATGGATGAAACCAACTTGGCAAAGAGCATTCTACGCTGGGGACCATGGTGTCTTTCCTTAGTCTACACAGAAACAGCACTCTGAGTGAGACGAGCTGCTGGCGTTTCGTAGCAAAATCTCCTATTCTGGAGCAAAACATTTCGTTGTAAGCGGGTTGCATCAGCCTTGTCACATTTTCTCAACTGGATATAAAGGAGGGCAGTCAATAGGCGTCACCCTCCAAGCCCACTCCAATTTCATAGAGAAAACTCCAGGCCTTGCTGTGCTTTCCTGTGGCAAGGAAACTGCTTTCATTCCTCAGGTGACACTTTGGCTCAGACCTGCCGTACCCCAACGATTCACGGATGTGCAGCACGATTAGTTGAGATCAGCCCTTCTGGTTCTCTCATGGATGAAACCATCTGGGCAAAGAGCCATTCTAAGCTGGGGACCATGGTGTCTTTCCCTAGTCTACACAGAAACAGCATTCTTAGGGAGACGAGCTGCTGGAGTTTGGTAGCAGAATCTCCTATTCTGAAGAGTAACACTTCGTTGTAAGCGGGTTGCATCAGCCTTGCCACATTTTATCAGTTGGCTATAAAGGAGGGCAGTCATTTAGCAGACTTACTTGAGACTCTGCTTCCCAGGCTGGAGACTTTGCTTTCATTCCTTAGGTGGCACATTGGCTCAGGACTGCCTTAACCCAAGTATTCAGGGATTTGCAGTCCGATTAGTTGAGATCGGCCTTTCTGGCTCTTTAATGGATGAAACCAACTGGGCAAAGAGACGTTCTAAGCTGGGGACCATGGTGTCTTTCCCTAGTCTACATAGAAATAGCACTCTGAGGGAGACGAGCTGCTGGCGTTTGGTAGCACAATCTCCTATTCTGCAGTGAAACATTTCGTTGTAAGCGGGATGCATCAGTCTTGCCACATTTTCTCAACTGGATATAAAGGAGGGCAGTCAATAGGCGTCACCCTCCAAGCCCACTCCAATTTCATAGAGAAAACTCCAGGCCTTGCTGTGCTTTCCTGTGGCAAGGAAACTGCTTTCATTCCTCAGGTGACACTTTGGCTCAGAACTGCCCTACCCCAAGCATTCACGGATGTGCAGCACGATTAGTTGATATCAGCCCTTCTGGTTCTCTCATGGATGAAACCATCTGGGCAAAGAGCCTTTCTAAGATGGGGACCATGGTGCCTTTTCCTAGTCTACACAGAAACAGCATTCTGAGGGAGAGGAGCTGCTGGCGTTTGGTAGCACAATATCCTATTCTGAAGAGAAACATTTCGTTGTAAGCGGGTTGCATCAGCCTTGCCACATTTTCTCAACTGGCTATAAAGGAGGGCAGTCAGTAGGCCTCACCCTTCAAGCCCACTCCTATTTCATAGAGAAATCAACAGGCCTCGGTGTGCTTTCCTGTGGCAGGAAATTTGCTTTCATTCCTTAGGTGGCCCTTTGGCTCAGAACAGCCCTCCCAGAAGGATTCCGGGATGTGCAGCCCGATTAGTTGAGATCAGCCCTTCTGGCTCTTTCATGGATGAGACCAACTGGGCAAAGAGCCGTTCTAAGCTGGGGACCATGGTGTCTTTCCCTAGTCTACACAGAAACAGCACTCTGAGGGAGACGAGCTGGTGGCGTTTGGTAGTAAAATCTCCTATTCTGAAGAGAAACATTTCGTTGTAAGCGGGTTTCATCAGACTTGCCACATTTTCTCAACTGGCTATAAAGGAGGGCAGTCAGTTCGCCAGCTTATTTGAGGCCCTGCTTCCCAGGCTGGAAACTTTGCTTTCATTCCTTAGGTGGCACATTGCCTCAGGAGTGTCTACCCCAAGGATTCAGGGATGTGCAGCCCGATTAGTAGAGATCAGGTTTCTGGCTCTTTCATGGATGAAGCCAACTGGGCAAAGAGCCATTCTAAGCTCGGGACCATGCTGTCTTTCCTTAGACTGCACAGAAACAGCACTCTGAGTGAGAGGAGCTGCTGGCGTTTGGTAGCAAAATCTCCTATTGTGAAGAGAAACATTTCGTTGTAAGCGGGTTGCCTCAGCCTTGTCACATTTTCTCTACTGGATATAAAGGAGGGCAGTCAGTAGGCGTCACCTTTGAAGCCCACTCCAATTTCATAGAGAAAACGCCAGGCCTTGGTGTGCTTTCCTGTGGCAAGGAAACTGCTTTCATTCCTTAGGTTGCACCTTGGCTCAGAACTGCCCTATCCCAAGGATTCAGGGATGTGCAGCCCGATTAGTTGAGATCAGCCCTTCTGGCTCTTCCATGGATGAAACCAACTGAGCAAAGAGCCGTTCTAAGCTGGGGACCATGGTGTCTTTCCTTAATCTACACAGAAACAGCATTCTGAGTGAGACGAGCTGCTGGCGTTTGGTAGCAAAATCTCCTATTCTGGAGAGAAACATTTCATTGTAAGCGGGTGGCATCAGCCTTGTCACATTTTCTCAAGTGGATATAAAGGAGGGCAGTCAATAGGCGTCACCCTCCAAGCCATTCCAATTTCATAGAGAAAACTCCAGGCCTTGCTGTGCTTTCCTGTGGTAAGGAAACTGCTTTCATTCCTCAGGTGGCACTTTGGCTCAGAACTGCCCTACCCCAAGGATTCATGGATGTGCAGCCCGATTGGTTGAGATCAGCCCTGCTGGTTCTCTCATGGATGAAACCATCTGGGCAAAGAGCCATTCTAAGCTGGGGACCATGGTGTCTTTCCCTAGTCTACACAGAAACAGCATTCTTAGGGAGACGAGCTGCTGGCGTTGGTAGCACAATCTCCTATTCTGAAGAGAAACATATCGTTGTAAGTGGGTTGCATCAGCCTTGCCACATTTTCTCAACTGGCTATAAAGGAGGGCAGTCAGTTGGCGGAATTACTTTAGGCACTGCTTCCAAGGCTGGAAACTTTGCTTTCATTCCTTAGGTGGCACACTGTCTCAGTAGTGCCAACCACAAGGATTCAGGGATGTGCAGCCTGTATAGTTGAGATCAGCCATTCTGGTTCTCTCATGGATGAAACCATCTGGGCAAAGAGCCGTTCTAAGCTGCGGACCATGGTGTCTTTCCCTACTCTACACAGAAACAGCACCCTGAGGGAGACGACCTGCTGGCGTTTGACAGCAAAATCTCCTATTCTGAAGAGAAACATTTCGTTGTAATAGGGTTCCATCAACCTTGCCACATTTTCTCAAATGGCTATAAAGTAGGGCAGTCATTTAGCAGACTTACTTGAGACACTGCTTCCCAGGCTGGAAACTTTGCTTTCATTCCTTAGGTGGCACTTCGGCTCGGAATGCCTACCCCAAGGATTCAGGTATGTGCAGCCCGATTAGTAGCGATCAGCCCTTCTTGCTCTTTCATGGATGAAAGCAACTGGGCAAGAGCCGTTCTAAGCTGGGGACCTTCGGGTCTTTCCCTAGTCTACACAGAAACAGCACTCTGAGGGAGACGAGCTGCTGGCGTTTGATAGCAAAATCTCCTATTCTGAAGAGAAACATTTTGTTGTAAGAGGGTTTCATCAGCCTTGCCACATTTTCTCAAATGGCTATGAAGGAGGGCAGTCTTTTAGCAGACTTACTTCAGGCCCTGCTTCCCAGGCTGTAAACTTTGCTTTCATTCCTTAGGTGGCACATTGGCTCAGGACTGCCCTACCCCAAGTATTCAGGGATTTGTAGCCCGATTAGTTGAGATCAGCCCTTCTGGCTCTCTCATGGATGAAACCAACTGGGCAAAGAGCCGTTCTCAGCTGGGGACCATAGTGTCTTTCCCTAGTTTACACAGAACAGCACGCTGAGGGAGACGAGCTGTTGGCGTTTGAAAGAAAAATCTCCTATTCTGAAGAGAAACATTTCGTTGTAAGCGGGTTGCATCAGTCTTTCCACATTTTCTCAACTGGCTATAAATGAGGGCAGTCAGTAGGCCTCACCCTTCAAGCCCACTCCAATTTCATAGAGAAATCAACATGCCTCGGTGTGCTTTCCTGTGGCAGGAAATTTGCTTTCATTCCTTAGGTGGCCCTTTGGCTCAGAACAGCCCTCCCAGAAGGATTCAGGAATATTCAGCCCGGTTAGTTGAGATCAGCCCTTCTCTCACTTTCATGGATGAAACCAACTGGGCAAAGAGCCGTTCTAAGCTGGGGACCATGGTGTCTTTCCCTAATCTACACTGAAACAGCACCCTGAGGGAAACGAGCTGCTGGCGTTTGGTAGCAAAATCTCCTATTCTGAAGAGAAACATTTCGTTGTAAGCGGGTTGCATCAGCCTTTCCACATTTTCTCAACTGGCTCTAAAGGAGGGCAGTCAGTTGGCAGACTTACTTGAGGCACTGCTTCCAAGGCTGGGAACTTTGCTTTCATTCCTTAGGTGGCACACTGGCTCAGTAGTGCCTACCCCAAGGATTCAGTGATGTGCAGCCCGATTAGTTGAGATCAGCCCTTCTGGTTCTCTCATGGACGAAACCATCTGGGCAAAGAGCTGTTCTAAGCTGGGGACCATGGTGTCTTTCCCTAGTCTACACAGAAACAGCATTCTGAGTGAGAAGAGCTGCTGGCGTTTGGTAGCACAATCTCCTATTCTGAAGAGAAACATTTCGTTGTAAGCGTGTTGCATCAGCCTTGCCACATTTTCTCAACTGGCTATGAAAGAGTGTAGTCATTTAGCAGACTTACTTGAGACCCTGCTTCCCAGGCAGGAAACTTTGCTTTCATTCCTTAGGTGGCCTTTTGGCTCAGAACAGCCCTCCCAGAAGGAATCAGGGATTTCCAGCCGGATTAGTTGAGATCAGCCCTTCTGGCTCTTTCATGGATGAAACCAACTGGGCAAAGAGCCATTCTAAGCTGGGGACCATGATGTCTTTCCTTAATCTACACAGAAACAGCATTCTGAGTGAGACGAGCTGCTGGCGTTTGGTAGCAAAATCTCCTATTCTGGAGAGAAACATTTCGTTGTAAGCGGGTTGCATCACCCTTGTCACATTTTCTCAACTGGATATAAAGGAGGGCAGTCAATAGGCGTCACCCTCCAAGCCCACTCCAATTTCACAGAGAAAACTCCAGGCCTTGCTGTGCTTTCCTGTGGCATGGAAACTGCTTTCATTCCTCAGGTGGCACTTTGGCTCAGAACTGCCCTACCCCAAGGATTCACGGATGTGCAGCCCGATTGGTTGAGATCAGCCCTTCTGGTTCTCTCATGGATGAAACCCTCTGGGAAAGGAGCCATTCTAAGCTGGGGACCATGGTGTCTTTCCCTAGTCTACACAGAAACAGCATTCTTAGGGAGACGAGCTGCTGGCGTTGGTAACACAATCTCCTATTCTAAAGAGAAACATTTCGTTGTAAGCGGGTTGCATCAGCCTTGCTACATTTTCTCAACTGGCTATAAAGGAGGGCAGTCAGTTGGCAGACTTACTTGAGGCACTGCTTCCAAGGCTGGAAACTTTGCTTTCATTCCTTAGGTGGCACACTGACTCAGTAATGCCTACCCCAAGGATTCAGATATGTGCAGCCTGTATACTTGAGATCAGCCCTTCTGGTTCTCTGATGGATGAAACCATCTGGGCAAAGAGCCGTTCTAAGCTGGGGACTATGGTGTCTTTCCCTAGTCTACACAGAAACAGCATCCTGAGGGAGACGAGCTGCTGGCGTTTGATAGCAAAATCTCCTATTCTGAAGAGAAATATTTCGTTGTAAGCAGGTTGCATCAGCCTTGCCACATTTTCTCAATTGGCTATAAAGGAGGGCACTCAGCTGACAGACTTACTTCGGGCACTGCTTCCCAGGCCTGAAACTTTGCTTTCATTCCTTAGGTGGCACATTGGCTCAGGAGTGCCTACCAAAAGGATTCAGGGATGTGCAGCCCGCTTAGTAGAGGTCAGCCCTTCTCTCTCTTTCATAGATGAAACCAACGGACAAAGAGCCGTTTTAAGCTGGGGACCTTCGTGTCTTTCCCTAGTCTACACAGAAACAGTACTCTGAGGGAGACGAGCTGCTGGTGTTTGATAGCAAAATCTCCTATTCTGAAGAGAAACATTTCGTTGTAAGCGGGTTGCATCAGCCTTGTCACATTTTCTCAAGTGGATATAAAGGAGGGCAGTCAATAGGCGTCACCCTCCAAGCCCACTCCAATTTCATAGAGAAAACTCCAGGCCTTGCTGTGCTTTCCTGTGGCAAGGAAACTTCTTTTATTCCTCAGGTGGCACTTTGGCTCAGAACAGCCCTACCCCAGGGATTCACGGATTTGCAGCCCGATTGGTTGAGATCAGCCCTTATGGTTGTCTCATGGATGAAACCATCTGGGAAAAGAGCCATTCTTACCTGGGGACCATGGTGTCTTTCCCTAGTCTACACAGAAACACCATTCTTAGGGAGAGGAGCTGCTGGCGCTGGTGGCACAATCCCCTATTCTGAAGAGAAACATTTCGTTGTAAGTGGGTTGCATCAGCCTTGCCACATTTTCTCAACTGGCTATAAAGGAGGGCAGTCAGTAGGCCTCACCCTTCAAGCCGACTCCAATTTCATTGAGAAATCAACAGGCCTCGGTGTGCTTTCCTGTGGCAGGAAATTTGCTTTCATTCCTTAGGTGGCCCTTTGGCTCAGAACAGCCCTCCCAGAAGGATTCAGGGATGTGCAGCCCGATTAGTTGAGATCAGCCCTTCTGGCTCTTTCATGGATGAAACCAAGTTGGCAAAGAGCATTCTACGCTGGGGACCATGGTGTCTTTCCTTAGTCTACACAGAAACAGCACTCTGAGTGAGACGAGCTGCTGGCGTTTGGTAGCAAAATCTCCTATTCTGGAGCAAAACATTTCGTTGTAAGCGGGTTGCATCAGCCTTGTCACATTTTCTCAACTGGATATAAAGGAGGGCAGTCAATAGGCGTCACCCTCCAAGCCCACTCCAATTTCATAGAGAAAACTCCAGGCCTTGCTGTGCTTTCCTGTGGCAAGGAAACTGCTTTCATTCCTCAGGTGACACTTTGGCTCAGACCTGCCCTACCCCAAGGATTCACGGATGTGCAGCACGATTAGTTGAGATCAGCCCTTCTGGTTCTCTCATGGATGAAACCATCTGGGCAAAGAGCCATTCTAAGCTGGGGACCATGGTGTCTTTCCCTAGTCTACACAGAAACAGCATTCTTAGGGAGACGAGCTGCTGGAGTTTGGTAGCAGAATCTCCTATTCTGAAGAGTAACACTTCGTTGTAAGCGGGTTGCATCAGCCTTGCCACATTTTATCAGTTGGCTATAAAGGAGGGCAGTCATTTAGCAGACTTACTTGAGACTCTGCTTCCCAGGCTGGAAACTTTGCTTTCATTCCTTAGGTGGCACATTGGCTCAGGACTGCCTTAACCCAAGTATTCAGGGATTTGCAGTCCGATTAGTTGAGATCGGCCTTTCTGGCTCTTTAATGGATGAAACCAACTGGGCAAAGAGACGTTCTAAGCTGGGGACCATGGTGTCTTTCCCTAGTCTACATAGAAATAGCACTCTGAGGGAGACGAGCTGCTGGCGTTTGGTAGCACAATCTCCTATTCTGCAGTGAAACATTTCATTGTAAGCGGGATGCATCAGTCTTGCCACATTTTCTCAACTGGATATAAAGGAGGGCAGTCAATAGGCGTCACCCTCCAAGCCCACTCCAATTTCATAGAGAAAACTCCAGGCCTTGCTGTGCTTTCCTGTGGCAAGGAAACTGCTTTCATTCCTCAGGTGACACTTTGGCTCAGAACTGCCCTACCCCAAGCATTCACGGATGTGCAGCACGATTAGTTGAGATCAGCCCTTCTGGTTCTCTCATGGATGAAACCATCTGGGCAAAGAGCCGTTCTAAGATGGGGACCATGGTGCCTTTCCCTAGTCTACACAGAAACAGCATTCTGAGGGAGAGGAGCTGCTGGCGTTTGGTAGCACAATATCCTATTCTGAAGAGAAACATTTCGTTGTAAGCGGGTTGCATCAGCCTTGCCACATTTTCTCAACTGGCTATAAAGGAGGGCAGTCAGTAGGCCTCACCCTTCAAGCCCACTCCTATTTCATAGAGAAATCAACAGGCCTCGGTGTGCTTTCCTGTGGCAGGAAATTTGCTTTCATTCCTTAGGTGGCCCTTTGGCTCAGAACAGCCCTCCCAGAAGGATTCCGGGATGTGCAGCCCGATTAGTTGAGATCAGCCCTTCTGGCTCTTTCATGGATGAGACCAACTGGGCAAAGAGCCGTTCTAAGCTGGGGACCATGGTGTCTTTCCCTAGTCTACACAGAAACAGCACTCTGAGGGAGACGAGCTGGTGGCGTTTGGTAGTAAACTCTCCTATTCTGAAGAGAAACATTTCGTTGTAAGCGGGTTTCATCAGACTTGCCACATTTTCTCAACTGGCTATAAAGGAGGGCAGTCAGTTCGCCAGCTTATTTGAGGCCCTGCTTCCCAGGCTGGAAACTTTGCTTTCATTCCTTAGGTGGCACATTGCCTCAGGAGTGTCTACCCCAAGGATTCAGGGATGTGCAGCCCGATTAGTAGAGATCAGGTTTCTGGATCTTTCATGGATGAAGCCAACTGGGCAAAGAGCCATTCTAAGCTCGGGACCATGCTGTCTTTCCTTAGACTGCACAGAAACAGCACTCTGAGTGAGAGGAGCTGCTGGCGTTTGGTAGCAAAATCTCCTATTGTGAAGAGAAACATTTCGTTGTAAGCGGGTTGCCTCAGCCTTGTCACATTTTCTCAACTGGATATAAAGGAGGGCAGTCAGTAGGTGTCACCTTTGAAGCCCACTCCAATTTCATAGAGAAAACGCCAGGCCTTGGTGTGCTTTCCTGTGGCAAGGAAACTGCTTTCATTCCTTAGGTTGCACCTTGGCTCAGAACTGCCCTATCCCAAGGATTCAGGGATGTGCAGCCCGATTAGTTGAGATCAGCCCTTCTGGCTCTTCCATGGATGAAACCAACTGAGCAAAGAGCCGTTCTAAGCTGGGGACCATGGTGTCTTTCCTTAATCTACACAGAAACAGCATTCTGAGTGAGACGAGCTGCTGGCGTTTGGTAGCAAAATCTCCTATTCTGGAGAGAAACATTTCATCGTAAGCGGGTGGCATCAGCCTTGTCACATTTTCTCAAGTGGATATAAAGGAGGGCAGTCAATAGGCGTCACCCTCCAAGCCATTCCAATTTCATAGAGAAAACTCCAGGCCTTGCTGTGCTTTCCTGTGGTAAGGAAACTGCTTTCATTCCTCAGGTGGCACTTTGGTTCAGAACTGCCCTACCCCAAGGATTCACGGATGTGCAGCCCGATTGGTTGAGATCAGCCCTTCTGGTTCTCTCATGGATGAAACCATCTGGGCAAAGAGCCATTCTAAGCTGGGGACCATGGTGTCTTTCCCTAGTCTACACAGAAACAGCATTCTTAGGGAGACGAGCTGCTGGCGTTGGTAGCACAATCTCCTATTCTGAAGAGAAACATATCGTTGTAAGTGGGTTGCATCAGCCTTGCCACATTTTCTCAACTGGCTATAAAGGAGGGCAGTCAGTTGGCGGAATTACTTTAGGCACTGCTTCCAAGGCTGGAAACTTTGCTTTCATTCCTTAGGTGGCACACTGGCTCAGTAGTGCCAACCCCAAGGATTCAGGGATGTGCAGCCTGTATAGTTGAGATCAGCCATTCTGGTTCTCTCATGGATGAAACCATCTGGGCAAAGAGCCGTTCTAAGCTGCGGACCATGGTGTCTTTCCCTACTCTACACAGAAACAGCACCCTGAGGGAGACGACCTGCTGGCGTTTGACAGCAAAATCTCCTATTCTGAAGAGAAACATTTCGTTGTAATAGGGTTCCATCAACCTTGCCACATTTTCTCAAATGGCTATAAAGTAGGGCAGTCATTTAGCAGACTTACTTGAGACACTGCTTCCCAGGCTGGAAACTTTGCTTTCATTCCTTAGGTGGCACTTCGGCTCGGAATGCCTACCCCAAGGATTCAGGTATGTGCAGCCCGATTAGTAGCGATTAGCCCTTCTTGCTCTTTCATGGATGAAAGCAACTGGGCAAGAGCCGTTCTAAGCTGGGGACCTTCGGGTCTTTCCCTAGTCTACACAGAAACAACACTCTGAGGGAGACGAGCTGCTGGCGTTTGATAGCAAAATCTCCTATTCTGAAGAGAAACATTTCGTTGTAATAGGGTTCCATCAACCTTGCCACATTTTCTCAAATGGCTATAAAGGAGGGCAGTCTTTTAGCAGACTTACTTCAGGCCCTGCTTCCCAGGCTGTAAACTTTGCTTTCATTCCTTAGGTGGCACATTGGCTCAGGACTGCCCTACCCCAAGTATTCAGGGATTTGTAGCCCGATTATTTGAGATCAGCCCTTCTGGCTCTTTCATGGATGAAACCAACTGGGCAAAGAGCCGTTCTAAGCTGGGGACCATAGTGTCTTTCCCTAGTTTACACAGAACAGCACGCTGAGGGAGACGAGCTGTTGGCGTTTGAAAGAAAAATCTCCTATTCTGAAGAGAAACATTTCGTTGTAAGCGGGTTGCATCAGTCTTTCCACATTTTCTCAACTGGCTATAAATGAGGGCAGTAAGTAGGCCTCACCCTTCAAGCCCACTCCAATTTCATAGAGAAATCAACATGCCTCGGTGTGCTTTCCTGTGGCAGGAAATTTGCTTTCATTCCTTAGGTGGCCCTTTGGCTCAGAACAGCCCTCCCAGAAGGATTCAGGGATATTCAGCCCGATTAGTTGAGATCAGCCCTTCTCTCACTTTCATGGATGAAACCAACTGGGCAAAGAGCCGTTCTAAGCTGGGGACCATGGTGTCTTTCCCTAGTCTACACTGAAACAGCACCCTGAGGGAGACGAGCTGCTGGCGTTTGGTAGCAAAATCTCCTATTCTGAAGAGAAACATTTCGTTGTAAGCGGGTTGCATCAGCCTTTCCACATTTTCTCAACTGGCTCTAAAGGAGGGCAGTCAGTTGGCAGACTTACTTGAGGCACTGCTTCCAAGGCTGGAAACTTTGCTTTCATTCCTTAGGTGGCACACTGACTCAGTAATGCCTACCCCAAGGATTCAGATATGTGCAGCCTGTATACTTGAGATCAGCCCTTCTGGTTCTCTGATGGATGAAACCATCTGGGCAAAGAGCCGTTCTAAGCTGGGGACTATGGTGTCTTTCCCTAGTCTACACAGAAACAGCATCCTGAGGGAGACGAGCTGCTGGCGTTTGATAGCAAAATCTCCTATTCTGAAGAGAAATATTTCGTTGTAAGAGGGTTCCATCAGCCTTGCCACATTTTCTCAAATGGCTATAAAGTAGGGCAGTCATTTAGCAGACTTACTTGAGACCCCGCTTCCCAGGCTGGAAACTTTGCTTTCATTCCTTAGGTGGCACATTGTCTCAGGAGTGCCTACCCCAAGGATTCAGGATGTGCAGCCCGATTAGTAGAGATCAGCCCTTCTGGCTATTTAATGGATGAAATCAACTGGGCAAAGAGCCGTTCTAAGCTGGGGACCATGGTGTCTTTCCCTAGTCTACACAGAAACAGCACCCTGAGGGAGACGAGCTGCTGGCGTTTGGTAGCACAATCTCCTATTCTGAAGAGAAACAATTCGTTGTAAGCGGGTTGCATTAGCCTTGCCACATTTTCTCAACTGGCTATAAAGGAGGGCAGTCAGTAGGCCTCACCCTTCAAACCCACTTCAATTTCATAGAGAAATCAAGAGGCCTCGGTGTGCTTTCCTGTGGCAGGAGATTTGCTTTCATTCCTTAGGTTGCCCTTTGGCTCAGAACAGCCCTCCCAAAAGGATTCAGGGATGTGCAGCCCGATTAGTTGAGATCAGCCCTTCTGGTTCTCTCATGGATGAAACCATCTGGGCAAAGAGCCATTCTAAGCTGGGGACCATGGTGTCTTTCCCTAGTCTACACAGAAACAGCATTCTTAGGGAGACGAGCTGCTGGAGTTTGGTAGCAGAATCTCCTATTCTGAAGAGTAACACTTCGTTGTAAGCGGGTTGCATCAGCCTTGCCACATTTTATCAGTTGGCTATAAAGGAGGGCAGTCATTTAGCAGACTTACTTGAGACTCTGCTTCCCAGGTTGGAAACTTTGCTTTCATTCTTTAGGTGGCACATTGGCTCAGGACTGCCTTAACCCAAGTATTCAGGGATTTGCAGTCCAATTAGTTGAGATCGGCCTTTCTGGCTCTTTAATGGATGAAACCAACTGGGCAAAGAGACGTTCTAAGCTGGGGACCATGGTGTCTTTCCCTAGTCTACATAGAAATAGCACTCTGAGGGAGACGAGCTGCTGGCGTTTGGTAGCACAATCTCCTATTCTGCAGTGAAACATTTCGTTGTAAGCGGGATGCATCAGTCTTGCCACATTTTCTCAACTGGATATAAAGGAGGGCAGTCAATAGGCGTCACCCTCCAAGCCCACTCCAATTTCATAGAGAAAACTCCAGGCCTTGCTGTGCTTTCCTGTGGCAAGGAAACTGCTTTCATTCCTCAGGTGACACTTTGGCTCAGAACTGCCCTACCCGAAGCATTCACGGATGTGCAGCACGATTAGTTGATATCAGCCCTTCTGGTTCTCTCATGGATGAAACCATCTGGGCAAAGAGCCTTTCTAAGATGGGGACCATGGTGCCTTTCCCTAGTCTACACAGAAACAGCATTCTGAGGGAGAGGAGCTGCTGGCGTTTGGTAGCACAATATCCTATTCTGAAGAGAAACATTTCGTTGTAAGCGGGTTGCATCAGCCTTGCCACATTTTCTCAACTGGCTATAAAGGAGGGCAGTCAGTAGGCCTCACCCTTCAAGCCCACTCCTATTTCATAGAGAAATCAACAGGCCTCGGTGTGCTTTCCTGTGGCAGGAAATTTGCTTTCATTCCTTAGGTGGCCCTTTGGCTCAGAACAGCCCTCCCAGAAGGATTCCGGGATGTGCAGCCCGATTAGTTGAGATCAGCCCTTCTGGTTCTCTCATGGATGAAAGCAACTGGGCAAGAGCCGTTCTAAGCTGGGGACCTTCGGGTCTTTCCCTAGTCTACACAGAAACAGCACTCTGAGGGAGACGAGCTGCTGGCGTTTGATAGCAAAATCTCCTATTCTGAAGAGAAACATTTTGTTGTAAGAGGGTTTCATCAGCCTTGCCACATTTTCTCAAATGGCTATAAAGGAGGGCAGTCTTTTAGCAGACTTACTTCAGGCCCTGCTTCCCAGGCTGTAAACTTTGCTTTCATTCCTTAGGTGGCACATTGGCTCAGGACTGCCCTACCCCAAGTATTCAGGGATTTGTAGCCCGATTAGTTGAGATCAGCCCTTCTGGCTCTCTCATGGATGAAACCAACTGGGCAAAGAGCCGTTCTAAGCTGGGGACCATAGTGTCTTTCCCTAGTTTACACAGAACAGCACGCTGAGGGAGACGAGCTGTTGGCGTTTGAAAGAAAAATCTCCTATTCTGAAGAGAAACATTTCGTTGTAAGCGGGTTGCATCAGTCTTTCCACATTTTCTCAACTGGCTATAAATGAGGGCAGTCAGTAGGCCTCACCCTTCAAGCCCACTCCAATTTCATAGAGAAATCAACATGCCTCGGTGTGCTTTCCTGTGGCAGGAAATTTGCTTTCATTCCTTAGGTGGCCCTTTGGCTCAGAACAGCCCTCCCAGAAGGATTCAGGGATATTCAGCCCGATTAGTTGAGATCAGCCCTTCTCTCACTTTCATGGATGAAACCAACTGGGCAAAGAGCCGTTCTAAGCTGGGGACCATGGTGTCTTTCCCTAGTCTACACTGAAACAGCACCCTGAGGGAAACGAGCTGCTGGCGTTTGGTAGCAAAATCTCCTATTCTGAAGAGAAACATTTCGTTGTAAGCGGGTTGCATCAGCCTTTCCACATTTTCTCAACTGGCTCTAAAGGAGGGCAGTCAGTTGGCAGACTTACTTGAGGCACTGCTTCCAAGGCTGGGAACTTTGCTTTCATTCCTTAGGTGGCACACTGGCTCAGTAGTGCCTACCCCAAGGATTCAGTGATGTGCAGCCCGATTAGTTGAGATCAGCCCTTCTGGTTCTCTCATGGACGAAACCATCTGGGCAAAGAGCTGTTCTAAGCTGGGGACCATGGTGTCTTTCCCTAGTCTACACAGAAACAGCATTCTGAGTGAGAAGAGCTGCTGGCGTTTGGTAGCACAATCTCCTATTCTGAAGAGAAACATTTCGTTGTAAGCGTGTTGCATCAGCCTTGCCACATTTTCTCAACTGGCTATGAAAGAGTGTAGTCATTTAGCAGACTTACTTGAGACCCTGCTTCCCAGGCAGGAAACTTTGCTTTCATTCCTTAGGTGGCCTTTTGGCTCAGAACAGCCCTCCCAGAAGGAATCAGGGATTTCCAGCCGGATTAGTTGAGATCAGCCCTTCTGGCTCTTTCATGGATGAAACCAACTGGGCAAAGAGCCATTCTAAGCTGGGGACCATGATGTCTTTCCTTAATCTACACAGAAACAGCATTCTGAGTGAGACGAGCTGCTGGCGTTTGGTAGCAAAATCTCCTATTCTGGAGAGAAACATTTCGTTGTAAGCGGGTTGCATCACCCTTGTCACATTTTCTCAACTGGATATAAAGGAGGGCAGTCAATAGGCGTCACCCTCCAAGCCCACTCCAATTTCACAGAGAAAACTCCAGGCCTTGCTGTGCTTTCCTGTGGCATGGAAACTGCTTTCATTCCTCAGGTGGCACTTTGGCTCAGAACTGCCCTACCCCAAGGATTCACGGATGTGCAGCCCGATTGGTTGAGATCAGCCCTTCTGGTTCTCTCATGGATGAAACCCTCTGGGAAAGGAGCCATTCTAAGCTGGGGACCATGGTGTCTTTCCCTAGTCTACACAGAAACAGCATTCTTAGGGAGACGAGCTGCTGGCGTTGGTAACACAATCTCCTATTCTAAAGAGAAACATTTCGTTGTAAGCGGGTTGCATCAGCCTTGCTACATTTTCTCAACTGGCTATAAAGGAGGGCAGTCAGTTGGCAGACTTACTTGAGGCACTGCTTCCAAGGCTGGAAACTTTGCTTTCATTCCTTAGGTGGCACACTGACTCAGTAATGCCTACCCCAAGGATTCAGATATGTGCTGCCTGTATACTTGAGATCAGCCCTTCTGGTTCTCTGATGGATGAAACCATCTGGGCAAAGAGCCGTTCTAAGCTGGGGACTATGGTGTCTTTCCCTAGTCTACACAGAAACAGCATCCTGAGGGAGACGAGCTGCTGGCGTTTGATAGCAAAATCTCCTATTCTGAAGAGAAATATTTCGTTGTAAGCAGGATGCATCAGCCTTGCCACATTTTCTCAATTGGCTATAAAGGAGGGCACTCAGCTGACAGACTTACTTCGGGCACTGCTTCCCAGGCCTGAAACTTTGCTTTCATTCCTTAGGTGGCACATTGGCTCAGGAGTGCCTACCAAAAGGATTCAGGGATGTGCAGCCCGCTTAGTAGAGGTCAGCCCTTCTCTCTCTTTCATAGATGAAACCAACGGACAAAGAGCCGTTTTAAGCTGGGGACCTTCGTGTCTTTCCCTAGTCTACACAGAAACAGTACTCTGAGGGAGACGAGCTGCTGGTGTTTGATAGCAAAATCTCCTATTCTGAAGAGAAACATTTCGTTGTAAGCGGGTTGCATCAGCCTTGTCACATTTTCTCAAGTGGATATAAAGGAGGGCAGTCAATAGGCGTCACCCTCCAAGCCCACTCCAATTTCATAGAGAAAACTCCAGGCCTTGCTGTGCTTTCCTGTGGCAAGGAAACTTCTTTTATTCCTCAGGTGGCACTTTGGCTCAGAACAGCCCTACCCCAGGGATTCACGGATTTGCAGCCCGATTGGTTGAGATCAGCCCTTATGGTTGTCTCATGGATGAAACCATCTGGGAAAAGAGCCATTCTTACCTGGGGACCATGGTGTCTTTCCCTAGTCTACACAGAAACACCATTCTTAGGGAGAGGAGCTGCTGGCGCTGGTGGCACAATCCCCTATTCTGAAGAGAAACATTTCGTTGTAAGTGGGTTGCATCAGCCTTGCCACATTTTCTCAACTGGCTATAAAGGAGGGCAGTCAGTAGGCCTCACCCTTCAAGCCGACTCCAATTTCATTGAGAAATCAACAGGCCTCGGTGTGCTTTCCTGTGGCAGGAAATTTGCTTTCATTCCTTAGGTGGCCCTTTGGCTCAGAACAGCCCTCCCAGAAGGATTCAGGGATGTGCAGCCCGATTAGTTGAGATCAGCCCTTCTGGCTCTTTCATGGATGAAACCAAGTTGGCAAAGAGCATTCTACGCTGGGGACCATGGTGTCTTTCCTTAGTCTACACAGAAACAGCACTCTGAGTGAGACGAGCTGCTGGCGTTTGGTAGCAAAATCTCCTATTCTGGAGCAAAACATTTCGTTGTAAGCGGGTTGCATCAGCCTTGTCACATTTTCTCAACTGGATATAAAGGAGGGCAGTCAATAGGCGTCACCCTCCAAGCCCACTCCAATTTCATAGAGAAAACTCCAGGCCTTGCTGTGCTTTCCTGTGGCAAGGAAACTGCTTTCATTCCTCAGGTGACACTTTGGCTCAGACCTGCCCTACCCCAAGGATTCACGGATGTGCAGCACGATTAGTTGAGATCAGCCCTTCTGGTTCTCTCATGGATGAAACCATCTGGGCAAAGAGCCATTCTAAGCTGGGGACCATGGTGTCTTTCCCTAGTCTACACAGAAACAGCATTCTTAGGGAGACGAGCTGCTGGAGTTTGGTAGCAGAATCTCCTATTCTGAAGAGTAACACTTCGTTGTAAGCGGGTTGCATCAGCCTTGCCACATTTTATCAGTTGGCTATAAAGGAGGGCAGTCATTTAGCAGACTTACTTGAGACTCTGCTTCCCAGGCTGGAAACTTTGCTTTCATTCCTTAGGTGGCACATTGGCTCAGGACTGCCTTAACCCAAGTATTCAGGGATTTGCAGTCCGATTAGTTGAGATCGGCCTTTCTGGCTCTTTAATGGATGAAACCAACTGGGCAAAGAGACGTTCTAAGCTGGGGACCATGGTGTCTTTCCCTAGTCTACATAGAAATAGCACTCTGAGGGAGACGAGCTGCTGGCGTTTGGTAGCACAATCTCCTATTCTGCAGTGAAACATTTCATTGTAAGCGGGATGCATCAGTCTTGCCACATTTTCTCAACTGGATATAAAGGAGGGCAGTCAATAGGCGTCACCCTCCAAGCCCACTCCAATTTCATAGAGAAAACTCCAGGCCTTGCTGTGCTTTCCTGTGGCAAGGAAACTGCTTTCATTCCTCAGGTGACACTTTGGCTCAGAACTGCCCTACCCCAAGCATTCACGGATGTGCAGCACGATTAGTTGAGATCAGCCCTTCTGGTTCTCTCATGGATGAAACCATCTGGGCAAAGAGCCGTTCTAAGATGGGGACCATGGTGCCTTTCCCTAGTCTACACAGAAACAGCATTCTGAGGGAGAGGAGCTGCTGGCGTTTGGTAGCACAATATCCTATTCTGAAGAGAAACATTTCGTTGTAAGCGGGTTGCATCAGCCTTGCCACATTTTCTCAACTGGCTATAAAGGAGGGCAGTCAGTAGGCCTCACCCTTCAAGCCCACTCCTATTTCATAGAGAAATCAACAGGCCTCGGTGTGCTTTCCTGTGGCAGGAAATTTGCTTTCATTCCTTAGGTGGCCCTTTGGCTCAGAACAGCCCTCCCAGAAGGATTCCGGGATGTGCAGCCCGATTAGTTGAGATCAGCCCTTCTGGCTCTTTCATGGATGAGACCAACTGGGCAAAGAGCCGTTCTAAGCTGGGGACCATGGTGTCTTTCCCTAGTCTACACAGAAACAGCACTCTGAGGGAGACGAGCTGGTGGCGTTTGGTAGTAAAATCTCCTATTCTGAAGAGAAACATTTCGTTGTAAGCGGGTTTCATCAGACTTGCCACATTTTCTCAACTGGCTATAAAGGAGGGCAGTCAGTTCGCCAGCTTATTTGAGGCCCTGCTTCCCAGGCTGGAAACTTTGCTTTCATTCCTTAGGTGGCACATTGCCTCAGGAGTGTCTACCCCAAGGATTCAGGGATGTGCAGCCCGATTAGTAGAGATCAGGTTTCTGGATCTTTCATGGATGAAGCCAACTGGGCAAAGAGCCATTCTAAGCTCGGGACCATGCTGTCTTTCCTTAGACTGCACAGAAACAGCACTCTGAGTGAGAGGAGCTGCTGGCGTTTGGTAGCAAAATCTCCTATTGTGAAGAGAAACATTTCGTTGTAAGCGGGTTGCCTCAGCCTTGTCACATTTTCTCAACTGGATATAAAGGAGGGCAGTCAGTAGGTGTCACCTTTGAAGCCCACTCCAATTTCATAGAGAAAACGCCAGGCCTTGGTGTGCTTTCCTGTGGCAAGGAAACTGCTTTCATTCCTTAGGTTGCACCTTGGCTCAGAACTGCCCTATCCCAAGGATTCAGGGATGTGCAGCCCGATTAGTTGAGATCAGCCCTTCTGGCTCTTCCATGGATGAAACCAACTGAGCAAAGAGCCGTTCTAAGCTGGGGACCATGGTGTCTTTCCTTAATCTACACAGAAACAGCATTCTGAGTGAGACGAGCTGCTGGCGTTTGGTAGCAAAATCTCCTATTCTGGAGAGAAACATTTCATCGTAAGCGGGTGGCATCAGCCTTGTCACATTTTCTCAAGTGGATATAAAGGAGGGCAGTCAATAGGCGTCACCCTCCAAGCCATTCCAATTTCATAGAGAAAACTCCAGGCCTTGCTGTGCTTTCCTGTGGTAAGGAAACTGCTTTCATTCCTCAGGTGGCACTTTGGTTCAGAACTGCCCTACCCCAAGGATTCACGGATGTGCAGCCCGATTGGTTGAGATCAGCCCTTCTGGTTCTCTCATGGATGAAACCATCTGGGCAAAGAGCCATTCTAAGCTGGGGACCATGGTGTCTTTCCCTAGTCTACACAGAAACAGCATTCTTAGGGAGACGAGCTGCTGGCGTTGGTAGCACAATCTCCTATTCTGAAGAGAAACATATCGTTGTAAGTGGGTTGCATCAGCCTTGCCACATTTTCTCAACTGGCTATAAAGGAGGGCAGTCAGTTGGCGGAATTACTTTAGGCACTGCTTCCAAGGCTGGAAACTTTGCTTTCATTCCTTAGGTGGCACACTGGCTCAGTAGTGCCAACCCCAAGGATTCAGGGATGTGCAGCCTGTATAGTTGAGATCAGCCATTCTGGTTCTCTCATGGATGAAACCATCTGGGCAAAGAGCCGTTCTAAGCTGCGGACCATGGTGTCTTTCCCTACTCTACACAGAAACAGCACCCTGAGGGAGACGACCTGCTGGCGTTTGACAGCAAAATCTCCTATTCTGAAGAGAAACATTTCGTTGTAATAGGGTTCCATCAACCTTGCCACATTTTCTCAAATGGCTATAAAGTAGGGCAGTCATTTAGCAGACTTACTTGAGACACTGCTTCCCAGGCTGGAAACTTTGCTTTCATTCCTTAGGTGGCACTTCGGCTCGGAATGCCTACCCCAAGGATTCAGGTATGTGCAGCCCGATTAGTAGCGATCAGCCCTTCTTGCTCTTTCATGGATGAAAGCAACTGGGCAAGAGCCGTTCTAAGCTGGGGACCTTCGGGTCTTTCCCTAGTCTACACAGAAACAGCACTCTGAGGGAGACGAGCTGCTGGCGTTTGATAGCAAAATCTCCTATTCTGAAGAGAAACATTTCGTTGTAATAGGGTTCCATCAACCTTGCCACATTTTCTCAAATGGCTATAAAGGAGGGCAGTCTTTTAGCAGACTTACTTCAGGCCCTGCTTCCCAGGCTGTAAACTTTGCTTTCATTCCTTAGGTGGCACATTGGCTCAGGACTGCCCTACCCCAAGTATTCAGGGATTTGTAGCCCGATTATTTGAGATCAGCCCTTCTGGCTCTTTCATGGATGAAACCAACTGGGCAAAGAGCCGTTCTAAGCTGGGGACCATAGTGTCTTTCCCTAGTTTACACAGAACAGCACGCTGAGGGAGACGAGCTGTTGGCGTTTGAAAGAAAAATCTCCTATTCTGAAGAGAAACATTTCGTTGTAAGCGGGTTGCATCAGTCTTTCCACATTTTCTCAACTGGCTATAAATGAGGGCAGTCAGTAGGCCTCACCCTTCAAGCCCACTCCAATTTCATAGAGAAATCAACATGCCTCGGTGTGCTTTCCTGTGGCAGGAAATTTGCTTTCATTCCTTAGGTGGCCCTTTGGCTCAGAACAGCCCTCCCAGAAGGATTCAGGGATATTCAGCCCGATTAGTTGAGATCAGCCCTTCTCTCACTTTCATGGATGAAACCAACTGGGCAAAGAGCCGTTCTAAGCTGGGGACCATGGTGTCTTTCCCTAGTCTACACTGAAACAGCACCCTGAGGGAGACGAGCTGCTGGCGTTTGGTAGCAAAATCTCCTATTCTGAAGAGAAACATTTCGTTGTAAGCGGGTTGCATCAGCCTTTCCACATTTTCTCAACTGGCTCTAAAGGAGGGCAGTCAGTTGGCAGACTTACTTGAGGCACTGCTTCCAAGGCTGGAAACTTTGCTTTCATTCCTTAGGTGGCACACTGACTCAGTAATGCCTACCCCAAGGATTCAGATATGTGCAGCCTGTATACTTGAGATCAGCCCTTCTGGTTCTCTGATGGATGAAACCATCTGGGCAAAGAGCCGTTCTAAGCTGGGGACTATGGTGTCTTTCCCTAGTCTACACAGAAACAGCATCCTGAGGGAGACGAGCTGCTGGCGTTTGATAGCAAAATCTCCTATTCTGAAGAGAAATATTTCGTTGTAAGAGGGTTCCATCAGCCTTGCCACATTTTCTCAAATGGCTATAAAGTAGGGCAGTCATTTAGCAGACTTACTTGAGACCCCGCTTCCCAGGCTGGAAACTTTGCTTTCATTCCTTAGGTGGCACATTGTCTCAGGAGTGCCTACCCCAAGGATTCAGGATGTGCAGCCCGATTAGTAGAGATCAGCCCTTCTGGCTATTTAATGGATGAAATCAACTGGGCAAAGAGCCGTTCTAAGCTGGGGACCATGGTGTCTTTCCCTAGTCTACACAGAAACAGCACCCTGAGGGAGACGAGCTGCTGGCGTTTGGTAGCACAATCTCCTATTCTGAAGAGAAACAATTCGTTGTAAGCGGGTTGCATTAGCCTTGCCACATTTTCTCAACTGGCTATAAAGGAGGGCAGTCAGTAGGCCTCACCCTTCAAACCCACTTCAATTTCATAGAGAAATCAAGAGGCCTCGGTGTGCTTTCCTGTGGCAGGAGATTTGCTTTCATTCCTTAGGTTGCCCTTTGGCTCAGAACAGCCCTCCCAGAAGGATTCAGGGATGTGCAGCCCGATTAGTTGAGATCAGCCCTTCTGGTTCTCTCATGGATGAAACCATCTGGGCAAAGAGCCATTCTAAGCTGGGGACCATGGTGTCTTTCCCTAGTCTACACAGAAACAGCATTCTTAGGGAGACGAGCTGCTGGCGTTTGGTAGCACAATCTCCTATTCTGAAGAGTAACACTTCGTTGTAAGCGGGTTGCATCAGCCTTGCCACATTTTATCAGTTGGCTATAAAGGAGGGCAGTCATTTAGCAGACTTACTTGAGACTCTGCTTCCCAGGTTGGAAACTTTGCTTTCATTCTTTAGGTGGCACATTGGCTCAGGACTGCCTTAACCCAAGTATTCAGGGATTTGCAGTCCAATTAGTTGAGATCGGCCTTTCTGGCTCTTTAATGGATGAAACCAACTGGGCAAAGAGACGTTCTAAGCTGGGGACCATGGTGTCTTTCCCTAGTCTACATAGAAATAGCACTCTGAGGGAGACGAGCTGCTGGCGTTTGGTAGCACAATCTCCTATTCCGCAGTGAAACATTTCGTTGTAAGCGGGATGCATCAGTCTTGCCACATTTTCTCAACTGGATATAAAGGAGGGCAGTCAATAGGCGTCACCCTCCAAGCCCACTCCAATTTCATAGAGAAAACTCCAGGCCTTGCTGTGCTTTCCTGTGGCAAGGAAACTGCTTTCATTCCTCAGGTGACACTTTGGCTCAGAACTGCCCTACCCCAAGCATTCACGGATGTGCAGCACGATTAGTTGATATCAGCCCTTCTGGTTCTCTCATGGATGAAACCATCTGGGCAAAGAGCCTTTCTAAGATGGGGACCATGGTGCCTTTCCCTAGTCTACACAGAAACAGCATTCTGAGGGAGAGGAGCTGCTGGCGTTTGGTAGCACAATATCCTATTCTGAAGAGAAACATTTCGTTGTAAGCGGGTTGCATCAGCCTTGCCACATTTTCTCAACTGGCTATAAAGGAGGGCAGTCAGTAGGCCTCACCCTTCAAGCCCACTCCTATTTCATAGAGAAATCAACAGGCCTCGGTGTGCTTTCCTGTGGCAGGAAATTTGCTTTCATTCCTTAGGTGGCCCTTTGGCTCAGAACAGCCCTCCCAGAAGGATTCCGGGATGTGCAGCCCGATTAGTTGAGATCAGCCCTTCTGGTTCTCTCATGGATGAAAGCAACTGGGCAAGAGCCGTTCTAAGCTGGGGACCTTCGGGTCTTTCCCTAGTCTACACAGAAACAGCACTCTGAGGGAGACGAGCTGCTGGCGTTTGATAGCAAAATCTCCTATTCTGAAGAGAAACATTTTGTTGTAAGAGGGTTTCATCAGCCTTGCCACATTTTCTCAAATGGCTATAAAGGAGGGCAGTCTTTTAGCAGACTTACTTCAGGCCCTGCTTCCCAGGCTGTAAACTTTGCTTTCATTCCTTAGGTGGCACATTGGCTCAGGACTGCCCTACCCCAAGTATTCAGGGATTTGTAGCCCGATTAGTTGAGATCAGCCCTTCTGGCTCTCTCATGGATGAAACCAAATGGGCAAAGAGCCGTTCTAAGCTGGGGACCATAGTGTCTTTCCCTAGTTTACACAGAACAGCACGCTGAGGGAGACGAGCTGTTGGCGTTTGAAAGAAAAATCTCCTATTCTGAAGAGAAACATTTCGTTGTAAGCGGGTTGCATCAGTCTTTCCACATTTTCTCAACTGGCTATAAATGAGGGCAGTCAGTAGGCCTCACCCTTCAAGCCCACTCCAATTTCATAGAGAAATCAACATGCCTCGGTGTGCTTTCCTGTGGCAGGAAATTTGCTTTCATTCCTTAGGTGGCCCTTTGGCTCAGAACAGCCCTCCCAGAAGGATTCAGGGATGTGCAGCCCGATTAGTTGAGATCAGCCCTTCTGGTTCTCTCATGGATGAAACCATCTGGGCAAAGAGCCATTCTAAGCTGGGGACCATGGTGTCTTTCCCTAGTCTACACAGAAACAGCATTCTTAGGGAGACGAGCTGCTGGCGTTTGGTAGCACAATCTCCTATTCTGAAGAGTAACACTTCGTTGTAAGCGGGTTGCATCAGCCTTGCCACATTTTATCAGTTGGCTATAAAGGAGGGCAGTCATTTAGCAGACTTACTTGAGACTCTGCTTCCCAGGTTGGAAACTTTGCTTTCATTCTTTAGGTGGCACATTGGCTCAGGACTGCCTTAACCCAAGTATTCAGGGATTTGCAGTCCAATTAGTTGAGATCGGCCTTTCTGGCTCTTTAATGGATGAAACCAACTGGGCAAAGAGACGTTCTAAGCTGGGGACCATGGTGTCTTTCCCTAGTCTACATAGAAATAGCACTCTGAGGGAGACGAGCTGCTGGCGTTTGGTAGCACAATCTCCTATTCCGCAGTGAAACATTTCGTTGTAAGCGGGATGCATCAGTCTTGCCACATTTTCTCAACTGGATATAAAGGAGGGCAGTCAATAGGCGTCACCCTCCAAGCCCACTCCAATTTCATAGAGAAAACTCCAGGCCTTGCTGTGCTTTCCTGTGGCAAGGAAACTGCTTTCATTCCTCAGGTGACACTTTGGCTCAGAACTGCCCTACCCCAAGCATTCACGGATGTGCAGCACGATTAGTTGATATCAGCCCTTCTGGTTCTCTCATGGATGAAACCATCTGGGCAAAGAGCCTTTCTAAGATGGGGACCATGGTGCCTTTCCCTAGTCTACACAGAAACAGCATTCTGAGGGAGAGGAGCTGCTGGCGTTTGGTAGCACAATATCCTATTCTGAAGAGAAACATTTCGTTGTAAGCGGGTTGCATCAGCCTTGCCACATTTTCTCAACTGGCTATAAAGGAGGGCAGTCAGTAGGCCTCACCCTTCAAGCCCACTCCTATTTCATAGAGAAATCAACAGGCCTCGGTGTGCTTTCCTGTGGCAGGAAATTTGCTTTCATTCCTTAGGTGGCCCTTTGGCTCAGAACAGCCCTCCCAGAAGGATTCCGGGATGTGCAGCCCGATTAGTTGAGATCAGCCCTTCTGGTTCTCTCATGGATGAAAGCAACTGGGCAAGAGCCGTTCTAAGCTGGGGACCTTCGGGTCTTTCCCTAGTCTACACAGAAACAGCACTCTGAGGGAGACGAGCTGCTGGCGTTTGATAGCAAAATCTCCTATTCTGAAGAGAAACATTTTGTTGTAAGAGGGTTTCATCAGCCTTGCCACATTTTCTCAAATGGCTATAAAGGAGGGCAGTCTTTTAGCAGACTTACTTCAGGCCCTGCTTCCCAGGCTGTAAACTTTGCTTTCATTCCTTAGGTGGCACATTGGCTCAGGACTGCCCTACCCCAAGTATTCAGGGATTTGTAGCCCGATTAGTTGAGATCAGCCCTTCTGGCTCTCTCATGGATGAAACCAAATGGGCAAAGAGCCGTTCTAAGCTGGGGACCATAGTGTCTTTCCCTAGTTTACACAGAACAGCACGCTGAGGGAGACGAGCTGTTGGCGTTTGAAAGAAAAATCTCCTATTCTGAAGAGAAACATTTCGTTGTAAGCGGGTTGCATCAGTCTTTCCACATTTTCTCAACTGGCTATAAATGAGGGCAGTCAGTAGGCCTCACCCTTCAAGCCCACTCCAATTTCATAGAGAAATCAACATGCCTCGGTGTGCTTTCCTGTGGCAGGAAATTTGCTTTCATTCCTTAGGTGGCCCTTTGGCTCAGAACAGCCCTCCCAGAAGGATTCAGGGATATTCAGCCCGATTAGTTGAGATCAGCCCTTCTCTCACTTTCATGGATGAAACCAACTGGGCAAAGAGCCGTTCTAAGCTGGGGACCATGGTGTCTTTCCCTAGTCTACACTGAAACAGCACCCTGAGGGAAACGAGCTGCTGGCGTTTGGTAGCAAAATCTCCTATTCTGAAGAGAAACATTTCGTTGTAAGCGGGTTGCATCAGCCTTTCCACATTTTCTCAACTGGCTCTAAAGGAGGGCAGTCAGTTGGCAGACTTACTTGAGGCACTGCTTCCAAGGCTGGGAACTTTGCTTTCATTCCTTAGGTGGCACACTGGCTCAGTAGTGCCTACCCCAAGGATTCAGTGATGTGCAGCCCGATTAGTTGAGATCAGCCCTTCTGGTTCTCTCATGGACGAAACCATCTGGGCAAAGAGCTGTTCTAAGCTGGGGACCATGGTGTCTTTCCCTAGTCTACACAGAAACAGCATTCTGAGTGAGAAGAGCTGCTGGCGTTTGGTAGCACAATCTCCTATTCTGAAGAGAAACATTTCGTTGTAAGCGTGTTGCATCAGCCTTGCCACATTTTCTCAACTGGCTATGAAAGAGTGTAGTCATTTAGCAGACTTACTTGAGACCCTGCTTCCCAGGCAGGAAACTTTGCTTTCATTCCTTAGGTGGCCTTTTGGCTCAGAACAGCCCTCCCAGAAGGAATCAGGGATTTCCAGCCGGATTAGTTGAGATCAGCCCTTCTGGCTCTTTCATGGATGAAACCAACTGGGCAAAGAGCCATTCTAAGCTGGGGACCATGATGTCTTTCCTTAATCTACACAGAAACAGCATTGTGAGTGAGACGAGCTGCTGGCGTTTGGTAGCAAAATCTCCTATTCTGGAGAGAAACATTTCGTTGTAAGCGGGTTGCATCACCCTTGTCACATTTTCTCAACTGGATATAAAGGAGGGCAGTCAATAGGCGTCACCCTCCAAGCCCACTCCAATTTCACAGAGAAAACTCCAGGCCTTGCTGTGCTTTCCTGTGGCATGGAAACTGCTTTCATTCCTCAGGTGGCACTTTGGCTCAGAACTGCCCTACCCCAAGGATTCACGGATGTGCAGCCCGATTGGTTGAGATCAGCCCTTCTGGTTCTCTCATGGATGAAACCCTCTGGGAAAGGAGCCATTCTAAGCTGGGGACCATGGTGTCTTTCCCTAGTCTACACAGAAACAGCATTCTTAGGGAGACGAGCTGCTGGCGTTGGTAACACAATCTCCTATTCTAAAGAGAAACATTTCGTTGTAAGCGGGTTGCATCAGCCTTGCTACATTTTCTCAACTGGCTATAAAGGAGGGCAGTCAGTTGGCAGACTTACTTGAGGCACTGCTTCCAAGGCTGGAAACTTTGCTTTCATTCCTTAGGTGGCACACTGACTCAGTAATGCCTACCCCAAGGATTCAGATATGTGCTGCCTGTATACTTGAGATCAGCCCTTCTGGTTCTCTGATGGATGAAACCATCTGGGCAAAGAGCCGTTCTAAGCTGGGGACTATGGTGTCTTTCCCTAGTCTACACAGAAACAGCGTCCTGAGGGAGACGAGCTGCTGGCGTTTGATAGCAAAATCTCCTATTCTGAAGAGAAATATTTCGTTGTAAGCAGGTTGCATCAGCCTTGCCACATTTTCTCAATTGGCTATAAAGGAGGGCACTCAGCTGACAGACTTACTTCGGGCACTGCTTCCCAGGCCTGAAACTTTGCTTTCATTCCTTAGGTGGCACATTGGCTCAGGAGTGCCTACCAAAAGGATTCAGGGATGTGCAGCCCGCTTAGTAGAGGTCAGCGCTTCTCTCTCTTTCATAGATGAAACCAACGGACAAAGAGCCGTTTTAAGCTGGGGACCTTCGTGTCTTTCCCTAGTCTACACAGAAACAGTACTCTGAGGGAGACGAGCTGCTGGTGTTTGATAGCAAAATCTCCTATTCTGAAGAGAAACATTTCGTTGTAAGCGGGTTGCATCAGCCTTGTCACATTTTCTCAAGTGGATATAAAGGAGGGCAGTCAATAGGCGTCACCCTCCAAGCCCACTCCAATTTCATAGAGAAAACTCCAGGCCTTGCTGTGCTTTCCTGTGGCAAGGAAACTTCTTTTATTCCTCAGGTGGCACTTTGGCTCAGAACAGCCCTACCCCAGGGATTCACGGATTTGCAGCCCGATTGGTTGAGATCAGCCCTTATGGTTGTCTCATGGATGAAACCATCTGGGAAAAGAGCCATTCTTACCTGGGGACCATGGTGTCTTTCCCTAGTCTACACAGAAACACCATTCTTAGGGAGAGGAGCTGCTGGCGCTGGTGGCACAATCCCCTATTCTGAAGAGAAACATTTCGTTGTAAGTGGGTTGCATCAGCCTTGCCACATTTTCTCAACTGGCTATAAAGGAGGGCAGTCAGTAGGCCTCACCCTTCAAGCCGACTCCAATTTCATTGAGAAATCAACAGGCCTCGGTGTGCTTTCCTGTGGCAGGAAATTTGCTTTCATTCCTTAGGTGGCCCTTTGGCTCAGAACAGCCCTCCCAGAAGGATTCAGGGATGTGCAGCCCGATTAGTTGAGATCAGCCCTTCTGGCTCTTTCATGGATGAAACCAAGTTGGCAAAGAGCATTCTACGCTGGGGACCATGGTGTCTTTCCTTAGTCTACACAGAAACAGCACTCTGAGTGAGACGAGCTGCTGGCGTTTGGTAGCAAAATCTCCTATTCTGGAGCAAAACATTTCGTTGTAAGCGGGTTGCATCAGCCTTGTCACATTTTCTCAACTGGATATAAAGGAGGGCAGTCAATAGGCGTCACCCTCCAAGCCCACTCCAATTTCATAGAGAAAACTCCAGGCCTTGCTGTGCTTTCCTGTGGCAAGGAAACTGCTTTCATTCCTCAGGTGACACTTTGGCTCAGACCTGCCCTACCCCAAGGATTCACGGATGTGCAGCACGATTAGTTGAGATCAGCCCTTCTGGTTCTCTCATGGATGAAACCATCTGGGCAAAGAGCCATTCTAAGCTGGGGACCATGGTGTCTTTCCCTAGTCTACACAGAAACAGCATTCTTAGGGAGACGAGCTGCTGGAGTTTGGTAGCAGAATCTCCTATTCTGAAGAGTAACACTTCGTTGTAAGCGGGTTGCATCAGCCTTGCCACATTTTATCAGTTGGCTATAAAGGAGGGCAGTCATTTAGCAGACTTACTTGAGACTCTGCTTCCCAGGCTGGAAACTTTGCTTTCATTCCTTAGGTGGCACATTGGCTCAGGACTGCCTTAACCCAAGTATTCAGGGATTTGCAGTCCGATTAGTTGAGATCGGCCTTTCTGGCTCTTTAATGGATGAAACCAACTGGGCAAAGAGACGTTCTAAGCTGGGGACCATGGTGTCTTTCCCTAGTCTACATAGAAATAGCACTCTGAGGGAGACGAGCTGCTGGCGTTTGGTAGCACAATCTCCTATTCTGCAGTGAAACATTTCATTGTAAGCGGGATGCATCAGTCTTGCCACATTTTCTCAACTGGATATAAAGGAGGGCAGTCAATAGGCGTCACCCTCCAAGCCCACTCCAATTTCATAGAGAAAACTCCAGGCCTTGCTGTGCTTTCCTGTGGCAAGGAAACTGCTTTCATTCCTCAGGTGACACTTTGGCTCAGAACTGCCCTACCCCAAGCATTCACGGATGTGCAGCACGATTAGTTGAGATCAGCCCTTCTGGTTCTCTCATGGATGAAACCATCTGGGCAAAGAGCCGTTCTAAGATGGGGACCATGGTGCCTTTCCCTAGTCTACACAGAAACAGCATTCTGAGGGAGAGGAGCTGCTGGCGTTTGGTAGCACAATATCCTATTCTGAAGAGAAACATTTCGTTGTAAGCGGGTTGCATCAGCCTTGCCATATTTTCTCAACTGGCTATAAAGGAGGGCAGTCAGTAGGCCTCACCCTTCAAGCCCACTCCTATTTCATAGAGAAATCAACAGGCCTCGGTGTGCTTTCCTGTGGCAGGAAATTTGCTTTCATTCCTTAGGTGGCCCTTTGGCTCAGAACAGCCCTCCCAGAAGGATTCCGGGATGTGCAGCCCGATTAGTTGAGATCAGCCCTTCTGGCTCTTTCATGGATGAGACCAACTGGGCAAAGAGCCGTTCTAAGCTGGGGACCATGGTGTCTTTCCCTAGTCTACACAGAAACAGCACTCTGAGGGAGACGAGCTGGTGGCGTTTGGTAGTAAAATCTCCTATTCTGAAGAGAAACATTTCGTTGTAAGCGGGTTTCATCAGACTTGCCACATTTTCTCAACTGGCTATAAAGGAGGGCAGTCAGTTCGCCAGCTTATTTGAGGCCCTGCTTCCCAGGCTGGAAACTTTGCTTTCATTCCTTAGGTGGCACATTGCCTCAGGAGTGTCTACCCCAAGGATTCAGGGATGTGCAGCCCGATTAGTAGAGATCAGGTTTCTGGATCTTTCATGGATGAAGCCAACTGGGCAAAGAGCCATTCTAAGCTCGGGACCATGCTGTCTTTCCTTAGACTGCACAGAAACAGCACTCTGAGTGAGAGGAGCTGCTGGCGTTTGGTAGCAAAATCTCCTATTGTGAAGAGAAACATTTCGTTGTAAGCGGGTTGCCTCAGCCTTGTCACATTTTCTCAACTGGATATAAAGGAGGGCAGTCAGTAGGCGTCACCTTTGAAACCCACTCCAATTTCATAGAGAAAACGCCAGGCCTTGGTGTGCTTTCCTGTGGCAAGGAAACTGCTTTCATTCCTTAGGTTGCACCTTGGCTCAGAACTGCCCTATCCCAAGGATTCAGGGATGTGCAGCCCGATTAGTTGAGATCAGCCCTTCTGGCTCTTCCATGGATGAAACCAACTGAGCAAAGAGCCGTTCTAAGCTGGGGACCATGGTGTCTTTCCTTAATCTACACAGAAACAGCATTCTGAGTGAGACGAGCTGCTGGCGTTTGGTAGCAAAATCTCCTATTCTGGAGAGAAACATTTCATCGTAAGCGGGTGGCATCAGCCTTGTCACATTTTCTCAAGTGGATATAAAGGAGGGCAGTCAATAGGCGTCACCCTCCAAGCCATTCCAATTTCATAGAGAAAACTCCAGGCCTTGCTGTGCTTTCCTGTGGTAAGGAAACTGCTTTCATTCCTCAGGTGGCACTTTGGTTCAGAACTGCCCTACCCCAAGGATTCACGGATGTGCAGCCCGATTGGTTGAGATCAGCCCTTCTGGTTCTCTCATGGATGAAACCATCTGGGCAAAGAGCCATTCTAAGCTGGGGACCATGGTGTCTTTCCCTAGTCTACACAGAAACAGCATTCTTAGGGAGACGAGCTGCTGGCGTTGGTAGCACAATCTCCTATTCTGAAGAGAAACATATCGTTGTAAGTGGGTTGCATCAGCCTTGCCACATTTTCTCAACTGGCTATAAAGGAGGGCAGTCAGTTGGCGGAATTACTTTAGGCACTGCTTCCAAGGCTGGAAACTTTGCTTTCATTCCTTAGGTGGCACACTGGCTCAGTAGTGCCAACCCCAAGGATTCAGGGATGTGCAGCCTGTATAGTTGAGATCAGCCATTCTGGTTCTCTCATGGATGAAACCATCTGGGCAAAGAGCCGTTCTAAGCTGCGGACCATGGTGTCTTTCCCTACTCTACACAGAAACAGCACCCTGAGGGAGACGACCTGCTGGCGTTTGACAGCAAAATCTCCTATTCTGAAGAGAAACATTTCGTTGTAATAGGGTTCCATCAACCTTGCCACATTTTCTCAAATGGCTATAAAGTAGGGCAGTCATTTAGCAGACTTACTTGAGACACTGCTTCCCAGGCTGGAAACTTTGCTTTCATTCCTTAGGTGGCACTTCGGCTCGGAATGCCTACCCCAAGGATTCAGGTATGTGCAGCCCGATTAGTAGCGATCAGCCCTTCTTGCTCTTTCATGGATGAAAGCAACTGGGCAAGAGCCGTTCTAAGCTGGGGACCTTCGGGTCTTTCCCTAGTCTACACAGAAACAGCACTCTGAGGGAGACGAGCTGCTGGCGTTTGATAGCAAAATCTCCTATTCTGAAGAGAAACATTTCGTTGTAATAGGGTTCCATCAACCTTGCCACATTTTCTCAAATGGCTATAAAGGAGGGCAGTCTTTTAGCAGACTTACTTCAGGCCCTGCTTCCCAGGCTGTAAACTTTGCTTTCATTCCTTAGGTGGCACATTGGCTCAGGACTGCCCTACCCCAAGTATTCAGGGATTTGTAGCCCGATTATTTGAGATCAGCCCTTCTGGCTCTTTCATGGATGAAACCAACTGGGCAAAGAGCCGTTCTAAGCTGGGGACCATAGTGTCTTTCCCTAGTTTACACAGAACAGCACGCTGAGGGAGACGAGCTGTTGGCATTTGAAAGAAAAATCTCCTATTCTGAAGAGAAACATTTCGTTGTAAGCGGGTTGCATCAGTCTTTCCACATTTTCTCAACTGGCTATAAATGAGGGCAGTCAGTAGGCCTCACCCTTCAAGCCCACTCCAATTTCATAGAGAAATCAACATGCCTCGGTGTGCTTTCCTGTGGCAGGAAATTTGCTTTCATTCCTTAGGTGGCCCTTTGGCTCAGAACAGCCCTCCCAGAAGGATTCAGGGATATTCAGCCCGATTAGTTGAGATCAGCCCTTCTCTCACTTTCATGGATGAAACCAACTGGGCAAAGAGCCGTTCTAAGCTGGGGACCATGGTGTCTTTCCATAGTCTACACTGAAACAGCACCCTGAGGGAGACGAGCTGCTGGCGTTTGGTAGCAAAATCTCCTATTCTGAAGAGAAACATTTCGTTGTAAGCGGGTTGCATCAGCCTTTCCACATTTTCTCAACTGGCTCTAAAGGAGGGCAGTCAGTTGGCAGACTTACTTGAGGCACTGCTTCCAAGGCTGGAAACTTTGCTTTCATTCCTTAGGTGGCACACTGACTCAGTAATGCCTACCCCAAGGATTCAGATATGTGCAGCCTGTATACTTGAGATCAGCCCTTCTGGTTCTCTGATGGATGAAACCATCTGGGCAAAGAGCCGTTCTAAGCTGGGGACTATGGTGTCTTTCCCTAGTCTACACAGAAACAGCATCCTGAGGGAGACGAGCTGCTGGCGTTTGATAGCAAAATCTCCTATTCTGAAGAGAAATATTTCGTTGTAAGAGGGTTCCATCAGCCTTGCCACATTTTCTCAAATGGCTATAAAGTAGGGCAGTCATTTAGCAGACTTACTTGAGACCCCGCTTCCCAGGCTGGAAACTTTGCTTTCATTCCTTAGGTGGCACATTGTCTCAGGAGTGCCTACCCCAAGGATTCAGGATGTGCAGCCCGATTAGTAGAGATCAGCCCTTCTGGCTATTTAATGGATGAAATCAACTGGGCAAAGAGCCGTTCTAAGCTGGGGACCATGGTGTCTTTCCCTAGTCTACACAGAAACAGCACCCTGAGGGAGACGAGCTGCTGGCGTTTGGTAGCACAATCTCCTATTCTGAAGAGAAACATTTCGTTGTAAGCGGGTTGCATTAGCCTTGCCACATTTTCTCAACTGGCTATAAAGGAGGGCAGTCAGTAGGCCTCACCCTTCAAACCCACTTCAATTTCATAGAGAAATCAAGAGGCCTCGGTGTGCTTTCCTGTGGCAGGAGATTTGCTTTCATTCCTTAGGTTGCCCTTTGGCTCAGAACAGCCCTCCCAGAAGGATTCAGGGATGTGCAGCCCGATTAGTTGAGATCAGCCCTTCTGGCTCTTTCATGGATGAAACCAACTGGGCAAAGAGCCGTTTTAAGCTGGGGACCATGTTGTCTTTCCCTAGTTTACACAGAAACAGCACCCTGAGGGAGAAGAGCTGCTGGCGTTTGGTAGCAAAATCTCCTATTCTGAAGAGAAACATTTCGTTGTAAGCAGGTTGCATCAGCCTTGTCACATTTTCTCAATTGGCTATAAAGGAGGGCACTCAGCTGACAGACTTACTTCGGGCACTGCTTCCCAGGCCTGAAACTTTGCTTTCATTCCTTAGGTGGCACATTGGCTCAGGAGTGCCTACCAAAAGGATTCAGGGATGTGCAGCCCGCTTAGTAGAGGTCAGCCCTTCTCTCTCTTTCATAGATGAAACCAACGGACAAAGAGCCGTTTTAAGCTGGGGACCTTCGTGTCTTTCCCTAGTCTACACAGAAACAGTACTCTGAGGGAGACGAGCTGCTGGTGTTTGATAGCAAAATCTCCTATTCTGAAGAGAAACATTTCGTTGTAAGCGGGTTGCATCAGCCTTGTCTCATTTTCTCAAGTGGATATAAAGGAGGGCAGTCAATAGGCGTCACCCTCCAAGCCCACTCCAATTTCATAGAGAAAACTCCAGGCCTTGCTGTGCTTTCCTGTGGCAAGGAAACTTCTTTTATTCCTCAGGTGGCACTTTGGCTCAGAACAGCCCTACCCCAGGGATTCACGGATTTGCAGCCCGATTGGTTGAGATCAGCCCTTATGGTTGTCTCATGGATGAAACCATCTGGGAAAAGAGCCATTCTTACCTGGGGACCATGGTGTCTTTCCCTAGTCTACACAGAAACACCATTCTTAGGGAGAGGAGCTGCTGGCGCTGGTGGCACAATCTCCTATTCTGAAGAGAAACATTTCGTTGTAAGTGTGTTGCGTCAGCCTTGCCACATTTTCTCAACTGGGTATAAAGGAGGGCAGTCAGTAGGCCTCACCCTTCAAGCCGACTCCAATTTCATTGAGAAATCAACAGGCCTCGGTGTGCTTTCCTGTGGCAGGAAATTTGCTTTCATTCCTTAGGTGGCCCTTTGGCTCAGAACAGCCCTCCCAGAAGGATTCAGGGATGTGCAGCCCGATTAGTTGAGATCAGCCCTTCTGGCTCTTTCATGGATGAAACCAAGTTGGCAAAGAGCATTCTACGCTGGGGACCATGGTGTCTTTCCTTAGTCTACACAGAAACAGCACTCTGAGTGAGACGAGCTGCTGGCGTTTGGTAGCAAAATCTCCTATTCTGGAGCAAAACATTTCGTTGTAAGCGGGTTGCATCAGCCTTGTCACATTTTCTCAACTGGATATAAAGGAGGGCAGTCAATAGGCGTCACCCTCCAAGCCCACTCCAATTTCATAGAGAAAACTCCAGGCCTTGCTGTGCTTTCCTGTGGCAAGGAAACTGCTTTCATTCCTCAGGTGACACTTTGGCTCAGACCTGCCCTACCCCAAGGATTCACGGATGTGCAGCACGATTAGTTGAGATCAGCCCTTCTGGTTCTCTCATGGATGAAACCATCTGGGCAAAGAGCCATTCTAAGCTGGGGACCATGGTGTCTTTCCCTAGTCTACACAGAAACAGCATTCTTAGGGAGACGAGCTGCTGGAGTTTGGTAGCAGAATCTCCTATTCTGAAGAGTAACACTTCGTTGTAAGCGGGTTGCATCAGCCTTGCCACATTTTATCAGTTGGCTATAAAGGAGGGCAGTCATTTAGCAGACTTACTTGAGACTCTGCTTCCCAGGCTGGAAACTTTGCTTTCATTCCTTAGGTGGCACATTGGCTCAGGACTGCCTTAACCCAAGTATTCAGGGATTTGCAGTCCGATTAGTTGAGATCGGCCTTTCTGGCTCTTTAATGGATGAAACCAACTGGGCAAAGAGACGTTCTAAGCTGGGGACCATGGTGTCTTTCCCTAGTCTACATAGAAATAGCACTCTGAGGGAGACGAGCTGCTGGCGTTTGGTAGCACAATCTCCTATTCTGCAGTGAAACATTTCATTGTAAGCGGGATGCATCAGTCTTGCCACATTTTCTCAACTGGATATAAAGGAGGGCAGTCAATAGGCGTCACCCTCCAAGCCCACTCCAATTTCATAGAGAAAACTCCAGGCCTTGCTGTGCTTTCCTGTGGCAAGGAAACTGCTTTCATTCCTCAGGTGACACTTTGGCTCAGAACTGCCCTACCCCAAGCATTCACGGATGTGCAGCACGATTAGTTGAGATCAGCCCTTCTGGTTCTCTCATGGATGAAACCATCTGGGCAAAGAGCCGTTCTAAGATGGGGACCTTGGTGCCTTTCCCTAGTCTACACAGAAACAGCATTCTGAGGGAGAGGAGCTGCTGGCGTTTGGTAGCGCAATATCCTATTCTGAAGAGAAACATTTCGTTGTAAGCGGGTTGCATCAGCCTTGCCACATTTTCTCAACTGGCTATAAAGGAGGGCAGTCAGTAGGCCTCACCCTTCAAGCCCACTCCTATTTCATAGAGAAATCAACAGGCCTCGGTGTGCTTTCCTGTGGCAGGAAATTTGCTTTCATTCCTTAGGTGGCCCTTTGGCTCAGAACAGCCCTCCCAGAAGGATTCCGGGATGTGCAGCCCGATTAGTTGAGATCAGCCCTTCTGGCTCTTTCATGGATGAGACCAACTGGGCAAAGAGCCGTTCTAAGCTGGGGACCATGGTGTCTTTCCCTAGTCTACACAGAAACAGCACTCTGAGGGAGACGAGCTGGTGGCGTTTGGTAGTAAAATCTCCTATTCTGAAGAGAAACATTTCGTTGTAAGCGGGTTTCATCAGACTTGCCACATTTTCTCAACTGGCTATAAAGGAGGGCAGTCAGTTCGCCAGCTTATTTGAGGCCCTGCTTCCCAGGCTGGAAACTTTGCTTTCATTCCTTAGGTGGCACATTGCCTCAGGAGTGTCTACCCCAAGGATTCAGGGATGTGCAGCCCGATTAGTAGAGATCAGGTTTCTGGATCTTTCATGGATGAAGCCAACTGGGCAAAGAGCCATTCTAAGCTCGGGACCATGCTGTCTTTCCTTAGACTGCACAGAAACAGCACTCTGAGTGAGAGGAGCTGCTGGCGTTTGGTAGCAAAATCTCCTATTGTGAAGAGAAACATTTCGTTGTAAGCGGGTTGCCTCAGCCTTGTCACATTTTCTCAACTGGATATAAAGGAGGGCAGTCAGTAGGCGTCACCTTTGAAACCCACTCCAATTTCATAGAGAAAATGCCAGGCCGTGGTGTGCTTTCCTGTGGCAAGGAAACTGCTTTCATTCCTTAGGTTGCACCTTGGCTCAGAACTGCCCTATCCCAAGGATTCAGGGATGTGCAGCCCGATTAGTTGAGATCAGCCCTTCTGGCTCTTCCATGGATGAAACCAACTGAGCAAAGAGCCGTTCTAAGCTGGGGACCATGGTGTCTTTCCTTAATCTACACAGAAACAGCATTCTGAGTGAGACGAGCTGCTGGCGTTTGGTAGCAAAATCTCCTATTCTGGAGAGAAACATTTCATTGTAAGCGGGTGGCATCAGCCTTGTCACATTTTCTCAAGTGGATATAAAAGAGGGCAGTCAATAGGCGTCACCCTCCAAGCCATTCCAATTTCATAGAGAAAACTCCAGGCCTTGCTGTGCTTTCCTGTGGTAAGGAAACTGCTTTCATTCCTCAGGTGGCACTTTGGTTCAGAACTGCCCTACCCCAAGGATTCATGGATGTGCAGCCCGATTGGTTGAGATCAGCCCTTCTGGTTCTCTCATGGATGAAACCATCTGGGCAAAGAGCCATTCTAAGCTGGGGACCATGGTGTCTTTCCCTAGTCTACACAGAAACAGCATTCTTAGGGAGACGAGCTGCTGGCGTTGGTAGCACAATCTCCTATTCTGAAGAGAAACATATCGTTGTAAGTGGGTTGCATCAGCCTTGCCACATTTTCTCAACTGGCTATAAAGGAGGGCAGTCAGTTGGCGGAATTACTTTAGGCACTGCTTCCAAGGCTGGAAACTTTGCTTTCATTCCTTAGGTGGCACACTGGCTCAGTAGTGCCAACCCCAAGTATTCAGGGATGTGCAGCCTGTATAGTTGAGATCAGCCATTCTGGTTCTCTCATGGATGAAACCATCTGGGCAAAGAGCCGTTCTAAGCTGCGGACCATGGTGTCTTTCCCTACTCTACACAGAAACAGCACCCTGAGGGAGACGACCTGCTGGCGTTTGACAGCAAAATCTCCTATTCTGAAGAGAAACATTTCGTTGTAATAGGGTTCCATCAACCTTGCCACATTTTCTCAAATGGCTATAAAGTAGGGCAGTCATTTAGCAGACTTACTTGAGACACTGCTTCCCAGGCTGGAAACTTTGCTTTCATTCCTTAGGTGGCACTTCGGCTCGGAATGCCTACCCCAAGGATTCAGGTATGTGCAGCCCGATTAGTAGCGATCAGCCCTTCTTGCTCTTTCATGGATGAAAGCAACTGGGCAAGAGCCGTTCTAAGCTGGGGACCTTCGGGTCTTTCCCTAGTCTACACAGAAACAGCACTCTGAGGGAGACGAGCTGCTGGCGTTTGATAGCAAAATCTCCTATTCTGAAGAGAAACATTTCGTTGTAATAGGGTTCCATCAACCTTGCCACATTTTCTCAAATGGCTATAAAGGAGGGCAGTCTTTTAGCAGACTTACTTCAGGCCCTGCTTCCCAGGCTGTAAACTTTGCTTTCATTCCTTAGGTGGCACATTGGCTCAGGACTGCCCTACCCCAAGTATTCAGGGATTTGTAGCCCGATTATTTGAGATCAGCCCTTCTGGCTCTTTCATGGATGAAACCAACTGGGCAAAGAGCCGTTCTAAGATGGGGACCATGGTGCCTTTCCCTAGTCTACACAGAAACAGCATTCTGAGGGAGAGGAGCTGCTGGCGTTTGGTAGCACAATATCCTATTCTGAAGAGAAACATTTCGTTGTAAGCGGGTTGCATCAGCCTTGCCACATTTTCTCAACTGGCTATAAAGGAGGGCAGTCAGTAGGCCTCACCCTTCAAGCCCACTCCTATTTCATAGAGAAATCAACAGGCCTCGGTGTGCTTTCCTGTGGCAGGAAATTTGCTTTCATTCCTTAGGTGGCCCTTTGGCTCAGAACAGCCCTCCCAGAAGGATTCCGGGATATTCAGCCCGATTAGTTGAGATCAGCCCTTCTCTCACTTTCATGGATGAAACCAACTGGGCAAAGAGCCGTTCTAAGCTGGGGACCATGGTGTCTTTCCCTAGTCTACACTGAAACAGCACCCTGAGGGAGACGAGCTGCTGGCGTTTGGTAGCAAAATCTCCTATTCTGAAGAGAAACATTTCGTTGTAAGCGGGTTGCATCAGCCTTTCCACATTTTCTCAACTGGCTCTAAAGGAGGGCAGTCAGTTGGCAGACTTACTTGAGGCACTGCTTCCAAGGCTGGAAACTTTGCTTTCATTCCTTAGGTGGCACACTGACTCAGTAATGCCTACCCCAAGGATTCAGATATGTGCAGCCTGTATACTTGAGATCAGCCCTTCTGGTTCTCTGATGGATGAAACCATCTGGGCAAAGAGCCGTTCTAAGCTGGGGACTATGGTGTCTTTCCCTAGTCTACACAGAAACAGCATCCTGAGGGAGACGAGCTGCTGGCGTTTGATAGCAAAATCTCCTATTCTGAAGAGAAATATTTCGTTGTAAGAGGGTTCCATCAGCTATGCCACATTTTCTCAAATGGCTATAAAGTAGGGCAGTCATTTAGCAGACTTACTTGAGACCCCGCTTCCCAGGCTGGAAACTTTGCTTTCATTCCTTAGGTGGCACATTGTCTCAGGAGTGCCTACCCCAAGGATTCAGGATGTGCAGCCCGATTAGTAGAGATCAGCCCTTCTGGCTATTTAATGGATGAAATCAACTGGGCAAAGAGCCGTTCTAAGCTGGGAACCATGGTGTCTTTCCCTAGTCTACACAGAAACAGCACCCTGAGGGAGACGAGCTGCTGGCGTTTGGTAGCACAATCTCCTATTCTGAAGAGAAACAATTCGTTGTAAGCGGGTTGCATTAGCCTTGCCACATTTTCTCAACTGGCTATAAAGGAGGGCAGTCAGTAGGCCTCACCCTTCAAACCCACTTCAATTTCATAGAGAAATCAAGAGGCCTCGGTGTGCTTTCCTGTGGCAGGAGATTTGCTTTCATTCCTTAGGTTGCCCTTTGGCTCAGAACAGCCCTCCCAGAAGGATTCAGGGATGTGCAGCCCGATTAGTTGAGATCAGCCCTTCTGGCTCTTTCATGGATGAAACCAACTGGGCAAAGAGCCGTTTTAAGCTGGGGACCATGTTGTCTTTCCCTAGTTTACACAGAAACAGCACCCTGAGGGAGAAGAGCTGCTGGCGTTTGGTAGCAAAATCTCCTATTCTGAAGAGAAACATTTCGTTGTAAGCAGGTTGCATCAGCCTTGTCACATTTTCTCAATTGGCTATAAAGGAGGGCACTCAGCTGACAGACTTACTTCGGGCACTGCTTCCCAGGCCTGAAACTTTGCTTTCATTCCTTAGGTGGCACATTGGCTCAGGAGTGCCTACCAAAAGGATTCAGGGATGTGCAGCCCGCTTAGTAGAGGTCAGCCCTTCTCTCTCTTTCATAGATGAAACCAACGGACAAAGAGCCGTTTTAAGCTGGGGACCTTCGTGTCTTTCCCTAGTCTACACAGAAACAGTACTCTGAGGGAGACGAGCTGCTGGTGTTTGATAGCAAAATCTCCTATTCTGAAGAGAAACATTTCGTTGTAAGCGGGTTGCATCAGCCTTGTCACATTTTCTCAAGTGGATATAAAGGAGGGCAGTCAATAGGCGTCACCCTCCAAGCCCACTCCAATTTCATAGAGAAAACTCCAGGCCTTGCTGTGCTTTCCTGTGGCAAGGAAACTTCTTTTATTCCTCAGGTGGCACTTTGGCTCAGAACAGCCCTACCCCAGGGATTCACGGATTTGCAGCCCGATTGGTTGAGATCAGCCCTTATGGCTGTCTCATGGATGAAACCATCTGGGAAAAGAGCCATTCTTACCTGGGGACCATGGTGTCTTTCCCTAGTCTACACAGAAACACCATTCTTAGGGAGAGGAGCTGCTGGCGCTGGTGGCACAATCCCCTATTCTGAAGAGAAACATTTCGTTGTAAGTGGGTTGCATCAGCCTTGCCACATTTTCTCAACTGGCTATAAAGGAGGGCAGTCAGTAGGCCTCACCCTTCAAGCCGACTCCAATTTCATTGAGAAATCAACAGGCCTCGGTGTGCTTTCCTGTGGCAGGAAATTTGCTTTCATTCCTTAGGTGGCCCTTTGGCTCAGAACAGCCCTCCCAGAAGGATTCAGGGATGTGCAGCCCGATTAGTTGAGATCAGCCCTTCTGGCTCTTTCATGGATGAAACCAAGTTGGCAAAGAGCATTCTACGCTGGGGACCATGGTGTCTTTCCTTAGTCTACACAGAAACAGCACTCTGAGTGAGACGAGCTGCTGGCCTTTGGTAGCAAAATCTCCTATTCTGGAGCAAAACATTTCGTTGTAAGCGGGTTGCATCAGCCTTGTCACATTTTCTCAACTGGATATAAAGGAGGGCAGTCAATAGGCGTCACCCTCCAAGCCCACTCCAATTTCATAGAGAAAACTCCAGGCCTTGCTGTGCTTTCCTGTGGCAAGGAAACTGCTTTCATTCCTCAGGTGACACTTTGGCTCAGACCTGCCCTACCCCAAGGATTCACGGATGTGCAGCACGATTAGTTGAGATCAGCCCTTCTGGTTCTCTCATGGATGAAACCATCTGGGCAAAGAGCCATTCTAAGCTGGGGACCATGGTGTCTTTCCCTAGTCTACACAGAAACAGCATTCTTAGGGAGACGAGCTGCTGGAGTTTGGTAGCAGAATCTCCTATTCTGAAGAGTAACACTTCGTTGTAAGCGGGTTGCATCAGCCTTGCCACATTTTATCAGTTGGCTATAAAGGAGGGCAGTCATTTAGCAGACTTACTTGAGACTCTGCTTCCCAGGCTGGAAACTTTGCTTTCATTCCTTAGGTGGCACATTGGCTCAGGACTGCCTTAACCCAAGTATTCAGGGATTTGCAGTCCGATTAGTTGAGATCGGCGTTTCTGGCTCTTTAATGGATGAAACCAACTGGGCAAAGAGACGTTCTAAGCTGGGGACCATGGTGTCTTTCCCTAGTCTACATAGAAATAGCACTCTGAGGGAGACGAGCTGCTGGCGTTTGGTAGCACAATCTCCTATTCTGCAGTGAAACATTTCATTGTAAGCGGGATGCATCAGTCTTGCCACATTTTCTCAACTGGATATAAAGGAGGGCAGTCAATAGGCGTCACCCTCCAAGCCCACTCCAATTTCATAGAGAAAACTCCAGGCCTTGCTGTGCTTTCCTGTGGCAAGGAAACTGCTTTCATTCCTCAGGTGACACTTTGGCTCAGAACTGCCCTACCCCAAGCATTCACGGATGTGCAGCACGATTAGTTGAGATCAGCCCTTCTGGTTCTCTCATGGATGAAACCATCTGGGCAAAGAGCCGTTCTAAGATGGGGACCATGGTGCCTTTCCCTAGTCTACACAGAAACAGCATTCTGAGGGAGAGGAGCTGCTGGCGTTTGGTAGCACAATATCCTATTCTGAAGAGAAACATTTCGTTGTAAGCGGGTTGCATCAGCCTTGCCACATTTTCTCAACTGGCTATAAAGGAGGGCAGTCAGTAGGCCTCACCCTTCAAGCCCACTCCTATTTCATAGAGAAATCAACAGGCCTCGGTGTGCTTTCCTGTGGCAGGAAATTTGCTTTCATTCCTTAGGTGGCCCTTTGGCTCAGAACAGCCCTCCCAGAAGGATTCCGGGATATTCAGCCCGATTAGTTGAGATCAGCCCTTCTCTCACTTTCATGGATGAAACCAACTGGGCAAAGAGCCGTTCTAAGCTGGGGACCATGGTGTCTTTCCCTAGTCTACACTGAAACAGCACCCTGAGGGAGACGAGCTGCTGGCGTTTGGTAGCAAAATCTCCTATTCTGAAGAGAAACATTTCGTTGTAAGCGGGTTGCATCAGCCTTTCCACATTTTCTCAACTGGCTCTAAAGGAGGGCAGTCAGTTGGCAGACTTACTTGAGGCACTGCTTCCAAGGCTGGAAACTTTGCTTTCATTCCTTAGGTGGCACACTGACTCAGTAATGCCTACCCCAAGGATTCAGATATGTGCAGCCTGTATACTTGAGATCAGCCCTTCTGGTTCTCTGATGGATGAAACCATCTGGGCAAAGAGCCGTTCTAAGCTGGGGACTATGGTGTCTTTCCCTAGTCTACACAGAAACAGCATCCTGAGGGAGACGAGCTGCTGGCGTTTGATAGCAAAATCTCCTATTCTGAAGAGAAATATTTCGTTGTAAGAGGGTTCCATCAGCTATGCCACATTTTCTCAAATGGCTATAAAGTAGGGCAGTCATTTAGCAGACTTACTTGAGACCCCGCTTCCCAGGCTGGAAACTTTGCTTTCATTCCTTAGGTGGCACATTGTCTCAGGAGTGCCTACCCCAAGGATTCAGGATGTGCAGCCCGATTAGTAGAGATCAGCCCTTCTGGCTATTTAATGGATGAAATCAACTGGGCAAAGAGCCGTTCTAAGCTGGGAACCATGGTGTCTTTCCCTAGTCTACACAGAAACAGCACCCTGAGGGAGACGAGCTGCTGGCGTTTGGTAGCACAATCTCCTATTCTGAAGAGAAACAATTCGTTGTAAGCGGGTTGCATTAGCCTTGCCACATTTTCTCAACTGGCTATAAAGGAGGGCAGTCAGTAGGCCTCACCCTTCAAACCCACTTCAATTTCATAGAGAAATCAAGAGGCCTCGGTGTGCTTTCCTGTGGCAGGAGATTTGCTTTCATTCCTTAGGTTGCCCTTTGGCTCAGAACAGCCCTCCCAGAAGGATTCAGGGATGTGCAGCCCGATTAGTTGAGATCAGCCCTTCTGGCTCTTTCATGGATGAAACCAACTGGGCAAAGAGCCGTTTTAAGCTGGGGACCATGTTGTCTTTCCCTAGTTTACACAGAAACAGCACCCTGAGGGAGAAGAGCTGCTGGCGTTTGGTAGCAAAATCTCCTATTCTGAAGAGAAACATTTCGTTGTAAGCAGGTTGCATCAGCCTTGTCACATTTTCTCAATTGGCTATAAAGGAGGGCACTCAGCTGACAGACTTACTTCGGGCACTGCTTCCCAGGCCTGAAACTTTGCTTTCATTCCTTAGGTGGCACATTGGCTCAGGAGTGCCTACCAAAAGGATTCAGGGATGTGCAGCCCGCTTAGTAGAGGTCAGCCCTTCTCTCTCTTTCATAGATGAAACCAACGGACAAAGAGCCGTTTTAAGCTGGGGACCTTCGTGTCTTTCCCTAGTCTACACAGAAACAGTACTCTGAGGGAGACGAGCTGCTGGTGTTTGATAGCAAAATCTCCTATTCTGAAGAGAAACATTTCGTTGTAAGCGGGTTGCATCAGCCTTGTCACATTTTCTCAAGTGGATATAAAGGAGGGCAGTCAATAGGCGTCACCCTCCAAGCCCACTCCAATTTCATAGAGAAAACTCCAGGCCTTGCTGTGCTTTCCTGTGGCAAGGAAACTTCTTTTATTCCTCAGGTGGCACTTTGGCTCAGAACAGCCCTACCCCAGGGATTCACGGATTTGCAGCCCGATTGGTTGAGATCAGCCCTTATGGTTGTCTCATGGATGAAACCATCTGGGAAAAGAGCCATTCTTACCTGGGGACCATGGTGTCTTTCCCTAGTCTACACAGAAACACCATTCTTAGGGAGAGGAGCTGCTGGCGCTGGTGGCACAATCCCCTATTCTGAAGAGAAACATTTCGTTGTAAGTGGGTTGCATCAGCCTTGCCACATTTTCTCAACTGGCTATAAAGGAGGGCAGTCAGTAGGCCTCACCCTTCAAGCCGACTCCAATTTCATTGAGAAATCAACAGGCCTCGGTGTGCTTTCCTGTGGCAGGAAATTTGCTTTCATTCCTTAGGTGGCCCTTTGGCTCAGAACAGCCCTCCCAGAAGGATTCAGGGATGTGCAGCCCGATTAGTTGAGATCAGCCCTTCTGGCTCTTTCATGGATGAAACCAAGTTGGCAAAGAGCATTCTACGCTGGGGACCATGGTGTCTTTCCTTAGTCTACACAGAAACAGCACTCTGAGTGAGACGAGCTGCTGGCCTTTGGTAGCAAAATCTCCTATTCTGGAGCAAAACATTTCGTTGTAAGCGGGTTGCATCAGCCTTGTCACATTTTCTCAACTGGATATAAAGGAGGGCAGTCAATAGGCGTCACCCTCCAAGCCCACTCCAATTTCATAGAGAAAACTCCAGGCCTTGCTGTGCTTTCCTGTGGCAAGGAAACTGCTTTCATTCCTCAGGTGACACTTTGGCTCAGACCTGCCCTACCCCAAGGATTCACGGATGTGCAGCACGATTAGTTGAGATCAGCCCTTCTGGTTCTCTCATGGATGAAACCATCTGGGCAAAGAGCCATTCTAAGCTGGGGACCATGGTGTCTTTCCCTAGTCTACACAGAAACAGCATTCTTAGGGAGACGAGCTGCTGGAGTTTGGTAGCAGAATCTCCTATTCTGAAGAGTAACACTTCGTTGTAAGCGGGTTGCATCAGCCTTGCCACATTTTATCAGTTGGCTATAAAGGAGGGCAGTCATTTAGCAGACTTACTTGAGACTCTGCTTCCCAGGCTGGAAACTTTGCTTTCATTCCTTAGGTGGCACATTGGCTCAGGACTGCCTTAACCCAAGTATTCAGGGATTTGCAGTCCGATTAGTTGAGATCGGCCTTTCTGGCTCTTTAATGGATGAAACCAACTGGGCAAAGAGACGTTCTAAGCTGGGGACCATGGTGTCTTTCCCTAGTCTACATAGAAATAGCACTCTGAGGGAGACGAGCTGCTGGCGTTTGGTAGCACAATCTCCTATTCTGCAGTGAAACATTTCATTGTAAGCGGGATGCATCAGTCTTGCCACATTTTCTCAACTGGATATAAAGGAGGGCAGTCAATAGGCGTCACCCTCCAAGCCCACTCCAATTTCATAGAGAAAACTCCAGGCCTTGCTGTGCTTTCCTGTGGCAAGGAAACTGCTTTCATTCCTCAGGTGACACTTTGGCTCAGAACTGCCCTACCCCAAGCATTCACGGATGTGCAGCACGATTAGTTGAGATCAGCCCTTCTGGTTCTCTCATGGATGAAACCATCTGGGCAAAGAGCCGTTCTAAGATGGGGACCATGGTGCCTTTCCCTAGTCTACACAGAAACAGCATTCTGAGGGAGAGGAGCTGCTGGCGTTTGGTAGCACAATATCCTATTCTGAAGAGAAACATTTCGTTGTAAGCGGGTTGCATCAGCCTTGCCACATTTTCTCAACTGGCTATAAAGGAGGGCAGTCAGTAGGCCTCACCCTTCAAGCCCACTCCTATTTCATAGAGAAATCAACAGGCCTCGGTGTGCTTTCCTGTGGCAGGAAATTTGCTTTCATTCCTTAGGTGGCCCTTTGGCTCAGAACAGCCCTCCCAGAAGGATTCCGGGATGTGCAGCCCGATTAGTTGAGATCAGCCCTTCTGGCTCTTTCATGGATGAGACCAACTGGGCAAAGAGCCGTTCTAAGCTGGGGACCATGGTGTCTTTCCCTAGTCTACACAGAAACAGCACTCTGAGGGAGACGAGCTGGTGGCGTTTGGTAGTAAAATCTCCTATTCTGAAGAGAAACATTTCGTTGTAAGCGGGTTTCATCAGACTTGCCACATTTTCTCAACTGGCTATAAAGGAGGGCAGTCAGTTCGCCAGCTTATTTGAGGCCCTGCTTCCCAGGCTGGAAACTTTGCTTTCATTCCTTAGGTGGCACATTGCCTCAGGAGTGTCTACCCCAAGGATTCAGGGATGTGCAGCCCGATTAGTAGAGATCAGGTTTCTGGATCTTTCATGGATGAAGCCAACTGGGCAAAGAGCCATTCTAAGCTCGGGACCATGCTGTCTTTCCTTAGACTGCACAGAAACAGCACTCTGAGTGAGAGGAGCTGCTGGCGTTTGGTAGCAAAATCTCCTATTGTGAAGAGAAACATTTCGTTGTAAGCGGGTTGCCTCAGCCTTGTCACATTTTCTCAACTGGATATAAAGGAGGGCAGTCAGTAGGCGTCACCTTTGAAGCCCACTCCAATTTCATAGAGAAAACGCCAGGCCTTGGTGTGCTTTCCTGTGGCAAGGAAACTGCTTTCATTCCTTAGGTTGTACCTTGCTCAGAACTGCCCTATCCCAAGGATTCAGGGATGTGCAGCCCGATTAGTTGAGATCAGCCCTTCTGGCTCTTCCATGGATGAAACCAACTGAGCAAAGAGCCGTTCTAAGCTGGGGACCATGGTGTCTTTCCTTAATCTACACAGAAACAGCATTCTGAGTGAGACGAGCTGCTGGCGTTTGGTAGCAAAATCTCCTATTCTGGAGAGAAACATTTCATCGTAAGCGGGTGGCATCAGCCTTGTCACATTTTCTCAAGTGGATATAAAGGAGGGCAGTCAATAGGCGTCACCCTCCAAGCCCACTCCAATTTCATAGAGAAAACTCCAGGCCTTGCTGTGCTTTCCTGTGGCAAGGAAACTTCTTTTATTCCTCAGGTGGCACTTTGGCTCAGAACAGCCCTACCCCAGGGATTCACGGATTTGCAGCCCGATTGGTTGAGATCAGCCCTTATGGTTGTCTCATGGATGAAACCATCTGGGAAAAGAGCCATTCTTACCTGGGGACCATGGTGTCTTTCCCTAGTCTACACAGAAACACCATTCTTAGGGAGAGGAGCTGCTGGCGCTGGTGGCACAATCCCCTATTCTGAAGAGAAACATTTCGTTGTAAGTGGGTTGCATCAGCCTTGCCACATTTTCTCAACTGGCTATAAAGGAGGGCAGTCAGTAGGCCTCACCCTTCAAGCCGACTCCAATTTCATTGAGAAATCAACAGGCCTCGGTGTGCTTTCCTGTGGCAGGAAATTTGCTTTCATTCCTTAGGTGGCCCTTTGGCTCAGAACAGCCCTCCCAGAAGGATTCAGGGATGTGCAGCCCGATTAGTTGAGATCAGCCCTTCTGGCTCTTTCATGGATGAAACCAAGTTGGCAAAGAGCATTCTACGCTGGGGACCATGGTGTCTTTCCTTAGTCTACACAGAAACAGCACTCTGAGTGAGACGAGCTGCTGGCCTTTGGTAGCAAAATCTCCTATTCTGGAGCAAAACATTTCGTTGTAAGCGGGTTGCATCAGCCTTGTCACATTTTCTCAACTGGATATAAAGGAGGGCAGTCAATAGGCGTCACCCTCCAAGCCCACTCCAATTTCATAGAGAAAACTCCAGGCCTTGCTGTGCTTTCCTGTGGCAAGGAAACTGCTTTCATTCCTCAGGTGACACTTTGGCTCAGACCTGCCCTACCCCAAGGATTCACGGATGTGCAGCACGATTAGTTGAGATCAGCCCTTCTGGTTCTCTCATGGATGAAACCATCTGGGCAAAGAGCCATTCTAAGCTGGGGACCATGGTGTCTTTCCCTAGTCTACACAGAAACAGCATTCTTAGGGAGACGAGCTGCTGGAGTTTGGTAGCAGAATCTCCTATTCTGAAGAGTAACACTTCGTTGTAAGCGGGTTGCATCAGCCTTGCCACATTTTATCAGTTGGCTATAAAGGAGGGCAGTCATTTAGCAGACTTACTTGAGACTCTGCTTCCCAGGCTGGAAACTTTGCTTTCATTCCTTAGGTGGCACATTGGCTCAGGACTGCCTTAACCCAAGTATTCAGGGATTTGCAGTCCGATTAGTTGAGATCGGCCTTTCTGGCTCTTTAATGGATGAAACCAACTGGGCAAAGAGACGTTCTAAGCTGGGGACCATGGTGTCTTTCCCTAGTCTACATAGAAATAGCACTCTGAGGGAGACGAGCTGCTGGCGTTTGGTAGCACAATCTCCTATTCTGCAGTGAAACATTTCGTTGTAAGCGGGATGCATCAGTCTTGCCACATTTTCTCAACTGGATATAAAGGAGGGCAGTCAATAGGCGTCACCCTCCAAGCCCACTCCAATTTCATAGAGAAAACTCGAAGCCTTGCTGTGCTTTCCTGTGGCAAGGAAACTGCTTTCATTCCTCAGGTGACACTTTGGCTCAGAACTGCCCTACCCCAAGCATTCACGGATGTGCAGCACGATTAGTTGAGATCAGCCCTTCTGGTTCTCTCATGGATGAAACCATCTGGGCAAAGAGCCGTTCTAAGATGGGGACCATGGTGCCTTTCCCTAGTCTACACAGAAACAGCATTCTGAGGGAGAGGAGCTGCTGGCGTTTGGTAGCACAATATCCTATTCTGAAGAGAAACATTTCGTTGTAAGCGGGTTGCATCAGCCTTGCCACATTTTCTCAACTGGCTATAAAGGAGGGCAGTCAGTAGGCCTCACCCTTCAAGCCCACTCCTATTTCATAGAGAAATCAACAGGCCTCGGTGTGCTTTCCTGTGGCAGGAAATTTGCTTTCATTCCTTAGGTGGCCCTTTGGCTCAGAACAGCCCTCCCAGAAGGATTCCGGGATGTGCAGCCCGATTAGTTGAGATCAGCCCTTCTGGCTCTTTCATGGATGAGACCAACTGGGCAAAGAGCCGTTCTAAGCTGGGGACCATGGTGTCTTTCCCTAGTCTACACAGAAACAGCACTCTGAGGGAGACGAGCTGGTGGCGTTTGGTAGTAAAATCTCCTATTCTGAAGAGAAACATTTCGTTGTAAGCGGGTTTCATCAGACTTGCCACATTTTCTCAACTGGCTATAAAGGAGGGCAGTCAGTTCGCCAGCTTATTTGAGGCCCTGCTTCCCAGGCTGGAAACTTTGCTTTCATTCCTTAGGTGGCACATTGCCTCAGGAGTGTCTACCCCAAGGATTCAGGGATGTGCAGCCCGATTAGTAGAGATCAGGTTTCTGGATCTTCATGGATGAAGCCAACTGGGCAAAGAGCCATTCTAAGCTCGGGACCATGCTGTCTTTCCTTAGACTGCACAGAAACAGCACTCTGAGTGAGAGGAGCTGCTGGCGTTTGGTAGCAAAATCTCCTATTGTGAAGAGAAACATTTCGTTGTAAGCGGGTTGCCTCAGCCTTGTCACATTTTCTCAACTGGATATAAAGGAGGGCAGTCAGTAGGCGTCACCTTTGAAGCCCACTCCAATTTCATAGAGAAAACGCCAGGCCTTGGTGTGCTTTCCTGTGGCAAGGAAACTGCTTTCATTCCTTAGGTTGTACCTTGCTCAGAACTGCCCTATCCCAAGGATTCAGGGATGTGCAGCCCGATTAGTTGAGATCAGCCCTTCTGGCTCTTCCATGGATGAAACCAACTGAGCAAAGAGCCGTTCTAAGCTGGGGACCATGGTGTCTTTCCTTAATCTACACAGAAACAGCATTCTGAGTGAGACGAGCTGCTGGCGTTTGGTAGCAAAATCTCCTATTCTGGAGAGAAACATTTCATCGTAAGCGGGTGGCATCAGCCTTGTCACATTTTCTCAAGTGGATATAAAGGAGGGCAGTCAATAGGCGTCACCCTCCAAGCCCACTCCAATTTCATAGAGAAAACTCCAGGCCTTGCTGTGCTTTCCTGTGGCAAGGAAACTTCTTTTATTCCTCAGGTGGCACTTTGGCTCAGAACAGCCCTACCCCAGGGATTCACGGATTTGCAGCCCGATTGGTTGAGATCAGCCCTTATGGTTGTCTCATGGATGAAACCATCTGGGAAAAGAGCCATTCTTACCTGGGGACCATGGTGTCTTTCCCTAGTCTACACAGAAACACCATTCTTAGGGAGAGGAGCTGCTGGCGCTGGTGGCACAATCCCCTATTCTGAAGAGAAACATTTCGTTGTAAGTGGGTTGCATCAGCCTTGCCACATTTTCTCAACTGGCTATAAAGGAGGGCAGTCAGTAGGCCTCACCCTTCAAGCCGACTCCAATTTCATTGAGAAATCAACAGGCCTCGGTGTGCTTTCCTGTGGCAGGAAATTTGCTTTCATTCCTTAGGTGGCCCTTTGGCTCAGAACAGCCCTCCCAGAAGGATTCAGGGATGTGCAGCCCGATTAGTTGAGATCAGCCCTTCTGGCTCTTTCATGGATGAAACCAAGTTGGCAAAGAGCATTCTACGCTGGGGACCATGGTGTCTTTCCTTAGTCTACACAGAAACAGCACTCTGAGTGAGACGAGCTGCTGGCCTTTGGTAGCAAAATCTCCTATTCTGGAGCAAAACATTTCGTTGTAAGCGGGTTGCATCAGCCTTGTCACATTTTCTCAACTGGATATAAAGGAGGGCAGTCAATAGGCGTCACCCTCCAAGCCCACTCCAATTTCATAGAGAAAACTCCAGGCCTTGCTGTGCTTTCCTGTGGCAAGGAAACTGCTTTCATTCCTCAGGTGACACTTTGGCTCAGACCTGCCCTACCCCAAGGATTCACGGATGTGCAGCACGATTAGTTGAGATCAGCCCTTCTGGTTCTCTCATGGATGAAACCATCTGGGCAAAGAGCCATTCTAAGCTGGGGACCATGGTGTCTTTCCCTAGTCTACACAGAAACAGCATTCTTAGGGAGACGAGCTGCTGGAGTTTGGTAGCAGAATCTCCTATTCTGAAGAGTAACACTTCGTTGTAAGCGGGTTGCATCAGCCTTGCCACATTTTATCAGTTGGCTATAAAGGAGGGCAGTCATTTAGCAGACTTACTTGAGACTCTGCTTCCCAGGCTGGAAACTTTGCTTTCATTCCTTAGGTGGCACATTGGCTCAGGACTGCCTTAACCCAAGTATTCAGGGATTTGCAGTCCGATTAGTTGAGATCGGCCTTTCTGGCTCTTTAATGGATGAAACCAACTGGGCAAAGAGACGTTCTAAGCTGGGGACCATGGTGTCTTTCCCTAGTCTACATAGAAATAGCACTCTGAGGGAGACGAGCTGCTGGCGTTTGGTAGCACAATCTCCTATTCTGCAGTGAAACATTTCGTTGTAAGCGGGATGCATCAGTCTTGCCACATTTTCTCAACTGGATATAAAGGAGGGCAGTCAATAGGCGTCACCCTCCAAGCCCACTCCAATTTCATAGAGAAAACTCGAAGCCTTGCTGTGCTTTCCTGTGGCAAGGAAACTGCTTTCATTCCTCAGGTGACACTTTGGCTCAGAACTGCCCTACCCCAAGCATTCACGGATGTGCAGCACGATTAGTTGAGATCAGCCCTTCTGGTTCTCTCATGGATGAAACCATCTGGGCAAAGAGCCGTTCTAAGATGGGGACCATGGTGCCTTTCCCTAGTCTACACAGAAACAGCATTCTGAGGGAGAGGAGCTGCTGGCGTTTGGTAGCACAATATCCTATTCTGAAGAGAAACATTTCGTTGTAAGCGGGTTGCATCAGCCTTGCCACATTTTCTCAACTGGCTATAAAGGAGGGCAGTCAGTAGGCCTCACCCTTCAAGCCCACTCCTATTTCATAGAGAAATCAACAGGCCTCGGTGTGCTTTCCTGTGGCAGGAAATTTGCTTTCATTCCTTAGGTGGCCCTTTGGCTCAGAACAGCCCTCCCAGAAGGATTCCGGGATGTGCAGCCCGATTAGTTGAGATCAGCCCTTCTGGCTCTTTCATGGATGAGACCAACTGGGCAAAGAGCCGTTCTAAGCTGGGGACCATGGTGTCTTTCCCTAGTCTACACAGAAACAGCACTCTGAGGGAGACGAGCTGGTGGCGTTTGGTAGTAAAATCTCCTATTCTGAAGAGAAACATTTCGTTGTAAGCGGGTTTCATCAGACTTGCCACATTTTCTCAACTGGCTATAAAGGAGGGCAGTCAGTTCGCCAGCTTATTTGAGGCCCTGCTTCCCAGGCTGGAAACTTTGCTTTCATTCCTTAGGTGGCACATTGCCTCAGGAGTGTCTACCCCAAGGATTCAGGGATGTGCAGCCCGATTAGTTGAGATCAGCCCTTCTGGCTCTTCCATGGATGAAACCAACTGAGCAAAGAGCCGTTCTAAGCTGGGGACCATGGTGTCTTTCCCTAATCTGCACAGAAACAGCATTCTGAGTGAGACGAGCTGCTGGCGTTTGGTAGCAAAATCTCCTATTGTGAAGAGAAACATTTCATTGTAAGCGGGTTGCCTCAGCCTTGTCACATTTTCTCAACTGGATATAAAGGAGGGCAGTCAGTAGGCGTCACCTTTGAAGCCCACTCCAATTTCATAGAGAAAACGCCTGGCCTTGGTGTGCTTTCCTGTGGCAAGGAAACTGCTTTCATTCCTTAGGTTGCACCTTGGCTCAGAACTGCCCTATCCCAAGGATTCAGGGATGTGCAGCCCGATTAGTTGAGATCAGCCCTTCTGGCTCTTCCATGGATGAAACCAACTGAGCAAAGAGCCGTTCTAAGCTGGGGACCATGGTGTCTTTCCTTAATCTACACAGAAACAGCATTCTGAGTGAGACGAGCTGCTGGCGTTTGGTAGCAAAATCTCCTATTCTGGAGAGAAACATTTCATTGTAAGCGGGTGGCATCAGCCTTGTCATATTTTCTCAAGTGGATATAAAGGAGGGCAGTCAATAGGCGTCACCCTCCAAGCCATTCCAATTTCATAGAGAAAACTCCAGGCCTTGCTGTGCTTTCCTGTGGTAAGGAAACTGCTTTCATTCCTCAGGTGGCACTTTGGCTCAGAACTGCCCTACCCCAAGGATTCATGGATGTGCAGCCCGATTGGTTGAGATCAGCCCTTCTGGTTCTCTCATGGATGAAACCATCTGGGCAAAGAGCCATTCTAAGCTGGGGACCATGGTGTCTTTCCCTAGTCTACACAGAAACAGCATTCTTAGGGAGACGAGCTGCTGGCGTTGGTAGCACAATCTCCTATTCTGAAGAGAAACATATCGTTGTAAGTGGGTTGCATCAGCCTTGCCACATTTTCTCAACTGGCTATAAAGGAGGGCAGTCAGTTGGCGGAATTACTTTAGGCACTGCTTCCAAGGCTGGAAACTTTGCTTTCATTCCTTAGGTGGCACACTGTCTCAGTAGTGCCAACCCCAAGGATTCAGGGATGTGCAGCCTGTATAGTTGAGATCAGCCATTCTGGTTCTCTCATGGATGAAACCATCTGGGCAAAGAGCCGTTCTAAGCTGCGGACCATGGTGTCTTTCCCTACTCTACACAGAAACAGCACCCTGAGGGAGACGACCTGCTGGCGTTTGACAGCAAAATCTCCTATTCTGAAGAGAAACATTTCGTTGTAATAGGGTTCCATCAACCTTGCCACATTTTCTCAAATGGCTATAAAGTAGGGCAGTCATTTAGCAGACTTACTTGAGACACTGCTTCCCAGGCTGGAAAGTTTGCTTTCATTCCTTAGGTGGCACTTCGGCTCGGAATGCCTACCCCAAGGATTCAGGTATGTGCAGCCCGATTAGTAGCGATCAGCCCTTCTTGCTCTTTCATGGATGAAAGCAACTGGGCAAGAGCCGTTCTAAGCTGGGGACCTTCGGGTCTTTCCCTAGTCTACACAGAAACAGCACTCTGAGGGAGACGAGCTGCTGGCGTTTGATAGCAAAATCTCCTATTCTGAAGAGAAACATTTTGTTGTAAGAGGGTTTCATCAGCCTTGCCACATTTTCTCAAATGGCTATAAAGGAGGGCAGTCTTTTAGCAGACTTACTTCAGGCCCTGCTTCCCAGGCTGTAAACTTTGCTTTCATTCCTTAGGTGGCACATTGGCTCAGGACTGCCCTACCCCAAGTATTCAGGGATTTGTAGCCCGATTAGTTGAGATCAGCCCTTCTGGCTCTCTCATGGATGAAACCAACTGGGCAAAGAGCCGTTCTAAGCTGGGGACCATAGTGTCTTTCCCTAGTTTACACAGAACAGCATGCTGAGGGAGACGAGCTGTTGGCGTTTGAAAGAAAAATCTCCTATTCTGAAGAGAAACATTTCGTTGTAAGCGGGTTGCATCAGTCTTTCCACATTTTCTCAACTGGCTATAAATGAGGGCAGTCAGTAGGCCTCACCCTTCAAGCCCACTCCAATTTCATAGAGAAATCAACATGCCTCGGTGTGCTTTCCTGTGGCAGGAAATTTGCTTTCATTCCTTAGGTGGCCCTTTGGCTCAGAACAGCCCTCCCAGAAGGATTCAGGGATATTCAGCCCGATTAGTTGAGATCAGCCCTTCTCTCACTTTCATGGATGAAACCAACTGGGCAAAGAGCCGTTCTAAGCTGGGGACCATGGTGTCTTTCCCTAGTCTACACTGAAACAGCACCCTGAGGGAAACGAGCTGCTGGCGTTTGGTAGCAAAATCTCCTATTCTGAAGAGAAACATTTCGTTGTAAGCGGGTTGCATCAGCCTTTCCACATTTTCTCAACTGGCTCTAAAGGAGGGCAGTCAGTTGGCAGACTTACTTGAGGCACTGCTTCCAAGGCTGGAAACTTTGCTTTCATTCCTTAGGTGGCACACTGGCTCAGTAGTGCCTACCCCAAGGATTCAGTGATGTGCAGCCCGATTAGTTGAGATCAGCCCTTCTGGTTCTCTCATGGACGAAACCATCTGGGCAAAGAGCTGTTCTAAGCTGGGGACCATGGTGTCTTTCCCTAGTCTACACAGAAAGAGCATTCTGAGTGAGAAGAGCTGCTGGCGTTTGGTAGCACAATCTCCTATTCTGAAGAGAAACATTTCGTTGTAAGCGTGTTGCATCAGCCTTGCCACATTTTCTCAACTGGCTATGAAAGAGTGTAGTCATTTAGCAGACTTACTTGAGACCCTGCTTCCCAGGCAGGAAACTTTGCTTTCATTCCTTAGGTGGCCTTTTGGCTCAGAACAGCCCTCCCAGAAGGAATCAGGGATTTCCAGCCGGATTAGTTGAGATCAGCCCTTCTGGCTCTTTCATGGATGAAACCAACTGGGCAAAGAGCCATTCTAAGCTGGGGACCATGATGTCTTTCCTTAATCTACACAGAAACAGCATTGTGAGTGAGACGAGCTGCTGGCGTTTGGTAGCAAAATCTGCTATTCTGGAGAGAAACATTTCGTTGTAAGCGGGTTGCATCACCCTTGTCACATTTTCTCAACTGGATATAAAGGAGGGCAGTCAATAGGCGTCACCCTCCAAGCCCACTCCAATTTCACAGAGAAAACTCCAGGCCTTGCTGTGCTTTCCTGTGGCATGGAAACTGCTTTCATTCCTCAGGTGGCACTTTGGCTCAGAACTGCCCTACCCCAAGGATTCACGGATGTGCAGCCCGATTGGTTGAGATCAGCCCTTCTGGTTCTCTCATGGATGAAACCCTCTGGGAAAGGAGCCATTCTAAGCTGGGGACCATGGTGTCTTTCCCTAGTCTACACAGAAACAGCATTCTTAGGGAGACGAGCTGCTGGCGTTGGTAACACAATCTCCTATTCTAAAGAGAAACATTTCGTTGTAAGCGGGTTGCATCAGCCTTGCTACATTTTCTCAACTGGCTATAAAGGAGGGCAGTCAGTTGGCAGACTTACTTGAGGCACTGCTTCCAAGACTGGAAACTTTGCTTTCATTCCTTAGGTGGCACACTGACTCAGTAATGCCTACCCCAAGGATTCAGATATGTGCAGCCTGTATACTTGAGATCAGCCCTTCTGGTTCTCTGATGGATGAAACCATCTGGGCAAAGAGCCGTTCTAAGCTGGGGACTATGGTGTCTTTCCCTAGTCTACACAGAAACAGCATCCTGAGGGAGACGAGCTGCTGGCGTTTGATAGCAAAATCTCCTATTCTGAAGAGAAATATTTCGTTGTAAGAGGGTTCCATCAGCCTTGCCACATTTTCTCAAATGGCTATAAAGTAGGGGATTCATTTAGCAGACTTACTTGAGACCCTGCTTCCCAGGCTGGAAACTTTGCTTTCATTCCTTAGGTGGCACATTGTCTCAGGAGTGCCTACCCCAAGGATTCAGGATGTGCAGCCCGATTAGTAGAGATCAGCCCTTCTGGCTATTTAATGGATGAAATCAACTGGGCAAAGAGCCGTTCTAAGCTGGGGACCATGGTGTCTTTCCCTAGTCTACACAGAAACAGCACCCTGAGGGAGACGAGCTGCTGGCGTTTGGTAGCACAATCTCCTATTCTGAAGAGAAACATTTCGTTGTAAGCGGGTTGCATTAGCCTTGCCACATTTTCTCAACTGGCTATAAAGGAGGGCAGTCAGTAGGCCTCACCCTTCAAACCCACTTCAGTTTCATAGAGAAATCAAGAGGCCTCGGTGTGCTTTCCTGTGGCAGGAAATTTGCTTTCATTCCTTAGGTTGCCCTTTGGCTCAGAACAGCCCTCCCAGAAGGATTCAGGGATGTGCAGCCCGATTAGTTGAGATCAGCCCTTCTGGTTCTTTCATGGATGAAACCAACTGGGCAAAGAGCCGTTTTAAGCTGGGGACCATGTTGTCTTTCCCTAGTTTACACAGAAACAGCACCCTGAGGGAGAAGAGCTGCTGGCGTTTGGTAGCAAAATCTCCTATTCTGAAGAGAAACATTTCGTTGTAAGCAGGTTGCATCAGCCTTGTCACATTTTCTCAATTGGCTATAAAGGAGGGCACTCAGCTGACAGACTTACTTCGGGCACTGCTTCCCAGGCCTGAAACTTTGCTTTCATTCCTTAGGTGGCACATTGGCTCAGGAGTGCCTACCAAAAGGATTCAGGGATGTGCAGCCCGCTTAGTAGAGGTCAGCCCTTCTCTCTCTTTCATAGATGAAACCAACGGACAAAGAGCCGTTTTAAGCTGGGGACCTTCGTGTCTTTCCCTAGTCTACACAGAAACAGTACTCTGAGGGAGACGAGCTGCTGGTGTTTGATAGCAAAATCTCCTATTCTGAAGAGAAACATTTCGTTGTAAGCGGGTTGCATCAGCCTTGTCACATTTTCTCAAGTGGATATAAAGGAGGGCAGTCAATAGGCGTCACCCTCCAAGCCCACTCCAATTTCATAGAGAAAACTCCAGGCCTTGCTGTGCTTTCCTGTGGCAAGGAAACTTCTTTTATTCCTCAGGTGGCACTTTGGCTCAGAACAGCCCTACCCCAGGGATTCACGGATTTGCAGCCCGATTGGTTGAGATCAGCCCTTATGGTTGTCTCATGGATGAAACCATCTGGGAAAAGAGCCATTCTTACCTGGGGACCATGGTGTCTTTCCCTAGTCTACACAGAAACACCATTCTTAGGGAGAGGAGCTGCTGGCGCTGGTGGCACAATCCCCTATTCTGAAGAGAAACATTTCGTTGTAAGTGGGTTGCATCAGCCTTGCCACATTTTCTCAACTGGCTATAAAGGAGGGCAGTCAGTAGGCCTCACCCTTCAAGCCGACTCCAATTTCATTGAGAAATCAACAGGCCTCGGTGTGCTTTCCTGTGGCAGGAAATTTGCTTTCATTCCTTAGGTGGCCCTTTGGCTCAGAACAGCCCTCCCAGAAGGATTCAGGGATGTGCAGCCCGATTAGTTGAGATCAGCCCTTCTGGCTCTTTCATGGATGAAACCAAGTTGGCAAAGAGCATTCTACGCTGGGGACCATGGTGTCTTTCCTTAGTCTACACAGAAACAGCACTCTGAGTGAGACGAGCTGCTGGCCTTTGGTAGCAAAATCTCCTATTCTGGAGCAAAACATTTCGTTGTAAGCGGGTTGCATCAGCCTTGTCACATTTTCTCAACTGGATATAAAGGAGGGCAGTCAATAGGCGTCACCCTCCAAGCCCACTCCAATTTCATAGAGAAAACTCCAGGCCTTGCTGTGCTTTCCTGTGGCAAGGAAACTGCTTTCATTCCTCAGGTGACACTTTGGCTCAGACCTGCCCTACCCCAAGGATTCACGGATGTGCAGCACGATTAGTTGAGATCAGCCCTTCTGGTTCTCTCATGGATGAAACCATCTGGGCAAAGAGCCATTCTAAGCTGGGGACCATGGTGTCTTTCCCTAGTCTACACAGAAACAGCATTCTTAGGGAGACGAGCTGCTGGAGTTTGGTAGCAGAATCTCCTATTCTGAAGAGTAACACTTCGTTGTAAGCGGGTTGCATCAGCCTTGCCACATTTTATCAGTTGGCTATAAAGGAGGGCAGTCATTTAGCAGACTTACTTGAGACTCTGCTTCCCAGGCTGGAAACTTTGCTTTCATTCCTTAGGTGGCACATTGGCTCAGGACTGCCTTAACCCAAGTATTCAGGGATTTGCAGTCCGATTAGTTGAGATCGGCCTTTCTGGCTCTTTAATGGATGAAACCAACTGGGCAAAGAGACGTTCTAAGCTGGGGACCATGGTGTCTTTCCCTAGTCTACATAGAAATAGCACTCTGAGGGAGACGAGCTGCTGGCGTTTGGTAGCACAATCTCCTATTCTGCAGTGAAACATTTCATTGTAAGCGGGATGCATCAGTCTTGCCACATTTTCTCAACTGGATATAAAGGAGGGCAGTCAATAGGCGTCACCCTCCAAGCCCACTCCAATTTCATAGAGAAAACTCCAGGCCTTGCTGTGCTTTCCTGTGGCAAGGAAACTGCTTTCATTCCTCAGGTGACACTTTGGCTCAGAACTGCCCTACCCCAAGCATTCACGGATGTGCAGCACGATTAGTTGAGATCAGCCCTTCTGGTTCTCTCATGGATGAAACCATCTGGGCAAAGAGCCGTTCTAAGATGGGGACCATGGTGCCTTTCCCTAGTCTACACAGAAACAGCATTCTGAGGGAGAGGAGCTGCTGGCGTTTGGTAGCACAATATCCTATTCTGAAGAGAAACATTTCGTTGTAAGCGGGTTGCATCAGCCTTGCCACATTTTCTCAACTGGCTATAAAGGAGGGCAGTCAGTAGGCCTCACCCTTCAAGCCCACTCCTATTTCATAGAGAAATCAACAGGCCTCGGTGTGCTTTCCTGTGGCAGGAAATTTGCTTTCATTCCTTAGGTGGCCCTTTGGCTCAGAACAGCCCTCCCAGAAGGATTCCGGGATATTCAGCCCGATTAGTTGAGATCAGCCCTTCTCTCACTTTCATGGATGAAACCAACTGGGCAAAGAGCCGTTCTAAGCTGGGGACCATGGTGTCTTTCCCTAGTCTACACTGAAACAGCACCCTGAGGGAGACGAGCTGCTGGCGTTTGGTAGCAAAATCTCCTATTCTGAAGAGAAACATTTCGTTGTAAGCGGGTTGCATCAGCCTTTCCACATTTTCTCAACTGGCTCTAAAGGAGGGCAGTCAGTTGGCAGACTTACTTGAGGCACTGCTTCCAAGGCTGGAAACTTTGCTTTCATTCCTTAGGTGGCACACTGACTCAGTAATGCCTACCCCAAGGATTCAGATATGTGCAGCCTGTATACTTGAGATCAGCCCTTCTGGTTCTCTGATGGATGAAACCATCTGGGCAAAGAGCCGTTCTAAGCTGGGGACTATGGTGTCTTTCCCTAGTCTACACAGAAACAGCATCCTGAGGGAGACGAGCTGCTGGCGTTTGATAGCAAAATCTCCTATTCTGAAGAGAAATATTTCGTTGTAAGAGGGTTCCATCAGCTATGCCACATTTTCTCAAATGGCTATAAAGTAGGGCAGTCATTTAGCAGACTTACTTGAGACCCCGCTTCCCAGGCTGGAAACTTTGCTTTCATTCCTTAGGTGGCACATTGTCTCAGGAGTGCCTACCCCAAGGATTCAGGATGTGCAGCCCGATTAGTAGAGATCAGCCCTTCTGGCTATTTAATGGATGAAATCAACTGGGCAAAGAGCCGTTCTAAGCTGGGAACCATGGTGTCTTTCCCTAGTCTACACAGAAACAGCACCCTGAGGGAGACGAGCTGCTGGCGTTTGGTAGCACAATCTCCTATTCTGAAGAGAAACAATTCGTTGTAAGCGGGTTGCATTAGCCTTGCCACATTTTCTCAACTGGCTATAAAGGAGGGCAGTCAGTAGGCCTCACCCTTCAAACCCACTTCAATTTCATAGAGAAATCAAGAGGCCTCGGTGTGCTTTCCTGTGGCAGGAGATTTGCTTTCATTCCTTAGGTTGCCCTTTGGCTCAGAACAGCCCTCCCAGAAGGATTCAGGGATGTGCAGCCCGATTAGTTGAGATCAGCCCTTCTGGCTCTTTCATGGATGAAACCAACTGGGCAAAGAGCCGTTTTAAGCTGGGGACCATGTTGTCTTTCCCTAGTTTACACAGAAACAGCACCCTGAGGGAGAAGAGCTGCTGGCGTTTGGTAGCAAAATCTCCTATTCTGAAGAGAAACATTTCGTTGTAAGCAGGTTGCATCAGCCTTGTCACATTTTCTCAATTGGCTATAAAGGAGGGCACTCAGCTGACAGACTTACTTCGGGCACTGCTTCCCAGGCCTGAAACTTTGCTTTCATTCCTTAGGTGGCACATTGGCTCAGGAGTGCCTACCAAAAGGATTCAGGGATGTGCAGCCCGCTTAGTAGAGGTCAGCCCTTCTCTCTCTTTCATAGATGAAACCAACGGACAAAGAGCCGTTTTAAGCTGGGGACCTTCGTGTCTTTCCCTAGTCTACACAGAAACAGTACTCTGAGGGAGACGAGCTGCTGGTGTTTGATAGCAAAATCTCCTATTCTGAAGAGAAACATTTCGTTGTAAGCGGGTTGCATCAGCCTTGTCACATTTTCTCAAGTGGATATAAAGGAGGGCAGTCAATAGGCGTCACCCTCCAAGCCCACTCCAATTTCATAGAGAAAACTCCAGGCCTTGCTGTGCTTTCCTGTGGCAAGGAAACTTCTTTTATTCCTCAGGTGGCACTTTGGCTCAGAACAGCCCTACCCCAGGGATTCACGGATTTGCAGCCCGATTGGTTGAGATCAGCCCTTATGGTTGTCTCATGGATGAAACCATCTGGGAAAAGAGCCATTCTTACCTGGGGACCATGGTGTCTTTCCCTAGTCTACACAGAAACACCATTCTTAGGGAGAGGAGCTGCTGGCGCTGGTGGCACAATCCCCTATTCTGAAGAGAAACATTTCGTTGTAAGTGGGTTGCATCAGCCTTGCCACATTTTCTCAACTGGCTATAAAGGAGGGCAGTCAGTAGGCCTCACCCTTCAAGCCGACTCCAATTTCATTGAGAAATCAACAGGCCTCGGTGTGCTTTCCTGTGGCAGGAAATTTGCTTTCATTCCTTAGGTGGCCCTTTGGCTCAGAACAGCCCTCCCAGAAGGATTCAGGGATGTGCAGCCCGATTAGTTGAGATCAGCCCTTCTGGCTCTTTCATGGATGAAACCAAGTTGGCAAAGAGCATTCTACGCTGGGGACCATGGTGTCTTTCCTTAGTCTACACAGAAACAGCACTCTGAGTGAGACGAGCTGCTGGCCTTTGGTAGCAAAATCTCCTATTCTGGAGCAAAACATTTCGTTGTAAGCGGGTTGCATCAGCCTTGTCACATTTTCTCAACTGGATATAAAGGAGGGCAGTCAATAGGCGTCACCCTCCAAGCCCACTCCAATTTCATAGAGAAAACTCCAGGCCTTGCTGTGCTTTCCTGTGGCAAGGAAACTGCTTTCATTCCTCAGGTGACACTTTGGCTCAGACCTGCCCTACCCCAAGGATTCACGGATGTGCAGCACGATTAGTTGAGATCAGCCCTTCTGGTTCTCTCATGGATGAAACCATCTGGGCAAAGAGCCATTCTAAGCTGGGGACCATGGTGTCTTTCCCTAGTCTACACAGAAACAGCATTCTTAGGGAGACGAGCTGCTGGAGTTTGGTAGCAGAATCTCCTATTCTGAAGAGTAACACTTCGTTGTAAGCGGGTTGCATCAGCCTTGCCACATTTTATCAGTTGGCTATAAAGGAGGGCAGTCATTTAGCAGACTTACTTGAGACTCTGCTTCCCAGGCTGGAAACTTTGCTTTCATTCCTTAGGTGGCACATTGGCTCAGGACTGCCTTAACCCAAGTATTCAGGGATTTGCAGTCCGATTAGTTGAGATCGGCCTTTCTGGCTCTTTAATGGATGAAACCAACTGGGCAAAGAGACGTTCTAAGCTGGGGACCATGGTGTCTTTCCCTAGTCTACATAGAAATAGCACTCTGAGGGAGACGAGCTGCTGGCGTTTGGTAGCACAATCTCCTATTCTGCAGTGAAACATTTCATTGTAAGCGGGATGCATCAGTCTTGCCACATTTTCTCAACTGGATATAAAGGAGGGCAGTCAATAGGCGTCACCCTCCAAGCCCACTCCAATTTCATAGAGAAAACTCCAGGCCTTGCTGTGCTTTCCTGTGGCAAGGAAACTGCTTTCATTCCTCAGGTGACACTTTGGCTCAGAACTGCCCTACCCCAAGCATTCACGGATGTGCAGCACGATTAGTTGAGATCAGCCCTTCTGGTTCTCTCATGGATGAAACCATCTGGGCAAAGAGCCGTTCTAAGATGGGGACCATGGTGCCTTTCCCTAGTCTACACAGAAACAGCATTCTGAGGGAGAGGAGCTGCTGGCGTTTGGTAGCACAATATCCTATTCTGAAGAGAAACATTTCGTTGTAAGCGGGTTGCATCAGCCTTGCCACATTTTCTCAACTGGCTATAAAGGAGGGCAGTCAGTAGGCCTCACCCTTCAAGCCCACTCCTATTTCATAGAGAAATCAACAGGCCTCGGTGTGCTTTCCTGTGGCAGGAAATTTGCTTTCATTCCTTAGGTGGCCCTTTGGCTCAGAACAGCCCTCCCAGAAGGATTCCGGGATGTGCAGCCCGATTAGTTGAGATCAGCCCTTCTGGCTCTTTCATGGATGAGACCAACTGGGCAAAGAGCCGTTCTAAGCTGGGGACCATGGTGTCTTTCCCTAGTCTACACAGAAACAGCACTCTGAGGGAGACGAGCTGGTGGCGTTTGGTAGTAAAATCTCCTATTCTGAAGAGAAACATTTCGTTGTAAGCGGGTTTCATCAGACTTGCCACATTTTCTCAACTGGCTATAAAGGAGGGCAGTCAGTTCGCCAGCTTATTTGAGGCCCTGCTTCCCAGGCTGGAAACTTTGCTTTCATTCCTTAGGTGGCACATTGCCTCAGGAGTGTCTACCCCAAGGATTCAGGGATGTGCAGCCCGATTAGTAGAGATCAGGTTTCTGGATCTTTCATGGATGAAGCCAACTGGGCACAGAGCCATTCTAAGCTCGGGACCATGCTGTCTTTCCTTAGACTGCACAGAAACAGCACTCTGAGTGAGAGGAGCTGCTGGCGTTTGGTAGCAAAATCTCCTATTGTGAAGAGAAACATTTCGTTGTAAGCGGGTTGCCTCAGCCTTGTCACATTTTCTCAACTGGATATAAAGGAGGGCAGTCAGTAGGCGTCACCTTTGAAGCCCACTCCAATTTCATAGAGAAAACGCCAGGCCTTGGTGTGCTTTCCTGTGGCAAGGAAACTGCTTTCATTCCTTAGGTTGCACCTTGGCTCAGAACTGCCCTATCCCAAGGATTCAGGGATGTGCAGCCCGATTAGTTGAGATCAGCCCTTCTGGCTCTTCCATGGATGAAACCAACTGAGCAAAGAGCCGTTCTAAGCTGGGGACCATGGTGTCTTTCCTTAATCTACACAGAAACAGCATTCTGAGTGAGACGAGCTGCTGGCGTTTGGTAGCAAAATCTCCTATTCTGGAGAGAAACATTTCATCGTAAGCGGGTGGCATCAGCCTTGTCACATTTTCTCAAGTGGATATAAAGGAGGGCAGTCAATAGGCGTCACCCTCCAAGCCCACTCCAATTTCATAGAGAAAACTCCAGGCCTTGCTGTGCTTTCCTGTGGCAAGGAAACTTCTTTTATTCCTCAGGTGGCACTTTGGCTCAGAACAGCCCTACCCCAGGGATTCACGGATTTGCAGCCCGATTGGTTGAGATCAGCCCTTATGGTTGTCTCATGGATGAAACCATCTGGGAAAAGAGCCATTCTTACCTGGGGACCATGGTGTCTTTCCCTAGTCTACACAGAAACACCATTCTTAGGGAGAGGAGCTGCTGGCGCTGGTGGCACAATCCCCTATTCTGAAGAGAAACATTTCGTTGTAAGTGGGTTGCATCAGCCTTGCCACATTTTCTCAACTGGCTATAAAGGAGGGCAGTCAGTAGGCCTCACCCTTCAAGCCGACTCCAATTTCATTGAGAAATCAACAGGCCTCGGTGTGCTTTCCTGTGGCAGGAAATTTGCTTTCATTCCTTAGGTGGCCCTTTGGCTCAGAACAGCCCTCCCAGAAGGATTCAGGGATGTGCAGCCCGATTAGTTGAGATCAGCCCTTCTGGCTCTTTCATGGATGAAACCAAGTTGGCAAAGAGCATTCTACGCTGGGGACCATGGTGTCTTTCCTTAGTCTACACAGAAACAGCACTCTGAGTGAGACGAGCTGCTGGCGTTTGGTAGCAAAATCTCCTATTCTGGAGCAAAACATTTCGTTGTAAGCGGGTTGCATCAGCCTTGTCACATTTTCTCAACTGGATATAAAGGAGGGCAGTCAATAGGCGTCACCCTCCAAGCCCACTCCAATTTCATAGAGAAAACTCCAGGCCTTGCTGTGCTTTCCTGTGGCAAGGAAACTGCTTTCATTCCTCAGGTGACACTTTGGCTCAGACCTGCCCTACCCCAAGGATTCACGGATGTGCAGCACGATTAGTTGAGATCAGCCCTTCTGGTTCTCTCATGGATGAAACCATCTGGGCAAAGAGCCATTCTAAGCTGGGGACCATGGTGTCTTTCCCTAGTCTACACAGAAACAGCATTCTTAGGGAGACGAGCTGCTGGAGTTTGGTAGCAGAATCTCCTATTCTGAAGAGTAACACTTCGTTGTAAGCGGGTTGCATCAGCCTTGCCACATTTTATCAGTTGGCTATAAAGGAGGGCAGTCATTTAGCAGACTTACTTGAGACTCTGCTTCCCAGGCTGGAAACTTTGCTTTCATTCCTTAGGTGGCACATTGGCTCAGGACTGCCTTAACCCAAGTATTCAGGGATTTGCAGTCCGATTAGTTGAGATCGGCCTTTCTGGCTCTTTAATGGATGAAACCAACTGGGCAAAGAGACGTTCTAAGCTGGGGACCATGGTGTCTTTCCCTAGTCTACATAGAAATAGCACTCTGAGGGAGACGAGCTGCTGGCGTTTGGTAGCACAATCTCCTATTCTGCAGTGAAACATTTCGTTGTAAGCGGGATGCATCAGTCTTGCCACATTTTCTCAACTGGATATAAAGGAGGGCAGTCAATAGGCGTCACCCTCCAAGCCCACTCCAATTTCATAGAGAAAACTCGAGGCCTTGCTGTGCTTTCCTGTGGCAAGGAAACTGCTTTCATTCCTCAGGTGACACTTTGGCTCAGAACTGCCCTACCCCAAGCATTCAAGGATGTGCAGCACGATTAGTTGAGATCAGCCCTTCTGGTTCTCTCATGGATGAAACCATCTGGGCAAAGAGCCGTTCTAAGATGGGGACCATGGTGCCTTTCCCTAGTCTACACAGAAACAGCATTCTGAGGGAGAGGAGCTGCTGGCGTTTGGTAGCACAATATCCTATTCTGAAGAGAAACATTTCGTTGTAAGCGGGTTGCATCAGCCTTGCCACATTTTCTCAACTGGCTATAAAGGAGGGCAGTCAGTAGGCCTCACCCTTCAAGCCCACTCCTATTTCATAGAGAAATCAACAGGCCTCGGTGTGCTTTCCTGTGGCAGGAAATTTGCTTTCATTCCTTAGGTGGCCCTTTGGCTCAGAACAGCCCTCCCAGAAGGATTCCGGGATGTGCAGCCCGATTAGTTGAGATCAGCCCTTCTGGCTCTTTCATGGATGAGACCAACTGGGCAAAGAGCCGTTCTAAGCTGGGGACCATGGTGTCTTTCCCTAGTCTACACAGAAACAGCACTCTGAGGGAGACGAGCTGGTGGCGTTTGGTAGTAAAATCTCCTATTCTGAAGAGAAACATTTCGTTGTAAGCGGGTTTCATCAGACTTGCCACATTTTCTCAACTGGCTATAAAGGAGGGCAGTCAGTTCGCCAGCTTATTTGAGGCCCTGCTTCCCAGGCTGGAAACTTTGCTTTCATTCCTTAGGTGGCACATTGCCTCAGGAGTGTCTACCCCAAGGATTCAGGGATGTGCAGCCCGATTAGTTGAGATCAGCCCTTCTGGCTCTTCCATGGATGAAACCAACTGAGCAAAGAGCCGTTCTAAGCTGGGGACCATGGTGTCTTTCCCTAATCTGCACAGAAACAGCATTCTGAGTGAGACGAGCTGCTGGCGTTTGGTAGCAAAATCTCCTATTGTGAAGAGAAACATTTCATTGTAAGCGGGTTGCCTCAGCCTTGTCACATTTTCTCAACTGGATATAAAGGAGGGCAGTCAGTAGGCGTCACCTTTGAAGCCCACTCCAATTTCATAGAGAAAACGCCTGGCCTTGGTGTGCTTTCCTGTGGCAAGGAAACTGCTTTCATTCCTTAGGTTGCACCTTGGCTCAGAACTGCCCTATCCCAAGGATTCAGGGATGTGCAGCCCGATTAGTTGAGATCAGCCCTTCTGGCTCTTCCATGGATGAAACCAACTGAGCAAAGAGCCGTTCTAAGCTGGGGACCATGGTGTCTTTCCTTAATCTACACAGAAACAGCATTCTGAGTGAGACGAGCTGCTGGCGTTTGGTAGCAAAATCTCCTATTCTGGAGAGAAACATTTCATTGTAAGCGGGTGGCATCAGCCTTGTCATATTTTCTCAAGTGGATATAAAGGAGGGCAGTCAATAGGCGTCACCCTCCAAGCCATTCCAATTTCATAGAGAAAACTCCAGGCCTTGCTGTGCTTTCCTGTGGTAAGGAAACTGCTTTCATTCCTCAGGTGGCACTTTGGCTCAGAACTGCCCTACCCCAAGGATTCATGGATGTGCAGCCCGATTGGTTGAGATCAGCCCTTCTGGTTCTCTCATGGATGAAACCATCTGGGCAAAGAGCCATTCTAAGCTGGGGACCATGGTGTCTTTCCCTAGTCTACACAGAAACAGCATTCTTAGGGAGACGAGCTGCTGGCGTTGGTAGCACAATCTCCTATTCTGAAGAGAAACATATCGTTGTAAGTGGGTTGCATCAGCCTTGCCACATTTTCTCAACTGGCTATAAAGGAGGGCAGTCAGTTGGCGGAATTACTTTAGGCACTGCTTCCAAGGCTGGAAACTTTGCTTTCATTCCTTAGGTGGCACACTGTCTCAGTAGTGCCAACCCCAAGGATTCAGGGATGTGCAGCCTGTATAGTTGAGATCAGCCATTCTGGTTCTCTCATGGATGAAACCATCTGGGCAAAGAGCCGTTCTAAGCTGCGGACCATGGTGTCTTTCCCTACTCTACACAGAAACAGCACCCTGAGGGAGACGACCTGCTGGCGTTTGACAGCAAAATCTCCTATTCTGAAGAGAAACATTTCGTTGTAATAGGGTTCCATCAACCTTGCCACATTTTCTCAAATGGCTATAAAGTAGGGCAGTCATTTAGCAGACTTACTTGAGACACTGCTTCCCAGGCTGGAAAGTTTGCTTTCATTCCTTAGGTGGCACTTCGGCTCGGAATGCCTACCCCAAGGATTCAGGTATGTGCAGCCCGATTAGTAGCGATCAGCCCTTCTTGCTCTTTCATGGATGAAAGCAACTGGGCAAGAGCCGTTCTAAGCTGGGGACCTTCGGGTCTTTCCCTAGTCTACACAGAAACAGCACTCTGAGGGAGACGAGCTGCTGGCGTTTGATAGCAAAATCTCCTATTCTGAAGAGAAACATTTTGTTGTAAGAGGGTTTCATCAGCCTTGCCACATTTTCTCAAATGGCTATAAAGGAGGGCAGTCTTTTAGCAGACTTACTTCAGGCCCTGCTTCCCAGGCTGTAAACTTTGCTTTCATTCCTTAGGTGGCACATTGGCTCAGGACTGCCCTACCCCAAGTATTCAGGGATTTGTAGCCCGATTAGTTGAGATCAGCCCTTCTGGCTCTCTCATGGATGAAACCAACTGGGCAAAGAGCCGTTCTAAGCTGGGGACCATAGTGTCTTTCCCTAGTTTACACAGAACAGCATGCTGAGGGAGACGAGCTGTTGGCGTTTGAAAGAAAAATCTCCTATTCTGAAGAGAAACATTTCGTTGTAAGCGGGTTGCATCAGTCTTTCCACATTTTCTCAACTGGCTATAAATGAGGGCAGTCAGTAGGCCTCACCCTTCAAGCCCACTCCAATTTCATAGAGAAATCAACATGCCTCGGTGTGCTTTCCTGTGGCAGGAAATTTGCTTTCATTCCTTAGGTGGCCCTTTGGCTCAGAACAGCCCTCCCAGAAGGATTCAGGGATATTCAGCCCGATTAGTTGAGATCAGCCCTTCTCTCACTTTCATGGATGAAACCAACTGGGCAAAGAGCCGTTCTAAGCTGGGGACCATGGTGTCTTTCCCTAGTCTACACTGAAACAGCACCCTGAGGGAAACGAGCTGCTGGCGTTTGGTAGCAAAATCTCCTATTCTGAAGAGAAACATTTCGTTGTAAGCGGGTTGCATCAGCCTTTCCACATTTTCTCAACTGGCTCTAAAGGAGGGCAGTCAGTTGGCAGACTTACTTGAGGCACTGCTTCCAAGGCTGGAAACTTTGCTTTCATTCCTTAGGTGGCACACTGGCTCAGTAGTGCCTACCCCAAGGATTCAGTGATGTGCAGCCCGATTAGTTGAGATCAGCCCTTCTGGTTCTCTCATGGACGAAACCATCTGGGCAAAGAGCTGTTCTAAGCTGGGGACCATGGTGTCTTTCCCTAGTCTACACAGAAAGAGCATTCTGAGTGAGAAGAGCTGCTGGCGTTTGGTAGCACAATCTCCTATTCTGAAGAGAAACATTTCGTTGTAAGCGTGTTGCATCAGCCTTGCCACATTTTCTCAACTGGCTATGAAAGAGTGTAGTCATTTAGCAGACTTACTTGAGACCCTGCTTCCCAGGCAGGAAACTTTGCTTTCATTCCTTAGGTGGCCTTTTGGCTCAGAACAGCCCTCCCAGTAGGAATCAGGGATTTCCAGCCGGATTAGTTGAGATCAGCCCTTCTGGCTCTTTCATGGATGAAACCAACTGGGCAAAGAGCCATTCTAAGCTGGGGACCATGATGTCTTTCCTTAATCTACACAGAAACAGCATTGTGAGTGAGACGAGCTGCTGGCGTTTGGTAGCAAAATCTCCTATTCTGGAGAGAAACATTTCGTTGTAAGCGGGTTGCATCACCCTTGTCACATTTTCTCAACTGGATATAAAGGAGGGCAGTCAATAGGCGTCACCCTCCAAGCCCACTCCAATTTCACAGAGAAAACTCCAGGCCTTGCTGTGCTTTCCTGTGGCATGGAAACTGCTTTCATTCCTCAGGTGGCACTTTGGCTCAGAACTGCCCTACCCCAAGGATTCACGGATGTGCAGCCCGATTGGTTGAGATCAGCCCTTCTGGTTCTCTCATGGATGAAACCCTCTGGGAAAGGAGCCATTCTAAGCTGGGGACCATGGTGTCTTTCCCTAGTCTACACAGAAACAGCATTCTTAGGGAGACGAGCTGCTGGCGTTGGTAACACAATCTCCTATTCTAAAGAGAAACATTTCGTTGTAAGCGGGTTGCATCAGCCTTGCTACATTTTCTCAACTGGCTATAAAGGAGGGCAGTCAGTTGGCAGACTTACTTGAGGCACTGCTTCCAAGACTGGAAACTTTGCTTTCATTCCTTAGGTGGCACACTGACTCAGTAATGCCTACCCCAAGGATTCAGATATGTGCAGCCTGTATACTTGAGATCAGCCCTTCTGGTTCTCTGATGGATGAAACCATCTGGGCAAAGAGCCGTTCTAAGCTGGGGACTATGGTGTCTTTCCCTAGTCTACACAGAAACAGCATCCTGAGGGAGACGAGCTGCTGGCGTTTGATAGCAAAATCTCCTATTCTGAAGAGAAATATTTCGTTGTAAGAGGGTTCCATCAGCCTTGCCACATTTTCTCAAATGGCTATAAAGTAGGGGATTCATTTAGCAGACTTACTTGAGACCCTGCTTCCCAGGCTGGAAACTTTGCTTTCATTCCTTAGGTGGCACATTGTCTCAGGAGTGCCTACCCCAAGGATTCAGGATGTGCAGCCCGATTAGTAGAGATCAGCCCTTCTGGCTATTTAATGGATGAAATCAACTGGGCAAAGAGCCGTTCTAAGCTGGGGACCATGGTGTCTTTCCCTAGTCTACACAGAAACAGCACCCTGAGGGAGACGAGCTGCTGGCGTTTGGTAGCACAATCTCCTATTCTGAAGAGAAACATTTCGTTGTAAGCGGGTTGCATTAGCCTTGCCACATTTTCTCAACTGGCTATAAAGGAGGGCAGTCAGTAGGCCTCACCCTTCAAACCCACTTCAGTTTCATAGAGAAATCAAGAGGCCTCGGTGTGCTTTCCTGTGGCAGGAAATTTGCTTTCATTCCTTAGGTTGCCCTTTGGCTCAGAACAGCCCTCCCAGAAGGATTCAGGGATGTGCAGCCCGATTAGTTGAGATCAGCCCTTCTGGTTCTTTCATGGATGAAACCAACTGGGCAAAGAGCCGTTTTAAGCTGGGGACCATGTTGTCTTTCCCTAGTTTACACAGAAACAGCACCCTGAGGGAGAAGAGCTGCTGGCGTTTGGTAGCAAAATCTCCTATTCTGAAGAGAAACATTTCGTTGTAAGCAGGTTGCATCAGCCTTGTCACATTTTCTCAATTGGCTATAAAGGAGGGCACTCAGCTGACAGACTTACTTCGGGCACTGCTTCCCAGGCCTGAAACTTTGCTTTCATTCCTTAGGTGGCACATTGGCTCAGGAGTGCCTACCAAAAGGATTCAGGGATGTGCAGCCCGCTTAGTAGAGGTCAGCCCTTCTCTCTCTTTCATAGATGAAACCAACGGACAAAGATCCGTTTTAAGCTGGGGACTTTCGTGTCTTTCCCTAGTCTACACAGAAACAGTACTCTGAGGGAGACGAGCTGCTGGTGTTTGATAGCAAAATCTCCTATTCTGAAGAGAAACATTTCGTTGTAAGCGGGTTGCATCAGCCTTGTCACATTTTCTCAACTGGCTATAAAGGAGGGCAGTCAGTAGGCCTCACCCTTCAAGCCCACTCCTATTTCATAGAGAAATCAACAGGCCTCGGTGTGCTTTCCTGTGGCAGGAAATTTGCTTTCATTCCTTAGGTGGCCCTTTGGCTCAGAACAGCCCTCCCAGAAGGATTCCGGGATGTGCAGCCCGATTAGTTGAGATCAGCCCTTCTGGCTCTTTCATGGATGAGACCAACTGGGCAAAGAGCCGTTCTAAGCTGGGGACCATGGTGTCTTTCCCTAGTCTACACAGAAACAGCACTCTGAGGGAGACGAGCTGGTGGCGTTTGGTAGTAAAATCTCCTATTCTGAAGAGAAACATTTCGTTGTAAGCGGGTTTCATCAGACTTGCCACATTTTCTCAACTGGCTATAAAGGAGGGCAGTCAGTTCGCCAGCTTATTTGAGGCCCTGCTTCCCAGGCTGGAAACTTTGCTTTCATTCCTTAGGTGGCACATTGCCTCAGGAGTGTCTACCCCAAGGATTCAGGGATGTGCAGCCCGATTAGTAGAGATCAGGTTTCTGGATCTTTCATGGATGAAGCCAACTGGGCACAGAGCCATTCTAAGCTCGGGACCATGCTGTCTTTCCTTAGACTGCACAGAAACAGCACTCTGAGTGAGAGGAGCTGCTGGCGTTTGGTAGCAAAATCTCCTATTGTGAAGAGAAACATTTCGTTGTAAGCGGGTTGCCTCAGCCTTGTCACATTTTCTCAACTGGATATAAAGGAGGGCAGTCAGTAGGCGTCACCTTTGAAGCCCACTCCAATTTCATAGAGAAAACGCCAGGCCTTGGTGTGCTTTCCTGTGGCAAGGAAACTGCTTTCATTCCTTAGGTTGCACCTTGGCTCAGAACTGCCCTATCCCAAGGATTCAGGGATGTGCAGCCCGATTAGTTGAGATCAGCCCTTCTGGCTCTTCCATGGATGAAACCAACTGAGCAAAGAGCCGTTCTAAGCTGGGGACCATGGTGTCTTTCCTTAATCTACACAGAAACAGCATTCTGAGTGAGACGAGCTGCTGGCGTTTGGTAGCAAAATCTCCTATTCTGGAGAGAAACATTTCATCGTAAGCGGGTGGCATCAGCCTTGTCACATTTTCTCAAGTGGATATAAAGGAGGGCAGTCAATAGGCGTCACCCTCCAAGCCCACTCCAATTTCATAGAGAAAACTCCAGGCCTTGCTGTGCTTTCCTGTGGCAAGGAAACTTCTTTTATTCCTCAGGTGGCACTTTGGCTCAGAACAGCCCTACCCCAGGGATTCACGGATTTGCAGCCCGATTGGTTGAGATCAGCCCTTATGGTTGTCTCATGGATGAAACCATCTGGGAAAAGAGCCATTCTTACCTGGGGACCATGGTGTCTTTCCCTAGTCTACACAGAAACACCATTCTTAGGGAGAGGAGCTGCTGGCGCTGGTGGCACAATCCCCTATTCTGAAGAGAAACATTTCGTTGTAAGTGGGTTGCATCAGCCTTGCCACATTTTCTCAACTGGCTATAAAGGAGGGCAGTCAGTTGGCGGAATTACTTTAGGCACTGCTTCCAAGGCTGGAAACTTTGCTTTCATTCCTTAGGTGGCACACTGTCTCAGTAGTGCCAACCCCAAGGATTCAGGGATGTGCAGCCTGTATAGTTGAGATCAGCCATTCTGGTTCTCTCATGGATGAAACCATCTGGGCAAAGAGCCGTTCTAAGCTGCGGACCATGGTGTCTTTCCCTACTCTACACAGAAACAGCACCCTGAGGGAGACGACCTGCTGGCGTTTGACAGCAAAATCTCCTATTCTGAAGAGAAACATTTCGTTGTAATAGGGTTCCATCAACCTTGCCACATTTTCTCAAATGGCTATAAAGTAGGGCAGTCATTTAACAGACTTACTTGAGACACTGCTTCCCAGGCTGGAAACTTTGCTTTCATTCCTTAGGTGGCACTTCGGCTCGGAATGCCTACCCCAAGGATTCAGGTATGTGCAGCCCGATTAGTAGCGATCAGCCCTTCTTGCTCTTTCATGGATGAAAGCAACTGGGCAAGAGCCGTTCTAAGCTGGGGACCTTCGGGTCTTTCCCTAGTCTACACAGAAACAGCACTCTGAGGGAGACGAGCTGCTGGCGTTTGATAGCAAAATCTCCTATTCTGAAGAGAAACATTTCGTTGTAAGCGGGTTGCATCAGTCTTTCCACATTTTCTCAACTGGCTATAAATGAGGGCAGTCAGTAGGCCTCACCCTTCAAGCCCACTCCAATTTCATAGAGAAATCAACGTGCCTCGGTGTGCTTTCCTGTGGCAGGAAATTTGCTTTCATTCCTTAGGTGGCCCTTTGGCTCAGAACAGCCCTCCCAGAAGGATTCAGGGATATTCAGCCCGATTAGTTGAGATCAGCCCTTCTCTCACTTTCATGGATGAAACCAACTGGGCAAAGAGCCGTTCTAAGCTGGGGACCATGGTGTCTTTCCCTAGTCTACACTGAAACAGCACCCTGAGGGAAACGAGCTGCTGGCGTTTGGTAGCAAAATCTCCTATTCTGAAGAGAAACATTTCGTTGTAAGCGTGTTGCATCAGCCTTGCCACATTTTCTCAACTGGCTATGAAAGAGTGTAGTCATTTAGCAGACTTACTTGAGACCCTGCTTCCCAGGCAGGAAACTTTGCTTTCATTCCTTAGGTGGCCTTTTGGCTCAGAACAGCCCTCCCAGAAGGAATCAGGGATTTCCAGCCGGATTAGTTGAGATCAGCCCTTCTGGCTCTTTCATGGATGAAACCAACTGGGCAAAGAGCCATTCTAAGCTGGGGACCATGATGTCTTTCCTTAATCTACACAGAAACAGCATTGTGAGTGAGACGAGCTGCTGGCGTTTGGTAGCAAAATCTGCTATTCTGGAGAGAAACATTTCGTTGTAAGCGGGTTGCATCACCCTTGTCACATTTTCTCAACTGGATATAAAGGAGGGCAGTCAATAGGCGTCACCCTCCAAGCCCACTCCAATTTCACAGAGAAAACTCCAGGCCTTGCTGTGCTTTCCTGTGGCATGGAAACTGCTTTCATTCCTCAGGTGGCACTTTGGCTCAGAACTGCCCTACCCCAAGGATTCACGGATGTGCAGCCCGATTGGTTGAGATCAGCCCTTCTGGTTCTCTCATGGATGAAACCCTCTGGGAAAGGAGCCATTCTAAGCTGGGGACCATGGTGTCTTTCCCTAGTCTACACAGAAACAGCATTCTTAGGGAGACGAGCTGCTGGCGTTGGTAACACAATCTCCTATTCTAAAGAGAAACATTTCGTTGTAAGCGGGTTGCATCAGCCTTGCTACATTTTCTCAACTGGCTATAAAGGAGGGCAGTCAGTTGGCACACTTACTTGAGGCACTGCTTCCAAGGCTGGAAACTTTGCTTTCATTCCTTAGGTGGCACACTGACTCAGTAATGCCTACCCCAAGGATTCAGATATGTGCAGCCTGTATACTTGAGATCAGCCCTTCTGGTTCTCTGATGGATGAAACCATCTGGGCAAAGAGCCGTTCTAAGCTGGGGACTATGGTATCTTTCCCTAGTCTACACAGAAACAGCATCCTGAGGGAGACGAGCTGCTGGCGTTTGATAGCAAAATCTCCTATTCTGAAGAGAAATATTTCGTTGTAAGAGGGTTCCATCAGCCTTGCCACATTTTCTCAAATGGCTATAAAGTAGGGGAGTCATTTAGCAGACTTACTTGAGACCCTGCTTCCCAGGCTGGAAACTTTGCTTTCATTCCTTAGGTGGCACATTGTCTCAGGAGTGCCTACCCCAAGGATTCAGGATGTGCAGCCCGATTAGTAGAGATCAGCCCTTCTGGCTATTTAATGGATGAAATCAACTGGGCAAAGAGCCGTTCTAAGCTGGGGACCATGGTGTCTTTCCCTAGTCTACACAGAAACAGCACCCTGAGGGAGACGAGCTGCTGGCGTTTGGTAGCACAATCTCCTATTCTGAAGAGAAACATTTCGTTGTAAGCGGGTTGCATTAGCCTTGCCACATTTTCTCAACTGGCTATAAAGGAGGGCAGTCAGTAGGCCTCACCCTTCAAACCCACTTCAGTTTCATAGAGAAATCAAGAGGCCTCGGTGTGCTTTCCTGTGGCAGGAAATTTGCTTTCATTCCTTAGGTTGCCCTTTGGCTCAGAACAGCCCTCCCAGAAGGATTCAGGGATGTGCAGCCCGATTAGTTGAGATCAGCCATTCTGGTTCTCTCATGGATGAAACCATCTGGGCAAAGAGCCGTTCTAAGCTGCGGACCATGGTGTCTTTCCCTACTCTACACAGAAACAGCACCCTGAGGGAGACGACCTGCTGGCGTTTGACAGCAAAATCTCCTATTCTGAAGAGAAACATTTCGTTGTAATAGGGTTCCATCAACCTTGCCACATTTTCTCAAATGGCTATAAAGTAGGGCAGTCATTTAGCAGACTTACTTGAGACACTGCTTCCCAGGCTGGAAAGTTTGCTTTCATTCCTTAGGTGGCACTTCGGCTCGGAATGCCTACCCCAAGGATTCAGGTATGTGCAGCCCGATTAGTAGCGATCAGCCCTTCTTGCTCTTTCATGGATGAAAGCAACTGGGCAAGAGCCGTTCTAAGCTGGGGACCTTCGGGTCTTTCCCTAGTCTACACAGAAACAGCACTCTGAGGGAGACGAGCTGCTGGCGTTTGATAGCAAAATCTCCTATTCTGAAGAGAAACATTTTGTTGTAAGAGGGTTTCATCAGCCTTGCCACATTTTCTCAAATGGCTATAAAGGAGGGCAGTCTTTTAGCAGACTTACTTCAGGCCCTGCTTCCCAGGCTGTAAACTTTGCTTTCATTCCTTAGGTGGCACATTGGCTCAGGACTGCCCTACCCCAAGTATTCAGGGATTTGTAGCCCGATTAGTTGAGATCAGCCCTTCTGGCTCTCTCATGGATGAAACCAACTGGGCAAAGAGCCGTTCTAAGCTGGGGACCATAGTGTCTTTCCCTAGTTTACACAGAACAGCATGCTGAGGGAGACGAGCTGTTGGCGTTTGAAAGAAAAATCTCCTATTCTGAAGAGAAACATTTCGTTGTAAGCGGGTTGCATCAGTCTTTCCACATTTTCTCAACTGGCTATAAATGAGGGCAGTCAGTAGGCCTCACCCTTCAAGCCCACTCCAATTTCATAGAGAAATCAACATGCCTCGGTGTGCTTTCCTGTGGCAGGAAATTTGCTTTCATTCCTTAGGTGGCCCTTTGGCTCAGAACAGCCCTCCCAGAAGGATTCAGGGATATTCAGCCCGATTAGTTGAGATCAGCCCTTCTCTCACTTTCATGGATGAAACCAACTGGGCAAAGAGCCGTTCTAAGCTGGGGACCATGGTGTCTTTCCCTAGTCTACACTGAAACAGCACCCTGAGGGAAACGAGCTGCTGGCGTTTGGTAGCAAAATCTCCTATTCTGAAGAGAAACATTTCGTTGTAAGCGGGTTGCATCAGCCTTTCCACATTTTCTCAACTGGCTCTAAAGGAGGGCAGTCAGTTGGCAGACTTACTTGAGGCACTGCTTCCAAGGCTGGAAACTTTGCTTTCATTCCTTAGGTGGCACACTGGCTCAGTAGTGCCTACCCCAAGGATTCAGTGATGTGCAGCCCGATTAGTTGAGATCAGCCCTTCTGGTTCTCTCATGGACGAAACCATCTGGGCAAAGAGCTGTTCTAAGCTGGGGACCATGGTGTCTTTCCCTAGTCTACACAGAAAGAGCATTCTGAGTGAGAAGAGCTGCTGGCGTTTGGTAGCACAATCTCCTATTCTGAAGAGAAACATTTCGTTGTAAGCGTGTTGCATCAGCCTTGCCACATTTTCTCAACTGGCTATGAAAGAGTGTAGTCATTTAGCAGACTTACTTGAGACCCTGCTTCCCAGGCAGGAAACTTTGCTTTCATTCCTTAGGTGGCCTTTTGGCTCAGAACAGCCCTCCCAGAAGGAATCAGGGATTTCCAGCCGGATTAGTTGAGATCAGCCCTTCTGGCTCTTTCATGGATGAAACCAACTGGGCAAAGAGCCATTCTAAGCTGGGGACCATGATGTCTTTCCTTAATCTACACAGAAACAGCATTGTGAGTGAGACGAGCTGCTGGCGTTTGGTAGCAAAATCTCCTATTCTGGAGAGAAACATTTCGTTGTAAGCGGGTTGCATCACCCTTGTCACATTTTCTCAACTGGATATAAAGGAGGGCAGTCAATAGGCGTCACCCTCCAAGCCCACTCCAATTTCACAGAGAAAACTCCAGGCCTTGCTGTGCTTTCCTGTGGCATGGAAACTGCTTTCATTCCTCAGGTGGCACTTTGGCTCAGAACTGCCCTACCCCAAGGATTCACGGATGTGCAGCCCGATTGGTTGAGATCAGCCCTTCTGGTTCTCTCATGGATGAAACCCTCTGGGAAAGGAGCCATTCTAAGCTGGGGACCATGGTGTCTTTCCCTAGTCTACACAGAAACAGCATTCTTAGGGAGACGAGCTGCTGGCGTTGGTAACACAATCTCCTATTCTAAAGAGAAACATTTCGTTGTAAGCGGGTTGCATCAGCCTTGCTACATTTTCTCAACTGGCTATAAAGGAGGGCAGTCAGTTGGCAGACTTACTTGAGGCACTGCTTCCAAGACTGGAAACTTTGCTTTCATTCCTTAGGTGGCACACTGACTCAGTAATGCCTACCCCAAGGATTCAGATATGTGCAGCCTGTATACTTGAGATCAGCCCTTCTGGTTCTCTGATGGATGAAACCATCTGGGCAAAGAGCCGTTCTAAGCTGGGGACTATGGTGTCTTTCCCTAGTCTACACAGAAACAGCATCCTGAGGGAGACGAGCTGCTGGCGTTTGATAGCAAAATCTCCTATTCTGAAGAGAAATATTTCGTTGTAAGAGGGTTCCATCAGCCTTGCCACATTTTCTCAAATGGCTATAAAGTAGGGGATTCATTTAGCAGACTTACTTGAGACCCTGCTTCCCAGGCTGGAAACTTTGCTTTCATTCCTTAGGTGGCACATTGTCTCAGGAGTGCCTACCCCAAGGATTCAGGATGTGCAGCCCGATTAGTAGAGATCAGCCCTTCTGGCTATTTAATGGATGAAATCAACTGGGCAAAGAGCCGTTCTAAGCTGGGGACCATGGTGTCTTTCCCTAGTCTACACAGAAACAGCACCCTGAGGGAGACGAGCTGCTGGCGTTTGGTAGCACAATCTCCTATTCTGAAGAGAAACATTTCGTTGTAAGCGGGTTGCATTAGCCTTGCCACATTTTCTCAACTGGCTATAAAGGAGGGCAGTCAGTAGGCCTCACCCTTCAAACCCACTTCAGTTTCATAGAGAAATCAAGAGGCCTCGGTGTGCTTTCCTGTGGCAGGAAATTTGCTTTCATTCCTTAGGTTGCCCTTTGGCTCAGAACAGCCCTCCCAGAAGGATTCAGGGATGTGCAGCCCGATTAGTTGAGATCAGCCCTTCTGGTTCTTTCATGGATGAAACCAACTGGGCAAAGAGCCGTTTTAAGCTGGGGACCATGTTGTCTTTCCCTAGTTTACACAGAAACAGCACCCTGAGGGAGAAGAGCTGCTGGCGTTTGGTAGCAAAATCTCCTATTCTGAAGAGAAACATTTCGTTGTAAGCAGGTTGCATCAGCCTTGTCACATTTTCTCAATTGGCTATAAAGGAGGGCACTCAGCTGACAGACTTACTTCGGGCACTGCTTCCCAGGCCTGAAACTTTGCTTTCATTCCTTAGGTGGCACATTGGCTCAGGAGTGCCTACCAAAAGGATTCAGGGATGTGCAGCCCGCTTAGTAGAGGTCAGCCCTTCTCTCTCTTTCATAGATGAAACCAACGGACAAAGAGCCGTTTTAAGCTGGGGACCTTCGTGTCTTTCCCTAGTCTACACAGAAACAGTACTCTGAGGGAGACGAGCTGCTGGTGTTTGATAGCAAAATCTCCTATTCTGAAGAGAAACATTTCGTTGTAAGCGGGTTGCATCAGCCTTGTCACATTTTCTCAAGTGGATATAAAGGAGGGCAGTCAATAGGCGTCACCCTCCAAGCCCACTCCAATTTCATAGAGAAAACTCCAGGCCTTGCTGTGCTTTCCTGTGGCAAGGAAACTTCTTTTATTCCTCAGGTGGCACTTTGGCTCAGAACAGCCCTACCCCAGGGATTCACGGATTTGCAGCCCGATTGGTTGAGATCAGCCCTTATGGTTGTCTCATGGATGAAACCATCTGGGAAAAGAGCCATTCTTACCTGGGGACCATGGTGTTTTTCCCTAGTCTACACTGAAACACCATTCTTAGGGAGAGGAGCTGCTGGCGCTGGTGGCACAATCTCCTATTCTGAAGAGAAACATTTCGTTGTAAGTGGGTTGCATCAGCCTTGCCACATTTTCTCAACTGGCTATAAAGGAGGGCAGTCAGTAGGCCTCACCCTTCAAGCCGACTCCAATTTCATTGAGAAATCAACAGGCCTCGGTGTGCTTTCCTGTGGCAGGAAATTTGCTTTCATTCCTTAGGTGGCCCTTTGGCTCAGAACAGCCCTCCCAGAAGGATTCAGGGATGTGCAGCCCGATTAGTTGAGATCAGCCCTTCTGGCTCTTTCATGGATGAAACCAACTTGGCAAAGAGCATTCTACGCTGGGGACCATGGTGTCTTTCCTTAGTCTACACAGAAACAGCACTCTGAGTGAGACGAGCTGCTGGCGTTTGGTAGCAAAATCTCCTATTCTGGAGCAAAACATTTCGTTGTAAGCGGGTTGCATCAGCCTTGTCACATTTTCTCAACTGGATATAAAGGAGGGCAGTCAATAGGCGTCACCCTCCAAGCCCACTCCAATTTCATAGAGAAAACTCCAGGCCTTGCTGTGCTTTCCTGTGGCAAGGAAACTGCTTTCATTCCTCAGGTGAAACTTTGGCTCAGACCTGCCCTACCCCAAGGATTCACGGATGTGCAGCACGATTAGTTGAGATCAGCCCTTCTGGTTCTCTCATGGATGAAACCATCTGGGCAAAGAGCCATTCTAAGCTGGGGACCATGGTGTCTTTCCCTAGTCTACACAGAAACAGCATTCTTAGGGAGACGAGCTGCTGGAGTTTGGTAGCAGAATCTCCTATTCTGAAGAGTAACACTTCGTTGTAAGCGGGTTGCATCAGCCTTGCCACATTTTATCAGTTGGCTATAAAGGAGGGCAGTCATTTAGCAGACTTACTTGAGACTCTGCTTCCCAGGCTGGAAACTTTGCTTTCATTCCTTAGGTGGCACATTGGCTCAGGACTGCCTTAACCCAAGTATTCAGGGATTTGCAGTCCGATTAGTTGAGATCGGCCTTTCTGGCTCTTTAATGGATGAAACCAACTGGGCAAAGAGACGTTCTAAGCTGGGGACCATGGTGTCTTTCCCTAGTCTACATAGAAATAGCACTCTGAGGGAGACGAGCTGCTGGCGTTTGGTAGCACAATCTCCTATTCTGCAGTGAAACATTTCGTTGTAAGCGGGATGCATCAGTCTTGCCACATTTTCTCAACTGGATATAAAGGAGGGCAGTCAATAGGCGTCATCCTCCAAGCCCACTCCAATTTCATAGAGAAAACTCCAGGCCTTGCTGTGCTTTCCTGTGGCAAGGAAACTGCTTTCATTCCTCAGGTGACACTTTGGCTCAGAACTGCCCTACCCCAAGCATTCACGGATGTGCAGCACGATTAGTTGAGATCAGCCCTTCTGGTTCTCTCATGGATGAAACCATCTGGGCAAAGAGCCTTTCTAAGATGGGGACCATGGTGCCTTTCCCTAGTCTACACAGAAACAGCATTCTGAGGGAGAGGAGCTGCTGGCGTTTGGTAGCACAATATCCTATTCTGAAGAGAAACATTTCGTTGTAAGCGGGTTGCATCAGCCTTGCCACATTTTCTCAACTGGCTATAAAGGAGGGCAGTCAGTAGGCCTCACCCTTCAAGCCCACTCCTATTTCATAGAGAAATCAACAGGCCTCGGTGTGCTTTCCTGTGGCAGGAAATTTGCTTTCATTCCTTAGGTGGCCCTTTGGCTCAGAACAGCCCTCCCAGAAGGATTCCGGGATGTGCAGCCCGATTAGTTGAGATCAGCCCTTCTGGCTCTTTCATGGATGAGACCAACTGGGCAAAGAGCCGTTCTAAGCTGGGGACCATGGTGTCTTTCCCTAGTCTACACAGAAACAGCACTCTGAGGGAGACGAGCTGGTGGCGTTTGGTAGTAAAATCTCCTATTCTGAAGAGAAACATTTCGTTGTAAGCGGGTTTCATCAGACTTGCCACATTTTCTCAACTGTCTATAAAGGAGGGCAGTCAGTTCGCCAGCTTATTTGAGGCCCTGCTTCCCAGGCTGGAAACTTTGCTTTCATTCCTTAGGTGGCACATTGCCTCAGGAGTGTCTACCCCAAGGATTCAGGGATGTGCAGCCCGATTAGTAGAGATCAGGTTTCTGGCTCTTTCATGGATGAAGCCAACTGGGCAAGGAGCCATTCTAAGCTCGGGACCATGCTGTCTTTCCTTAGACTGCACAGAAACAGCACTCTGAGTGAGAGGAGCTGCTGGCGTTTGGTAGCAAAATCTCCTATTGTGAAGAGAAACATTTCATTGTAAGAGGGTTGCCTCAGCCTTGTCACATTTTCTCAACTGGATATAAAGGAGGGCAGTCAGTAGGCGTCACCTTTGAAGCCCACTCCAATTTCATAGAGAAAACGCCAGGCCTTGGTGTGCTTTCCTGTGGCAAGGAAACTGCTTTCATTCCTTAGGTTGCACCTTGGCTCAGAACTGCCCTATCCCAAGGATTCAGGGATGTGCAGCCCGATTAGTTGAGATCAGCCTTTCTGGCTCTTCCATGGATGAAACCAACTGAGCAAAGAGCCGTTCTAAGCTGGGGACCATGGTGTCTTTCCCTAGTCTGCACAGAAACAGCATTCTGAGTGAGACGAGCTGCTGGCGTTTGGTAGCAAAATCTCCTATTGTGAAGAGAAACATTTCATTGTAAGCGGGTTGCCTCAGCCTTGTCACATTTTCTCAACTGGATATAAAGGAGGGCAGTCAGTAGGCGTCACCTTTGAAGCCCACTCCAATTTCATAGAGAAAACGCCTGGCCTTGGTGTGCTTTCCTGTGGCAAGGAAACTGCTTTCATTCCTTAGGTTGCACCTTGGCTCAGAACTGCCCTATCCCAAGGATTCAGGGATGTGCAGCCCGATTAGTTGAGATCAGCCCTTCTGGCTCTTCCATGGATGAAACCAACTGAGCAAAGAGCCGTTCTAAGCTGGGGACCATGGTGTCTTTCCTTAATCTACACAGAAACAGCATTCTGAGTGAGACGAGCTGCTGGCGTTTGGTAGCAAAATCTCCTATTCTGGAGAGAAACATTTCATTGTAAGCCGGTGGCATCAGCCTTGCCACATTTTCTCAACTGGCTATAAAGGAGGGCAGTCAGTTGGCGGAATTACTTTAGGCACTGCTTCCAAGGCTGGAAACTTTGCTTTCATTCCTTAGGTGGCACACTGTCTCAGTAGTGCCAACCCCAAGGATTCAGGGATGTGCAGCCTGTATAGTTGAGATCAGCCATTCTGGTTCTCTCATGGATGAAACCATCTGGGCAAAGAGCCGTTCTAAGCTGCGGACCATGGTGTCTTTCCCTACTCTACACAGAAACAGCACCCTGAGGGAGACGACCTGCTGGCGTTTGACAGCAAAATCTCCTATTCTGAAGAGAAACATTTCGTTGTAATAGGGTTCCATCAACCTTGCCACATTTTCTCAAATGGCTATAAAGTAGGGCAGTCATTTAACAGACTTACTTGAGACACTGCTTCCCAGGCTGGAAACTTTGCTTTCATTCCTTAGGTGGCACTTCGGCTCGGAATGCCTACCCCAAGGATTCAGGTATGTGCAGCCCGATTAGTAGCGATCAGCCCTTCTTGCTCTTTCATGGATGAAAGCAACTGGGCAAGAGCCGTTCTAAGCTGGGGACCTTCGGGTCTTTCCCTAGTCTACACAGAAACAGCACTCTGAGGGAGACGAGCTGCTGGCGTTTGATAGCAAAATCTCCTATTCTGAAGAGAAACATTTCGTTGTAAGCGGGTTGCATCAGTCTTTCCACATTTTCTCAACTGGCTATAAATGAGGGCAGTCAGTAGGCCTCACCCTTCAAGCCCACTCCAATTTCATAGAGAAATCAACGTGCCTCGGTGTGCTTTCCTGTGGCAGGAAATTTGCTTTCATTCCTTAGGTGGCCCTTTGGCTCAGAACAGCCCTCCCAGAAGGATTCAGGGATATTCAGCCCGATTAGTTGAGATCAGCCCTTCTCTCACTTTCATGGATGAAACCAACTGGGCAAAGAGCCGTTCTAAGCTGGGGACCATGGTGTCTTTCCCTAGTCTACACTGAAACAGCACCCTGAGGGAAACGAGCTGCTGGCGTTTGGTAGCAAAATCTCCTATTCTGAAGAGAAACATTTCGTTGTAAGCGTGTTGCATCAGCCTTGCCACATTTTCTCAACTGGCTATGAAAGAGTGTAGTCATTTAGCAGACTTACTTGAGACCCTGCTTCCCAGGCAGGAAACTTTGCTTTCATTCCTTAGGTGGCCTTTTGGCTCAGAACAGCCCTCCCAGAAGGAATCAGGGATTTCCAGCCGGATTAGTTGAGATCAGCCCTTCTGGCTCTTTCATGGATGAAACCAACTGGGCAAAGAGCCATTCTAAGCTGGGGACCATGATGTCTTTCCTTAATCTACACAGAAACAGCATTGTGAGTGAGACGAGCTGCTGGCGTTTGGTAGCAAAATCTGCTATTCTGGAGAGAAACATTTCGTTGTAAGCGGGTTGCATCACCCTTGTCACATTTTCTCAACTGGATATAAAGGAGGGCAGTCAATAGGCGTCACCCTCCAAGCCCACTCCAATTTCACAGAGAAAACTCCAGGCCTTGCTGTGCTTTCCTGTGGCATGGAAACTGCTTTCATTCCTCAGGTGGCACTTTGGCTCAGAACTGCCCTACCCCAAGGATTCACGGATGTGCAGCCCGATTGGTTGAGATCAGCCCTTCTGGTTCTCTCATGGATGAAACCCTCTGGGAAAGGAGCCATTCTAAGCTGGGGACCATGGTGTCTTTCCCTAGTCTACACAGAAACAGCATTCTTAGGGAGACGAGCTGCTGGCGTTGGTAACACAATCTCCTATTCTAAAGAGAAACATTTCGTTGTAAGCGGGTTGCATCAGCCTTGCTACATTTTCTCAACTGGCTATAAAGGAGGGCAGTCAGTTGGCACACTTACTTGAGGCACTGCTTCCAAGGCTGGAAACTTTGCTTTCATTCCTTAGGTGGCACACTGACTCAGTAATGCCTACCCCAAGGATTCAGATATGTGCAGCCTGTATACTTGAGATCAGCCCTTCTGGTTCTCTGATGGATGAAACCATCTGGGCAAAGAGCCGTTCTAAGCTGGGGACTATGGTATCTTTCCCTAGTCTACACAGAAACAGCATCCTGAGGGAGACGAGCTGCTGGCGTTTGATAGCAAAATCTCCTATTCTGAAGAGAAATATTTCGTTGTAAGAGGGTTCCATCAGCCTTGCCACATTTTCTCAAATGGCTATAAAGTAGGGGAGTCATTTAGCAGACTTACTTGAGACCCTGCTTCCCAGGCTGGAAACTTTGCTTTCATTCCTTAGGTGGCACATTGTCTCAGGAGTGCCTACCCCAAGGATTCAGGATGTGCAGCCCGATTAGTAGAGATCAGCCCTTCTGGCTATTTAATGGATGAAATCAACTGGGCAAAGAGCCGTTCTAAGCTGGGGACCATGGTGTCTTTCCCTAGTCTACACAGAAACAGCACCCTGAGGGAGACGAGCTGCTGGCGTTTGGTAGCACAATCTCCTATTCTGAAGAGAAACATTTCGTTGTAAGCGGGTTGCATTAGCCTTGCCACATTTTCTCAACTGGCTATAAAGGAGGGCAGTCAGTAGGCCTCACCCTTCAAACCCACTTCAGTTTCATAGAGAAATCAAGAGGCCTCGGTGTGCTTTCCTGTGGCAGGAAATTTGCTTTCATTCCTTAGGTTGCCCTTTGGCTCAGAACAGCCCTCCCAGAAGGATTCAGGGATGTGCAGCCCGATTAGTTGAGATCAGCCCTTCTGGTTCTTTCATGGATGAAACCAACTGGGCAAAGAGCCGTTTTAAGCTGGGGACCATGTTGTCTTTCCCTAGTTTACACAGAAACAGCACCCTGAGGGAGAAGAGCTGCTGGCGTTTGGTAGCAAAATCTCCTATTCTGAAGAGAAACATTTCGTTGTAAGCAGGTTGCATCAGCCTTGTCACATTTTCTCAATTGGCTATAAAGGAGGGCACTCAGCTGACAGACTTACTTCGGGCACTGCTTCCCAGGCCTGAAACTTTGCTTTCATTCCTTAGGTGGCACATTGGCTCAGGAGTGCCTACCAAAAGGATTCAGGGATGTGCAGCCCGCTTAGTAGAGGTCAGCCCTTCTCTCTCTTTCATAGATGAAACCAACGGACAAAGAGCCGTTTTAAGCTGGGGACCTTCGTGTCTTTCCCTAGTCTACACAGAAACAGTACTCTGAGGGAGACGAGCTGCTGGTGTTTGATAGCAAAATCTCCTATTCTGAAGAGAAACATTTCGTTGTAAGCGGGTTGCATCAGCCTTGTCACATTTTCTCAAGTGGATATAAAGGAGGGCAGTCAATAGGCGTCACCCTCCAAGCCCACTCCAATTTCATAGAGAAAACTCCAGGCCTTGCTGTGCTTTCCTGTGGCAAGGAAACTTCTTTTATTCCTCAGGTGGCACTTTGGCTCAGAACAGCCCTACCCCAGGGATTCACGGATTTGCAGCCCGATTGGTTGAGATCAGCCCTTATGGTTGTCTCATGGATGAAACCATCTGGGAAAAGAGCCATTCTTACCTGGGGACCATGGTGTCTTTCCCTAGTCTACACAGAAACACCATTCTTAGGGAGAGGAGCTGCTGGCGCTGGTGGCACAATCTCCTATTCTGAAGAGAAACATTTCGTTGTAAGCGGGTTGCATCAGTCTTTCCACATTTTCTCAACTGGCTATAAATGAGGGCAGTCAGTAGGCCTCACCCTTCAAGCCCACTCCTATTTCATAGAGAAATCAACAGGCCTCGGTGTGCTTTCCTGTGGCAGGAAATTTGCTTTCATTCCTTAGGTGGCCCTTTGGCTCAGAACAGCCCTCCCAGAAGGATTCCGGGATGTGCAGCCCGATTAGTTGAGATCAGCCCTTCTGGCTCTTTCATGGATGAGACCAACTGGGCAAAGAGCCGTTCTAAGCTGGGGACCATGGTGTCTTTCCCTAGTCTACACAGAAACAGCACTCTGAGGGAGACGAGCTGGTGGCGTTTGGTAGTAAAATCTCCTATTCTGAAGAGAAACATTTCGTTGTAAGCGGGTTTCATCAGACTTGCCACATTTTCTCAACTGTCTATAAAGGAGGGCAGTCAGTTCGCCAGCTTATTTGAGGCCCTGCTTCCCAGGCTGGAAACTTTGCTTTCATTCCTTAGGTGGCACATTGCCTCAGGAGTGTCTACCCCAAGGATTCAGGGATGTGCAGCCCGATTAGTAGAGATCAGGTTTCTGGCTCTTTCATGGATGAAGCCAACTGGGCAAAGAGCCATTCTAAGCTCGGGACCATGCTGTCTTTCCTTAGACTGCACAGAAACAGCACTCTGAGTGAGAGGAGCTGCTGGCGTTTGGTAGCAAAATCTCCTATTGTGAAGAGAAACATTTCATTGTAAGCGGGTTGCCTCAGCCTTGTCACATTTTCTCAACTGGATATAAAGGAGGGCAGTCACTAGGCGTCACCTTTGAAGCCCACTCCAATTTCATAGAGAAAACGCCAGGCCTTGGTGTGCTTTCCTGTGGCAAGGAAACTGCTTTCATTCCTTAGGTTGCACCTTGGCTCAGAACTGCCCTATCCCAAGGATTCAGGGATGTGCAGCCCGATTAGTTGAGATCAGCCCTTCTGGCTCTTCCATGGATGAAACCAACTGAGCAAAGAGCCGTTCTAAGCTGGGGACCATGGTGTCTTTCCCTAATCTGCACAGAAACAGCATTCTGAGTGAGACGAGCTGCTGGCGTTTGGTAGCAAAATCTCCTATTGTGAAGAGAAACATTTCATTGTAAGCGGGTTGCCTCAGCCTTGTCACATTTTCTCAACTGGATATAAAGGAGGGCAGTCAGTAGGCGTCACCTTTGAAGCCCACTCCAATTTCATAGAGAAAACGCCAGGCCTTGGTGTGCTTTCCTGTGGCAAGGAAACTGCTTTCATTCCTTAGGTTGCACCTTGGCACAGAACTGCCCTATCCCAAGGATTCAGGGATGTGCAGCCCGATTAGTTGAGATCAGCCCTTCTGGCTCTTCCATGGATGAAACCAACTGAGCAAAGAGCCGTTCTAAGCTGGGGACCATGGTGTCTTTCCCTAATCTGCACAGAAACAGCATTCTGAGTGAGACGAGCTGCTGGCGTTTGGTAGCAAAATCTCCTATTCTGGAGAGAAACATTTCATTGTAAGCGGGTGGCATCAGCCTTGTCACATTTTCTCAAGTGGATATAAAGGAGGGCAGTCAATAGGCGTCACCCTCCAAGCCATTCCAATTTCATAGAGAAAACTCCAGGCCTTGCTGTGCTTTCCTGTGGTAAGGAAACTGCTTTCATTCCTCAGGTGGCACTTTGGCTCAGAACTGCCCTACCCCAAGGATTCATGGATGTGCAGCCCGATTGGTTGAGATCAGCCCTTCTGGTTCTCTCATGGATGAAACCATCTGGGCAAAGAGCCATTCTAAGCTGGGGACCATGGTGTCTTTCCCTAGTCTACACAGAAACAGCATTCTTAGGGAGACGAGCTGCTGGCGTTGGTAGCACAATCTCCTATTCTGAAGAGAAACATATCGTTGTAAGTGGGTTGCATCAGCCTTGCCACATTTTCTCAACTGGCTATAAAGGAGGGCAGTCAGTTGGCGGAATTACTTTAGGCACTGCTTCCAAGGCTGGAAACTTTGCTTTCATTCCTTAGGTGGCACACTGTCTCAGTAGTGCCAACCCCAAGGATTCAGGGATGTGCAGCCTGTATAGTTGAGATCAGCCATTCTGGTTCTCTCATGGATGAAACCATCTGGGCAAAGAGCCGTTCTAAGCTGCGGACCATGGTGTCTTTCCCTACTCTACACAGAAACAGCACCCTGAGGGAGACGACCTGCTGGCGTTTGACAGCAAAATCTCCTATTCTGAAGAGAAACATTTCGTTGTAATAGGGTTCCATCAACCTTGCCACATTTTCTCAAATGGCTATAAAGTAGGGCAGTCATTTAGCAGACTTACTTGAGACACTGCTTCCCAGGCTGGAAACTTTGCTTTCATTCCTTAGGTGGCACTTCGGCTCGGAATGCCTACCCCAAGGATTCAGGTATGTGCAGCCCGATTAGTAGCGATCAGCCCTTCTTGCTCTTTCATGGATGAAAGCAACTGGGCAAGAGCCGTTCTAAGCTGGGGACCTTCGGGTCTTTGCCTAGTCTACACAGAAACAGCACTCTGAGGGAGACGAGCTGCTGGCGTTTGATAGCAAAATCTCCTATTCTGAAGAGAAACATTTTGTTGTAAGAGGGTTTCATCAGCCTTGCCACATTTTCTCAAATGGCTATAAAGGAGGGCAGTCTTTTAGCAGACTTACTTCAGGCCCTGCTTCCCAGGCTGTAAACTTTGCTTTCATTCCTTAGGTGGCACATTGGCTCAGGACTGCCCTACCCCAAGTATTCAGGGATTTGTAGCCCGATTAGTTGAGATCAGCCCTTCTGGCTCTCTCATGGATGAAACCAACTGGGCAAAGAGCCGTTCTAAGCTGGGGACCATAGTGTCTTTCCCTAGTTTACACAGAACAGCACGCTGAGGGAGACGAGCTGTTGGCGTTTGAAAGAAAAATCTCCTATTCTGAAGAGAAACATTTCGTTGTAAGCGGGTTGCATCAGTCTTTCCACATTTTCTCAACTGGCTATAAATGAGGGCAGTCAGTAGGCCTCACCCTTCAAGCCCACTCCAATTTTATAGAGAAATCAACATGCCTCGGTGTGCTTTCCTGTGGCAGGAAATTTGCTTTCATTCCTTAGGTGGCCCTTTGGCTCAGAACAGCCCTCCCAGAAGGATTCAGGGATATTCAGCCCGATTAGTTGAGATCAGCCCTTCTCTCACTTTCATGGATGAAACCAACTGGGCAAAGAGCCGTTCTAAGCTGGGGACCATGGTGTCTTTCCCTAGTCTACACTGAAACAGCACCCTGAGGGAAACGAGCTGCTGGCGTTTGGTAGCAAAATCTCCTATTCTGAAGAGAAACATTTCGTTGTAAGCGGGTTGCATCAGCCTTTCCACATTTTCTCAACTGGCTCTAAAGGAGGGCAGTCAGTTGGCAGACTTACTTGAGGCACTGCTTCCAAGGCTGGAAACTTTGCTTTCATTCCTTAGGTGGCACACTGACTCAGTAATGCCTACCCCAAGGATTCAGATATGTGCAGCCTGTATACTTGAGATCAGCCCTTCTGGTTCTCTGATGGATGAAACCATCTGGGCAAAGAGCCGTTCTAAGCTGGGGACTATGGTGTCTTTCCCTAGTCTACACAGAAACAGCATCCTGAGGGAGACGAGCTGCTGGCGTTTGATAGCAAAATCTCCTATTCTGAAGAGAAATATTTCGTTGTAAGAGGGTTCCATCAGCCTTGCCACATTTTCTCAAATGGCTATAAAGTAGGGCAGTCATTTAGCAGACTTACTTGAGACCCTGCTTCCCAGGCTGGAAACTTTGCTTTCATTCCTTAGGTGGCACATTGTCTCAGGAGTGCCTACCCCAAGGATTCAGGATGTGCAGCCCGATTAGTAGAGATCAGCCCTTCTGGCTATTTAATGGATGAAATCAACTGGGCAAAGAGCCGTTCTAAGCTGGGGACCATGGTGTCTTTCCCTAGTCTACACAGAAACAGCACCCTGAGGGAGACGAGCTGCTGGCGTTTGGTAGCACAATCTCCTATTCTGAAGAGAAACATTTCGTTGTAAGCGGGTTGCATTAGCCTTGCCACATTTTCTCACCTGGCTATAAAGGAGGGCAGTCAGTAGGCCTCACCCTTCAAACCCACTTCAATTTCATAGAGAAATCAAGAGGCCTCGGTGTTCTTTCCTGTGGCAGGAAATTTGCTTTCATTCCTTAGGTTGCCCTTTGGCTCAGAACAGCCCTCCCAGAAGGATTCAGGGATGTGCAGCCCGATTAGTTGAGATCAGCACTTCTGGCTCTTTCATGGATGAAACCAACTGGGCAAAGAGCCGTTTTAAGCTGGGGACCATGTTGTCTTTCCCTAGTTTACACAGAAACAGCACCCTGAGGGAGAAGAGCTGCTGGCGTTTGGTAGCAAAATCTCCTATTCTGAAGAGAAACATTTCGTTGTAAGCAGGTTGCATCAGCCTTGTCACATTTTCTCAATTGGCTATAAAGGAGGGCACTCAGCTGACAGACTTACTTCGGGCACTGCTTCCCAGGCCTGAAACTTTGCTTTCATTCCTTAGGTGGCACATTGGCTCAGGAGTGCCTACCAAAAGGATTCAGGGATGTGCAGCCCGCTTAGTAGAGGTCAGCCCTTCTCTCTCTTTCATAGATGAAACCAACGGACAAAGAGCCGTTTTAAGCTGGGGACCTTCGTGTCTTTCCCTAGTCTACACAGAAACAGTACTCTGAGGGAGACGAGCTGCTGGTGTTTGATAGCAAAATCTCCTATTCTGAAGAGAAACATTTCGTTGTAAGCGGGTTGCATCAGCCTTGTCACATTTTCTCAAGTGGATATAAAGGAGGGCAGTCAATAGGCCTCACCCTCCAAGCCCACTCCAATTTCATAGAGAAAACTCCAGGCCTTGCTGTGCTTTCCTGTGGCAAGGAAACTTCTTTTATTCCTCAGGTGGCACTTTGGCTCAGAACAGCCCTACCCCAGGGATTCACGGATTTGCAGCCCGATTGGTTGAGATCAGCCCTTATGGTTGTCTCATGGATGAAACCATCTGGGAAAAGAGCCATTCTTACCTGGGGACCATGGTGTCTTTCCCTAGTCTACACAGAAACACCATTCTTAGGGAGAGGAGCTGCTGGCGCTGGTGGCACAATCTCCTATTCTGAAGAGAAACATTTCGTTGTAAGTGGGTTGCATCAGCCTTGCCACATTTTCTCAACTGGCTATAAAGGAGGGCAGTCAGTAGGCCTCACCCTTCAAGCCGACTCCAATTTCATTGAGAAATCAACAGGCCTCGGTGTGCTTTCCTGTGGCAGGAAATTTGCTTTCATTCCTTAGGTGGCCCTTTGGCTCAGAACAGCCCTCCCAGAAGGATTCAGGGATGTGCAGCCCGATTAGTTGAGATCAGCCCTTCTGGCTCTTTCATGGATGAAACCAACTTGGCAAAGAGCATTCTACGCTGGGGACCATGGTGTCTTTCCTTAGTCTACACAGAAACAGCACTCTGAGTGAGACGAGCTGCTGGCGTTTGGTAGCAAAATCTCCTATTCTGGAGCAAAACATTTCGTTGTAAGCGGGTTGCATCAGCCTTGTCACATTTTCTCAACTGGATATAAAGGAGGGCAGTCAATAGGCGTCACCCTCCAAGCCCACTCCAATTTCATAGAGAAAACTCCAGGCCTTGCTGTGCTTTCCTGTGGCACGGAAACTGCTTTCATTCCTCAGGTGACACTTTGGCTCAGACCTGCCCTACCCCAAGGATTCACGGATGTGCAGCACGATTAGTTGAGATCAGCCCTTCTGGTTCTCTCATGGATGAAACCATCTGGGCAAAGAGCCATTCTAAGCTGGGGACCATGGTGTCTTTCCCTAGTCTACACAGAAACAGCATTCTTAGGGAGACGAGCTGCTGGAGTTTGGTAGCAGAATCTCCTATTCTGAAGAGTAACACTTCGTTGTAAGCGGGTTGCATCAGCCTTGCCACATTTTATCAGTTGGCTATAAAGGAGGGCAGTCATTTAGCAGACTTACTTGAGACTCTGCTTCCCAGGCTGGAAACTTTGCTTTCATTCCTTAGGTGGCACATTGGCTCAGGACTGCCTTAACCCAAGTATTCAGGGATTTGCAGTCCGATTAGTTGAGATCGGCCTTTCTGGCTCTTTAATGGATGAAACCAACTGGGCAAAGAGACGTTCTAAGCTGGGGACCATGGTGTCTTTCCCTAGTCTACATAGAAATAGCACTCTGAGGGAGACGAGCTGCTGGCGTTTGGTAGCACAATCTCCTATTCTGCAGTGAAACATTTCGTTGTAAGCGGGATGCATCAGTCTTGCCACATTTTCTCAACTGGATATAAAGGAGGGCAGTCAATAGGCGTCATCCTCCAAGCCCACTCCAATTTCATAGAGAAAACTCCAGGCCTTGCTGTGCTTTCCTGTGGCAAGGAAACTGCTTTCATTCCTCAGGTGACACTTTGGCTCAGAACTGCCCTACCCCAAGCATTCACGGATGTGCAGCACGATTAGTTGAGATCAGCCCTTCTGGTTCTCTCATGGATGAAACCATCTGGGCAAAGAGCCTTTCTAAGATGGGGACCATGGTGCCTTTCCCTAGTCTACACAGAAACAGCATTCTGAGGGAGAGGAGCTGCTGGCGTTTGGTAGCACAATATCCTATTCTGAAGAGAAACATTTCGTTGTAAGCGGGTTGCATCAGCCTTGCCACATTTTCTCAACTGGCTATAAAGGAGGGCAGTCAGTAGGCCTCACCCTTCAAGCCCACTCCTATTTCATAGAGAAATCAACAGGCCTCGGTGTGCTTTCCTGTGGCAGGAAATTTGCTTTCATTCCTTAGGTGGCCCTTTGGCTCAGAACAGCCCTCCCAGAAGGATTCCGGGATGTGCAGCCCGATTAGTTGAGATCAGCCCTTCTGGCTCTTTCATGGATGAGACCAACTGGGCAAAGAGCCGTTCTAAGCTGGGGACCATGGTGTCTTTCCCTAGTCTACACAGAAACAGCACTCTGAGGGAGACGAGCTGGTGGCGTTTGGTAGTAAAATCTCCTATTCTGAAGAGAAACATTTCGTTGTAAGCGGGTTTCATCAGACTTGCCACATTTTCTCAACTGTCTATAAAGGAGGGCAGTCAGTTCGCCAGCTTATTTGAGGCCCTGCTTCCCAGGCTGGAAACTTTGCTTTCATTCCTTAGGTGGCACATTGCCTCAGGAGTGTCTACCCCAAGGATTCAGGGATGTGCAGCCCGATTAGTAGAGATCAGGTTTCTGGCTCTTTCATGGATGAAGCCAACTGGGCAAGGAGCCATTCTAAGCTCGGGACCATGCTGTCTTTCCTTAGACTGCACAGAAACAGCACTCTGAGTGAGAGGAGCTGCTGGCGTTTGGTAGCAAAATCTCCTATTGTGAAGAGAAACATTTCATTGTAAGCGGGTTGCCTCAGCCTTGTCACATTTTCTCAACTGGATATAAAGGAGGGCAGTCAGTAGGCGTCACCTTTGAAGCCCACTCCAATTTCATAGAGAAAACGCCAGGCCTTGGTGTGCTTTCCTGTGGCAAGGAAACTGCTTTCATTCCTTAGGTTGCACCTTGGCTCAGAACTGCCCTATCCCAAGGATTCAGGGATGTGCAGCCCGATTAGTTGAGATCAGCCCTTCTGGCTCTTCCATGGATGAAACCAACTGAGCAAAGAGCCGTTCTAAGCTGGGGACCATGGTGTCTTTCCCTAATCTGCACAGAAACAGCATTCTGAGTGAGACGAGCTGCTGGCGTTTGGTAGCAAAATCTCCTATTCTGGAGAGAAACATTTCATTGTAAGCGGGTGGCATCAGCCTTGCCACATTTTCTCAACTGGCTATAAAGGAGGGCAGTCAGTTGGCGGAATTACTTTAGGCACTGCTTCCAAGGCTGGAAACTTTGCTTTCATTCCTTAGGTGGCACACTGTCTCAGTAGTGCCAACCCCAAGGATTCAGGGATGTGCAGCCTGTATAGTTGAGATCAGCCATTCTGGTTCTCTCATGGATGAAACCATCTGGGCAAAGAGCCGTTCTAAGCTGCGGACCATGGTGTCTTTCCCTACTCTACACAGAAACAGCACCCTGAGGGAGACGACCTGCTGGCGTTTGACAGCAAAATCTCCTATTCTGAAGAGAAACATTTCGTTGTAATAGGGTTCCATCAACCTTGCCACATTTTCTCAAATGGCTATAAAGTAGGGCAGTCATTTAGCAGACTTACTTGAGACACTGCTTCCCAGGCTGGAAACTTTGCTTTCATTCCTTAGGTGGCACTTCGGCTCGGAATGCCTACCCCAAGGATTCAGGTATGTGCAGCCCGATTAGTAGCGATCAGCCCTTCTTGCTCTTTCATGGATGAAAGCAACTGGGCAAGAGCCGTTCTAAGCTGGGGACCTTCGTGTCTTTCCCTAGTCTACACAGAAACAGCACTCTGAGGGAGACGAGCTGCTGGCGTTTGATAGCAAAATCTCCTATTCTGAAGAGAAACATTTTGTTGTAAGAGGGTTTCATCAGCCTTGCCACATTTTCTCAAATGGCTATAAAGGAGGGCAGTCTTTTAGCAGACTTACTTCAGGCCCTGCTTCCCAGGCTGTAAACTTTGCTTTCATTCCTTAGGTGGCACATTGGCTCAGGACTGCCCTACCCCAAGTATTCAGGGATTTGTAGCCCGATTAGTTGAGATCAGCCCTTCTGGCTCTCTCATGGATGAAACCAACTGGGCAAAGAGCCGTTCTAAGCTGGGGACCATAGTGTCTTTCCCTAGTTTACACAGAACAGCACGCTGAGGGAGACGAGCTGTTGGCGTTTGAAAGAAAAATCTCCTATTCTGAAGAGAAACATTTCGTTGTAAGCGGGTTGCATCAGTCTTTCCACATTTTCTCAACTGGCTATAAATGAGGGCAGTCAGTAGGCCTCACCCTTCAAGCCCACTCCAATTTTATAGAGAAATCAACATGCCTCGGTGTGCTTTCCTGTGGCAGGAAATTTGCTTTCATTCCTTAGGTGGCCCTTTGGCTCAGAACAGCCCTCCCAGAAGGATTCAGGGATATTCAGCCCGATTAGTTGAGATCAGCCCTTCTCTCACTTTCATGGATGAAACCAACTGGGCAAAGAGCCGTTCTAAGCTGGGGACCATGGTGTCTTTCCCTAGTCTACACTGAAACAGCACCCTGAGGGAAACGAGCTGCTGGCGTTTGGTAGCAAAATCTCCTATTCTGAAGAGAAACATTTCGTTGTAAGCGGGTTGCATCAGCCTTTCCCCATTTTCTCAACTGGCTCTAAAGGAGGGCAGTCAGTTGGCAAGACTTACTTGAGGCACTGCTTCCAAGGCTGGAAACTTTGCTTTCATTCCTTAGGTGGCACACTGGCTCAGTAGTGCCTACCCCAAGGATTCAGTGATGTGCAGCCCGATTAGTTGAGATCAGCCCTTCTGGTTCTCTCATGGACGAAACCATCTGGGCAAAGAGCTGTTCTAAGCTGGGGACCATGGTGTCTTTCCCTAGTCTACACAGAAACAGCATTCTGAGTGAGAAGAGCTGCTGGCGTTTGGTAGCACAATCTCCTATTCTGAAGAGAAACATTTCGTTGTAAGCGTGTTGCATCAGCCTTGCCACATTTTCTCAACTGGCTATGAAAGAGTGTAGTCATTTAGCAGACTTACTTGAGACCCTGCTTCCCAGGCAGGAAACTTTGCTTTCATTCCTTAGGTGGCCTTTTGGCTCAGAACAGCCCTCCCAGAAGGAATCAGGGATTTCCAGCCGGATTAGTTGAGATCAGCCCTTCTGGCTCTTTCATGGATGAAACCAACTTGGCAAAGAGCCATTCTAAGCTGGGGACCATGATGTCTTTCCTTAATCTACACAGAAACAGCATTGTGAGTGAGACGAGCTGCTGGCGTTTGGTAGCAAAATCTGCTATTCTGGAGAGAAACATTTCGTTGTAAGCGGGTTGCATCACCCTTGTCACATTTTCTCAACTGGATATAAAGGAGGGCAGTCAATAGGCGTCACCCTCCAAGCCCACTCCAATTTCACAGAGAAAACTCCAGGCCTTGCTGTGCTTTCCTGTGGCATGGAAACTGCTTTCATTCCTCAGGTGGCACTTTGGCTCAGAACTGCCCTACCCCAAGGATTCACGGATGTGCAGCCCGATTGGTTGAGATCAGCCCTTCTGGTTCTCTCATGGATGAAACCCTCTGGGAAAGGAGCCATTCTAAGCTGGGGACCATGGTGTCTTTCCCTAGTCTACACAGAAACAGCATTCTTAGGGAGACGAGCTGCTGGCGTTGGTAACACAATCTCCTATTCTAAAGAGAAACATTTCGTTGTAAGCGGGTTGCATCAGCCTTGCTACATTTCTCAACTGGCTATAAAGGAGGGCAGTCAGTTGGCACACTTACTTGAGGCACTGCTTCCAAGGCTGGAAACTTTGCTTTCATTCCTTAGGTGGCACACTGACTCAGTAATGCCTACCCCAAGGATTCAGATATGTGCAGCCTGTATACTTGAGATCAGCCCTTCTGGTTCTCTGATGGATGAAACCATCTGGGCAAAGAGCCGTTCTAAGCTGGGGACTATGGTATCTTTCCCTAGTCTACACAGAAACAGCATCCTGAGGGAGACGAGCTGCTGGCGTTTGATAGCAAAATCTCCTATTCTGAAGAGAAATATTTCGTTGTAAGAGGGTTCCATCAGCCTTGCCACATTTTCTCAAATGGCTATAAAGTAGGGGAGTCATTTAGCAGACTTACTTGAGACCCTGCTTCCCAGGCTGGAAACTTTGCTTTCATTCCTTAGGTGGCACATTGTCTCAGGAGTGCCTACCCCAAGGATTCAGGATGTGCAGCCCGATTAGTAGAGATCAGCCCTTCTGGCTATTTAATGGATGAAATCAACTGGGCAAAGAGCCGTTCTAAGCTGGGGACCATGGTGTCTTTCCCTAGTCTACACAGAAACAGCACCCTGAGGGAGACGAGCTGCTGGCGTTTGGTAGCACAATCTCCTATTCTGAAGAGAAACATTTCGTTGTAAGCGGGTTGCATTAGCCTTGCCACATTTTCTCAACTGGCTATAAAGGAGGGCAGTCAGTAGGCCTCACCCTTCAAACCCACTTCAGTTTCATAGAGAAATCAAGAGGCCTCGGTGTGCTTTCCTGTGGCAGGAAATTTGCTTTCATTCCTTAGGTTGCCCTTTGGCTCAGAACAGCCCTCCCAGAAGGATTCAGGGATGTGCAGCCCGATTAGTTGAGATCAGCCCTTCTGGTTCTTTCATGGATGAAACCAACTGGGCAAAGAGCCGTTTTAAGCTGGGGACCATGTTGTCTTTCCCTAGTTTACACAGAAACAGCACCCTGAGGGAGAAGAGCTGCTGGCGTTTGGTAGCAAAATCTCCTATTCTGAAGAGAAACATTTCGTTGTAAGCAGGTTGCATCAGCCTTGTCACATTTTCTCAATTGGCTATAAAGGAGGGCACTCAGCTGACAGACTTACTTCGGGCACTGCTTCCCAGGCCTGAAACTTTGCTTTCATTCCTTAGGTGGCACATTGGCTCAGGAGTGCCTACCAAAAGGATTCAGGGATGTGCAGCCCGCTTAGTAGAGGTCAGCCCTTCTCTCTCTTTCATAGATGAAACCAACGGACAAAGAGCCGTTTTAAGCTGGGGACCTTCGTGTCTTTCCCTAGTCTACACAGAAACAGTACTCTGAGGGAGACGAGCTGCTGGTGTTTGATAGCAAAATCTCCTATTCTGAAGAGAAACATTTCGTTGTAAGCGGGTTGCATCAGCCTTGTCACATTTTCTCAAGTGGATATAAAGGAGGGCAGTCAATAGGCGTCACCCTCCAAGCCCACTCCAATTTCATAGAGAAAACTCCAGGCCTTGCTGTGCTTTCCTGTGGCAAGGAAACTTCTTTTATTCCTCAGGTGGCACTTTGGCTCAGAACAGCCCTACCCCAGGGATTCACGGATTTGCAGCCCGATTGGTTGAGATCAGCCCTTATGGTTGTCTCATGGATGAAACCATCTGGGAAAAGAGCCATTCTTACCTGGGGACCATGGTGTCTTTCCCTAGTCTACACAGAAACACCATTCTTAGGGAGAGGAGCTGCTGGCGCTGGTGGCACAATCTCCTATTCTGAAGAGAAACATTTCGTTGTAAGCGGGTTGCATCAGTCTTTCCACATTTTCTCAACTGGCTATAAATGAGGGCAGTCAGTAGGCCTCACCCTTCAAGCCCACTCCTATTTCATAGAGAAATCAACAGGCCTCGGTGTGCTTTCCTGTGGCAGGAAATTTGCTTTCATTCCTTAGGTGGCCCTTTGGCTCAGAACAGCCCTCCCAGAAGGATTCCGGGATGTGCAGCCCGATTAGTTGAGATCAGCCCTTCTGGCTCTTTCATGGATGAGACCAACTGGGCAAAGAGCCGTTCTAAGCTGGGGACCATGGTGTCTTTCCCTAGTCTACACAGAAACAGCACTCTGAGGGAGACGAGCTGGTGGCGTTTGGTAGTAAAATCTCCTATTCTGAAGAGAAACATTTCGTTGTAAGCGGGTTTCATCAGACTTGCCACATTTTCTCAACTGTCTATAAAGGAGGGCAGTCAGTTCGCCAGCTTATTTGAGGCCCTGCTTCCCAGGCTGGAAACTTTGCTTTCATTCCTTAGGTGGCACATTGCCTCAGGAGTGTCTACCCCAAGGATTCAGGGATGTGCAGCCCGATTAGTAGAGATCAGGTTTCTGGCTCTTTCATGGATGAAGCCAACTGGGCAAAGAGCCATTCTAAGCTCGGGACCATGCTGTCTTTCCTTAGACTGCACAGAAACAGCACTCTGAGTGAGAGGAGCTGCTGGCGTTTGGTAGCAAAATCTCCTATTGTGAAGAGAAACATTTCATTGTAAGCGGGTTGCCTCAGCCTTGTCACATTTTCTCAACTGGATATAAAGGAGGGCAGTCACTAGGCGTCACCTTTGAAGCCCACTCCAATTTCATAGAGAAAACGCCAGGCCTTGGTGTGCTTTCCTGTGGCAAGGAAACTGCTTTCATTCCTTAGGTTGCACCTTGGCTCAGAACTGCCCTATCCCAAGGATTCAGGGATGTGCAGCCCGATTAGTTGAGATCAGCCCTTCTGGCTCTTCCATGGATGAAACCAACTGAGCAAAGAGCCGTTCTAAGCTGGGGACCATGGTGTCTTTCCCTAATCTGCACAGAAACAGCATTCTGAGTGAGACGAGCTGCTGGCGTTTGGTAGCAAAATCTCCTATTGTGAAGAGAAACATTTCATTGTAAGCGGGTTGCCTCAGCCTTGTCACATTTTCTCAACTGGATATAAAGGAGGGCAGTCAGTAGGCGTCACCTTTGAAGCCCACTCCAATTTCATAGAGAAAACGCCAGGCCTTGGTGTGCTTTCCTGTGGCAAGGAAACTGCTTTCATTCCTTAGGTTGCACCTTGGCACAGAACTGCCCTATCCCAAGGATTCAGGGATGTGCAGCCCGATTAGTTGAGATCAGCCCTTCTGGCTCTTCCATGGATGAAACCAACTGAGCAAAGAGCCGTTCTAAGCTGGGGACCATGGTGTCTTTCCCTAATCTGCACAGAAACAGCATTCTGAGTGAGACGAGCTGCTGGCGTTTGGTAGCAAAATCTCCTATTCTGGAGAGAAACATTTCATTGTAAGCGGGTGGCATCAGCCTTGTCACATTTTCTCAAGTGGATATAAAGGAGGGCAGTCAATAGGCGTCACCCTCCAAGCCATTCCAATTTCATAGAGAAAACTCCAGGCCTTGCTGTGCTTTCCTGTGGTAAGGAAACTGCTTTCATTCCTCAGGTGGCACTTTGGCTCAGAACTGCCCTACCCCAAGGATTCATGGATGTGCAGCCCGATTGGTTGAGATCAGCCCTTCTGGTTCTCTCATGGATGAAACCATCTGGGCAAAGAGCCATTCTAAGCTGGGGACCATGGTGTCTTTCCCTAGTCTACACAGAAACAGCATTCTTAGGGAGACGAGCTGCTGGCGTTGGTAGCACAATCTCCTATTCTGAAGAGAAACATATCGTTGTAAGTGGGTTGCATCAGCCTTGCCACATTTTCTCAACTGGCTATAAAGGAGGGCAGTCAGTTGGCGGAATTACTTTAGGCACTGCTTCCAAGGCTGGAAACTTTGCTTTCATTCCTTAGGTGGCACACTGTCTCAGTAGTGCCAACCCCAAGGATTCAGGGATGTGCAGCCTGTATAGTTGAGATCAGCCATTCTGGTTCTCTCATGGATGAAACCATCTGGGCAAAGAGCCGTTCTAAGCTGCGGACCATGGTGTCTTTCCCTACTCTACACAGAAACAGCACCCTGAGGGAGACGACCTGCTGGCGTTTGACAGCAAAATCTCCTATTCTGAAGAGAAACATTTCGTTGTAATAGGGTTCCATCAACCTTGCCACATTTTCTCAAATGGCTATAAAGTAGGGCAGTCATTTAGCAGACTTACTTGAGACACTGCTTCCCAGGCTGGAAACTTTGCTTTCATTCCTTAGGTGGCACTTCGGCTCGGAATGCCTACCCCAAGGATTCAGGTATGTGCAGCCCGATTAGTAGCGATCAGCCCTTCTTGCTCTTTCATGGATGAAAGCAACTGGGCAAGAGCCGTTCTAAGCTGGGGACCTTCGGGTCTTTGCCTAGTCTACACAGAAACAGCACTCTGAGGGAGACGAGCTGCTGGCGTTTGATAGCAAAATCTCCTATTCTGAAGAGAAACATTTTGTTGTAAGAGGGTTTCATCAGCCTTGCCACATTTTCTCAAATGGCTATAAAGGAGGGCAGTCTTTTAGCAGACTTACTTCAGGCCCTGCTTCCCAGGCTGTAAACTTTGCTTTCATTCCTTAGGTGGCACATTGGCTCAGGACTGCCCTACCCCAAGTATTCAGGGATTTGTAGCCCGATTAGTTGAGATCAGCCCTTCTGGCTCTCTCATGGATGAAACCAACTGGGCAAAGAGCCGTTCTAAGCTGGGGACCATAGTGTCTTTCCCTAGTTTACACAGAACAGCACGCTGAGGGAGACGAGCTGTTGGCGTTTGAAAGAAAAATCTCCTATTCTGAAGAGAAACATTTCGTTGTAAGCGGGTTGCATCAGTCTTTCCACATTTTCTCAACTGGCTATAAATGAGGGCAGTCAGTAGGCCTCACCCTTCAAGCCCACTCCAATTTTATAGAGAAATCAACATGCCTCGGTGTGCTTTCCTGTGGCAGGAAATTTGCTTTCATTCCTTAGGTGGCCCTTTGGCTCAGAACAGCCCTCCCAGAAGGATTCAGGGATATTCAGCCCGATTAGTTGAGATCAGCCCTTCTCTCACTTTCATGGATGAAACCAACTGGGCAAAGAGCCGTTCTAAGCTGGGGACCATGGTGTCTTTCCCTAGTCTACACTGAAACAGCACCCTGAGGGAAACGAGCTGCTGGCGTTTGGTAGCAAAATCTCCTATTCTGAAGAGAAACATTTCGTTGTAAGCGGGTTGCATCAGCCTTTCCACATTTTCTCAACTGGCTCTAAAGGAGGGCAGTCAGTTGGCAGACTTACTTGAGGCACTGCTTCCAAGGCTGGAAACTTTGCTTTCATTCCTTAGGTGGCACACTGACTCAGTAATGCCTACCCCAAGGATTCAGATATGTGCAGCCTGTATACTTGAGATCAGCCCTTCTGGTTCTCTGATGGATGAAACCATCTGGGCAAAGAGCCGTTCTAAGCTGGGGACTATGGTGTCTTTCCCTAGTCTACACAGAAACAGCATCCTGAGGGAGACGAGCTGCTGGCGTTTGATAGCAAAATCTCCTATTCTGAAGAGAAATATTTCGTTGTAAGAGGGTTCCATCAGCCTTGCCACATTTTCTCAAATGGCTATAAAGTAGGGCAGTCATTTAGCAGACTTACTTGAGACCCTGCTTCCCAGGCTGGAAACTTTGCTTTCATTCCTTAGGTGGCACATTGTCTCAGGAGTGCCTACCCCAAGGATTCAGGATGTGCAGCCCGATTAGTAGAGATCAGCCCTTCTGGCTATTTAATGGATGAAATCAACTGGGCAAAGAGCCGTTCTAAGCTGGGGACCATGGTGTCTTTCCCTAGTCTACACAGAAACAGCACCCTGAGGGAGACGAGCTGCTGGCGTTTGGTAGCACAATCTCCTATTCTGAAGAGAAACATTTCGTTGTAAGCGGGTTGCATTAGCCTTGCCACATTTTCTCACCTGGCTATAAAGGAGGGCAGTCAGTAGGCCTCACCCTTCAAACCCACTTCAATTTCATAGAGAAATCAAGAGGCCTCGGTGTTCTTTCCTGTGGCAGGAAATTTGCTTTCATTCCTTAGGTTGCCCTTTGGCTCAGAACAGCCCTCCCAGAAGGATTCAGGGATGTGCAGCCCGATTAGTTGAGATCAGCACTTCTGGCTCTTTCATGGATGAAACCAACTGGGCAAAGAGCCGTTTTAAGCTGGGGACCATGTTGTCTTTCCCTAGTTTACACAGAAACAGCACCCTGAGGGAGAAGAGCTGCTGGCGTTTGGTAGCAAAATCTCCTATTCTGAAGAGAAACATTTCGTTGTAAGCAGGTTGCATCAGCCTTGTCACATTTTCTCAATTGGCTATAAAGGAGGGCACTCAGCTGACAGACTTACTTCGGGCACTGCTTCCCAGGCCTGAAACTTTGCTTTCATTCCTTAGGTGGCACATTGGCTCAGGAGTGCCTACCAAAAGGATTCAGGGATGTGCAGCCCGCTTAGTAGAGGTCAGCCCTTCTCTCTCTTTCATAGATGAAACCAACGGACAAAGAGCCGTTTTAAGCTGGGGACCTTCGTGTCTTTCCCTAGTCTACACAGAAACAGTACTCTGAGGGAGACGAGCTGCTGGTGTTTGATAGCAAAATCTCCTATTCTGAAGAGAAACATTTCGTTGTAAGCGGGTTGCATCAGCCTTGTCACATTTTCTCAAGTGGATATAAAGGAGGGCAGTCAATAGGCCTCACCCTCCAAGCCCACTCCAATTTCATAGAGAAAACTCCAGGCCTTGCTGTGCTTTCCTGTGGCAAGGAAACTTCTTTTATTCCTCAGGTGGCACTTTGGCTCAGAACAGCCCTACCCCAGGGATTCACGGATTTGCAGCCCGATTGGTTGAGATCAGCCCTTATGGTTGTCTCATGGATGAAACCATCTGGGAAAAGAGCCATTCTTACCTGGGGACCATGGTGTCTTTCCCTAGTCTACACAGAAACACCATTCTTAGGGAGAGGAGCTGCTGGCGCTGGTGGCACAATCTCCTATTCTGAAGAGAAACATTTCGTTGTAAGTGGGTTGCATCAGCCTTGCCACATTTTCTCAACTGGCTATAAAGGAGGGCAGTCAGTAGGCCTCACCCTTCAAGCCGACTCCAATTTCATTGAGAAATCAACAGGCCTCGGTGTGCTTTCCTGTGGCAGGAAATTTGCTTTCATTCCTTAGGTGGCCCTTTGGCTCAGAACAGCCCTCCCAGAAGGATTCAGGGATGTGCAGCCCGATTAGTTGAGATCAGCCCTTCTGGCTCTTTCATGGATGAAACCAACTTGGCAAAGAGCATTCTACGCTGGGGACCATGGTGTCTTTCCTTAGTCTACACAGAAACAGCACTCTGAGTGAGACGAGCTGCTGGCGTTTGGTAGCAAAATCTCCTATTCTGGAGCAAAACATTTCGTTGTAAGCGGGTTGCATCAGCCTTGTCACATTTTCTCAACTGGATATAAAGGAGGGCAGTCAATAGGCGTCACCCTCCAAGCCCACTCCAATTTCATAGAGAAAACTCCAGGCCTTGCTGTGCTTTCCTGTGGCACGGAAACTGCTTTCATTCCTCAGGTGACACTTTGGCTCAGACCTGCCCTACCCCAAGGATTCACGGATGTGCAGCACGATTAGTTGAGATCAGCCCTTCTGGTTCTCTCATGGATGAAACCATCTGGGCAAAGAGCCATTCTAAGCTGGGGACCATGGTGTCTTTCCCTAGTCTACACAGAAACAGCATTCTTAGGGAGACGAGCTGCTGGAGTTTGGTAGCAGAATCTCCTATTCTGAAGAGTAACACTTCGTTGTAAGCGGGTTGCATCAGCCTTGCCACATTTTATCAGTTGGCTATAAAGGAGGGCAGTCATTTAGCAGACTTACTTGAGACTCTGCTTCCCAGGCTGGAAACTTTGCTTTCATTCCTTAGGTGGCACATTGGCTCAGGACTGCCTTAACCCAAGTATTCAGGGATTTGCAGTCCGATTAGTTGAGATCGGCCTTTCTGGCTCTTTAATGGATGAAACCAACTGGGCAAAGAGACGTTCTAAGCTGGGGACCATGGTGTCTTTCCCTAGTCTACATAGAAATAGCACTCTGAGGGAGACGAGCTGCTGGCGTTTGGTAGCACAATCTCCTATTCTGCAGTGAAACATTTCGTTGTAAGCGGGATGCATCAGTCTTGCCACATTTTCTCAACTGGATATAAAGGAGGGCAGTCAATAGGCGTCATCCTCCAAGCCCACTCCAATTTCATAGAGAAAACTCCAGGCCTTGCTGTGCTTTCCTGTGGCAAGGAAACTGCTTTCATTCCTCAGGTGACACTTTGGCTCAGAACTGCCCTACCCCAAGCATTCACGGATGTGCAGCACGATTAGTTGAGATCAGCCCTTCTGGTTCTCTCATGGATGAAACCATCTGGGCAAAGAGCCTTTCTAAGATGGGGACCATGGTGCCTTTCCCTAGTCTACACAGAAACAGCATTCTGAGGGAGAGGAGCTGCTGGCGTTTGGTAGCACAATATCCTATTCTGAAGAGAAACATTTCGTTGTAAGCGGGTTGCATCAGCCTTGCCACATTTTCTCAACTGGCTATAAAGGAGGGCAGTCAGTAGGCCTCACCCTTCAAGCCCACTCCTATTTCATAGAGAAATCAACAGGCCTCGGTGTGCTTTCCTGTGGCAGGAAATTTGCTTTCATTCCTTAGGTGGCCCTTTGGCTCAGAACAGCCCTCCCAGAAGGATTCCGGGATGTGCAGCCCGATTAGTTGAGATCAGCCCTTCTGGCTCTTTCATGGATGAGACCAACTGGGCAAAGAGCCGTTCTAAGCTGGGGACCATGGTGTCTTTCCCTAGTCTACACAGAAACAGCACTCTGAGGGAGACGAGCTGGTGGCGTTTGGTAGTAAAATCTCCTATTCTGAAGAGAAACATTTCGTTGTAAGCGGGTTTCATCAGACTTGCCACATTTTCTCAACTGTCTATAAAGGAGGGCAGTCAGTTCGCCAGCTTATTTGAGGCCCTGCTTCCCAGGCTGGAAACTTTGCTTTCATTCCTTAGGTGGCACATTGCCTCAGGAGTGTCTACCCCAAGGATTCAGGGATGTGCAGCCCGATTAGTAGAGATCAGGTTTCTGGCTCTTTCATGGATGAAGCCAACTGGGCAAGGAGCCATTCTAAGCTCGGGACCATGCTGTCTTTCCTTAGACTGCACAGAAACAGCACTCTGAGTGAGAGGAGCTGCTGGCGTTTGGTAGCAAAATCTCCTATTGTGAAGAGAAACATTTCATTGTAAGCGGGTTGCCTCAGCCTTGTCACATTTTCTCAACTGGATATAAAGGAGGGCAGTCAGTAGGCGTCACCTTTGAAGCCCACTCCAATTTCATAGAGAAAACGCCAGGCCTTGGTGTGCTTTCCTGTGGCAAGGAAACTGCTTTCATTCCTTAGGTTGCACCTTGGCTCAGAACTGCCCTATCCCAAGGATTCAGGGATGTGCAGCCCGATTAGTTGAGATCAGCCCTTCTGGCTCTTCCATGGATGAAACCAACTGAGCAAAGAGCCGTTCTAAGCTGGGGACCATGGTGTCTTTCCCTAATCTGCACAGAAACAGCATTCTGAGTGAGACGAGCTGCTGGCGTTTGGTAGCAAAATCTCCTATTCTGGAGAGAAACATTTCATTGTAAGCGGGTGGCATCAGCCTTGCCACATTTTCTCAACTGGCTATAAAGGAGGGCAGTCAGTTGGCGGAATTACTTTAGGCACTGCTTCCAAGGCTGGAAACTTTGCTTTCATTCCTTAGGTGGCACACTGTCTCAGTAGTGCCAACCCCAAGGATTCAGGGATGTGCAGCCTGTATAGTTGAGATCAGCCATTCTGGTTCTCTCATGGATGAAACCATCTGGGCAAAGAGCCGTTCTAAGCTGCGGACCATGGTGTCTTTCCCTACTCTACACAGAAACAGCACCCTGAGGGAGACGACCTGCTGGCGTTTGACAGCAAAATCTCCTATTCTGAAGAGAAACATTTCGTTGTAATAGGGTTCCATCAACCTTGCCACATTTTCTCAAATGGCTATAAAGTAGGGCAGTCATTTAGCAGACTTACTTGAGACACTGCTTCCCAGGCTGGAAACTTTGCTTTCATTCCTTAGGTGGCACTTCGGCTCGGAATGCCTACCCCAAGGATTCAGGTATGTGCAGCCCGATTAGTAGCGATCAGCCCTTCTTGCTCTTTCATGGATGAAAGCAACTGGGCAAGAGCCGTTCTAAGCTGGGGACCTTCGTGTCTTTCCCTAGTCTACACAGAAACAGCACTCTGAGGGAGACGAGCTGCTGGCGTTTGATAGCAAAATCTCCTATTCTGAAGAGAAACATTTTGTTGTAAGAGGGTTTCATCAGCCTTGCCACATTTTCTCAAATGGCTATAAAGGAGGGCAGTCTTTTAGCAGACTTACTTCAGGCCCTGCTTCCCAGGCTGTAAACTTTGCTTTCATTCCTTAGGTGGCACATTGGCTCAGGACTGCCCTACCCCAAGTATTCAGGGATTTGTAGCCCGATTAGTTGAGATCAGCCCTTCTGGCTCTCTCATGGATGAAACCAACTGGGCAAAGAGCCGTTCTAAGCTGGGGACCATAGTGTCTTTCCCTAGTTTACACAGAACAGCACGCTGAGGGAGACGAGCTGTTGGCGTTTGAAAGAAAAATCTCCTATTCTGAAGAGAAACATTTCGTTGTAAGCGGGTTGCATCAGTCTTTCCACATTTTCTCAACTGGCTATAAATGAGGGCAGTCAGTAGGCCTCACCCTTCAAGCCCACTCCAATTTTATAGAGAAATCAACATGCCTCGGTGTGCTTTCCTGTGGCAGGAAATTTGCTTTCATTCCTTAGGTGGCCCTTTGGCTCAGAACAGCCCTCCCAGAAGGATTCAGGGATATTCAGCCCGATTAGTTGAGATCAGCCCTTCTCTCACTTTCATGGATGAAACCAACTGGGCAAAGAGCCGTTCTAAGCTGGGGACCATGGTGTCTTTCCCTAGTCTACACTGAAACAGCACCCTGAGGGAAACGAGCTGCTGGCGTTTGGTAGCAAAATCTCCTATTCTGAAGAGAAACATTTCGTTGTAAGCGGGTTGCATCAGCCTTTCCCCATTTTCTCAACTGGCTCTAAAGGAGGGCAGTCAGTTGGCAGACTTACTTGAGGCACTGCTTCCAAGGCTGGAAACTTTGCTTTCATTCCTTAGGTGGCACACTGGCTCAGTAGTGCCTACCCCAAGGATTCAGTGATGTGCAGCCCGATTAGTTGAGATCAGCCCTTCTGGTTCTCTCATGGACGAAACCATCTGGGCAAAGAGCTGTTCTAAGCTGGGGACCATGGTGTCTTTCCCTAGTCTACACAGAAACAGCATTCTGAGTGAGAAGAGCTGCTGGCGTTTGGTAGCACAATCTCCTATTCTGAAGAGAAACATTTCGTTGTAAGCGTGTTGCATCAGCCTTGCCACATTTTCTCAACTGGCTATGAAAGAGTGTAGTCATTTAGCAGACTTACTTGAGACCCTGCTTCCCAGGCAGGAAACTTTGCTTTCATTCCTTAGGTGGCCTTTTGGCTCAGAACAGCCCTCCCAGAAGGAATCAGGGATTTCCAGCCGGATTAGTTGAGATCAGCCCTTCTGGCTCTTTCATGGATGAAACCAACTGGGCAAAGAGCCATTCTAAGCTGGGGACCATGATGTCTTTCCTTAATCTACACAGAAACAGCATTGTGAGTGAGACGAGCTGCTGGCGTTTGGTAGCAAAATCTGCTATTCTGGAGAGAAACATTTCGTTGTAAGCGGGTTGCATCACCCTTGTCACATTTTCTCAACTGGATATAAAGGAGGGCAGTCAATAGGCGTCACCCTCCAAGCCCACTCCAATTTCACAGAGAAAACTCCAGGCCTTGCTGTGCTTTCCTGTGGCATGGAAACTGCTTTCATTCCTCAGGTGGCACTTTGGCTCAGAACTGCCCTACCCCAAGGATTCACGGATGTGCAGCCCGATTGGTTGAGATCAGCCCTTCTGGTTCTCTCATGGATGAAACCCTCTGGGAAAGGAGCCATTCTAAGCTGGGGACCATGGTGTCTTTCCCTAGTCTACACAGAAACAGCATTCTTAGGGAGACGAGCTGCTGGCGTTGGTAACACAATCTCCTATTCTAAAGAGAAACATTTCGTTGTAAGCGGGTTGCATCAGCCTTGCTACATTTTCTCAACTGGCTATAAAGGAGGGCAGTCAGTTGGCAGACTTACTTGAGGCACTGCTTCCAAGGCTGGAAACTTTGCTTTCATTCCTTAGGTGGCACACTGACTCAGTAATGCCTACCCCAAGGATTCAGATATGTGCAGCCTGTATACTTGAGATCAGCCCTTCTGGTTCTCTGATGGATGAAACCATCTGGGCAAAGAGCCGTTCTAAGCTGGGGACCATTGTGTCTTTCCCTAGACTACACAGAAACAGAATCCTGAGGGAGACGAGCTGCTGGCGTTTGATAGCAAAATCTCCTATTCTGAAGAGAAATATTTCGTTGTAAGAGGGTTCCATCAGCCTTGCCACATTTTCTCAAATGGCTATAAAGTAGGGGAGTCATTTAGCAGACTTACTTGAGACCCTGCTTCCCAGGCTGGAAACTTTGCTTTCATTCCTTAGGTGGCACATTGTCTCAGGAGTGCCTACCCCAAGGATTCAGGATGTGCAGCCCGATTAGTAGAGATCAGCCCTTCTGGCTATTTAATGGATGAAATCAACTGGGCAAAGAGCCATTCTAAGCTGGGGACCATGGTGTCTTTCCCTAGTCTACACTGAAACAGCACCCTGAGGGAGACGAGCTGCTGGCGTTTGGTAGCACAATCTCCTATTCTGAAGAGAAACATTTCGTTGTAAGCGGGTTGCATTAGCCTTGCCACATTTTTTCAACTGGCTATAAAGGAGGGCAGTCAGTAGGCCTCACCCTTCAAACCCACTTCAGTTTCATAGAGAAATCAAGAGGCCTCGGTGTGCTTTCCTGTGGCAGGAAATTTGCTTTCATTCCTTAGGTTGCCCTTTGGCTCAGAACAGCCCTCCCAGAAGGATTCAGGGATGTGCAGCCCGATTAGTTGAGATCAGCCCTTCTGGTTCTTTCATGGATGAAACCAACTGGGCAAAGAGCCGTTTTAAGCTGGGGACCATGTTGTCTTTCCCTAGTTTACACAGAAACAGCACCCTGAGGGAGAAGAGCTGCTGGCGTTTGGTAGCAAAATTTCCTATTCTGAAGAGAAACATTTCGTTGTAAGCAGGTTGCATCAGCCTTGTCACATTTTCTCAATTGGCTATAAAGGAGGGCACTCAGCTGACAGAGTTACTTCGGGCACTGCTTCCCAGGCCTGAAACTTTGCTTTCATTCCTTAGGTGGCACATTGGCTCAGGAGTGCCTACCAAAAGGATTCAGGGATGTGCAGCCCGCTTAGTAGAGGTCAGCCCTTCTCTCTCTTTCATAGATGAAACCAACGGACAAAGAGCCGTTTTAAGCTGGGGACCTTCGTGTCTTTCCCTAGTCTACACAGAAACAGTACTCTGAGGGAGACGAGCTGCTGGTGTTTGATAGCAAAATCTCCTATTCTGAAGAGAAACATTTCGTTGTAAGCGGGTTGCATCAGCCTTGTCACATTTTCTCAAGTGGATATAAAGGAGGGCAGTCAATAGGCGTCACCCTCCAAGCCCACTCCAATTTCATAGAGAAAACTCCAGGCCTTGCTGTGCTTTCCTGTGGCAAGGAAACTTCTTTTATTCCTCAGGTGGCACTTTGGCTCAGAACAGCCCTACCCCAGGGATTCACGGATTTGCAGCCCGATTGGTTGAGATCAGCCCTTATGGTTGTCTCATGGATGAAACCATCTGGGAAAAGAGCCATTCTTACCTGGGGACCATGGTGTCTTTCCCTAGTCTACACAGAAACACCATTCTTAGGGAGAGGAGCTGCTGGCGCTGGTGGCACAATCTCCTATTCTGAAGAGAAACATTTCGTTGTAAGCGGGTTGCATCAGTCTTTCCACATTTTCTCAACTGGCTATAAATGAGGGCAGTCAGTAGGCCTCACCCTTCAAGCCCACTCCTATTTCATAGAGAAATCAACAGGCCTCGGTGTGCTTTCCTGTGGCAGGAAATTTGCTTTCATTCCTTAGGTGGCCCTTTGGCTCAGAACAGCCCTCCCAGAAGGATTCCGGGATGTGCAGCCCGATTAGTTGAGATCAGCCCTTCTGGCTCTTTCATGGATGAGACCAACTGGGCAAAGAGCCGTTCTAAGCTGGGGACCATGGTGTCTTTCCCTAGTCTACACAGAAACAGCACTCTGAGGGAGACGAGCTGGTGGCGTTTGGTAGTAAAATCTCCTATTCTGAAGAGAAACATTTCGTTGTAAGCGGGTTTCATCAGACTTGCCACATTTTCTCAACTGTCTATAAAGGAGGGCAGTCAGTTCGCCAGCTTATTTGAGGCCCTGCTTCCCAGGCTGGAAACTTTGCTTTCATTCCTTAGGTGGCACATTGCCTCAGGAGTGTCTACCCCAAGGATTCAGGGATGTGCAGCCCGATTAGTAGAGATCAGGTTTCTGGCTCTTTCATGGATGAAGCCAACTGGGCAAAGAGCCATTCTAAGCTCGGGACCATGCTGTCTTTCCTTAGACTGCACAGAAACAGCACTCTGAGTGAGAGGAGCTGCTGGCGTTTGGTAGCAAAATCTCCTATTGTGAAGAGAAACATTTCATTGTAAGCGGGTTGCCTCAGCCTTGTCACATTTTCTCAACTGGATATAAAGGAGGGCAGTCAGTAGGCGTCACCTTTGAAGCCCACTCCAATTTCATAGAGAAAACGCCAGGCCTTGGTGTGCTTTCCTGTGGCAAGGAAACTGCTTTCATTCCTTAGGTTGCACCTTGGCTCAGAACTGCCCTATCCCAAGGATTCAGGGATGTGCAGCCCGATTAGTTGAGATCAGCCCTTCTGGCTCTTCCATGGATGAAACCAACTGAGCAAAGAGCCGTTCTAAGCTGGGGACCATGGTGTCTTTCCCTAATCTGCACAGAAACAGCATTCTGAGTGAGACGAGCTGCTGGCGTTTGGTAGCAAAATCTCCTATTGTGAAGAGAAACATTTCATTGTAAGCGGGTTGCCTCAGCCTTGTCACATTTTCTCAACTGGATATAAAGGAGGGCAGTCAGTAGGCGTCACCTTTGAAGCCCACTCCAATTTCATAGAGAAAACGCCAGGCCTTGGTGTGCTTTCCTGTGGCAAGGAAACTGCTTTCATTCCTTAGGTTGCACCTTGGCTCAGAACTGCCCTATCCCAAGGATTCAGGGATGTGCAGCCCGATTAGTTGAGATCAGCCCTTCTGGCTCTTCCATGGATGAAACCAACTGAGCAAAGAGCCGTTCTAAGCTGGGGACCATGGTGTCTTTCCCTAATCTGCACAGAAACAGCATTCTGAGTGAGACGAGCTGCTGGCGTTTGGTAGCAAAATCTCCTATTCTGGAGAGAAACATTTCATTGTAAGCGGGTGGCATCAGCCTTGTCACATTTTCTCAAGTGGATATAAAGGAGGGCAGTCAATAGGCGTCACCCTCCAAGCCATTCCAATTTCATAGAGAAAACTCCAGGCCTTGCTGTGCTTTCCTGTGGTAAGGAAACTGCTTTCATTCCTCAGGTGGCACTTTGGCTCAGAACTGCCCTACCCCAAGGATTCATGGATGTGCAGCCCGATTGGTTGAGATCAGCCCTTCTGGTTCTCTCATGGATGAAACCATCTGGGCAAAGAGCCATTCTAAGCTGGGGACCATGGTGTCTTTCCCTAGTCTACACAGAAACAGCATTCTTAGGGAGACGAGCTGCTGGCGTTGGTAGCACAATCTCCTATTCTGAAGAGAAACATATCGTTGTAAGTGGGTTGCATCAGCCTTGCCACATTTTCTCAACTGGCTATAAAGGAGGGCAGTCAGTTGGCGGAATTACTTTAGGCACTGCTTCCAAGGCTGGAAACTTTGCTTTCATTCCTTAGGTGGCACACTGTCTCAGTAGTGCCAACCCCAAGGATTCAGGGATGTGCAGCCTGTATAGTTGAGATCAGCCATTCTGGTTCTCTCATGGATGAAACCATCTGGGCAAAGAGCCGTTCTAAGCTGCGGACCATGGTGTCTTTCCCTACTCTACACAGAAACAGCACCCTGAGGGAGACGACCTGCTGGCGTTTGACAGCAAAATCTCCTATTCTGAAGAGAAACATTTCGTTGTAATAGGGTTCCATCAACCTTGCCACATTTTCTCAAATGGCTATAAAGTAGGGCAGTCATTTAGCAGACTTACTTGAGACACTGCTTCCCAGGCTGGAAACTTTGCTTTCATTCCTTAGGTGGCACTTCGGCTCGGAATGCCTACCCCAAGGATTCAGTGATGTGCAGCCCGATTAGTTGAGATCAGCCCTTCTGGTTCTCTCATGGACGAAACCATCTGGGCAAAGAGCTGTTCTAAGCTGGGGACCATGGTGTCTTTCCCTAGTCTACACAGAAACAGCATTCTGAGTGAGAAGAGCTGCTGGCGTTTGGTAGCACAATCTCCTATTCTGAAGAGAAACATTTCGTTGTAAGCGTGTTGCATCAGCCTTGCCACATTTTCTCAACTGGCTATGAAAGAGTGTAGTCATTTAGCAGACTTACTTGAGACCCTGCTTCCCAGGCAGGAAACTTTGCTTTCATTCCTTAGGTGGCCTTTTGGCTCAGAACAGCCCTCGCAGAAGGAATCAGGGATTTCCAGCCGGATTAGTTGAGATCAGCCCTTCTGGCTCTTTCATGGATGAAACCAACTGGGCAAAGAGCCATTCTAAGCTGGGGACCATGATGTCTTTCCTTAATCTACACAGAAACAGCATTGTGAGTGAGACGAGCTGCTGGCGTTTGGTAGCCAAATCTCCTATTCTGGAGAGAAACATTTCGTTGTAAGCGGGTTGCATCAGCCTTGTCACATTTTCTCAACTGGATATAAAGGAGGGCAGTCAATAGGCGTCACCCTCCAAGCCCACTCCAATTTCACAGAGAAAACTCCAGGCCTTGCTGTGCTTTCCTGTGGCATGGAAACTGCTTTCATTCCTCAGGTGGCACTTTGGCTCAGAACTGCCCTACCCCAAGGATTCACGGATGTGCAGCCCGATTGGTTGAGATCAGCCCTTCTGGTTCTCTCATGGATGAAACCCTCTGGGAAAGGAGCCATTCTAAGCTGGGGACCATGGTGTCTTTCCCTAGTCTACACAGAAACAGCATTCTTAGGGAGACGAGCTGCTGGCGTTGGTAACACAATCTCCTATTCTAAAGAGAAACATTTCGTTGTAAGCGGGTTGCATCAGCCTTGCTACATTTTCTCAACTGGCTATAAAGGAGGGCAGTCAGTTGGCAGACTTACTTGAGGCACTGCTTCCAAGGCTGGAAACTTTGCTTTCATTCCTTAGGTGGCACACTGACTCAGTAATGCCTACCCCAAGGATTCAGATATGTGCAGCCTGTATACTTGAGATCAGCCCTTCTGGTTCTCTGATGGATGAAACCATCTGGGCAAAGAGCCGTTCTAAGCTGGGGACTATGGTGTCTTTCCCTAGTCTACACAGAAACAGCATCCCGAGGGAGACGAGCTGCTGGCGTTTGATAGCAAAATCTCCTATTCTGAAGAGAAATATTTCGTTGTAAGAGGGTTCCATCAGCCTTGCCACATTTTCTCAAATGGCTATAAAGTAGGGCAGTCATTTAGCAGACTTACTTGAGACCCCGCTTCCCAGGCTGGAAACTTTGCTTTCATTCCTTAGGTGGCACATTGTCTCAGGAGTGCCTACCCCAAGGATTCAGGATGTGCAGCCCGATTAGTAGAGATCAGCCCTTCTGGCTATTTAATGGATGAAATCAACTGGGCAAAGAGCCGTTCTAAGCTGGGGACCATGGTGTCTTTCCCTAGTCTACACAGAAACAGCACCCTGAGGGAGACGAGCTGCTGGCGTTTGGTAGCACAATCTCCTATTCTGAAGAGAAACAATTCGTTGTAAGCGGGTTGCATTAGCCTTGCCACATTTTCTCAACTGGCTATAAAGGAGGGCAGTCAGTAGGCCTCACCCTTCAAACCCACTTCAATTTCATAGAGAAATCAAGAGGCCTCGGTGTGCTTTCCTGTGGCAGGAAATTTGCTTTCATTCCTTAGGTTGCCCTTTGGCTCAGAACAGCCCTCCCAGAAGGATTCAGGGATGTGCAGCCCGATTAGTTGAGATCAGCCCTTCTGGCTCTTTCATGGATGAAACCAACTGGGCAAAGAGCCGTTTTAAGCTGGGGACCATGTTGTCTTTCCCTAGTTTACACAGAAACAGCACCCTGAGGGAGAAGAGCTGCTGGCGTTTGGTAGCAAAATCTCCTATTCTGAAGAGAAACATTTCGTTGTAAGCAGGTTGCATCAGCCTTGTCACATTTTCTCAATTGGCTATAAAGGAGGGCACTCAGCTGACAGACTTACTTCGGGCACTGCTTCCCAGGCCTGAAACTTTGCTTTCATTCCTTAGGTGGCACATTGGCTCAGGAGTGCCTACCAAAAGGATTCAGGGATGTGCAGCCCGCTTAGTAGAGGTCAGCCCTTCTCTCTCTTTCATAGATGAAACCAACGGACAAAGAGCCGTTTTAAGCTGGGGACCTTCGTGTCTTTCCCTAGTCTACACAGAAACAGTACTCTGAGGGAGACGAGCTGCTGGTGTTTGATAGCAAAATCTCCTATTCTGAAGAGAAACATTTCGTTGTAAGCGGGTTGCATCAGCCTTGTCACATTTTCTCAAGTGGATATAAAGGAGGGCAGTCAATAGGCGTCACCCTCCAAGCCCACTCCAATTTCATAGAGAAAACTCCAGGCCTTGCTGTGCTTTCCTGTGGCAAGGAAACTTCTTTTATTCCTCAGGTGGCACTTTGGCTCAGAACAGCCCTACCCCAGGGATTCACGGATTTGCAGCCCGATTGGTTGAGATCAGCCCTTATGGTTGTCTCATGGATGAAACCATCTGGGAAAAGAGCCATTCTTACCTGGGGACCATGGTGTCTTTCCCTAGTCTACACAGAAACACCATTCTTAGGGAGAGGAGCTGCTGGCGCTGGTGGCACAATCTCCTATTCTGAAGAGAAACATTTCGTTGTAAGTGGGTTGCATCAGCCTTGCCACATTTTCTCAACTGGCTATAAAGGAGGGCAGTCAGTAGGCCTCACCCTTCAAGCCGACTCCAATTTCATTGAGAAATCAACAGGCCTCGGTGTGCTTTCCTGTGGCAGGAAATTTGCTTTCATTCCTTAGGTGGCCCTTTGGCTCAGAACAGCCCTCCCAGAAGGATTCCGGGATGTGCAGCCCGATTAGTTGAGATCAGCCCTTCTGGCTCTTTCATGGATGAAACCAACTTGGCAAAGAGCATTCTACGCTGGGGACCATGGTGTCTTTCCTTAGTCTACACAGAAACAGCACTCTGAGTGAGACGAGCTGCTGGCGTTTGGTAGCAAAATCTCCTATTCTGGAGCAAAACATTTCGTTGTAAGCGGGTTGCATCAGCCTTGTCACATTTTCTCAACTGGATATAAAGGAGGGCAGTCAATAGGCGTCACCCTCCAAGCCCACTCCAATTTCATAGAGAAAACTCCAGGCCTTGCTGTGCTTTCCTGTGGCAAGGAAACTGCTTTCATTCCTCAGGTGACACTTTGGCTCAGACCTGCCCTACCCCAAGGATTCACGGATGTGCAGCACGATTAGTTGAGATCAGCCCTTCTGGTTCTCTCATGGATGAAACCATCTGGGCAAAGAGCCATTCTAAGCTGGGGACCATGGTGTCTTTCCCTAGTCTACACAGAAACAGCATTCTTAGGGAGACGAGCTGCTGGAGTTTGGTAGCAGAATCTCCTATTCTGAAGAGTAACACTTCGTTGTAAGCGGGTTGCATCAGCCTTGCCACATTTTATCAGTTGGCTATAAAGGAGGGCAGTCATTTAGCAGACTTACTTGAGACTCTGCTTCCCAGGCTGGAAACTTTGCTTTCATTCCTTAGGTGGCACATTGGCTCAGGACTGCCTTAACCCAAGTATTCAGGGATTTGCAGTCCGATTAGTTGAGATCGGCCTTTCTGGCTCTTTAATGGATGAAACCAACTGGGCAAAGAGACGTTCTAAGCTGGGGACCATGGTGTCTTTCCCTAGTCTACATAGAAATAGCACTCTGAGGGAGACGAGCTGCTGGCGTTTGGTAGCACAATCTCCTATTCTGCAGTGAAACATTTCGTTGTAAGCGGGATGCATCAGTCTTGCCACATTTTCTCAACTGGATATAAAGGAGGGCAGTCAATAGGCGTCACCCTCCAAGCCCACTCCAATTTCATAGAGAAAACTCGAGGCCTTGCTGTGCTTTCCTGTGGCAAGGAAACTGCTTTCATTCCTCAGGTGACACTTTGGCTCAGAACTGCCCTACCCCAAGCATTCACGGATGTGCAGCACGATTAGTTGAGATCAGCCCTTCTGGTTCTCTCATGGATGAAACCATCTGGGCAAAGAGCCGTTCTAAGATGGGGACCATGGTGCCTTTCCCTAGTCTACACAGAAACAGCATTCTGAGGGAGAGGAGCTGCTGGCGTTTGGTAGCACAATATCCTATTCTGAAGAGAAACATTTCTTTGTAAGCGGGTTGCATCAGCCTTGCCACATTTTCTCAACTGGCTATAAAGGAGGGCAGTCAGTAGGCCTCACCCTTCAAGCCCACTCCTATTTCATAGAGAAATCAACAGGCCTCGGTGTGCTTTCCTGTGGCAGGAAATTTGCTTTCATTCCTTAGGTGGCCCTTTGGCTCAGAACAGCCCTCCCAGAAGGATTCCGGGATGTGCAGCCCGATTAGTTGAGATCAGCCCTTCTGGCTCTTTCATGGATGAGACCAACTGGGCAAAGAGCCGTTCTAAGCTGGGGACCATGGTGTCTTTCCCTAGTCTACACAGAAACAGCACTCTGAGGGAGACGAGCTGGTGGCGTTTGGTAGTAAAATCTCCTATTCTGAAGAGAAACATTTCGTTGTAAGCGGGTTTCATCAGACTTGCCACATTTTCTCAACTGGCTATAAAGGAGGGCAGTCAGTTCGCCAGCTTATTTGAGGCCCTGCTTCCCAGGCTGGAAACTTTGCTTTCATTCCTTAGGTGGCACATTGCCTCAGGAGTGTCTACCCCAAGGATTCAGGGATGTGCAGCCCGATTAGTAGAGATCAGGTTTCTGGCTCTTTCATGGATGAAGCCAACTGGGCAAAGAGCCATTCTAAGCTCGGGACCATGCTGTCTTTCCTTAGACTGCACAGAAACAGCACTCTGAGTGAGAGGAGCTGCTGGCGTTTGGTAGCAAAATCTCCTATTGTGAAGAGAAACATTTCATTGTAAGCGGGTTGCCTCAGCCTTGTCACATTTTCTCAACTGGATATAAAGGAGGGCAGTCAGTAGGCGTCACCTTTGAAGCCCACTCCAATTTCATAGAGAAAACGCCAGGCCTTGGTGTGCTTTCCTGTGGCAAGGAAACTGCTTTCATTCCTTAGGTTGCACCTTGGCTCAGAACTGCCCTATCCCAAGGATTCAGGGATGTGCAGCCCGATTAGTTGAGATCAGCCCTTCTGGCTCTTCCATGGATGAAACCAACTGAGCAAAGAGCCGTTCTAAGCTGGGGACCATGGTGTCTTTCCCTAATCTGCACAGAAACAGCATTCTGAGTGAGACGAGCTGCTGGCGTTTGGTAGCAAAATCTCCTATTCTGGAGAGAAACATTTCATTGTAAGCGGGTGGCATCAGCCTTGTCACATTTTCTCAAGTGGATATAAAGGAGGGCAGTCAATAGGCGTCACCCTCCAAGCCATTCCAATTTCATAGAGAAAACTCCAGGCCTTGCTGTGCTTTCCTGTGGTAAGGAAACTGCTTTCATTCCTCAGGTGGCACTTTGGCTCAGAACTGCCCTACCCCAAGGATTCATGGATGTGCAGCCCGATTGGTTGAGATCAGCCCTTCTGGTTCTCTCATGGATGAAACCATCTGGGCAAAGAGCCATTCTAAGCTGGGGACCATGGTGTCTTTCCCTAGTCTACACAGAAACAGCATTCTTAGGGAGACGAGCTGCTGGCGTTGGTAGCACAATCTCCTATTCTGAAGAGAAACATATCGTTGTAAGTGGGTTGCATCAGCCTTGCCACATTTTCTCAACTGGCTATAAAGGAGGGCAGTCAGTTGGCGGAATTACTTTAGGCACTGCTTCCAAGGCTGGAAACTTTGCTTTCATTCCTTAGGTGGCACACTGTCTCAGTAGTGCCAACCCCAAGGATTCAGGGATGTGCAGCCTGTATAGTTGAGATCAGCCATTCTGGTTCTCTCATGGATGAAACCATCTGGGCAAAGAGCCGTTCTAAGCTGCGGACCATGGTGTCTTTCCCTACTCTACACAGAAACAGCACCCTGAGGGAGACGACCTGCTGGCGTTTGACAGCAAAATCTCCTATTCTGAAGAGAAACATTTCGTTGTAATAGGGTTCCATCAACCTTGCCACATTTTCTCAAATGGCTATAAAGTAGGGCAGTCATTTAGCAGACTTACTTGAGACACTGCTTCCCAGGCTGGAAACTTTGCTTTCATTCCTTAGGTGGCACTTCGGCTCGGAATGCCTACCCCAAGGATTCAGGTATGTGCAGCCCGATTAGTAGCGATCAGCCCTTCTTGCTCTTTCATGGATGAAAGCAACTGGGCAAGAGCCGTTCTAAGCTGGGGACCTTCGTGTCTTTCCCTAGTCTACACAGAAACAGCACTCTGAGGGAGACGAGCTGGTGGCGTTTGATAGCAAAATCTCCTATTCTGAAGAGAAACATTTTGTTGTAAGAGGGTTTCATCAGCCTTGCCACATTTTCTCAAATGGCTATAAAGGAGGGCAGTCTTTTAGCAGACTTACTTCAGGCCCTGCTTCCCAGGCTGTAAACTTTGCTTTCATTCCTTAGGTGGCACATTGGCTCAGGACTGCCCTACCCCAAGTATTCAGGGATTTGTAGCCCGATTAGTTGAGATCAGCCCTTCTGGCTCTCTCATGGATGAAACCAACTGGGAAAAGAGCCGTTCTAAGCTGGGGACCATAGTGTCTTTCCCTAGTTTACACAGAACAGCACGCTGAGGGAGACGAGCTGTTGGCGTTTGAAAGAAAAATCTCCTATTCTGAAGAGAAACATTTCGTTGTAAGCGGGTTGCATCAGTCTTTCCACATTTTCTCAACTGGCTATAAAGGAGGGCAGTCAGTAGGCCTCACCCTTCAAGCCCACTCCTATTTCATAGAGAAATCAACAGGCCTCGGTGTGCTTTCCTGTGGCAGGAAATTTGCTTTCATTCCTTAGGTGGCCCTTTGGCTCAGAACAGCCCTCCCAGAAGGATTCCGGGATGTGCAGCCCGATTAGTTGAGATCAGCCCTTCTGGCTCTTTCATGGATGAGACCAACTGGGCAAAGAGCCGTTCTAAGCTGGGGACCATGGTGTCTTTCCCTAGTCTACACAGAAACAGCACTCTGAGGGAGACGAGCTGGTGGCGTTTGGTAGTAAAATCTCCTATTCTGAAGAGAAACATTTCGTTGTAAGCGGGTTTCATCAGACTTGCCACATTTTCTCAACTGTCTATAAAGGAGGGCAGTCAGTTCGCCAGCTTATTTGAGGCCCTGCTTCCCAGGCTGGAAACTTTGCTTTCATTCCTTAGGTGGCACATTGCCTCAGGAGTGTCTACCCCAAGGATTCAGGGATGTGCAGCCCGATTAGTAGAGATCAGGTTTCTGGCTCTTTCATGGATGAAGCCAACTGGGCAAAGAGCCATTCTAAGCTCGGGACCATGCTGTCTTTCCTTAGACTGCACAGAAACAGCACTCTGAGTGAGAGGAGCTGCTGGCGTTTGGTAGCAAAATCTCCTATTGTGAAGAGAAACATTTCATTGTAAGCGGGTTGCCTCAGCCTTGTCACATTTTCTCAACTGGATATAAAGGAGGGCAGTCAGTAGGCGTCACCTTTGAAGCCCACTCCAATTTCATAGAGAAAACGCCAGGCCTTGGTGTGCTTTCCTGTGGCAAGGAAACTGCTTTCATTCCTTAGGTTGCACCTTGGCTCAGAACTGCCCTATCCCAAGGATTCAGGGATGTGCAGCCCGATTAGTTGAGATCAGCCCTTCTGGCTCTTCCATGGATGAAACCAACTGAGCAAAGAGCCGTTCTAAGCTGGGGACCATGGTGTCTTTCCTTAATCTACACAGAAACAGCATTCTGAGTGAGACGAGCTGCTGGCGTTTGGTAGCAAAATCTCCTATTCTGGAGAGAAACATTTCATTGTAAGCGGGTGGCATCAGCCTTGTCACATTTTCTCAAGTGGATATAAAGGAGGGCAGTCAATAGGCGTCACCCTCCAAGCCATTCCAATTTCATAGAGAAAACTCCAGGCCTTGCTGTGCTTTCCTGTGGTAAGGAAACTGCTTTCATTCCTCAGGTGGCACTTTGGCTCAGAACTGCCCTACCCCAAGGATTCATGGATGTGCAGCCCGATTGGTTGAGATCAGCCCTTCTGGTTCTCTCATGGATGAAACCATCTGGGCAAAGAGCCATTCTAAGCTGGGGACCATGGTGTCTTTCCCTAGTCTACACAGAAACAGCATTCTTAGGGAGACGAGCTGCTGGCGTTGGTAGCACAATCTCCTATTCTGAAGAGAAACATATCGTTGTAAGTGGGTTGCATCAGCCTTGCCACATTTTCTCAACTGGCTATAAAGGAGGGCAGTCAGTTGGCGGAATTAATTTAGGCACTGCTTCCAAGGCTGGAAACTTTGCTTTCATTCCTTAGGTGGCACACTGTCTCAGTAGTGCCAACCCCAAGGATTCAGGGATGTGCAGCCTGTATAGTTGCGATCAGCCATTCTGGTTCTCTCATGGATGAAACCATCTGGGCAAAGAGCCGTTCTAAGCTGCGGACCATGGTGTCTTTCCCTACTCTACACAGAAACAGCACCCTGAGGGAGACGACCTGCTGGCGTTTGACAGCAAAATCTCCTATTCTGAAGAGAAACATTTCGTTGTAATAGGGTTCCATCAACCTTGCCACATTTTCTCAAATGGCTATAAAGTAGGGCAGTCATTTAGCAGACTTACTTGAGACACTGCTTCCCAGGCTGGAAACTTTGCTTTCATTCCTTAGGTGGCACTTCGGCTCGGAATGCCTACCCCAAGGATTCAGGTATGTGCAGCCCGATTAGTAGCGATCAGCCCTTCTTGCTCTTTCATGGATGAAAGCAACTGGGCAAGAGCCGTTCTAAGCTGGGGACCTTCGGGTCTTTCCCTAGTCTACACAGAAACAGCACTCTGAGGGAGACGAGCTGCTGGCGTTTGATAGCAAAATCTCCTATTCTGAAGAGAAACATTTTGTTGTAAGAGGGTTTCATCAGCCTTGCCACATTTTCTCAAATGGCTATAAAGGAGGGCAGTCTTTTAGCAGACTTACTTCAGGCCCTGCTTCCCAGGCTGTAAACTTTGCTTTCATTCCTTAGGTGGCACATTGGCTCAGGACTGCCCTACCCCAAGTATTCAGGGATTTGTAGCCCGATTAGTTGAGATCAGCCCTTCTGGCTCTCTCATGGATGAAACCAACTGGGCAAAGAGCCGTTCTAAGCTGGGGACCATAGTGTCTTTCCCTAGTTTACACAGAACAGCACGCTGAGGGAGACGAGCTGTTGGCGTTTGAAAGAAAAATCTCCTATTCTGAAGAGAAACATTTCGTTGTAAGCGGGTTGCATCAGTCTTTCCACATTTTCTCAACTGGCTATAAATGAGGGCAGTCAGTAGGCCTCACCCTTCAAGCCCACTCCAATTTCATAGAGAAATCAACATGCCTCGGTGTGCTTTCCTGTGGCAGGAAATTTGCTTTCATTCCTTAGGTGGCCCTTTGGCTCAGAACAGCCCTCCCAGAAGGATTCAGGGATATTCAGCCCGATTAGTTGAGATCAGCCCTTCTCTCACTTTCATGGATGAAACCAACTGGGCAAAGAGCCGTTCTAAGCTGGGGACCATGGTGTCTTTCCCTAGTCTACACTGAAACAGCACCCTGAGGGAAACGAGCTGCTGGCGTTTGGTAGCAAAATCTCCTATTCTGAAGAGAAACATTTCGTTGTAAGCGGGTTGCATCAGCCTTTCCACATTTTCTCAACTGGCTCTAAAGGAGGGCAGTCAGTTGGCAGACTTACTTGAGGCACTGCTTCCAAGGCTGGAAACTTTGCTTTCATTCCTTAGGTGGCACACTGGCTCAGTAGTGCCTACCCCAAGGATTCAGTGATGTGCAGCCCGATTAGTTGAGATCAGCCCTTCTGGTTCTCTCATGGACGAAACCATCTGGGCAAAGAGCTGTTCTAAGCTGGGGACCATGGTGTCTTTCCCTAGTCTACACAGAAACAGCATTCTGAGTGAGAAGAGCTGCTGGCGTTTGGTAGCACAATCTCCTATTCTGAAGAGAAACATTTCGTTGTAAGCGTGTTGCATCAGCCTTGCCACATTTTCTCAACTGGCTATGAAAGAGTGTAGTCATTTAGCAGACTTACTTGAGACCCTGCTTCCCAGGCAGGAAACTTTGCTTTCATTCCTTAGGTGGCCTTTTGGCTCAGAACAGCCCTCGCAGAAGGAATCAGGGATTTCCAGCCGGATTAGTTGAGATCAGCCCTTCTGGCTCTTTCATGGATGAAACCAACTGGGCAAAGAGCCATTCTAAGCTGGGGACCATGATGTCTTTCCTTAATCTACACAGAAACAGCATTGTGAGTGAGACGAGCTGCTGGCGTTTGGTAGCCAAATCTCCTATTCTGGAGAGAAACATTTCGTTGTAAGCGGGTTGCATCAGCCTTGTCACATTTTCTCAACTGGATATAAAGGAGGGCAGTCAATAGGCGTCACCCTCCAAGCCCACTCCAATTTCACAGAGAAAACTCCAGGCCTTGCTGTGCTTTCCTGTGGCATGGAAACTGCTTTCATTCCTCAGGTGGCACTTTGGCTCAGAACTGCCCTACCCCAAGGATTCACGGATGTGCAGCCCGATTGGTTGAGATCAGCCCTTCTGGTTCTCTCATGGATGAAACCATCTGGGCAAAGAGCCGTTCTAAGATGGGGACCATGGTGCCTTTCCCTAGTCTACACAGAAACAGCATTCTGAGGGAGAGGAGCTGCTGGCGTTTGGTAGCACAATATCCTATTCTGAAGAGAAACATTTCTTTGTAAGCGGGTTGCATCAGCCTTGCCACATTTTCTCAACTGGCTATAAAGGAGGGCAGTCAGTAGGCCTCACCCTTCAAGCCCACTCCTATTTCATAGAGAAATCAACAGGCCTCGGTGTGCTTTCCTGTGGCAGGAAATTTGCTTTCATTCCTTAGGTGGCCCTTTGGCTCAGAACAGCCCTCCCAGAAGGATTCCGGGATGTGCAGCCCGATTAGTTGAGATCAGCCCTTCTGGCTCTTTCATGGATGAGACCAACTGGGCAAAGAGCCGTTCTAAGCTGGGGACCATGGTGTCTTTCCCTAGTCTACACAGAAACAGCACTCTGAGGGAGACGAGCTGGTGGCGTTTGGTAGTAAAATCTCCTATTCTGAAGAGAAACATTTCGTTGTAAGCGGGTTTCATCAGACTTGCCACATTTTCTCAACTGGCTATAAAGGAGGGCAGTCAGTTCGCCAGCTTATTTGAGGCCCTGCTTCCCAGGCTGGAAACTTTGCTTTCATTCCTTAGGTGGCACATTGCCTCAGGAGTGTCTACCCCAAGGATTCAGGGATGTGCAGCCCGATTAGTAGAGATCAGGTTTCTGGCTCTTTCATGGATGAAGCCAACTGGGCAAAGAGCCATTCTAAGCTCGGGACCATGCTGTCTTTCCTTAGACTGCACAGAAACAGCACTCTGAGTGAGAGGAGCTGCTGGCGTTTGGTAGCAAAATCTCCTATTGTGAAGAGAAACATTTCATTGTAAGCGGGTTGCCTCAGCCTTGTCACATTTTCTCAACTGGATATAAAGGAGGGCAGTCAGTAGGCGTCACCTTTGAAGCCCACTCCAATTTCATAGAGAAAACGCCAGGCCTTGGTGTGCTTTCCTGTGGCAAGGAAACTGCTTTCATTCCTTAGGTTGCACCTTGGCTCAGAACTGCCCTATCCCAAGGATTCAGGGATGTGCAGCCCGATTAGTTGAGATCAGCCCTTCTGGCTCTTCCATGGATGAAACCAACTGAGCAAAGAGCCGTTCTAAGCTGGGGACCATGGTGTCTTTCCCTAATCTGCACAGAAACAGCATTCTGAGTGAGACGAGCTGCTGGCGTTTGGTAGCAAAATCTCCTATTCTGGAGAGAAACATTTCATTGTAAGCGGGTGGCATCAGCCTTGTCACATTTTCTCAAGTGGATATAAAGGAGGGCAGTCAATAGGCGTCACCCTCCAAGCCATTCCAATTTCATAGAGAAAACTCCAGGCCTTGCTGTGCTTTCCTGTGGTAAGGAAACTGCTTTCATTCCTCAGGTGGCACTTTGGCTCAGAACTGCCCTACCCCAAGGATTCATGGATGTGCAGCCCGATTGGTTGAGATCAGCCCTTCTGGTTCTCTCATGGATGAAACCATCTGGGCAAAGAGCCATTCTAAGCTGGGGACCATGGTGTCTTTCCCTAGTCTACACAGAAACAGCATTCTTAGGGAGACGAGCTGCTGGCGTTGGTAGCACAATCTCCTATTCTGAAGAGAAACATATCGTTGTAAGTGGGTTGCATCAGCCTTGCCACATTTTCTCAACTGGCTATAAAGGAGGGCAGTCAGTTGGCGGAATTACTTTAGGCACTGCTTCCAAGGCTGGAAACTTTGCTTTCATTCCTTAGGTGGCACACTGTCTCAGTAGTGCCAACCCCAAGGATTCAGGGATGTGCAGCCTGTATAGTTGAGATCAGCCATTCTGGTTCTCTCATGGATGAAACCATCTGGGCAAAGAGCCGTTCTAAGCTGCGGACCATGGTGTCTTTCCCTACTCTACACAGAAACAGCACCCTGAGGGAGACGACCTGCTGGCGTTTGACAGCAAAATCTCCTATTCTGAAGAGAAACATTTCGTTGTAATAGGGTTCCATCAACCTTGCCACATTTTCTCAAATGGCTATAAAGTAGGGCAGTCATTTAGCAGACTTACTTGAGACACTGCTTCCCAGGCTGGAAACTTTGCTTTCATTCCTTAGGTGGCACTTCGGCTCGGAATGCCTACCCCAAGGATTCAGGTATGTGCAGCCCGATTAGTAGCGATCAGCCCTTCTTGCTCTTTCATGGATGAAAGCAACTGGGCAAGAGCCGTTCTAAGCTGGGGACCTTCGTGTCTTTCCCTAGTCTACACAGAAACAGCACTCTGAGGGAGACGAGCTGGTGGCGTTTGATAGCAAAATCTCCTATTCTGAAGAGAAACATTTTGTTGTAAGAGGGTTTCATCAGCCTTGCCACATTTTCTCAAATGGCTATAAAGGAGGGCAGTCTTTTAGCAGACTTACTTCAGGCCCTGCTTCCCAGGCTGTAAACTTTGCTTTCATTCCTTAGGTGGCACATTGGCTCAGGACTGCCCTACCCCAAGTATTCAGGGATTTGTAGCCCGATTAGTTGAGATCAGCCCTTCTGGCTCTCTCATGGATGAAACCAACTGGGAAAAGAGCCGTTCTAAGCTGGGGACCATAGTGTCTTTCCCTAGTTTACACAGAACAGCACGCTGAGGGAGACGAGCTGTTGGCGTTTGAAAGAAAAATCTCCTATTCTGAAGAGAAACATTTCGTTGTAAGCGGGTTGCATCAGTCTTTCCACATTTTCTCAACTGGCTATAAAGGAGGGCAGTCAGTAGGCCTCACCCTTCAAGCCCACTCCTATTTCATAGAGAAATCAACAGGCCTCGGTGTGCTTTCCTGTGGCAGGAAATTTGCTTTCATTCCTTAGGTGGCCCTTTGGCTCAGAACAGCCCTCCCAGAAGGATTCCGGGATGTGCAGCCCGATTAGTTGAGATCAGCCCTTCTGGCTCTTTCATGGATGAGACCAACTGGGCAAAGAGCCGTTCTAAGCTGGGGACCATGGTGTCTTTCCCTAGTCTACACAGAAACAGCACTCTGAGGGAGACGAGCTGGTGGCGTTTGGTAGTAAAATCTCCTATTCTGAAGAGAAACATTTCGTTGTAAGCGGGTTTCATCAGACTTGCCACATTTTCTCAACTGTCTATAAAGGAGGGCAGTCAGTTCGCCAGCTTATTTGAGGCCCTGCTTCCCAGGCTGGAAACTTTGCTTTCATTCCTTAGGTGGCACATTGCCTCAGGAGTGTCTACCCCAAGGATTCAGGGATGTGCAGCCCGATTAGTAGAGATCAGGTTTCTGGCTCTTTCATGGATGAAGCCAACTGGGCAAAGAGCCATTCTAAGCTCGGGACCATGCTGTCTTTCCTTAGACTGCACAGAAACAGCACTCTGAGTGAGAGGAGCTGCTGGCGTTTGGTAGCAAAATCTCCTATTGTGAAGAGAAACATTTCATTGTAAGCGGGTTGCCTCAGCCTTGTCACATTTTCTCAACTGGATATAAAGGAGGGCAGTCAGTAGGCGTCACCTTTGAAGCCCACTCCAATTTCATAGAGAAAACGCCAGGCCTTGGTGTGCTTTCCTGTGGCAAGGAAACTGCTTTCATTCCTTAGGTTGCACCTTGGCTCAGAACTGCCCTATCCCAAGGATTCAGGGATGTGCAGCCCGATTAGTTGAGATCAGCCCTTCTGGCTCTTCCATGGATGAAACCAACTGAGCAAAGAGCCGTTCTAAGCTGGGGACCATGGTGTCTTTCCTTAATCTACACAGAAACAGCATTCTGAGTGAGACGAGCTGCTGGCGTTTGGTAGCAAAATCTCCTATTCTGGAGAGAAACATTTCATTGTAAGCGGGTGGCATCAGCCTTGTCACATTTTCTCAAGTGGATATAAAGGAGGGCAGTCAATAGGCGTCACCCTCCAAGCCATTCCAATTTCATAGAGAAAACTCCAGGCCTTGCTGTGCTTTCCTGTGGTAAGGAAACTGCTTTCATTCCTCAGGTGGCACTTTGGCTCAGAACTGCCCTACCCCAAGGATTCATGGATGTGCAGCCCGATTGGTTGAGATCAGCCCTTCTGGTTCTCTCATGGATGAAACCATCTGGGCAAAGAGCCATTCTAAGCTGGGGACCATGGTGTCTTTCCCTAGTCTACACAGAAACAGCATTCTTAGGGAGACGAGCTGCTGGCGTTGGTAGCACAATCTCCTATTCTGAAGAGAAACATATCGTTGTAAGTGGGTTGCATCAGCCTTGCCACATTTTCTCAACTGGCTATAAAGGAGGGCAGTCAGTTGGCGGAATTACTTTAGGCACTGCTTCCAAGGCTGGAAACTTTGCTTTCATTCCTTAGGTGGCACACTGTCTCAGTAGTGCCAACCCCAAGGATTCAGGGATGTGCAGCCTGTATAGTTGCGATCAGCCATTCTGGTTCTCTCATGGATGAAACCATCTGGGCAAAGAGCCGTTCTAAGCTGCGGACCATGGTGTCTTTCCCTACTCTACACAGAAACAGCACCCTGAGGGAGACGACCTGCTGGCGTTTGACAGCAAAATCTCCTATTCTGAAGAGAAACATTTCGTTGTAATAGGGTTCCATCAACCTTGCCACATTTTCTCAAATGGCTATAAAGTAGGGCAGTCATTTAGCAGACTTACTTGAGACACTGCTTCCCAGGCTGGAAACTTTGCTTTCATTCCTTAGGTGGCACTTCGGCTCGGAATGCCTACCCCAAGGATTCAGGTATGTGCAGCCCGATTAGTAGCGATCAGCCCTTCTTGCTCTTTCATGGATGAAAGCAACTGGGCAAGAGCCGTTCTAAGCTGGGGACCTTCGGGTCTTTCCCTAGTCTACACAGAAACAGCACTCTGAGGGAGACGAGCTGCTGGCGTTTGATAGCAAAATCTCCTATTCTGAAGAGAAACATTTTGTTGTAAGAGGGTTTCATCAGCCTTGCCACATTTTCTCAAATGGCTATAAAGGAGGGCAGTCTTTTAGCAGACTTACTTCAGGCCCTGCTTCCCAGGCTGTAAACTTTGCTTTCATTCCTTAGGTGGCACATTGGCTCAGGACTGCCCTACCCCAAGTATTCAGGGATTTGTAGCCCGATTAGTTGAGATCAGCCCTTCTGGCTCTCTCATGGATGAAACCAACTGGGCAAAGAGCCGTTCTAAGCTGGGGACCATAGTGTCTTTCCCTAGTTTACACAGAACAGCACGCTGAGGGAGACGAGCTGTTGGCGTTTGAAAGAAAAATCTCCTATTCTGAAGAGAAACATTTCGTTGTAAGCGGGTTGCATCAGTCTTTCCACATTTTCTCAACTGGCTATAAATGAGGGCAGTCAGTAGGCCTCACCCTTCAAGCCCACTCCAATTTCATAGAGAAATCAACATGCCTCGGTGTGCTTTCCTGTGGCAGGAAATTTGCTTTCATTCCTTAGGTGGCCCTTTGGCTCAGAACAGCCCTCCCAGAAGGATTCAGGGATATTCAGCCCGATTAGTTGAGATCAGCCCTTCTCTCACTTTCATGGATGAAACCAACTGGGCAAAGAGCCGTTCTAAGCTGGGGACCATGGTGTCTTTCCCTAGTCTACACTGAAACAGCACCCTGAGGGAAACGAGCTGCTGGCGTTTGGTAGCAAAATCTCCTATTCTGAAGAGAAACATTTCGTTGTAAGCGGGTTGCATCAGCCTTTCCACATTTTCTCAACTGGCTCTAAAGGAGGGCAGTCAGTTGGCAGACTTACTTGAGGCACTGCTTCCAAGGCTGGAAACTTTGCTTTCATTCCTTAGGTGGCACACTGGCTCAGTAGTGCCTACCCCAAGGATTCAGTGATGTGCAGCCCGATTAGTTGAGATCAGCCCTTCTGGTTCTCTCATGGACGAAACCATCTGGGCAAAGAGCTGTTCTAAGCTGGGGACCATGGTGTCTTTCCCTAGTCTACACAGAAACAGCATTCTGAGTGAGAAGAGCTGCTGGCGTTTGGTAGCACAATCTCCTATTCTGAAGAGAAACATTTCGTTGTAAGCGTGTTGCATCAGCCTTGCCACATTTTCTCAACTGGCTATGAAAGAGTGTAGTCATTTAGCAGACTTACTTGAGACCCTGCTTCCCAGGCAGGAAACTTTGCTTTCATTCCTTAGGTGGCCTTTTGGCTCAGAACAGCCCTCGCAGAAGGAATCAGGGATTTCCAGCCGGATTAGTTGAGATCAGCCCTTCTGGCTCTTTCATGGATGAAACCAACTGGGCAAAGAGCCATTCTAAGCTGGGGACCATGATGTCTTTCCTTAATCTACACAGAAACAGCATTGTGAGTGAGACGAGCTGCTGGCGTTTGGTAGCCAAATCTCCTATTCTGGAGAGAAACATTTCGTTGTAAGCGGGTTGCATCAGCCTTGTCACATTTTCTCAACTGGATATAAAGGAGGGCAGTCAATAGGCGTCACCCTCCAAGCCCACTCCAATTTCACAGAGAAAACTCCAGGCCTTGCTGTGCTTTCCTGTGGCATGGAAACTGCTTTCATTCCTCAGGTGGCACTTTGGCTCAGAACTGCCCTACCCCAAGGATTCACGGATGTGCAGCCCGATTGGTTGAGATCAGCCCTTCTGGTTCTCTCATGGATGAAACCCTCTGGGAAAGGAGCCATTCTAAGCTGGGGACCATGGTGTCTTTCCCTAGTCTACACAGAAACAGCATTCTTAGGGAGACGAGCTGCTGGCGTTGGTAACACAATCTCCTATTCTAAAGAGAAACATTTCGTTGTAAGCGGGTTGCATCAGCCTTGCTACATTTTCTCAACTGGCTATAAAGGAGGGCAGTCAGTTGGCAGACTTACTTGAGGCACTGCTTCCAAGGCTGGAAACTTTGCTTTCATTCCTTAGGTGGCACACTGACTCAGTAATGCCTACCCCAAGGATTCAGATATGTGCAGCCTGTATACTTGAGATCAGCCCTTCTGGTTCTCTGATGGATGAAACCATCTGGGCAAAGAGCCGTTCTAAGCTGGGGACTATGGTGTCTTTCCCTAGTCTACACAGAAACAGCATCCTGAGGGAGACGAGCTGCTGGCGTTTGATAGCAAAATCTCCTATTCTGAAGAGAAATATTTCGTTGTAAGAGGGTTCCATCAGCCTTGCCACATTTTCTCAAATGGCTATAAAGTAGGGCAGTCATTTAGCAGACTTACTTGAGACCCCGCTTCCCAGGCTGGAAACTTTGCTTTCATTCCTTAGGTGGCACATTGTCTCAGGAGTGCCTACCCCAAGGATTCAGGATGTGCAGCGCGATTAGTAGAGATCAGCCCTTCTGGCTATTTAATGGATGAAATCAACTGGGCAAAGAGCCGTTCTAAGCTGGGGACCATGGTGTCTTTCCCTAGTCTACACAGAAACAGCACCCTGAGGGAGACGAGCTGCTGGCGTTTGGTAGCACAATCTCCTATTCTGAAGAGAAACAATTCGTTGTAAGCGGGTTGCATTAGCCTTGCCACATTTTCTCAACTGGCTATAAAGGAGGGCAGTCAGTAGGCCTCACCCTTCAAACCCACTTCAATTTCATAGAGAAATCAAGAGGCCTCGGTGTGCTTTCCTGTGGCAGGAAATTTGCTTTCATTCCTTAGGTTGCCCTTTGGCTCAGAACAGCCCTCCCAGAAGGATTCAGGGATGTGCAGCCCGATTAGTTGAGATCAGCCCTTCTGGCTCTTTCATGGATGAAACCAACTGGGCAAAGAGCCGTTTTAAGCTGGGGACCATGTTGTCTTTCCCTAGTTTACACAGAAACAGCACCCTGAGGGAGAAGAGCTGCTGGCGTTTGGTAGCAAAATCTCCTATTCTGAAGAGAAACATTTCGTTGTAAGCAGGTTGCATCAGCCTTGTCACATTTTCTCAATTGGCTATAAAGGAGGGCACTCAGCTGACAGACTTACTTCGGGCACTGCTTCCCAGGCCTGAAACTTTGCTTTCATTCCTTAGGTGGCACATTGGCTCAGGAGTGCCTACCAAAAGGATTCAGGGATGTGCAGCCCGCTTAGTAGAGGTCAGCCCTTCTCTCTCTTTCATAGATGAAACCAACGGACAAAGAGCCGTTTTAAGCTGGGGACCTTCGTGTCTTTCCCTAGTCTACACAGAAACAGTACTCTGAGGGAGACGAGCTGCTGGTGTTTGATAGCAAAATCTCCTATTCTGAAGAGAAACATTTCGTTGTAAGCGGGTTGCATCAGCCTTGTCACATTTTCTCAAGTGGATATAAAGGAGGGCAGTCAATAGGCGTCACCCTCCAAGCCCACTCCAATTTCATAGAGAAAACTCCAGGCCTTGCTGTGCTTTCCTGTGGCAAGGAAACTTCTTTTATTCCTCAGGTGGCACTTTGGCTCAGAACAGCCCTACCCCAGGGATTCACGGATTTGCAGCCCGATTGGTTGAGATCAGCCCTTATGGTTGTCTCATGGATGAAACCATCTGGGAAAAGAGCCATTCTTACCTGGGGACCATGGTGTCTTTCCCTAGTCTACACAGAAACACCATTCTTAGGGAGAGGAGCTGCTGGCGCTGGTGGCACAATCTCCTATTCTGAAGAGAAACATTTCGTTGTAAGTGGGTTGCATCAGCCTTGCCACATTTTCTCAACTGGCTATAAAGGAGGGCAGTCAGTAGGCCTCACCCTTCAAGCCGACTCCAATTTCATTGAGAAATCAACAGGCCTCGGTGTGCTTTCCTGTGGCAGGAAATTTGCTTTCATTCCTTAGGTGGCCCTTTGGCTCAGAACAGCCCTCCCAGAAGGATTCAGGGATGTGCAGCCCGATTAGTTGAGATCAGCCCTTCTGGCTCTTTCATGGATGAAACCAACTTGGCAAAGAGCATTCTACGCTGGGGACCATGGTGTCTTTCCTTATTCTACACAGAAACAGCACTCTGAGTGAGACGAGCTGCTGGCGTTTGGTAGCAAAATCTCCTATTCTGGAGCAAAACATTTCGTTGTAAGCGGGTTGCATCAGCCTTGTCACATTTTCTCAACTGGATATAAAGGAGGGCAGTCAATAGGCGTCACCCTCCAAGCCCACTCCAATTTCATAGAGAAAACTCCAGGCCTTGCTGTGCTTTCCTGTGGCAAGGAAACTGCTTTCATTCCTCAGGTGACACTTTGGCTCAGACCTGCCCTACCCCAAGGATTCACGGATGTGCAGCACGATTAGTTGAGATCAGCCCTTCTGGTTCTCTCATGGATGAAACCATCTGGGCAAAGAGCCATTCTAAGCTGGGGACCATGGTGTATTTCCCTAGTCTACACAGAAACAGCATTCTTAGGGAGACGAGCTGCTGGAGTTTGGTAGCAGAATCTCCTATTCTGAAGAGTAACACTTCGTTGTAAGCGGGTTGCATCAGCCTTGCCACATTTTATCAGTTGGCTATAAAGGAGGGCAGTCATTTAGCAGACTTACTTGAGACTCTGCTTCCCAGGCTGGAAACTTTGCTTTCATTCCTTAGGTGGCACATTGGCTCAGGACTGCCTTAACCCAAGTATTCAGGGATTTGCAGTCCGATTAGTTGAGATCGGCCTTTCTGGCTCTTTAATGGATGAAACCAACTGGGCAAAGAGACGTTCTAAGCTGGGGACCATGGTGTCTTTCCCTAGTCTACATAGAAATAGCACTCTGAGGGAGACGAGCTGCTGGCGTTTGGTAGCACAATATCCTATTCTGAAGAGAAACATTTCGTTGTAAGCGGGTTGCATCAGCCTTGCCACATTTTCTCAACTGGCTATAAAGGAGGGCAGTCAGTAGGCCTCACCCTTCAAGCCCACTCCTATTTCATAGAGAAATCAACAGGCCTCGGTGTGCTTTCCTGTGGCAGGAAATTTGCTTTCATTCCTTAGGTGGCCCTTTGGCTCAGAACAGCCCTCCCAGAAGGATTCCGGGATGTGCAGCCCGATTAGTTGAGATCAGCCCTTCTGGCTCTTTCATGGATGAGACCAACTGGGCAAAGAGCCGTTCTAAGCTGGGGACCATGGTGTCTTTCCCTAGTCTACACAGAAACAGCACTCTGAGGGAGACGAGCTGGTGGCGTTTGGTAGTAAAATCTCCTATTCTGAAGAGAAACATTTCGTTGTAAGCGGGTTTCATCAGACTTGCCACATTTTCTCAACTGGCTATAAAGGAGGGCAGTCAGTTCGCCAGCTTATTTGAGGCCCTGCTTCCCAGGCTGGAAACTTTGCTTTCATTCCTTAGGTGGCACATTGCCTCAGGAGTGTCTACCCCAAGGATTCAGGGATGTGCAGCCCGATTAGTAGAGATCAGGTTTCTGGCTCTTTCATGGATGAAGCCAACTGGGCAAAGAGCCATTCTAAGCTCGGGACCATGCTGTCTTTCCTTAGACTGCACAGAAACAGCACTCTGAGTGAGAGGAGCTGCTGGCGTTTGGTAGCAAAATCTCCTATTGTGAAGAGAAACATTTCATTGTAAGCGGGTTGCCTCAGCCTTGTCACATTTTCTCAACTGGATATAAAGGAGGGCAGTCAGTAGGCGTCACCTTTGAAGCCCACTCCAATTTCATAGAGAAAACGCCAGGCCTTGGTGTGCTTTCCTGTGGCAAGGAAACTGCTTTCATTCCTTAGGTTGCACCTTGGCTCAGAACTGCCCTATCCCAAGGATTCAGGGATGTGCAGCCCGATTAGTTGAGATCAGCCCTTCTGGCTCTTCCATGGATGAAACCAACTGAGCAAAGAGCCGTTCTAAGCTGGGGACCATGGTGTCTTTCCCTAATCTGCACAGAAACAGCATTCTGAGTGAGACGAGCTGCTGGCGTTTGGTAGCAAAATCTCCTATTCTGGAGAGAAACATTTCATTGTAAGCGGGTGGCATCAGCCTTGTCACATTTTCTCAAGTGGATATAAAGGAGGGCAGTCAATAGGCGTCACCCTCCAAGCCATTCCAATTTCATAGAGAAAACTCCAGGCCTTGCTGTGCTTTCCTGTGGTAAGGAAACTGCTTTCATTCCTCAGGTGGCACTTTGGCTCAGAACTGCCCTACCCCAAGGATTCATGGATGTGCAGCCCGATTGGTTGAGATCAGCCCTTCTGGTTCTCTCATGGATGAAACCATCTGGGCAAAGAGCCATTCTAAGCTGGGGACCATGGTGTCTTTCCCTAGTCTACACAGAAACAGCATTCTTAGGGAGACGAGCTGCTGGCGTTGGTAGCACAATCTCCTATTCTGAAGAGAAACATATCGTTGTAAGTGGGTTGCATCAGCCTTGCCACATTTTCTCAACTGGCTATAAAGGAGGGCAGTCAGTTGGCGGAATTACTTTAGGCACTGCTTCCAAGGCTGGAAACTTTGCTTTCATTCCTTAGGTGGCACACTGTCTCAGTAGTGCCAACCCCAAGGATTCAGGGATGTGCAGCCTGTATAGTTGAGATCAGCCATTCTGGTTCTCTCATGGATGAAACCATCTGGGCAAAGAGCCGTTCTAAGCTGCGGACCATGGTGTCTTTCCCTACTCTACACAGAAACAGCACCCTGAGGGAGACGACCTGCTGGCGTTTGACAGCAAAATCTCCTATTCTGAAGAGAAACATTTCGTTGTAATAGGGTTCCATCAACCTTGCCACATTTTCTCAAATGGCTATAAAGTAGGGCAGTCATTTAGCAGACTTACTTGAGACACTGCTTCCCAGGCTGGAAACTTTGCTTTCATTCCTTAGGTGGCACTTCGGCTCGGAATGCCTACCCCAAGGATTCAGGTATGTGCAGCCCGATTAGTAGCGATCAGCCCTTCTTGCTCTTTCATGGATGAAAGCAACTGGGCAAGAGCCGTTCTAAGCTGGGGACCTTCGTGTCTTTCCCTAGTCTACACAGAAACAGCACTCTGAGGGAGACGAGCTGGTGGCGTTTGATAGCAAAATCTCCTATTCTGAAGAGAAACATTTTGTTGTAAGAGGGTTTCATCAGCCTTGCCACATTTTCTCAAATGGCTATAAAGGAGGGCAGTCTTTTAGCAGACTTACTTCAGGCCCTGCTTCCCAGGCTGTAAACTTTGCTTTCATTCCTTAGGTGGCACATTGGCTCAGGACTGCCCTACCCCAAGTATTCAGGGATTTGTAGCCCGATTAGTTGAGATCAGCCCTTCTGGCTCTCTCATGGATGAAACCAACTGGGAAAAGAGCCGTTCTAAGCTGGGGACCATAGTGTCTTTCCCTAGTTTACACAGAACAGCACGCTGAGGGAGACGAGCTGTTGGCGTTTGAAAGAAAAATCTCCTATTCTGAAGAGAAACATTTCGTTGTAAGCGGGTTGCATCAGTCTTTCCACATTTTCTCAACTGGCTATAAAGGAGGGCAGTCAGTAGGCCTCACCCTTCAAGCCCACTCCTATTTCATAGAGAAATCAACAGGCCTCGGTGTGCTTTCCTGTGGCAGGAAATTTGCTTTCATTCCTTAGGTGGCCCTTTGGCTCAGAACAGCCCTCCCAGAAGGATTCCGGGATGTGCAGCCCGATTAGTTGAGATCAGCCCTTCTGGCTCTTTCATGGATGAGACCAACTGGGCAAAGAGCCGTTCTAAGCTGGGGACCATGGTGTCTTTCCCTAGTCTACACAGAAACAGCACTCTGAGGGAGACGAGCTGGTGGCGTTTGGTAGTAAAATCTCCTATTCTGAAGAGAAACATTTCGTTGTAAGCGGGTTTCATCAGACTTGCCACATTTTCTCAACTGTCTATAAAGGAGGGCAGTCAGTTCGCCAGCTTATTTGAGGCCCTGCTTCCCAGGCTGGAAACTTTGCTTTCATTCCTTAGGTGGCACATTGCCTCAGGAGTGTCTACCCCAAGGATTCAGGGATGTGCAGCCCGATTAGTAGAGATCAGGTTTCTGGCTCTTTCATGGATGAAGCCAACTGGGCAAAGAGCCATTCTAAGCTCGGGACCATGCTGTCTTTCCTTAGACTGCACAGAAACAGCACTCTGAGTGAGAGGAGCTGCTGGCGTTTGGTAGCAAAATCTCCTATTGTGAAGAGAAACATTTCATTGTAAGCGGGTTGCCTCAGCCTTGTCACATTTTCTCAACTGGATATAAAGGAGGGCAGTCAGTAGGCGTCACCTTTGAAGCCCACTCCAATTTCATAGAGAAAACGCCAGGCCTTGGTGTGCTTTCCTGTGGCAAGGAAACTGCTTTCATTCCTTAGGTTGCACCTTGGCTCAGAACTGCCCTATCCCAAGGATTCAGGGATGTGCAGCCCGATTAGTTGAGATCAGCCCTTCTGGCTCTTCCATGGATGAAACCAACTGAGCAAAGAGCCGTTCTAAGCTGGGGACCATGGTGTCTTTCCTTAATCTACACAGAAACAGCATTCTGAGTGAGACGAGCTGCTGGCGTTTGGTAGCAAAATCTCCTATTCTGGAGAGAAACATTTCATTGTAAGCGGGTGGCATCAGCCTTGTCACATTTTCTCAAGTGGATATAAAGGAGGGCAGTCAATAGGCGTCACCCTCCAAGCCATTCCAATTTCATAGAGAAAACTCCAGGCCTTGCTGTGCTTTCCTGTGGTAAGGAAACTGCTTTCATTCCTCAGGTGGCACTTTGGCTCAGAACTGCCCTACCCCAAGGATTCATGGATGTGCAGCCCGATTGGTTGAGATCAGCCCTTCTGGTTCTCTCATGGATGAAACCATCTGGGCAAAGAGCCATTCTAAGCTGGGGACCATGGTGTCTTTCCCTAGTCTACACAGAAACAGCATTCTTAGGGAGACGAGCTGCTGGCGTTGGTAGCACAATCTCCTATTCTGAAGAGAAACATATCGTTGTAAGTGGGTTGCATCAGCCTTGCCACATTTTCTCAACTGGCTATAAAGGAGGGCAGTCAGTTGGCGGAATTACTTTAGGCACTGCTTCCAAGGCTGGAAACTTTGCTTTCATTCCTTAGGTGGCACACTGTCTCAGTAGTGCCAACCCCAAGGATTCAGGGATGTGCAGCCTGTATAGTTGCGATCAGCCATTCTGGTTCTCTCATGGATGAAACCATCTGGGCAAAGAGCCGTTCTAAGCTGCGGACCATGGTGTCTTTCCCTACTCTACACAGAAACAGCACCCTGAGGGAGACGACCTGCTGGCGTTTGACAGCAAAATCTCCTATTCTGAAGAGAAACATTTCGTTGTAATAGGGTTCCATCAACCTTGCCACATTTTCTCAAATGGCTATAAAGTAGGGCAGTCATTTAGCAGACTTACTTGAGACACTGCTTCCCAGGCTGGAAACTTTGCTTTCATTCCTTAGGTGGCACTTCGGCTCGGAATGCCTACCCCAAGGATTCAGGTATGTGCAGCCCGATTAGTAGCGATCAGCCCTTCTTGCTCTTTCATGGATGAAAGCAACTGGGCAAGAGCCGTTCTAAGCTGGGGACCTTCGGGTCTTTCCCTAGTCTACACAGAAACAGCACTCTGAGGGAGACGAGCTGCTGGCGTTTGATAGCAAAATCTCCTATTCTGAAGAGAAACATTTTGTTGTAAGAGGGTTTCATCAGCCTTGCCACATTTTCTCAAATGGCTATAAAGGAGGGCAGTCTTTTAGCAGACTTACTTCAGGCCCTGCTTCCCAGGCTGTAAACTTTGCTTTCATTCCTTAGGTGGCACATTGGCTCAGGACTGCCCTACCCCAAGTATTCAGGGATTTGTAGCCCGATTAGTTGAGATCAGCCCTTCTGGCTCTCTCATGGATGAAACCAACTGGGCAAAGAGCCGTTCTAAGCTGGGGACCATAGTGTCTTTCCCTAGTTTACACAGAACAGCACGCTGAGGGAGACGAGCTGTTGGCGTTTGAAAGAAAAATCTCCTATTCTGAAGAGAAACATTTCGTTGTAAGCGGGTTGCATCAGTCTTTCCACATTTTCTCAACTGGCTATAAATGAGGGCAGTCAGTAGGCCTCACCCTTCAAGCCCACTCCAATTTCATAGAGAAATCAACATGCCTCGGTGTGCTTTCCTGTGGCAGGAAATTTGCTTTCATTCCTTAGGTGGCCCTTTGGCTCAGAACAGCCCTCCCAGAAGGATTCAGGGATATTCAGCCCGATTAGTTGAGATCAGCCCTTCTCTCACTTTCATGGATGAAACCAACTGGGCAAAGAGCCGTTCTAAGCTGGGGACCATGGTGTCTTTCCCTAGTCTACACTGAAACAGCACCCTGAGGGAAACGAGCTGCTGGCGTTTGGTAGCAAAATCTCCTATTCTGAAGAGAAACATTTCGTTGTAAGCGGGTTGCATCAGCCTTTCCACATTTTCTCAACTGGCTCTAAAGGAGGGCAGTCAGTTGGCAGACTTACTTGAGGCACTGCTTCCAAGGCTGGAAACTTTGCTTTCATTCCTTAGGTGGCACACTGGCTCAGTAGTGCCTACCCCAAGGATTCAGTGATGTGCAGCCCGATTAGTTGAGATCAGCCCTTCTGGTTCTCTCATGGACGAAACCATCTGGGCAAAGAGCTGTTCTAAGCTGGGGACCATGGTGTCTTTCCCTAGTCTACACAGAAACAGCATTCTGAGTGAGAAGAGCTGCTGGCGTTTGGTAGCACAATCTCCTATTCTGAAGAGAAACATTTCGTTGTAAGCGTGTTGCATCAGCCTTGCCACATTTTCTCAACTGGCTATGAAAGAGTGTAGTCATTTAGCAGACTTACTTGAGACCCTGCTTCCCAGGCAGGAAACTTTGCTTTCATTCCTTAGGTGGCCTTTTGGCTCAGAACAGCCCTCGCAGAAGGAATCAGGGATTTCCAGCCGGATTAGTTGAGATCAGCCCTTCTGGCTCTTTCATGGATGAAACCAACTGGGCAAAGAGCCATTCTAAGCTGGGGACCATGATGTCTTTCCTTAATCTACACAGAAACAGCATTGTGAGTGAGACGAGCTGCTGGCGTTTGGTAGCCAAATCTCCTATTCTGGAGAGAAACATTTCGTTGTAAGCGGGTTGCATCAGCCTTGTCACATTTTCTCAACTGGATATAAAGGAGGGCAGTCAATAGGCGTCACCCTCCAAGCCCACTCCAATTTCACAGAGAAAACTCCAGGCCTTGCTGTGCTTTCCTGTGGCATGGAAACTGCTTTCATTCCTCAGGTGGCACTTTGGCTCAGAACTGCCCTACCCCAAGGATTCACGGATGTGCAGCCCGATTGGTTGAGATCAGCCCTTCTGGTTCTCTCATGGATGAAACCCTCTGGGAAAGGAGCCATTCTAAGCTGGGGACCATGGTGTCTTTCCCTAGTCTACACAGAAACAGCATTCTTAGGGAGACGAGCTGCTGGCGTTGGTAACACAATCTCCTATTCTAAAGAGAAACATTTCGTTGTAAGCGGGTTGCATCAGCCTTGCTACATTTTCTCAACTGGCTATAAAGGAGGGCAGTCAGTTGGCAGACTTACTTGAGGCACCGCTTCCAAGGCTGGAAACTTTGCTTTCATTCCTTAGGTGGCACACTGACTCAGTAATGCCTACCCCAAGGATTCAGATATGTGCAGCCTGTATACTTGAGATCAGCCCTTCTGGTTCTCTGATGGATGAAACCATCTGGGCAAAGAGCCGTTCTAAGCTGGGGACTATGGTGTCTTTCCCTAGTCTACACAGAAACAGCATCCTGAGGGAGACGAGCTGCTGGCGTTTGATAGCAAAATCTCCTATTCTGAAGAGAAATATTTCGTTGTAAGAGGGTTCCATCAGCCTTGCCACATTTTCTCAAATGGCTATAAAGTAGGGCAGTCATTTAGCAGACTTACTTGAGACCCCGCTTCCCAGGCTGGAAACTTTGCTTTCATTCCTTAGGTGGCACATTGTCTCAGGAGTGCCTACCCCAAGGATTCAGGATGTGCAGCCCGATTAGTAGAGATCAGCCCTTCTGGCTATTTAATGGATGAAATCAACTGGGCAAAGAGCCGTTCTAAGCTGGGGACCATGGTGTCTTTCCCTAGTCTACACAGAAACAGCACCCTGAGGGAGACGAGCTGCTGGCGTTTGGTAGCACAATCTCCTATTCTGAAGAGAAACAATTCGTTGTAAGCGGGTTGCATTAGCCTTGCCACATTTTCTCAACTGGCTATAAAGGAGGGCAGTCAGTAGGCCTCACCCTTCAAACCCACTTCAATTTCATAGAGAAATCAAGAGGCCTCGGTGTGCTTTCCTGTGGCAGGAAATTTGCTTTCATTCCTTAGGTTGCCCTTTGGCTCAGAACAGCCCTCCCAGAAGGATTCAGGGATGTGCAGCCCGATTAGTTGAGATCAGCCCTTCTGGCTCTTTCATGGATGAAACCAACTGGGCAAAGAGCCGTTTTAAGCTGGGGACCATGTTGTCTTTCCCTAGTTTACACAGAAACAGCACCCTGAGGGAGAAGAGCTGCTGGCGTTTGGTAGCAAAATCTCCTATTCTGAAGAGAAACATTTCGTTGTAAGCAGGTTGCATCAGCCTTGTCACATTTTCTCAATTGGCTATAAAGGAGGGCACTCAGCTGACAGACTTACTTCGGGCACTGCTTCCCAGGCCTGAAACTTTGCTTTCATTCCTTAGGTGGCACATTGGCTCAGGAGTGCCTACCAAAAGGATTCAGGGATGTGCAGCCCGCTTAGTAGAGGTCAGCCCTTCTCTCTCTTTCATAGATGAAACCAACGGACAAAGAGCCGTTTTAAGCTGCGGACCTTCGTGTCTTTCCCTAGTCTACACAGAAACAGTACTCTGAGGGAGACGAGCTGCTGGTGTTTGATAGCAAAATCTCCTATTCTGAAGAGAAACATTTCGTTGTAAGCGGGTTGCATCAGCCTTGTCACATTTTCTCAAGTGGATATAAAGGAGGGCAGTCAATAGGCGTCACCCTCCAAGCCCACTCCAATTTCATAGAGAAAACTCCAGGCCTTGCTGTGCTTTCCTGTGGCAAGGAAACTTCTTTTATTCCTCAGGTGGCACTTTGGCTCAGAACAGCCCTACCCCAGGGATTCACGGATTTGCAGCCCGATTGGTTGAGATCAGCCCTTATGGTTGTCTCATGGATGAAACCATCTGGGAAAAGAGCCATTCTTACCTGGGGACCATGGTGTCTTTCCCTAGTCTACACAGAAACACCATTCTTAGGGAGAGGAGCTGCTGGCGCTGGTGGCACAATCTCCTATTCTGAAGAGAAACATTTCGTTGTAAGTGGGTTGCATCAGCCTTGCCACATTTTCTCAACTGGCTATAAAGGAGGGCAGTCAGTAGGCCTCACCCTTCAAGCCGACTCCAATTTCATTGAGAAATCAACAGGCCTCGGTGTGCTTTCCTGTGGCAGGAAATTTGCTTTCATTCCTTAGGTGGCCCTTTGGCTCAGAACAGCCCTCCCAGAAGGATTCAGGGATGTGCAGCCCGATTAGTTGAGATCAGCCCTTCTGGCTCTTTCATGGATGAAACCAACTTGGCAAAGAGCATTCTACGCTGGGGACCATGGTGTCTTTCCTTAGTCTACACAGAAACAGCACTCTGAGTGAGACGAGCTGCTGGCGTTTGGTAGCAAAATCTCCTATTCTGGAGCAAAACATTTCGTTGTAAGCGGGTTGCATCAGCCTTGTCACATTTTCTCAACTGGATATAAAGGAGGGCAGTCAATAGGCGTCACCCTCCAAGCCCACTCCAATTTCATAGAGAAAACTCCAGGCCTTGCTGTGCTTTCCTGTGGCAAGGAAACTGCTTTCATTCCTCAGGTGACACTTTGGCTCAGACCTGCCCTACCCCAAGGATTCACGGATGTGCAGCACGATTAGTTGAGATCAGCCCTTCTGGTTCTCTCATGGATGAAACCATCTGGGCAAAGAGCCATTCTAAGCTGGGGACCATGGTGTCTTTCCCTAGTCTACACAGAAACAGCATTCTTAGGGAGACGAGCTGCTGGAGTTTGGTAGCAGAATCTCCTATTCTGAAGAGTAACACTTCGTTGTAAGCGGGTTGCATCAGCCTTGCCACATTTTATCAGTTGGCTATAAAGGAGGGCAGTCATTTAGCAGACTTACTTGAGACTCTGCTTCCCAGGCTGGAAACTTTGCTTTCATTCCTTAGGTGGCACATTGGCTCAGGATTGCCTTAACCCAAGTATTCAGGGATTTGCAGTCCGATTAGTTGAGATCGGCCTTTCTGGCTCTTTAATGGATGAAACCAACTGGGCAAAGAGACGTTCTAAGCTGGGGACCATGGTGTCTTTCCCTAGTCTACATAGAAATAGCACTCTGAGGGAGACGAGCTGCTGGCGTTTGGTAGCACAATCTCCTATTCTGCAGTGAAACATTTCGTTGTAAGCGGGATGCATCAGTCTTGCCACATTTTCTCAACTGGATATAAAGGAGGGCAGTCAATAGGCGTCACCCTCCAAGCCCACTCCAATTTCATAGAGAAAACTCGAGGCCTTGCTGTGCTTTCCTGTGGCAAGGAAACTGCTTTCATTCCTCAGGTGACACTTTGGCTCAGAACTGCCCTACCCCAAGCATTCACGGATGTGCAGCACGATTAGTTGAGATCAGCCCTTCTGGTTCTCTCATGGATGAAACCATCTGGGCAAAGAGCCGTTCTAAGATGGGGACCATGGTGCCTTTCCCTAGTCTACACAGAAACAGCATTCTGAGGGAGAGGAGCTGCTGGCGTTTGGTAGCACAATATCCTATTCTGAAGAGAAACATTTCGTTGTAAGCGGGTTGCATCAGCCTTGCCACATTTTCTCAACTGGCTATAAAGGAGGGCAGTCAGTAGGCCTCACCCTTCAAGCCCACTCCTATTTCATAGAGAAATCAACAGGCCTCAGTGTGCTTTCCTGTGGCAGGAAATTTGCTTTCATTCCTTAGGTGGCCCTTTGGCTCAGAACAGCCCTCCCAGAAGGATTCCGGGATGTGCAGCCCGATTAGTTGAGATCAGCCCTTCTGGCTCTTTCATGGATGAGACCAACTGGGCAAAGAGCCGTTCTAAGCTGGGGACCATGGTGTCTTTCCCTAGTCTACACAGAAACAGCACTCTGAGGGAGACGAGCTGGTGGCGTTTGGTAGTAAAATCTCCTATTCTGAAGAGAAACATTTCGTTGTAAGCGGGTTTCATCAGACTTGCCACATTTTCTCAACTGTCTATAAAGGAGGGCAGTCAGTTCGCCAGCTTATTTGAGGCCCTGCTTCCCAGGCTGGAAACTTTGCTTTCATTCCTTAGGTGGCACATTGCCTCAGGAGTGTCTACCCCAAGGATTCAGGGATGTGCAGCCCGATTAGTAGAGATCAGGTTTCTGGCTCTTTCATGGATGAAGCCAACTGGGCAAAGAGCCATTCTAAGCTCGGGACCATGCTGTCTTTCCTTAGACTGCACAGAAACAGCACTCTGAGTGAGAGGAGCTGCTGGCGTTTGGTAGCAAAATCTCCTATTGTGAAGAGAAACATTTCATTGTAAGCGGGTTGCCTCAGCCTTGTCACATTTTCTCAACTGGATATAAAGGAGGGCAGTCAGTAGGCGTCACCTTTGAAGCCCACTCCAATTTCATAGAGAAAACGCCAGGCCTTGGTGTGCTTTCCTGTGGCAAGGAAACTGCTTTCATTCCTTAGGTTGCACCTTGGCTCAGAACTGCCCTATCCCAAGGATTCAGGGATGTGCAGCCCGATTAGTTGAGATCAGCCCTTCTGGCTCTTCCATGGATGAAACCAACTGAGCAAAGAGCCGTTCTAAGCTGGGGACCATGGTGTCTTTCCCTAATCTGCACAGAAACAGCATTCTGAGTGAGACGAGCTGCTGGCGTTTGGTAGCAAAATCTCCTATTCTGGAGAGAAACATTTCATTGTAAGCGGGTGGCATCAGCCTTGTCACATTTTCTCAAGTGGATATAAAGGAGGGCAGTCAATAGGCGTCACCCTCCAAGCCATTCCAATTTCATAGAGAAAACTCCAGGCCTTGCTGTGCTTTCCTGTGGTAAGGAAACTGCTTTCATTCCTCAGGTGGCACTTTGGCTCAAAACTGCCCTACCCCAAGGATTCATGGATGTGCAGCCCGATTGGTTGAGATCAGCCCTTCTGGTTCTCTCATGGATGAAACCATCTGGGCAAAGAGCCATTCTAAGCTGGGGACCATGGTGTCTTTCCCTAGTCTACACAGAAACAGCATTCTTAGGGAGACGAGCTGCTGGCGTTGGTAGCACAATCTCCTATTCTGAAGAGAAACATATCGTTGTAAGTGGGTTGCATCAGCCTTGCCACATTTTCTCAACTGGCTATAAAGGAGGGCAGTCATTTGGCGGAATTACTTTAGGCACTGCTTCCAAGGCTGGAAACTTTGCTTTCATTCCTTAGGTGGCACACTGTCTCAGTAGTGCCAACCCCAAGGATTCAGGGATGTGCAGCCTGTATAGTTGCGATCAGCCATTCTGGTTCTCTCATGGATGAAACCATCTGGGCAAAGAGCCGTTCTAAGCTGCGGACCATGGTGTCTTTCCCTACTCTACACAGAAACAGCACCCTGAGGGAGACGACCTGCTGGCGTTTGACAGCAAAATCTCCTATTCTGAAGAGAAACATTTCGTTGTAATAGGGTTCCATCAACCTTGCCACATTTTCTCAAATGGCTATAAAGTAGGGCAGTCATTTAGCAGACTTACTTGAGACACTGCTTCCCAGGCTGGAAACTTTGCTTTCATTCCTTAGGTGGCACTTCGGCTCGGAATGCCTACCCCAAGGATTCAGGTATGTGCAGCCCGATTAGTAGCGATCAGCCCTTCTTGCTCTTTCATGGATGAAAGCAACTGGGCAAGAGCCGTTCTAAGCTGGGGACCTTCGTGTCTTTCCCTAGTCTACACAGAAACAGCACTCTGAGGGAGACGAGCTGGTGGCGTTTGATAGCAAAATCTCCTATTCTGAAGAGAAACATTTTGTTGTAAGAGGGTTTCATCAGCCTTGCCACATTTTCTCAAATGGCTATAAAGGAGGGCAGTCTTTTAGCAGACTTACTTCAGGCCCTGCTTCCCAGGCTGTAAACTTTGCTTTCATTCCTTAGGTGGCACATTGGCTCAGGACTGCCCTACCCCAAGTATTCAGGGATTTGTAGCCCGATTAGTTGAGATCAGCCCTTCTGGCTCTCTCATGGATGAAACCAACTGGGAAAAGAGCCGTTCTAAGCTGGGGACCATAGTGTCTTTCCCTAGTTTACACAGAACAGCACGCTGAGGGAGACGAGCTGTTGGCGTTTGAAAGAAAAATCTCCTATTCTGAAGAGAAACATTTCGTTGTAAGCGGGTTGCATCAGTCTTTCCACATTTTCTCAACTGGCTATAAAGGAGGGCAGTCAGTAGGCCTCACCCTTCAAGCCCACTCCTATTTCATAGAGAAATCAACAGGCCTCGGTGTGCTTTCCTGTGGCAGGAAATTTGCTTTCATTCCTTAGGTGGCCCTTTGGCTCAGAACAGCCCTCCCAGAAGGATTCCGGGATGTGCAGCCCGATTAGTTGAGATCAGCCCTTCTGGCTCTTTCATGGATGAGACCAACTGGGCAAAGAGCCGTTCTAAGCTGGGGACCATGGTGTCTTTCCCTAGTCTACACAGAAACAGCACTCTGAGGGAGACGAGCTGGTGGCGTTTGGTAGTAAAATCTCCTATTCTGAAGAGAAACATTTCGTTGTAAGCGGGTTTCATCAGACTTGCCACATTTTCTCAACTGTCTATAAAGGAGGGCAGTCAGTTCACCAGCTTATTTGAGGCCCTGCTTCCCAGGCTGGAAACTTTGCTTTCATTCCTTAGGTGGCACATTGCCTCAGGAGTGTCTACCCCAAGGATTCAGGGATGTGCAGCCCGATTAGTAGAGATCAGGTTTCTGGCTCTTTCATGGATGAAGCCAACTGGGCAAAGAGCCATTCTAAGCTCGGGACCATGCTGTCTTTCCTTAGACTGCACAGAAACAGCACTCTGAGTGAGAGGAGCTGCTGGCGTTTGGTAGCAAAATCTCCTATTGTGAAGAGAAACATTTCATTGTAAGCGGGTTGCCTCAGCCTTGTCACATTTTCTCAACTGGATATAAAGGAGGGCAGTCAGTAGGCGTCACCTTTGAAGCCCACTCCAATTTCATAGAGAAAACGCCAGGCCTTGGTGTGCTTTCCTGTGGCAAGGAAACTGCTTTCATTCCTTAGGTTGCACCTTGGCTCAGAACTGCCCTATCCCAAGGATTCAGGGATGTGCAGCCCGATTAGTTGAGATCAGCCCTTCTGGCTCTTCCATGGATGAAACCAACTGAGCAAAGAGCCGTTCTAAGCTGGGGACCATGGTGTCTTTCCTTAATCTACACAGAAACAGCATTCTGAGTGAGACGAGCTGCTGGCGTTTGGTAGCAAAATCTCCTATTCTGGAGAGAAACATTTCATTGTAAGCGGGTGGCATCAGCCTTGTCACATTTTCTCAAGTGGATATAAAGGAGGGCAGTCAATAGGCGTCACCCTCCAAGCCATTCCAATTTCATAGAGAAAACTCCAGGCCTTGCTGTGCTTTCCTGTGGTAAGGAAACTGCTTTCATTCCTCAGGTGGCACTTTGGCTCAGAACTGCCCTACCCCAAGGATTCATGGATGTGCAGCCCGATTGGTTGAGATCAGCCCTTCTGGTTCTCTCATGGATGAAACCATCTGGGCAAAGAGCCATTCTAAGCTGGGGACCATGGTGTCTTTCCCTAGTCTACACAGAAACAGCATTCTTAGGGAGACGAGCTGCTGGCGTTGGTAGCACAATCTCCTATTCTGAAGAGAAACATATCGTTGTAAGTGGGTTGCATCAGCCTTGCCACATTTTCTCAACTGGCTATAAAGGAGGGCAGTCAGTTGGCGGAATTACTTTAGGCACTGCTTCCAAGGCTGTAAACTTTGCTTTCATTCCTTAGGTGGCACACTGTCTCAGTAGTGCCAACCCCAAGGATTCAGGGATGTGCAGCCTGTATAGTTGCGATCAGCCATTCTGGTTCTCTCATGGATGAAACCATCTGGGCAAAGAGCCGTTCTAAGCTGCGGACCATGGTGTCTTTCCCTACTCTACACAGAAACAGCACCCTGAGGGAGACGACCTGCTGGCGTTTGACAGCAAAATCTCCTATTCTGAAGAGAAACATTTCGTTGTAATAGGGTTCCATCAACCTTGCCACATTTTCTCAAATGGCTATAAAGTAGGGCAGTCATTTAGCAGACTTACTTGAGACACTGCTTCCCAGGCTGGAAACTTTGCTTTCATTCCTTAGGTGGCACTTCGGCTCGGAATGCCTACCCCAAGGATTCAGGTATGTGCAGCCCGATTAGTAGCGATCAGCCCTTCTTGCTCTTTCATGGATGAAAGCAACTGGGCAAGAGCCGTTCTAAGCTGGGGACCTTCGGGTCTTTCCCTAGTCTACACAGAAACAGCACTCTGAGGGAGACGAGCTGCTGGCGTTTGATAGCAAAATCTCCTATTCTGAAGAGAAACATTTTGTTGTAAGAGGGTTTCATCAGCCTTGCCACATTTTCTCAAATGGCTATAAAGGAGGGCAGTCTTTTAGCAGACTTACTTCAGGTCCTGCTTCCCAGGCTGTAAACTTTGCTTTCATTCCTTAGGTGGCACATTGGCTCAGGACTGCCCTACCCCAAGTATTCAGGGATTTGTAGCCCGATTAGTTGAGATCAGCCCTTCTGGCTCTCTCGTGGATGAAACCAACTGGGCAAAGAGCCGTTCTAAGCTGGGGACCATAGTGTCTTTCCCTAGTTTACACAGAACAGCACGCTGAGGGAGACGAGCTGTTGGCGTTTGAAAGAAAAATCTCCTATTCTGAAGAGAAACATTTCGTTGTAAGCGGGTTGCATCAGTCTTTCCACATTTTCTCAACTGGCTATAAATGAGGGCAGTCAGTAGGCCTCACCCTTCAAGCCCACTCCAATTTCAAAGAGAAATCAACATGCCTCGGTGTGCTTTCCTGTGGCAGGAAATTTGCTTTCATTCCTTAGGTGGCCCTTTGGCTCAGAACAGCCCTCCCAGAAGGATTCAGGGATATTCAGCCCGATTAGTTGAGATCAACCCTTCTCTCACTTTCATGGATGAAACCAACTGGGCAAAGAGCCGTTCTAAGCTGGGGACCATGGTGTCTTTCCCTAGTCTACACTGAAACAGCACCCTGAGGGAAACGAGCTGCTGGCGTTTGGTAGTAAAATCTCCTATTCTGAAGAGAAACATTTCGTTGTAAGCGGGTTTCATCAGACTTGCCACATTTTCTCAACTGTCTATAAAGGAGGGCAGTCAGTTCGCCAGCTTATTTGAGGCCCTGCTTCCCAGGCTGGAAACTTTGCTTTCATTCCTTAGGTGGCACATTGCCTCAGGAGTGTCTACCCCAAGGATTCAGGGATGTGCAGCCCGATTAGTAGAGATCAGGTTTCTGGCTCTTTCATGGATGAAGCCAACTGGGCAAAGAGCCATTCTAAGCTCGGGACCATGCTGTCTTTCCTTAGACTGCACAGAAACAGCACTCTGAGTGAGAGGAGCTGCTGGCTTTTGGTAGCAAAATCTCCTATTGTGAAGAGAAACATTTCATTGTAAGTGGGTTGCCTCAGCCTTGTCACATTTTCTCAACTGGATATAAAGGAGGGCAGTCAGTAGGCGTCACCTTTGAAGCCCACTCCAATTTCATAGAGAAAACGCCAGGCCTTGGTGTGCTTTCCTGTGGCAAGGAAACTGCTTTCATTCCTTAGGTTGCACCTTGGCTCAGAACTGCCCTATCCCAAGGATTCAGGGATGTGCAGCCCGATTAGTTGAGATCAGCCCTTCTGGCTCTTCCATGGATGAAACCAACTGAGCAAAGAGCCGTTCTAAGCTGGGCACCATGGTGTCTTTCCTTAATCTACACAGAAACAGCATTCTGAGTGAGACGAGCTGCTGGCGTTTGGTAGCAAAATCTCCTATTCTGGAGAGAAACATTTCATTGTAAGCGGGTGGCATCAGCCTTGTCACATTTTCTCAAGTGGATATAAAGGAGGGCAGTCAATAGGCGTCACCCTCCAAGCCATTCCAATTTCATAGAGAAAACTCCAGGCCTTGCTGTGCTTTCCTGTGGTAAGGAAACTGCTTTCATTCCTCAGGTGGCACTTTGGCTCAGAACTGCCCTACCCCAAGGATTCATGGATGTGCAGCCCGATTGGTTGAGATCAGCCCTTCTGGTTCTCTCATGGATGAAACCATCTGGGCAAAGAGCCATTCTAAGCTGGGGACCATGGTGTCTTTCCCTAGTCTACACAGAAACAGCATTCTTAGGGAGACGAGCTGCTGGCGTTGGTAGCACAATCTCCTATTCTGAAGAGAAACATATCGTTGTAAGTGGGTTGCATCAGCCTTGCCACATTTTCTCAACTGGCTATAAAGGAGGGCAGTCAGTTGGCGGAATTACTTTAGGCACTGCTTCCAAGGCTGGAAACTTTGCTTTCATTCCTTAGGTGGCACACTGTCTCAGTAGTGCCAACCCCAAGGATTCAGGGATGTGCAGCCTGTATAGTTGCGATCAGCCATTCTGGTTCTCTCATGGATGAAACCATCTGGGCAAAGAGCCGTTCTAAGCTGCGGACCATGGTGTCTTTCCCTACTCTACACAGAAACAGCACCCTGAGGGAGACGACCTGCTGGCGTTTGACAGCAAAATCTCCTATTCTGAAGAGAAACATTTCGTTGTAATAGGGTTCCATCAACCTTGCCACATTTTCTCAAATGGCTATAAAGTAGGGCAGTCATTTAGCAGACTTACTTGAGACACTGCTTCCCAGGCTGGAAACTTTGCTTTCATTCCTTAGGTGGCACTTCGGCTCGGAATGCCTACCCCAAGGATTCAGGTATGTGCAGCCCGATTAGTAGCGATCAGCCCTTGTTGCTCTTTCATGGATGAAAGCAACTGGGCAAGAGCCGTTCTAAGCTGGGGACCTTCGGGTCTTTCCCTAGTCTACACAGAAACAGCACTCTGAGGGAGACGAGCTGCTGGCGTTTGATAGCAAAATCTCCTATTCTGAAGAGAAACATTTTGTTGTAAGAGGGTTTCATCAGCCTTGCCACATTTTCTCAAATGGCTATAAAGGAGGGCAGTCTTTTAGCAGACTTACTTCAGGCCCTGCTTCCCAGGCTGTAAACTTTGCTTTCATTCCTTAGGTGGCACATTGGCTCAGGACTGCCCTACCCCAAGTATTCAGGGATTTGTAGCCCGATTAGTTGAGATCAGCCCTTCTGGCTCTCTCGTGGATGAAACCAACTGGGCAAAGAGCCGTTCTAAGCTGGGGACCATAGTGTCTTTCCCTAGTTTACACAGAACAGCACGCTGAGGGAGACGAGCTGTTGGCGTTTGAAAGAAAAATCTCCTATTCTGAAGAGAAACATTTCGTTGTAAGCGGGTTGCATCAGTCTTTCCACATTTTCTCAACTGGCTATAAATGAGGGCAGTCAGTAGGCCTCACCCTTCAAGCCCACTCCAATTTCAAAGAGAAATCAACATGCCTCGGTGTGCTTTCCTGTGGCAGGAAATTTGCTTTCATTCCTTAGGTGGCCCTTTGGCTCAGAACAGCCCTCCCAGAAGGATTCAGGGATATTCAGCCCGATTAGTTGAGATCAACCCTTCTCTCACTTTCATGGATGAAACCAACTGGGCAAAGAGCCGTTCTAAGCTGGGGACCATGGTGTCTTTCCCTAGTCTACACTGAAACAGCACCCTGAGGGAAACGAGCTGCTGGCGTTTGGTAGTAAAATCTCCTATTCTGAAGAGAAACATTTCGTTGTAAGCGGGTTTCATCAGACTTGCCACATTTTCTCAACTGTCTATAAAGGAGGGCAGTCAGTTCGCCAGCTTATTTGAGGCCCTGCTTCCCAGGCTGGAAACTTTGCTTTCATTCCTTAGGTGGCACATTGCCTCAGGAGTGTCTACCCCAAGGATTCAGGGATGTGCAGCCCGATTAGTAGAGATCAGGTTTCTGGCTCTTTCATGGATGAAGCCAACTGGGCAAAGAGCCATTCTAAGCTCGGGACCATGCTGTCTTTCCTTAGACTGCACAGAAACAGCACTCTGAGTGAGAGGAGCTGCTGGCGTTTGGTAGCAAAATCTCCTATTGTGAAGAGAAACATTTCATTGTAAGCGGGTTGCCTCAGCCTTGTCACATTTTCTCAACTGGATATAAAGGAGGGCAGTCAGTAGGCGTCACCTTTGAAGCCCACTCCAATTTCATAGAGAAAACGCCAGGCCTTGGTGTGCTTTCCTGTGGCAAGGAAACTGCTTTCATTCCTTAGGTTGCACCTTGGCTCAGAACTGCCCTATCCCAAGGATTCAGGGATGTGCAGCCCGATTAGTTGAGATCAGCCCTTCTGGCTCTTCCATGGATGAAACCAACTGAGCAAAGAGCCGTTCTAAGCTGGGGACCATGGTGTCTTTCCTTAATCTACACAGAAACAGCATTCTGAGTGAGACGAGCTGCTGGCGTTTGGTAGCAAAATCTCCTATTCTGGAGAGAAACATTTCATTGTAAGCGGGTGGCATCAGCCTTGTCACATTTTCTCAAGTGGATATAAAGGAGGGCAGTCAATAGGCGTCACCCTCCAAGCCATTCCAATTTCATAGAGAAAACTCCAGGCCTTGCTGTGCTTTCCTGTGGTAAGGAAACTGCTTTCATTCCTCAGGTGGCACTTTGGCTCAGAACTGCCCTACCCCAAGGATTCATGGATGTGCAGCCCGATTGGTTGAGATCAGCCCTTCTGGTTCTCTCATGGATGAAACCATCTGGGCAAAGAGCCATTCTAAGCTGGGGACCATGGTGTCTTTCCCTAGTCTACACAGAAACAGCATTCTTAGGGAGACGAGCTGCTGGCGTTGGTAGCACAATCTCCTATTCTGAAGAGAAACATATCGTTGTAAGTGGGTTGCATCAGCCTTGCCACATTTTCTCAACTGGCTATAAAGGAGGGCAGTCAGTTGGCGGAATTACTTTAGGCACTGCTTCCAAGGCTGGAAACTTTGCTTTCATTCCTTAGGTGGCACACTGTCTCAGTAGTGCCAACCCCAAGGATTCAGGGATGTGCAGCCTGTATAGTTGCGATCAGCCATTCTGGTTCTCTCATGGATGAAACCATCTGGGCAAAGAGCCGTTCTAAGCTGCGGACCATGGTGTCTTTCCCTACTCTACACAGAAACAGCACCCTGAGGGAGACGACCTGCTGGCGTTTGACAGCAAAATCTCCTATTCTGAAGAGAAACATTTCGTTGTAATAGGGTTCCATCAACCTTGCCACATTTTCTCAAATGGCTATAAAGTAGGGCAGTCATTTAGCAGACTTACTTGAGACACTGCTTCCCAGGCTGGAAACTTTGCTTTCATTCCTTAGGTGGCACTTCGGCTCGGAATGCCTACCCCAAGGATTCAGGTATGTGCAGCCCGATTAGTAGCGATCAGCCCTTCTTGCTCTTTCATGGATGAAAGCAACTGGGCAAGAGCCGTTCTAAGCTGGGGACCTTCGGGTCTTTCCCTAGTCTACACAGAAACAGCACTCTGAGGGAGACGAGCTGCTGGCGTTTGATAGCAAAATCTCCTATTCTGAAGAGAAACATTTTGTTGTAAGAGGGTTTCATCAGCCTTGCCACATTTTCTCAAATGGCTATAAAGGAGGGCAGTCTTTTAGCAGACTTACTTCAGGCCCTGCTTCCCAGGCTGTAAACTTTGCTTTCATTCCTTAGGTGGCACATTGGCTCAGGACTGCCATACCCCAAGTATTCAGGGATTTGTAGCCCGATTAGTTGAGATCAGCCCTTCTGGCTCTCTCGTGGATGAAACCAACTGGGCAAAGAGCCGTTCTAAGCTGGGGACCATAGTGTCTTTCCCTAGTTTACACAGAACAGCACGCTGAGGGAGACGAGCTGTTGGCGTTTGAAAGAAAAATCTCCTATTCTGAAGAGAAACATTTCGTTGTAAGCGGGTTGCATCAGTCTTTCCACATTTTCTCAACTGGCTATAAATGAGGGCAGTCAGTAGGCCTCACCCTTCAAGCCCACTCCAATTTCAAAGAGAAATCAACATGCCTCGGTGTGCTTTCCTGTGGCAGGAAATTTGCTTTCATTCCTTAGGTGGCCCTTTGGCTCAGAACAGCCCTCCCAGAAGGATTCAGGGATATTCAGCCCGATTAGTTGAGATCAACCCTTCTCTCACTTTCATGGATGAAACCAACTGGGCAAAGAGCCGTTCTAAGCTGGGGACCATGGTGTCTTTCCCTAGTCTACACTGAAACAGCACCCTGAGGGAAACGAGCTGCTGGCGTTTGGTAGCAAAATCTCCTATTCTGAAGAGAAACATTTCGTTGTAAGCGGGTTGCATCAGCCTTTCCACATTTTCTCAACTGGCTCTAAAGGAGGGCAGTCAGTTGGCAGACTTACTTGAGGCACTGCTTCCAAGGCTGGAAACTTTGCTTTCATTCCTTAGGTGGCACACTGGCTCAGTAGTGCCTACCCCAAGGATTCAGTGATGTGCAGCCCGATTAGTTGAGATCAGCCCTTCTGGTTCTCTCATGGACGAAACCATCTGGGCAAAGAGCTGTTCTAAGCTGGGGACCATGGTGTCTTTCCCTAGTCTACACAGAAACAGCATTCTGAGTGAGAAGAGCTGCTGGCGTTTGGTAGCACAATCTCCTATTCTGAAGAGAAACATTTCGTTGTAAGCGTGTTGCATCAGCCTTGCCACATTTTCTCAACTGGCTATGAAAGAGTGTAGTCATTTAGCAGACTTACTTGAGACCCTGCTTCCCAGGCAGGAAACTTTGCTTTCATTCCTTAGGTGGCCTTTTGGCTCAGAATAGCCCTCCCAGAAGGAATCAGGGATTTCCAGCCGGATTAGTTGAGATCAGCCCTTCTGGCTCTTTCATGGATGAAACCAACTGGGCAAAGAGCCATTCTAAGCTGGGGACCATGATGTCTTTCCTTAATCTACACAGAAACAGCATTGTGAGTGAGACGAGCTGCTGGCGTTTGGTAGCAAAATCTCCTATTCTGGAGAGAAACATTTTGTTGTAAGCGGGTTGCATCACCCTTGTCACATTTTCTCAACTGGATATAAAGGAGGGCAGTCAATAGGCGTCACCCTCCAAGCCCACTCCAATTTCACAGAGAAAACTCCAGGCCTTGCTGTGCTTTCCTGTGGCATGGAAACTGCTTTCATTCCTCAGGTGGCACTTTGGCTCAGAACTGCCCTACCCCAAGGATTCACGGATGTGCAGCCCGATTGGTTGAGATCAGCCCTTCTGGTTCTCTCATGGATGAAACCCTCTGGGAAAGGAGCCATTCTAAGCTGGGGACCATGGTGTCTTTCCCTAGTCTACACAGAAACAGCATTCTTAGGGAGACGAGCTGCTGGCGTTGGTAACACAATCTCCTATTCTAAAGAGAAACATTTCGTTGTAAGTGGGTTGCATCAGCCTTGCTACATTTTCTCAACTGGCTATAAAGGAGGGCAGTCAGTTGGCAGACTTACTTGAGGCACTGCTTCCAAGGCTGGAAACTTTGCTTTCATTCCTTAGGTGGCACACTGACTCAGTAATGCCTACCCCAAGGATTCAGATATGTGCAGCCTGTATACTTGAGATCAGCCCTTCTGGTTCTCTGATGGATGAAACCATCTGGGCAAAGAGCCGTTCTAAGCTGGGGACTATGGTGTCTTTCCCTAGTCTACACAGAAACAGCATCCTGAGGGAGACGAGCTGCTGGCGTTTGATAGCAAAATCTCCTATTCTGAAGAGAAATATTTCGTTGTAAGAGGGTTCCATCAGCCTTGCCACATTTTCTCAAATGGCTATAAAGTAGGGCAGTCATTTAGCAGACTTACTTGAGACCCTGCTTCCCAGGCTGGAAACTTTGCTTTCATTCCTTAGGTGGCACATTGTCTCAGGAGTGCCTACCCCAAGGATTCAGGATGTGCAGCCCGATTAGTAGAGATCAGCCCTTCTGGCTATTTAATGGATGAAATCAACTGGGCAAAGAGCCGTTCTAAGCTGGGGACCATGGTGTCTTTCCCTAGTCTACACAGAAACAGCACCCTGAGGGAGACGAGCTGCTGGCGTTTGGTAGCACAATCTCCTATTCTGAAGAGAAACATTTCGTTGTAAGCGGGTTGCATTAGCCTTGCCACATTTTCTCAACTGGCTATAAAGGAGGGCAGTCAGTAGGCCTCACCCTTCAAACCCACTTCAATTTCATAGAGAAATCAAGAGGCCTCGGTGTGCTTTCCTGTGGCAGGAAATTTGCTTTCATTCCTTAGGTTGCCCTTTGGCTCAGAACAGCCCTCCCAGAAGGATTCCGGGATGTGCAGCCCGATTAGTTGAGATCAGCCCTTCTGGCTCTTTCATGGATGAAACCAACTGGGCAAAGAGCCGTTTTAAGCTGGGGACCATGTTGTCTTTCCCTAGTTTACACAGAAACAGCACCCTGAGGGAGAAGAGCTGCTGGTGTTTGATAGCAAAATCTCCTATTCTGAAGAGAAACATTTCGTTGTAAGCGGGTTGCATCAGCCTAGTCACATTTTCTCAAGTGGATATAAAGGAGGGCAGTCAATAGGCGTCACCCTCCAAGCCCACTCCAATTTCATAGAGAAAACTCCAGGCCTTGCTGTGCTTTCCTGTGGCAAGGAAACTTCTTTTATTCCTCAGGTGGCACTTTGGCTCAGAACAGCCCTACCCCAGGGATTCACGGATTTGCAGCCCGATTGGTTGAGATCAGCCCTTATGGTTGTCTCATGGATGAAACCATCTGGGAAAAGAGCCATTCTTACCTGGGGACCATGGTGTCTTTCCCTAGTCTACACAGAAACACCATTCTTAGGGAGAGGAGCTGCTGGCGCTGGTGGCACAATCTCCTATTCTGAAGAGAAACATTTCGTTGTAAGTGGGTTGCATCAGCCTTGCCACATTTTCTCAACTGGCTATAAAGGAGGGCAGTCAGTAGGCCTCACCCTTCAAGCCGACTCCAATTTCATTGAGAAATCAACAGGCCTCGGTGTGCTTTCCTGTGGCAGGAAATTTGCTTTCATTCCTTAGGTGGCCCTTTGGCTCAGAACAGCCCTCCCAGAAGGATTCAGGGATGTGCAGCCCGATTAGTTGAGATCAGCCCTTCTGGCTCTTTCATGGATGAAACCAACTTGGCAAAGAGCATTCTACGCTGGGGACCATGGTGTCTTTCCTTAGTCTACACAGAAACAGCACTCTGAGTGAGACGAGCTGCTGGCGTTTGGTAGCAAAATCTCCTATTCTGGAGCAAAACATTTCGTTGTAAGCGGGTTGCATCAGCCTTGTCACATTTTCTCAACTGGATATAAAGGAGGGCAGTCAATAGGCGTCACCCTCCAAGCCCACTCCAATTTCATAGAGAAAACTCCAGGCCTTGCTGTGCTTTCCTGTGGCAAGGAAACTGCTTTCATTCCTCAGGTGACACTTTGGCTCAGACCTGCCCTACCCCAAGGATTCACGGATGTGCAGCACGATTAGTTGAGATCAGCCCTTCTGGTTCTCTCATGGATGAAACCATCTGGGCAAAGAGCCATTCTAAGCTGGGGACCATGGTGTCTTTCCCTAGTCTACACAGAAACAGCATTCTTAGGGAGACGAGCTGCTGGAGTTTGGTAGCAGAATCTCCTATTCTGAAGAGTAACACTTCGTTGTAAGCGGGTTGCATCAGCCTTGCCACATTTTATCAGTTGGCTATAAAGGAGGGCAGTCATTTAGCAGACTTACTTGAGACTCTGCTTCCCAGGCTGGAAACTTTGCTTTCATTCCTTAGGTGGCACATTGTCTCAGGAGTGCCTACCCCAAGGATTCAGGATGTGCAGCCCGATTAGTAGAGATCAGCCCTTCTGGCTATTTAATGGATGAAATCAACTGGGCAAAGAGCCGTTCTAAGCTGGGGACCATGGTGTCTTTCCCTAGTCTACACAGAAACAGCACCCTGAGGGAGACGAGCTGCTGGCGTTTGGTAGCACAATCTCCTATTCTGAAGAGAAACATTTCGTTGTAAGCGGGTTGCATTAGCCTTGCCACATTTTCTCAACTGGCTATAAAGGAGGGCAGTCAGTAGGCCTCACCCTTCAAACCCACTTCAATTTCATAGAGAAATCAAGAGGCCTCGGTGTGCTTTCCTGTGGCAGGAAATTTGCTTTCATTCCTTAGGTTGCCCTTTGGCTCAGAACAGCCCTCCCAGAAGGATTCCGGGATGTGCAGCCCGATTAGTTGAGATCAGCCCTTCTGGCTCTTTCATGGATGAAACCAACTGGGCAAAGAGCCGTTTTAAGCTGGGGACCATGTTGTCTTTCCCTAGTTTACACAGAAACAGCACCCTGAGGGAGAAGAGCTGCTGGCGTTTGGTAGCAAAATCTCCTATTCTGAAGAGAAACATTTCGTTGTAAGCAGGTTGCATCAGCCTTGTCACATTTTCTCAATTGGCTATAAAGGAGGGCACTCAGCTGACAGACTTACTTCGGGCACTGCTTCCCAGGCCTGAAACTTTGCTTTCATTCCTTAGGTGGCACATTGGCTCAGGAGTGCCTACCAAAAGGATTCAGGGATGTGCAGCCCGCTTAGTAGAGGTCAGCCCTTCTCTCTCTTTCATAGATGAAACCAACGGACAAAGAGCCGTTTTAAGCTGGGGACCTTCGTGTCTTTCCCTAGTCTACACAGAAACAGTACTCTGAGGGAGACGAGCTGCTGGTGTTTGATAGCAAAATCTCCTATTCTGAAGAGAAACATTTCGTTGTAAGCGGGTTGCATCAGCCTAGTCACATTTTCTCAAGTGGATATAAAGGAGGGCAGTCAATAGGCGTCACCCTCCAAGCCCACTCCAATTTCATAGAGAAAACTCCAGGCCTTGCTGTGCTTTCCTGTGGCAAGGAAACTTCTTTTATTCCTCAGGTGGCACTTTGGCTCAGAACAGCCCTACCCCAGGGATTCACGGATTTGCAGCCCGATTGGTTGAGATCAGCCCTTATGGTTGTCTCATGGATGAAACCATCTGGGAAAAGAGCCATTCTTACCTGGGGACCATGGTGTCTTTCCCTAGTCTACACAGAAACACCATTCTTAGGGAGAGGAGCTGCTGGCGCTGGTGGCACAATCTCCTATTCTGAAGAGAAACATTTCGTTGTAAGTGGGTTGCATCAGCCTTGCCACATTTTCTCAACTGGCTATAAAGGAGGGCAGTCAGTAGGCCTCACCCTTCAAGCCGACTCCAATTTCATTGAGAAATCAACAGGCCTCGGTGTGCTTTCCTGTGGCAGGAAATTTGCTTTCATTCCTTAGGTGGCCCTTTGGCTCAGAACAGCCCTCCCAGAAGGATTCAGGGATGTGCAGCCCGATTAGTTGAGATCAGCCCTTCTGGCTCTTTCATGGATGAAACCAACTTGGCAAAGAGCATTCTACGCTGGGGACCATGGTGTCTTTCCTTAGTCTACACAGAAACAGCACTCTGAGTGAGACGAGCTGCTGGCGTTTGGTAGCAAAATCTCCTATTCTGGAGCAAAACATTTCGTTGTAAGCGGGTTGCATCAGCCTTGTCACATTTTCTCAACTGGATATAAAGGAGGGCAGTCAATAGGCGTCACCCTCCAAGCCCACTCCAATTTCATAGAGAAAACTCCAGGCCTTGCTGTGCTTTCCTGTGGCAAGGAAACTGCTTTCATTCCTCAGGTGACACTTTGGCTCAGACCTGCCCTACCCCAAGGATTCACGGATGTGCAGCACGATTAGTTGAGATCAGCCCTTCTGGTTCTCTCATGGATGAAACCATCTGGGCAAAGAGCCATTCTAAGCTGGGGACCATGGTGTCTTTCCCTAGTCTACACAGAAACAGCATTCTTAGGGAGACGAGCTGCTGGAGTTTGGTAGCAGAATCTCCTATTCTGAAGAGTAACACTTCGTTGTAAGCGGGTTGCATCAGCCTTGCCACATTTTATCAGTTGGCTATAAAGGAGGGCAGTCATTTAGCAGACTTACTTGAGACTCTGCTTCCCAGGCTGGAAACTTTGCTTTCATTCCTTAGGTGGCACATTGGCTCAGGACTGCCTTAACCCAAGTATTCAGGGATTTGCAGTCCGATTAGTTGAGATCGGGCTTTCTGGCTCTTTAATGGATGAAACCAACTGGGCAAAGAGACGTTCTAAGCTGGGGACCATGGTGTCTTTCCCTAGTCTACATAGAAATAGCACTCTGAGGGAGACGAGCTGCTGGCGTTTGGTAGCACAATCTCCTATTCTGCAGTGAAACATTTCGTTGTAAGCGGGATGCATCAGTCTTGCCACATTTTCTCAACTGGATATAAAGGAGGGCAGTCAATAGGCGTCACCCTCCAAGCCCACTCCAATTTCATAGAGAAAACTCGAGGCCTTGCTGTGCTTTCCTGTGGCAAGGAAACTGCTTTCATTCCTCAGGTGACACTTTGGCTCAGAACTGCCCTACCCCAAGCATTCACGGATGTGCAGCACGATTAGTTGAGATCAGCCCTTCTGGTTCTCTCATGGATGAAACCATCTGGGCAAAGAGCCGTTCTAAGATGGGAACCATGGTGCCTTTCCCTAGTCTACACAGAAACAGCATTCTGAGGGAGAGGAGCTGCTGGCGTTTGGTAGCACAATATCCTATTCTGAAGAGAAACATTTCGTTGTAAGCAGGTTGCATCAGCCTTGCCACATTTTCTCAACTGGCTATAAAGGAGGGCAGTCAGTAGGCCTCACCCTTCAAGCCCACTCCTATTTCATAGAGAAATCAACAGGCCTCGGTGTGCTTTCCTGTGGCAGGAAATTTGCTTTCATTCCTTAGGTGGCCCTTTGGCTCAGAACAGCCCTCCCAGAAGGATTCAGGGATGTGCAGCCCGATTAGTTGAGATCAGCCCTTCTGGCTCTTTCATGGATGAGACCAACTGGGCAAAGAGCCGTTCTAAGCTGGGGACCATGGTGTCTTTCCCTAGTCTACACAGAAACAGCACTCTGAGGGAGACGAGCTGGTGGCGTTTGGTAGTAAAATCTCCTATTCTGAAGAGAAACATTTCGTTGTAAGCGGGTTTCATCAGACTTGCCACATTTTCTCAACTGGCTATAAAGGAGGGCAGTCAGTTCGCCAGCTTATTTGAGGCCCTGCTTCCCAGGCTGGAAACTTTGCTTTCATTCCTTAGGTGGCACATTGCCTCAGGAGTGTCTACCCCAAGGATTCAGGGATGTGCAGCCCGATTAGTAGAGATCAGGTTTCTGGCTCTTTCATGGATGAAGCCAACTGGGCAAAGAGCCATTCTAAGCTCGGGACCATGCTGTCTTTCCTTAGACTGCACAGAAACAGCACTCTGAGTGAGAGGAGCTGCTGGCGTTTGGTAGCAAAATCTCCTATTGTGAAGAGAAACATTTCATTGTAAGCGGGTTGCCTCAGCCTTGTCACATTTTCTCAACTGGATATAAAGGAGGGCAGTCAGTAGGCGTCACCTTTGAAGCCCACTCCAATTTCATAGAGAAAACGCCAGGCCTTGGTGTGCTTTCCTGTTGCAAGGAAACTGCTTTCATTCCTTAGGTTGCACCTTGGCTCAGAACTGCCCTATCCCAAGGATTCAGGGATGTGCAGCCCGATTAGTTGAGATCAGCCCTTCTGGCTCTTCCATGGATGAAACCAACTGAGCAAAGAGCCGTTCTAAGCTGGGGACCATGGTGTCTTTCCTTAATCTACACAGAAACAGCATTCTGAGTGAGACGAGCTGCTGGCGTTTGGTAGCAAAATCTCCTATTCTGGAGAGAAACATTTCATTGTAAGCGGGTGGCATCAGCCTTGTCACATTTTCTCAAGTGGATATAAAGGAGGGCAGTCAATAGGCGTCACCCTCCAAGCCATTCCAATTTCATAGAGAAAACTCCAGGCCTTGCTGTGCTTTCCTGTGGTAAGGAAACTGCTTTCATTCCTCAGGTGGCACTTTGGCTCAGAACTGCCCTACCCCAAGCATTCATGGAGGTGCAGCCCGATTGGTTGAGATCAGCCCTTCTGGTTCTCTCATGGATGAAACCATCTGGGCAAAGAGCCATTCTAAGCTGGGGACCATGGTGTCTTTCCCTAGTCTACACAGAAACAGCATTCTTAGGGAGACGAGCTGCTGGCGTTGGTAGCACAATCTCCTATTCTGAAGAGAAACATATCGTTGTAAGTGGGTTGCATCAGCCTTGCCACATTTTCTCAACTGGCTATAAAGGAGGGCAGTCAGTTGGCGGAATTACTTTAGGCACTGCTTCCAAGGCTGGAAACTTTGCTTTCATTCCTTAGGTGGCACACTGTCTCAGTAGTGCCAACCCCAAGGATTCAGGGATGTGCAGCCTGTATAGTTGAGATCATCCATTCTGGTTCTCTCATGGATGAAACCATCTGGGCAAAGAGCCGTTCTAAGCTGCGGACCATGGTGTCTTTCCCTACTCTACACAGAAACAGCACCCTGAGGGAGACGACCTGCTGGCGTTTGACAGCAAAATCTCCTATTCTGAAGAGAAACATTTCGTTGTAATAGGGTTCCATCAACCTTGCCACATTTTCTCAAATGGCTATAAAGTAGGGCAGTCATTTAGCAGACTTACTTGAGACACTGCTTCCCAGGCTGGAAACTTTGCTTTCATTCCTTAGGTGGCACTTCGGCTCGGAATGCCTACCCCAAGGATTCAGGTATGTGCAGCCCGATTAGTAGCGATCAGCCCTTCTTGCTCTTTCATGGATGAAAGCAACTGGGCAAGAGCCGTTCTAAGCTGGGGACCTTCGGGTCTTTCCCTAGTCTACACAGAAACAGCACTCTGAGGGAGACGAGCTGCTGGCGTTTGATAGCAAAATCTCCTATTCTGAAGAGAAACATTTTGTTGTAAGAGGGTTTCATCAGCCTTGCCACATTTTCTCAAATGGCTATAAAGGAGGGCAGTCTTTTAGCAGACTTACTTCAGGCCCTGCTTCCCAGGCTGTAAACTTTGCTTTCATTCCTTAGGTGGCACATTGGCTCAGGACTGCCCTACCCCAAGTATTCAGGGATTTGTAGCCCGATTAGTTGAGATCAGCCCTTCTGGCTCTCTCATGGATGAAACCAACTGGGCAAAGAGCCGTTCTAAGCTGGGGACCATAGTGTCTTTCCCTAGTTTACACAGAACAGCACGCTGAGGGAGACGAGCTGTTGGCGTTTGAAAGAAAAATCTCCTATTCTGAAGAGAAACATTTCGTTGTAAGCGGGTTGCATCAGTCTTTCCACATTTTCTCAACTGGCTATAAATGAGGGCAGTCAGTAGGCCTCACCCTTCAAGCCCACTCCAATTTCATAGAGAAATCAACATGCCTCGGTGTGCTTTCCTGTGGCAGGAAATTTGCTTTCATTCCTTAGGTGGCCCTTTGGCTCAGAACAGCCCTCCCAGAAGGATTCAGGGATATTCAGCCCGATTAGTTGAGATCAGCCCTTCTCTCACTTTCATGGATGAAACCAACTGGGCAAAGAGCCGTTCTAAGCTGGGGACCATGGTGTCTTTCCCTAGTCTACACTGAAACAGCACCCTGAGGGAAACGAGCTGCTGGCGTTTGGTAGCAAAATCTCCTATTCTGAAGAGAAACATTTCGTTGTAAGCGGGTTGCATCAGCCTTTCCACATTTTCTCAACTGGCTCTAAAGGAGGGCAGTCAGTTGGCAGACTTACTTGAGGCACTGCTTCCAAGGCTGGAAACTTTGCTTTCATTCCTTAGGTGGCACACTGGCTCAGTAGTGCCTACCCCAAGGATTCAGTGATGTGCAGCCCGATTAGTTGAGATCAGCCCTTCTGGTTCTCTCATGGACGAAACCATCTGGGCAAAGAGCTGTTCTAAGCTGGGGACCATGGTGTCTTTCCCTAGTCTACACAGAAACAGCATTCTGAGTGAGAAGAGCTGCTGGCGTTTGGTAGCACAATCTCCTATTCTGAAGAGAAACATTTCGTTGTAAGCGTGTTGCATCAGCCTTGCCACATTTTCTCAACTGGCTATGAAAGAGTGTAGTCATTTAGCAGACTTACTTGAGACCCTGCTTCCCAGGCAGGAAACTTTGCTTTCATTCCTTAGGTGGCCTTTTGGCTCAGAACAGCCCTCCCAGAAGGAATCAGGGATTTCCAGCCGGATTAGTTGAGATCAGCCCTTCTGGCTCTTTCATGGATGAAACCAACTGGGCAAAGAGCCATTCTAAGCTGGGGACCATGATGTCTTTCCTTAATCTACACAGAAACAGCATTGTGAGTGAGACGAGCTGCTGGCGTTTGGTAGCAAAATCTCCTATTCTGGAGAGAAACATTTCGTTGTAAGCGGGTTGCATCACCCTTGTCACATTTTCTCAACTGGATATAAAGGAGGGCAGTCAATAGGCGTCACCCTCCAAGCCCACTCCAATTTCACAGAGAAAACTCCAGGCCTTGCTGTGCTTTCCTGTGGCATGGAAACTGCTTTCATTCCTCAGGTGGCACTTTGGCTCAGAACTGCCCTACCCCAAGGATTCACGGATGTGCAGCCCGATTGGTTGAGATCAGCCCTTCTGGTTCTCTCATGGAAGAAACCCTCTGGGAAAGGAGCCATTCTAAGCTGGGGACCATGGTGTCTTTCCCTAGTCTACACAGAAACAGCATTCTTAGGGAGACGAGCTGCTGGCGTTGGTAACACAATCTCCTATTCTAAAGAGAAACATTTCGTTGTAAGTGGGTTACATCAGCCTTGCTACATTTTCTCAACTGGCTATAAAGGAGGGCAGTCAGTTGGCAGACTTACTTGAGGCACTGCTTCCAAGGCTGGAAACTTTGCTTTCATTCCTTAGGTGGCACACTGACTCAGTAATGCCTACCCCAAGGATTCAGATATGTGCAGCCTGTATACTTGAGATCAGCCCTTCTGGTTCTCTGATGGATGAAACCATCTGGGCAAAGAGCCGTTCTAAGCTGGGGACTATGGTGTCTTTCCCTAGTCTACACAGAAACAGCATCCTGAGGGAGACGAGCTGCTGGCGTTTGATAGCAAAATCTCCTATTCTGAAGAGAAATATTTCGTTGTAAGAGGGTTCCATCAGCCTTGCCACATTTTCTCAAATGGCTATAAAGTAGGGCAGTCATTTAGCAGACTTACTTGAGACCCCGCTTCCCAGGCTGGAAACTTTGCTTTCATTCCTTAGGTGGCACATTGTCTCAGGAGTGCCTACCCCAAGGATTCAGGATGTGCAGCCCGATTAGTAGAGATCAGCCCTTCTGGCTATTTAATGGATGAAATCAACTGGGCAAAGAGCCGTTCTAAGCTGGGGACCATGGTGTCTTTCCCTAGTCTACACAGAAACAGCACCCTGAGGGAGACGAGCTGCTGGCGTTTGGTAGCAAAATCTCCTATTCTGGAGCAAAACATTTCGTTGTAAGCGGGTTGCATCAGCCTTGTCACATTTTCTCAACTGGATATAAAGGAGGACAGTCAATAGGCGTCACCCTCCAAGCCCACTCCAATTTCATAGAGAAAACTCCAGGCCTTGCTGTGCTTTCCTGTGGCAAGGAAACTGCTTTCATTCCTCAGGTGACACTTTGGCTCAGACCTGCCCTACCCCAAGGATTCACGGATGTGCAGCACGATTAGTTGAGATCAGCCCTTCTGGTTCTCTCATGGATGAAACCATCTGGGCAAAGAGCCATTCTAAGCTGGGGACCATGGTGTCTTTCCCTAGTCTACACAGAAACAGCATTCTTAGGGAGACGAGCTGCTGGAGTTTGGTAGCAGAATCTCCTATTCTGAAGAGTAACACTTCGTTGTAAGCGGGTTGCATCAGCCTTGCCACATTTTATCAGTTGGCTATAAAGGAGGGCAGTCATTTAGCAGACTTACTTGAGACTCTGCTTCCCAGGCTGGAAACTTTGCTTTCATTCCTTAGGTGGCACATTGGCTCAGGACTGCCTTAACCCAAGTATTCAGGGATTTGCAGTCCGATTAGTTGAGATCGGCCTTTCTGGCTCTTTCATGGATGAAACCAACTGGGCAAAGAGACGTTCTAAGCTGGGGACCATGTTGTCTTTCCCTAGTTTACACAGAAACAGCACCCTGAGGGAGAAGAGCTGCTGGCGTTTGGTAGCAAAATCTCCTATTCTGAAGAGAAACATTTCGTTGTAAGCGGGTTGCATTAGCCTTGCCACATTTTCTCAACTGGCTATAAAGGAGGGCAGTCAGTAGGCCTCACCCTTCAAACCCACTTCAATTTCATAGAGAAATCAAGAGGCCTCGGTGTGCTTTCCTGTGGCAGGAAATTTGCTTTCATTCCTTAGGTTGCCCTTTGGCTCAGAACAGCCCTCCCAGAAGGATTCCGGGATGTGCAGCCCGATTAGTTGAGATCAGCCCTTCTGGCTCTTTCATGGATGAAACCAACTGGGCAAAGAGCCGTTTTAAGCTGGGGACCATGTTGTCTTTCCCTAGTTTACACAGAAACAGCACCCTGAGGGAGAAGAGCTGCTGGCGTTTGGTAGCAAAATCTCCTATTCTGAAGAGAAACATTTCGTTGTAAGCAGGTTGCATCAGCCTTGTCACATTTTCTCAATTGGCTATAAAGGAGGGCACTCAGCTGACAGACTTACTTCGGGCACTGCTTCCCAGGCCTGAAACTTTGCTTTCATTCCTTAGGTGGCACATTGGCTCAGGAGTGCCTACCAAAAGGATTCAGGGATGTGCAGCCCGCTTAGTAGAGGTCAGCCCTTCTCTCTCTTTCATAGATGAAACCAACGGACAAAGAGCCGTTTTAAGCTGGGGACCTTCGTGTCTTTCCCTAGTCTACACAGAAACAGTACTCTGAGGGAGACGAGCTGCTGGTGTTTGATAGCAAAATCTCCTATTCTGAAGAGAAACATTTCGTTGTAAGCGGGTTGCATCAGCCTAGTCACATTTTCTCAAGTGGATATAAAGGAGGGCAGTCAATAGGCGTCACCCTCCAAGCCCACTCCAATTTCATAGAGAAAACTCCAGGCCTTGCTGTGCTTTCCTGTGGCAAGGAAACTTCTTTTATTCCTCAGGTGGCACTTTGGCTCAGAACAGCCCTACCCCAGGGATTCACGGATTTGCAGCCCGATTGGTTGAGATCAGCCCTTATGGTTGTCTCATGGATGAAACCATCTGGGAAAAGAGCCATTCTTACCTGGGGACCATGGTGTCTTTCCCTAGTCTACACAGAAACACCATTCTTAGGGAGAGGAGCTGCTGGCGCTGGTGGCACAATCTCCTATTCTGAAGAGAAACATTTCGTTGTAAGTGGGTTGCATCAGCCTTGCCACATTTTCTCAACTGGCTATAAAGGAGGGCAGTCAGTAGGCCTCACCCTTCAAGCCGACTCCAATTTCATTGAGAAATCAACAGGCCTCGGTGTGCTTTCCTGTGGCAGGAAATTTGCTTTCATTCCTTAGGTGGCCCTTTGGCTCAGAACAGCCCTCCCAGAAGGATTCAGGGATGTGCAGCCCGATTAGTTGAGATCAGCCCTTCTGGCTCTTTCATGGATGAAACCAACTTGGCAAAGAGCATTCTACGCTGGGGACCATGGTGTCTTTCCTTAGTCTACACAGAAACAGCACTCTGAGTGAGACGAGCTGCTGGCGTTTGGTAGCAAAATCTCCTATTCTGGAGCAAAACATTTCGTTGTAAGCGGGTTGCATCAGCCTTGTCACATTTTCTCAACTGGATATAAAGGAGGGCAGTCAATAGGCGTCACCCTCCAAGCCCACTCCAATTTCATAGAGAAAACTCCAGGCCTTGCTGTGCTTTCCTGTGGCAAGGAAACTGCTTTCATTCCTCAGGTGACACTTTGGCTCAGACCTGCCCTACCCCAAGGATTCACGGATGTGCAGCACGATTAGTTGAGATCAGCCCTTCTGGTTCTCTCATGGATGAAACCATCTGGGCAAAGAGCCATTCTAAGCTGGGGACCATGGTGTCTTTCCCTAGTCTACACAGAAACAGCATTCTTAGGGAGACGAGCTGCTGGAGTTTGGTAGCAGAATCTCCTATTCTGAAGAGTAACACTTCGTTGTAAGCGGGTTGCATCAGCCTTGCCACATTTTATCAGTTGGCTATAAAGGAGGGCAGTCATTTAGCAGACTTACTTGAGACTCTGCTTCCCAGGCTGGAAACTTTGCTTTCATTCCTTAGGTGGCACATTGGCTCAGGACTGCCTTAACCCAAGTATTCAGGGATTTGCAGTCCGATTAGTTGAGATCGGGCTTTCTGGCTCTTTAATGGATGAAACCAACTGGGCAAAGAGACGTTCTAAGCTGGGGACCATGGTGTCTTTCCCTAGTCTACATAGAAATAGCACTCTGAGGGAAACGAGCTGCTGGCGTTTGGTAGCACAATCTCCTATTCTGCAGTGAAACATTTCGTTGTAAGCGGGATGCATCAGTCTTGCCACATTTTCTCAACTGGATATAAAGGAGGGCAGTCAATAGGCGTCACCCTCCAAGCCCACTCCAATTTCATAGAGAAAACTCGAGGCCTTGCTGTGCTTTCCTGTGGCAAGGAAACTGCTTTCATTCCTCAGGTGACACTTTGGCTCAGAACTGCCCTACCCCAAGCATTCACGGATGTGCAGCACGATTAGTTGAGATCAGCCCTTCTGGTTCTCTCATGGATGAAACCATCTGGGCAAAGAGCCGTTCTAAGATGGGGACCATGGTGCCTTTCCCTAGTCTACACAGAAACAGCATTCTGAGGGAGAGGAGCTGCTGGCGTTTGGTAGCACAATATCCTATTCTGAAGAGAAACATTTCGTTGTAAGCAGGTTGCATCAGCCTTGCCACATTTTCTCAACTGGCTATAAAGGAGGGCAGTCAGTAGGCCTCACCCTTCAAGCCCACTCCTATTTCATAGAGAAATCAACAGGCCTCGGTGTGCTTTCCTGTGGCAGGAAATTTGCTTTCATTCCTTAGGTGGCCCTTTGGCTCAGAACAGCCCTCCCAGAAGGATTCCGGGATGTGCAGCCCGATTAGTTGAGATCAGCCCTTCTGGCTCTTTCATGGATGAGACCAACTGGGCAAAGAGCCGTTCTAAGCTGGGGACCATGGTGTCTTTCCCTAGTCTACACAGAAACAGCACTCTGAGGGAGACGAGCTGGTGGCGTTTGGTAGTAAAATCTCCTATTCTGAAGAGAAACATTTCGTTGTAAGCGGGTTTCATCAGACTTGCCACATTTTCTCAACTGGCTATAAAGGAGGGCAGTCAGTTCGCCAGCTTATTTGAGGCCCTGCTTCCCAGGCTGGAAACTTTGCTTTCATTCCTTAGGTGGCACATTGCCTCAGGAGTGTCTACCCCAAGGATTCAGGGATGTGCAGCCCGATTAGTAGAGATCAGGTTTCTGGCTCTTTCATGGATGAAGCCAACTGGGCAAAGAGCCATTCTAAGCTCGGGACCATGCTGTCTTTCCTTAGACTGCACAGAAACAGCACTCTGAGTGAGAGGAGCTGCTGGCGTTTGGTAGCAAAATCTCCTATTGTGAAGAGAAACATTTCATTGTAAGCGGGTTGCCTCAGCCTTGTCACATTTTCTCAACTGGATATAAAGGAGGGCAGTCAGTAGGCGTCACCTTTGAAGCCCACTCCAATTTCATAGAGAAAACGCCTGGCCTTGGTGTGCTTTCCTGTGGCAAGGAAACTGCTTTCATTCCTTAGGTTGCACCTTGGCTCAGAACTGCCCTATCCCAAGGATTCAGGGATGTGCAGCCCGATTAGTTGAGATCAGCCCTTCTGGCTCTTCCATGGATGAAACCAACTGAGCAAAGAGCCGTTCTAAGCTGGGGACCATGGTGTCTTTCCTTAATCTACACAGAAACAGCATTCTGAGTGAGACGAGCTGCTGGCGTTTGGTAGCAAAATCTCCTATTCTGGAGAGAAACATTTCATTGTAAGCGGGTGGCATCAGCCTTGTCACATTTTCTCAAGTGGATATAAAGGAGGGCAGTCAATAGGCGTCACCCTCCAAGCCATTCCAATTTCATAGAGAAAACTCCAGGCCTTGCTGTGCTTTCCTGTGGTAAGGAAACTGCTTTCATTCCTCAGGTGGCACTTTGTCTCAGAACTGCCCTACCCCAAGCATTCATGGAGGTGCAGCCCGATTGGTTGAGATCAGCCCTTCTGGTTCTCTCATGGATGAAACCATCTGGGCAAAGAGCCATTCTAAGCTGGGGACCATGGTGTCTTTCCCTAGTCTACACAGAAACAGCATTCTTAGGGAGACGAGCTGCTGGCGTTGGTAGCACAATCTCCTATTCTGAAGAGAAACATATCGTTGTAAGTGGGTTGCATCAGCCTTGCCACATTTTCTCAACTGGCTATAAAGGAGGGCAGTCAGTTGGCGGAATTACTTTAGGCACTGCTTCCAAGGCTGGAAACTTTGCTTTCATTCCTTAGGTGGCACACTGTCTCAGTAGTGCCAACCCCAAGGATTCAGGGATGTGCAGCCTGTATAGTTGAGATCAGCCATTCTGGTTCTCTCATGGATGAAACCATCTGGGCAAAGAGCCGTTCTAAGCTGCGGACCATGGTGTCTTTCCCTACTCTACACAGAAACAGCACCCTGAGGGAGACGACCTGCTGGCGTTTGACAGCAAAATCTCCTATTCTGAAGAGAAACATTTCGTTGTAATAGGGTTCCATCAACCTTGCCACATTTTCTCAAATGGCTATAAAGTAGGGCAGTCATTTAGCAGACTTACTTGAGACACTGCTTCCCAGGCTGGAAACTTTGCTTTCATTCCTTAGGTGGCACTTCGGCTCGGAATGCCTACCCCAAGGATTCAGGTATGTGCAGCCCGATTAGTAGCGATCAGCCCTTCTTGCTCTTTCATGGATGAAAGCAACTGGGCAAGAGCCGTTCTAAGCTGGGGACCTTCGGGTCTTTCCCTAGTCTACACAGAAACAGCACTCTGAGGGAGACGAGCTGCTGGCGTTTGATAGCAAAATCTCCTATTCTGAAGAGAAACATTTTGTTGTAAGAGGGTTTCATCAGCCTTGCCACATTTTCTCAAATGGCTATAAAGGAGGGCAGTCTTTTAGCAGACTTACTTCAGGCCCTGCTTCCCAGGCTGTAAACTTTGCTTTCATTCCTTAGGTGGCACATTGGCTCAGGACTGCCCTACCCCAAGTATTCAGGGATTTGTAGCCCGATTAGTTGAGATCAGCCCTTCTGGCTCTCTCATGGATGAAACCAACTGGGCAAAGAGCCGTTCTAAGCTGGGGACCATAGTGTCTTTCCCTAGTTTACACAGAACAGCACGCTGAGGGAGACGAGCTGTTGGCGTTTGAAAGAAAAATCTCCTATTCTGAAGAGAAACATTTCGTTGTAAGCGGGTTGCATCAGTCTTTCCACATTTTCTCAACTGGCTATAAATGAGGGCAGTCAGTAGGCCTCACCCTTCAAGCCCACTCCAATTTCATAGAGAAATCAACATGCCTCGGTGTGCTTTCCTGTGGCAGGAAATTTGCTTTCATTCCTTAGGTGGCCCTTTGGCTCAGAACAGCCCTCCCAGAAGGATTCAGGGATATTCAGCCCGATTAGTTGAGATCAGCCCTTCTCTCACTTTCATGGATGAAACCAACTGGGCAAAGAGCCGTTCTAAGCTGGGGACCATGGTGTCTTTCCCTAGTCTACACTGAAACAGCACCCTGAGGGAAACGAGCTGCTGGCGTTTGGTAGCAAAATCTCCTATTCTGAAGAGAAACATTTCGTTGTAAGCGGGTTGCATCAGCCTTTCCACATTTTCTCAACTGGCTCTAAAGGAGGGCAGTCAGTTGGCAGACTTACTTGAGGCACTGCTTCCAAGGCTGGAAACTTTGCTTTCATTCCTTAGGTGGCACACTGGCTCAGTAGTGCCTACCCCAAGGATTCAGTGATGTGCAGCCCGATTAGTTGAGATCAGCCCTTCTGGTTCTCTCATGGACGAAACCATCTGGGCAAAGAGCTGTTCTAAGCTGGGGACCATGGTGTCTTTCCCTAGTCTACACAGAAACAGCATTCTGAGTGAGAAGAGCTGCTGGCGTTTTGTAGCACAATCTCCTATTCTGAAGAGAAACATTTCGTTGTAAGCGTGTTGCATCAGCCTTGCCACATTTTCTCAACTGGCTATGAAAGAGTGTAGTCATTTAGCAGACTTACTTGAGACCCTGCTTCCCAGGCAGGAAACTTTGCTTTCATTCCTTAGGTGGCCTTTTGGCTCAGAACAGCCCTCCCAGAAGGAATCAGGGATTTCCAGCCGGATTAGTTGAGATCAGCCCTTCTGGCTCTTTCATGGATGAAACCAACTGGGCAAAGAGCCATTCTAAGCTGGGGACCATGATGTCTTTCCTTAATCTACACAGAAACAGCATTGTGAGTGAGACGAGCTGCTGGCGTTTGGTAGCAAAATCTCCTATTCTGGAGAGAAACATTTCGTTGTAAGCGGGTTGCATCACCCTTGTCACATTTTCTCAACTGGATATAAAGGAGGGCAGTCAATAGGCGTCACCCTCCAAGCCCACTCCAATTTCACAGAGAAAACTCCAGGCCTTGCTGTGCTTTCCTGTGGCATGGAAACTGCTTTCATTCCTCAGGTGGCACTTTGGCTCAGAACTGCCCTACCCCAAGGATTCACGGATGTGCAGCCCGATTGGTTGAGATCAGCCCTTCTGGTTCTCTCATGGAAGAAACCCTCTGGGAAAGGAGCCATTCTAAGCTGGGGACCATGGTGTCTTTCCCTAGTCTACACAGAAACAGCATTCTTAGGGAGACGAGCTGCTGGCGTTGGTAACACAATCTCCTATTCTAAAGAGAAACATTTCGTTGTAAGTGGGTTGCATCAGCCTTGCTACATTTTCTCAACTGGCTCTAAAGGAGGGCAGTCAGTTGGCAGACTTACTTGAGGCACTGCTTCCAAGGCTGGAAACTTTGCTTTCATTCCTTAGGTGGCACACTGACTCAGTAATGCCTACCCCAAGGATTCAGATATGTGCAGCCTGTATACTTGAGATCAGCCCTTCTGGTTCTCTGATGGATGAAACCATCTGGGCAAAGAGCCGTTCTAAGCTGGGGACTATGGTGTCTTTCCCTAGTCTACACAGAAACAGCATCCTGAGGGAGACGAGCTGCTGGCGTTTGATAGCAAAATCTCCTATTCTGAAGAGAAATATTTCGTTGTAAGAGGGTTCCATCAGCCTTGCCACATTTTCTCAAATGGCTATAAAGTAGGGCAGTCATTTAGCAGACTTACTTGAGACCCCGCTTCCCAGGCTGGAAACTTTGCTTTCATTCCTTAGGTGGCACATTGTCTCAGGAGTGCCTACCCCAAGGATTCAGGATGTGCAGCCCGATTAGTAGAGATCAGCCCTTCTGGCTATTTAATGGATGAAATCAACTGGGCAAAGAGCCGTTCTAAGCTGGGGACCATGGTGTCTTTCCCTAGTCTACACAGAAACAGAACCCTGAGGGAGACGAGCTGCTGGCGTTTGGTAGCAAAATCTCCTATTCTGGAGCAAAACATTTCGTTGTAAGCGGGTTGCATCAGCCTTGTCACATTTTCTCAACTGGATATAAAGGAGGACAGTCAATAGGCGTCACCCTCCAAGCCCACTCCAATTTCATAGAGAAAACTCCAGGCCTTGCTGTGCTTTCCTGTGGCAAGGAAACTGCTTTCATTCCTCAGGTGACACTTTGGCTCAGACCTGCCCTACCCCAAGGATTCACGGATGTGCAGCACGATTAGTTGAGATCAGCCCTTCTGGTTCTCTCATGGATGAAACCATCTGGGCAAAGAGCCATTCTAAGCTGGGGACCATGGTGTCTTTCCCTAGTCTACACAGAAACAGCATTCTTAGGGAGACGAGCTGCTGGAGTTTGGTAGCAGAATCTCCTATTCTGAAGAGTAACACTTCGTTGTAAGCGGGTTGCATCAGCCTTGCCACATTTTATCAGTTGGCTATAAAGGAGGGCAGTCATTTAGCAGACTTACTTGAGACTCTGCTTCCCAGGCTGGAAACTTTGCTTTCATTCCTTAGGTGGCACATTGGCTCAGGACTGCCTTAACCCAAGTATTCAGGGATTTGCAGTCCGATTAGTTGAGATCGGCCTTTCTGGCTCTTTAATGGATGAAACCAACTGGGCAAAGAGACGTTCTAAGCTGGGGACCATGTTGTCTTTCCCTAGTTTACACAGAAACAGCACCCTGAGGGACAAGAGCTGCTGGCGTTTGGTAGCAAAATCTCCTATTCTGAAGAGAAACATTTCGTTGTAAGCAGGTTGCATCAGCCTTGTCACATTTTCTCAATTGGCTATAAAGGAGGGCACTCAGCTGACAGACTTACTTCGGGCACTGCTTCCCAGGCCTGAAACTTTGCTTTCATTCCTTAGGTGGCACATTGGCTCAGGAGTGCCTACCAAAAGGATTCAGGGATGTGCAGCCCGCTTAGTAGAGGTCAGCCCTTCTCTCTCTTTCATAGATGAAACCAACGGACAAAGAGCCGTTTTAAGCTGGGGACCTTCGTGTCTTTCCCTAGTCTACACAGAAACAGTACTCTGAGGGAGACGAGCTGCTGGTGTTTGATAGCAAAATCTCCTATTCTGAAGAGAAACATTTCGTTGTAAGCGGGTTGCATCAGCCTTGTCACATTTTCTCAAGTGGATATAAAGGAGGGCAGTCAATAGGCGTCACCCTCCAAGCCCACTCCAATTTCATAGAGAAAACTCCAGGCCTTGCTGTGCTTTCCTGTGGCAAGGAAACTTCTTTTATTCCTCAGGTGGCACTTTGGCTCAGAACAGCCCTACCCCAGGGATTCACGGATTTGCAGCCCGATTGGTTGAGATCAGCCCTTATGGTTGTCTCATGGATGAAACCATCTGGGAAAAGAGCCATTCTTACCTGGGGACCATGGTGTCTTTCCCTAGTCTACACAGAAACACCATTCTTAGGGAGAGGAGCTGCTGGCGCTGGTGGCACAATCTCCTATTCTGAAGAGAAACATTTCGTTGTAAGTGGGTTGCATCAGCCTTGCCACATTTTCTCAACTGGCTATAAAGGAGGGCAGTCAGTAGGCCTCACCCTTCAAGCCGACTGCAATTTCATTGAGAAATCAACAGGCCTCGGTGTGCTTTCCTGTGGCAGGAAATTTGCTTTCATTCCTTAGGTGGCCCTTTGGCTCAGAACAGCCCTCCCAAAAGGATTCAGGGATGTGCAGCCCGATTAGTTGAGATCAGCCCTTCTGGCTCTTTCATGGATGAAACCAACTTGGCAAAGAGCATTCTACGCTGGGGACCATGGTGTCTTTCCTTAGTCTACACAGAAACAGCACTCTGAGTGAGACGAGCTGCTGGCGTTTGGTAGCAAAATCTCCTATTCTGGAGCAAAACATTTCGTTGTAAGCGGGTTGCATCAGCCTTGTCACATTTTCTCAACTGGATATAAAGGAGGACAGTCAATAGGCGTCACCCTCCAAGCCCACTCCAATTTCATAGAGAAAACTCCAGGCCTTGCTGTGCTTTCCTGTGGCAAGGAAACTGCTTTCATTCCTCAGGTGACACTTTGGCTCAGACCTGCCCTACCCCAAGGTTTCACGGATGTGCAGCACGATTAGTTGAGATCAGCCCTTCTGGTTCTCTCATGGATGAAACCATCTGGGCAAAGAGCCATTCTAAGCTGGGGACCATGGTGTCTTTCCCTAGTCTACACAGAAACAGCATTCTTAGGGAGACGAGCTGCTGGAGTTTGGTAGCAGAATCTCCTATTCTGAAGAGTAACACTTCGTTGTAAGCGGGTTGCATCAGCCTTGCCACATTTTATCAGTTGGCTATAAAGGAGGGCAGTCATTTAGCAGACTTACTTGAGACTCTGCTTCCCAGGCTGGAAACTTTGCTTTCATTCCTTAGGTGGCACATTGGCTCAGGACTGCCTTAACCCAAGTATTCAGGGATTTGCAGTCCGATTAGTTGAGATCGGCCTTTCTGGCTCTTCAATGGATGAAACCAACTGGGCAAAGAGACGTTCTAAGCTGGGGACCATGGTGTCTTTCCCTAGTCTACATAGAAATAGCACTCTGAGGGAGACGAGCTGCTGGCGTTTGGTAGCACAATCTCCTATTCTGCAGTGAAACATTTCGTTGTAAGCGGGATGCATCAGTCTTGCCACATTTTCTCAACTGGATATAAAGGAGGGCAGTCAATAGGCGTCACCCTCCAAGCCCACTCCAATTTCATAGAGAAAACTCGAGGTCTTGCTGTGCTTTCCTGTGGCAAGGAAACTGCTTTCATTCCTCAGGTGACACTTTGGCTCAGAACTGCCCTACCCCAAGCATTCACGGATGTGCAGCACGATTAGTTGAGATCAGCCCTTCTGGTTCTCTCATGGATGAAACCATCTGGGCAAAGAGCCGTTCTAAGATGGGGACCATGGTGCCTTTCCCTAGTCTACACAGAAACAGCATTCTGAGGGAGAGGAGCTGCTGGCGTTTGGTAGCACAATATCCTATTCTGAAGAGAAACATTTCGTTGTAAGCGGGTTGCATCAGCCTTGCCACATTTTCTCAACTGGCTATAAAGGAGGGCAGTCAGTAGGCCTCACCCTTCAAGCCCACTCCTATTTCATAGAGAAATCAACAGGCCTCGGTGTGCTTTCCTGTGGCAGGAAATTTGCTTTCATTCCTTAGGTGGCCCTTTGGCTCAGAACAGCCCTCCCAGAAGGATTCCGGGATGTGCAGCCCGATTAGTTGAGATCAGCCCTTCTGGCTCTTTCATGGATGAGACCAACTGGGCAAAGAGCCGTTCTAAGCTGGGGACCATGGTGTCTTTCCCTAGTCTACACAGAAACAGCACTCTGAGGGAGACGAGCTGGTGGCGTTTGGTAGTAAAATCTCCTATTCTGAAGAGAAACATTTCGTTGTAAGCGGGTTTCATCAGACTTGCCACATTTTCTCAACTGGCTATAAAGGAGGGCAGTCAGTTCGCCAGCTTATTTGAGGCCCTGCTTCCCAGGCTGGAAACTTTGCTTTCATTCCTTAGGTGGCACATTGCCTCAGGAGTGTCTACCCCAAGGATTCAGGGATGTGCAGCCCGATTAGTAGAGATCAGGTTTCTGGCTCTTTCATGGATGAAGCCAACTGGGCAAAGAGCCATTCTAAGCTCGGGACCATGCTGTCTTTCCTTAGACTGCACAGAAACAGCACTCTGAGTGAGAGGAGCTGCTGGCGTTTGGTAGCAAAATCTCCTATTGTGAAGAGAAACATTTCATTGTAAGCGGGTTGCCTCAGCCTTGTCACATTTTCTCAACTGGATATAAAGGAGGGCAGTCAGTAGGCGTCACCTTTGAAGCCCACTCCAATTTCATAGAGAAAACGCCTGGCCTTGGTGTGCTTTCCTGTGGCAAGGAAACTGCTTTCATTCCTTAGGTTGCACCTTGGCTCAGAACTGCCCTATCCCAAGGATTCAGGGATGTGCAGCCCGATTAGTTGAGATCAGCCCTTCTGGCTCTTCCATGGATGAAACCAACTGAGCAAAGAGCCGTTCTAAGCTGGGGACCATGGTGTCTTTCCTTAATCTACACAGAAACAGCATTCTGAGTGAGAAGAGCTGCTGGCGTTTGGTAGCACCATCTCCTATTCTGAAGAGAAACATTTCGTTGTAAGCGTGTTGCATCAGCCTTGCCACATTTTCTCAACTGGCTATGAAAGAGTGTAGTCATTTAGCAGACTTACTTGAGACCCTGCTTCCCAGTCAGGAAACTTTGCTTTCATTCCTTAGGTGGCCTTTTGGCTCAGAACAGCCCTCCCAGAAGGAATCAGGGATTTCCAGCCGGATTAGTTGAGATCACCCCTTCTGGCTCTTTCATGGATGAAACCAACTGGGCAAAGAGCCATTCTAAGCTGGGGACCATGATGTCTTTCCTTAATCTACACAGAAACAGCATTGTGAGTGAGACGAGCTGCTGGCGTTTGGTAGCAAAATCTCCTATTCTGGAGAGAAACATTTCGTTGTAAGTGGGTTGCATCACCCTTGTCACATTTTCTCAACTGGATATAAAGGAGGGCAGTCAATAGGCGTCACCCTCCAAGCCCACTCCAATTTCACAGAGAAAACTCCAGGCCTTGCTGTGCTTTCCTGTGGCATGGAAACTGCTTTCATTCCTCAGGTGGCACTTTGGCTCAGAACTGCCCTACCCCAAGGATTCACGGATGTGCAGCCCGATTGGTTGAGATCAGCCCTTCTGGTTCTCTCATGGATGAAACCCTCTGGGAAAGGAGCCATTCTAAGCTGGGGACCATGGTGTCTTTCCCTAGTCTACACAGAAACAGCATTCTTAGGGAGACGAGCTGCTGGCGTTGGTAACACAATCTCCTATTCTAAAGAGAAACATTTCGTTGTAAGCGGGTTGCATCAGCCTTGCTACATTTTTTCAACTGGCTATAAAGGAGGGCAGTCAGTTGGCAGACTTACTTGAGGCACTGCTTCCAAGGCTGGAAACTTTGCTTTCATTCCTTAGGTGGCACACTGACTCAGTAATGCCTACCCCAAGGATTCAGATATGTGCAGCCTGTATACTTGAGATCAGCCCTTCTGGTTCTCTGATGGATGAAACCATCTGGGCAAAGAGCCATTCTAAGCTGGGGACTATGGTGTCTTTCCCTAGTCTACACAGAAACAGCATCCTGAGGGAGACGAGCTGCTGGCGTTTGATAGCAAACTCTCCTATTCTGAAGAGAAATATTTCGTTGTAAGAGGGTTCCATCAGCCTTGCCACATTTTCTCAAATGGCTATAAAGTAGGGCAGTCATTTAGCAGACTTACTTGAGACCCCGCTTCCCAGGCTGGAAACTTTGCTTTCATTCCTTAGGTGGCACATTGTCTCAGGAGTGCCTACCCCAAGGATTCAGGATGTGCAGCCCGATTAGTAGAGATCAGCCCTTCTGGCTATTTAATGGATGAAATCAACTGGGCAAAGAGCCGTTCTAAGCTGGGGACCATGGTGTCTTTCCCTAGTCTACACAGAAACAGCACCCTGAGGGAGACGAGCTGCTGGCGTTTGGTAGCACAATCTCCTATTCTGAAGAGAAACAATTCGTTGTAAGCGGGTTGCATTAGCCTTGCCACATTTTCTCAACTGGCTATAAAGGAGGGCAGTCAGTAGGCCTCACCCTTCAAACCCACTTCAATTTCATAGAGAAATCAAGAGGCCTCGGTGTGCTTTCCTGTGGCAGGAAATTTGCTTTCATTCCTTAGGTTGCCCTTTGGCTCAGAACAGCCCTCCCAGAAGGATTCAGGGATGTGCAGCCCGATTAGTTGAGATCAGCCCTTCTGGCTCTTTCATGGATGAAACCAACTGGGCAAAGAGCCGTTTTAAGCTGGGGACCATGTTGTCTTTCCCTAGTTTACACAGAAACAGCACCCTGAGGGAGAAGAGCTGCTGGCGTTTGGTAGCAAAATCTCCTATTCTGAAGAGAAACATTTCGTTGTAAGCAGGTTGCATCAGCCTTGTCACATTTTCTCAATTGGCTATAAAGGAGGGCACTCAGCTGACAGACTTACTTCGGGCACTGCTTCCCAGGCCTGAAACTTTGCTTTCATTCCTTAGGTGGCACATTGGCTCAGGAGTGCCTACCAAAAGGATTCAGGGATGTGCAGCCCGCTTAGTAGAGGTCAGCCCTTCTCTCTCTTTCATAGATGAAACCAACGGACAAAGAGCCGTTTTAAGCTGGGGACCTTCGTGTCTTTCCCTAGTCTACACAGAAACAGTACTCTGAGGGAGACGAGCTGCTGGTGTTTGATAGCAAAATCTCCTATTCTGAAGAGAAACATTTCGTTGTAAGCGGGTTGCATCAGCCTTGTCACATTTTCTCAAGTGGATATAAAGGAGGGCAGTCAATAGGCGTCACCCTCCAAGCCCACTCCAATTTCATAGAGAAAACTCCAGGCCTTGCTGTGCTTTCCTGTGGCAAGGAAACTTCTTTTATTCCTCAGGTGGCACTTTGGCTCAGAACAGCCCTACCCCAGGGATTCACGGATTTGCAGCCCGATTGGTTGAGATCAGCCCTTATGGTTGTCTCATGGATGAAACCATCTGGGAAAAGAGCCATTCTTACCTGGGGACCATGGTGTCTTTCCCTAGTCTACACAGAAACACCATTCTTAGGGAGAGGAGCTGCTGGCGCTGGTGGCACAATCTCCTATTCTGAAGAGAAACATTTCGTTGTAAGTGGGTTGCATCAGCCTTGCCACATTTTCTCAACTGGCTATAAAGGAGGGCAGTCAGTAGGCCTCACCCTTCAAGCCGACTGCAATTTCATTGAGAAATCAACAGGCCTCGGTGTGCTTTCCTGTGGCAGGAAATTTGCTTTCATTCCTTAGGTGGCCCTTTGGCTCAGAACAGCCCTCCCAAAAGGATTCAGGGATGTGCAGCCCGATTAGTTGAGATCAGCCCTTCTGGCTCTTTCATGGATGAAACCAACTTGGCAAAGAGCATTCTACGCTGGGGACCATGGTGTCTTTCCTTAGTCTACACAGAAACAGCACTCTGAGTGAGACGAGCTGCTGGCGTTTGGTAGCAAAATCTCCTATTCTGGAGCAAAACATTTCGTTGTAAGCGGGTTGCATCAGCCTTGTCACATTTTCTCAACTGGATATAAAGGAGGACAGTCAATAGGCGTCACCCTCCAAGCCCACTCCAATTTCATAGAGAAAACTCCAGGCCTTGCTGTGCTTTCCTGTGGCAAGGAAACTGCTTTCATTCCTCAGGTGACACTTTGGCTCAGACCTGCCCTACCCCAAGGTTTCACGGATGTGCAGCACGATTAGTTGAGATCAGCCCTTCTGGTTCTCTCATGGATGAAACCATCTGGGCAAAGAGCCATTCTAAGCTGGGGACCATGGTGTCTTTCCCTAGTCTACACAGAAACAGCATTCTTAGGGAGACGAGCTGCTGGAGTTTGGTAGCAGAATCTCCTATTCTGAAGAGTAACACTTCGTTGTAAGCGGGTTGCATCAGCCTTGCCACATTTTATCAGTTGGCTATAAAGGAGGGCAGTCATTTAGCAGACTTACTTGAGACTCTGCTTCCCAGGCTGGAAACTTTGCTTTCATTCCTTAGGTGGCACATTGGCTCAGGACTGCCTTAACCCAAGTATTCAGGGATTTGCAGTCCGATTAGTTGAGATCGGCCTTTCTGGCTCTTCAATGGATGAAACCAACTGGGCAAAGAGACGTTCTAAGCTGGGGACCATGGTGTCTTTCCCTAGTCTACATAGAAATAGCACTCTGAGGGAGACGAGCTGCTGGCGTTTGGTAGCACAATCTCCTATTCTGCAGTGAAACATTTCGTTGTAAGCGGGATGCATCAGTCTTGCCACATTTTCTCAACTGGATATAAAGGAGGGCAGTCAATAGGCGTCACCCTCCAAGCCCACTCCAATTTCATAGAGAAAACTCGAGGTCTTGCTGTGCTTTCCTGTGGCAAGGAAACTGCTTTCATTCCTCAGGTGACACTTTGGCTCAGAACTGCCCTACCCCAAGCATTCACGGATGTGCAGCACGATTAGTTGAGATCAGCCCTTCTGGTTCTCTCATGGATGAAACCATCTGGGCAAAGAGCCGTTCTAAGATGGGGACCATGGTGCCTTTCCCTAGTCTACACAGAAACAGCATTCTGAGGGAGAGGAGCTGCTGGCGTTTGGTAGCACAATATCCTATTCTGAAGAGAAACATTTCGTTGTAAGCGGGTTGCATCAGCCTTGCCACATTTTCTCAACTGGCTATAAAGGAGGGCAGTCAGTAGGCCTCACCCTTCAAGCCCACTCCTATTTCATAGAGAAATCAACAGGCCTCGGTGTGCTTTCCTGTGGCAGGAAATTTGCTTTCATTCCTTAGGTGGCCCTTTGGCTCAGAACAGCCCTCCCAGAAGGATTCCGGGATGTGCAGCCCGATTAGTTGAGATCAGCCCTTCTGGCTCTTTCATGGATGAGACCAACTGGGCAAAGAGCCGTTCTAAGCTGGGGACCATGGTGTCTTTCCCTAGTCTACACAGAAACAGCACTCTGAGGGAGACGAGCTGGTGGCGTTTGGTAGTAAAATCTCCTATTCTGAAGAGAAACATTTCGTTGTAAGCGGGTTTCATCAGACTTGCCACATTTTCTCAACTGGCTATAAAGGAGGGCAGTCAGTTCGCCAGCTTATTTGAGGCCCTGCTTCCCAGGCTGGAAACTTTGCTTTCATTCCTTAGGTGGCACATTGCCTCAGGAGTGTCTACCCCAAGGATTCAGGGATGTGCAGCCCGATTAGTAGAGATCAGGTTTCTGGCTCTTTCATGGATGAAGCCAACTGGGCAAAGAGCCATTCTAAGCTCGGGACCATGCTGTCTTTCCTTAGACTGCACAGAAACAGCACTCTGAGTGAGAGGAGCTGCTGGCGTTTGGTAGCAAAATCTCCTATTGTGAAGAGAAACATTTCATTGTAAGCGGGTTGCCTCAGCCTTGTCACATTTTCTCAACTGGATATAAAGGAGGGCAGTCAGTAGGCGTCACCTTTGAAGCCCACTCCAATTTCATAGAGAAAACGCCTGGCCTTGGTGTGCTTTCCTGTGGCAAGGAAACTGCTTTCATTCCTTAGGTTGCACCTTGGCTCAGAACTGCCCTATCCCAAGGATTCAGGGATGTGCAGCCCGATTAGTTGAGATCAGCCCTTCTGGCTCTTCCATGGATGAAACCAACTGAGCAAAGAGCCGTTCTAAGCTGGGGACCATGGTGTCTTTCCTTAATCTACACAGAAACAGCATTCTGAGTGAGAAGAGCTGCTGGCGTTTGGTAGCACCATCTCCTATTCTGAAGAGAAACATTTCGTTGTAAGCGTGTTGCATCAGCCTTGCCACATTTTCTCAACTGGCTATGAAAGAGTGTAGTCATTTAGCAGACTTACTTGAGACCCTGCTTCCCAGTCAGGAAACTTTGCTTTCATTCCTTAGGTGGCCTTTTGGCTCAGAACAGCCCTCCCAGAAGGAATCAGGGATTTCCAGCCGGATTAGTTGAGATCAGCCCTTCTGGCTCTTTCATGGATGAAACCAACTGGGCAAAGAGCCATTCTAAGCTGGGGACCATGATGTCTTTCCTTAATCTACACAGAAACAGCATTGTGAGTGAGACGAGCTGCTGGCGTTTGGTAGCAAAATCTCCTATTCTGGAGAGAAACATTTCGTTGTAAGTGGGTTGCATCACCCTTGTCACATTTTCTCAACTGGATATAAAGGAGGGCAGTCAATAGGCGTCACCCTCCAAGCCCACTCCAATTTCACAGAGAAAACTCCAGGCCTTGCTGTGCTTTCCTGTGGCATGGAAACTGCTTTCATTCCTCAGGTGGCACTTTGGCTCAGAACTGCCCTACCCCAAGGATTCACGGATGTGCAGCCCGATTGGTTGAGATCAGCCCTTCTGGTTCTCTCATGGATGAAACCCTCTGGGAAAGGAGCCATTCTAAGCTGGGGACCATGGTGTCTTTCCCTAGTCTACACAGAAACAGCATTCTTAGGGAGACGAGCTGCTGGCGTTGGTAACACAATCTCCTATTCTAAAGAGAAACATTTCGTTGTAAGCGGGTTGCATCAGCCTTGCTACATTTTTTCAACTGGCTATAAAGGAGGGCAGTCAGTTGGCAGACTTACTTGAGGCACTGCTTCCAAGGCTGGAAACTTTGCTTTCATTCCTTAGGTGGCACACTGACTCAGTAATGCCTACCCCAAGGATTCAGATATGTGCAGCCTGTATACTTGAGATCAGCCCTTCTGGTTCTCTGATGGATGAAACCATCTGGGCAAAGAGCCGTTCTAAGCTGGGGACTATGGTGTCTTTCCCTAGTCTACACAGAAACAGCATCCTGAGGGAGACGAGCTGCTGGCGTTTGATAGCAAACTCTCCTATTCTGAAGAGAAATATTTCGTTGTAAGAGGGTTCCATCAGCCTTGCCACATTTTCTCAAATGGCTATAAAGTAGGGCAGTCATTTAGCAGACTTACTTGAGACCCCGCTTCCCAGGCTGGAAACTTTGCTTTCATTCCTTAGGTGGCACATTGTCTCAGGAGTGCCTACCCCAAGGATTCAGGATGTGCAGCCCGATTAGTAGAGATCAGCCCTTCTGGCTATTTAATGGATGAAATCAACTGGGCAAAGAGCCGTTCTAAGCTGGGGACCATGGTGTCTTTCCCTAGTCTACACAGAAACAGCACCCTGAGGGAGACGAGCTGCTGGCGTTTGGTAGCACAATCTCCTATTCTGAAGAGAAACAATTCGTTGTAAGCGGGTTGCATTAGCCTTGCCACATTTTCTCAACTGGCTATAAAGGAGGGCAGTCAGTAGGCCTCACCCTTCAAACCCACTTCAATTTCATAGAGAAATCAAGAGGCCTCGGTGTGCTTTCCTGTGGCAGGAAATTTGCTTTCATTCCTTAGGTTGCCCTTTGGCTCAGAACAGCCCTCCCAGAAGGATTCAGGGATGTGCAGCCCGATTAGTTGAGATCAGCCCTTCTGGCTCTTTCATGGATGAAACCAACTGGGCAAAGAGCCGTTTTAAGCTGGGGACCATGTTGTCTTTCCCTAGTTTACACAGAAACAGCACCCTGAGGGAGAAGAGCTGCTGGCGTTTGGTAGCAAAATCTCCTATTCTGAAGAGAAACATTTCGTTGTAAGCAGGTTGCATCAGCCTTGTCACATTTTCTCAATTGGCTATAAAGGAGGGCACTCAGCTGACAGACTTACTTCGGGCACTGCTTCCCAGGCCTGAAACTTTGCTTTCATTCCTTAGGTGGCACATTGGCTCAGGAGTGCCTACCAAAAGGATTCAGGGATGTGCAGCCCGCTTAGTAGAGGTCAGCCCTTCTCTCTCTTTCATAGATGAAACCAACGGACAAAGAGCCGTTTTAAGCTGGGGACCTTCGTGTCTTTCCCTAGTCTACACAGAAACAGTACTCTGAGGGAGACGAGCTGCTGGTGTTTGATAGCAAAATCTCCTATTCTGAAGAGAAACATTTCGTTGTAAGCGGGTTGCATCAGCCTTGTCACATTTTCTCAAGTGGATATAAAGGAGGGCAGTCAATAGGCGTCACCCTCCAAGCCCACTCCAATTTCATAGAGAAAACTCCAGGCCTTGCTGTGCTTTCCTGTGGCAAGGAAACTTCTTTTATTCCTCAGGTGGCACTTTGGCTCAGAACAGCCCTACCCCAGGGATTCACGGATTTGCAGCCCGATTGGTTGAGATCAGCCCTTATGGTTGTCTCATGGATGAAACCATCTGGGAAAAGAGCCATTCTTACCTGGGGACCATGGTGTCTTTCCCTAGTCTACACAGAAACACCATTCTTAGGGAGAGGAGCTGCTGGCGCTGGTGGCACAATCTCCTATTCTGAAGAGAAACATTTCGTTGTAAGTGGGTTGCATCAGCCTTGCCACATTTTCTCAACTGGCTATAAAGGAGGGCAGTCAGTAGGCCTCACCCTTCAAGCCGACTCCAATTTCATTGAGAAATCAACAGGCCTCGGTGTGCTTTCCTGTGGCAGGAAATTTGCTTTCATTCCTTAGGTGGCCCTTTGGCTCAGAACAGCCCTCCCAGAAGGATTCAGGGATGTGCAGCCCGATTAGTTGAGATCAGCCCTTCTGGCTCTTTCATGGATGAAACCAACTTGGCAAAGAGCATTCTACGCTGGGGACCATGGTGTCTTTCCTTAGTCTACACAGAAACAGCACTCTGAGTGAGACGAGCTGCTGGCGTTTGGTAGCAAAATCTCCTATTCTGGAGCAAAACATTTCGTTGTAAGCGGGTTGCATCAGCCTTGTCACATTTTCTCAACTGGATATAAAGGAGGGCAGTCAATAGGCGTCACCCTCCAAGCCCACTCCAATTTCATAGAGAAAACTCCAGGCCTTGCTGTGCTTTCCTGTGGCAAGGAAACTGCTTTCATTCCTCAGGTGACACTTTGGCTCAGACCTGCCCTACCCCAAGGATTCACGGATGTGCAGCACGATTAGTTGAGATCAGCCCTTCTGGTTCTCTCATGGATGAAACCATCTGGGCAAAGAGCCATTCTAAGCTGGGGACCATGGTGTCTTTCCCTAGTCTACACAGAAACAGCATTCTTAGGGAGACGAGCTGCTGGAGTTTGGTAGCAGAATCTCCTATTCTGAAGAGTAACACTTCGTTGTAAGCGGGTTGCATCAGCCTTGCCACATTTTATCAGTTGGCTATAAAGGAGGGCAGTCATTTAGCAGACTTACTTGAGACTCTGCTTCCCAGGCTGGAAACTTTGCTTTCATTCCTTAGGTGGCACATTGGCTCAGGACTGCCTTAACCCAAGTATTCAGGGATTTGCAGTCCGATTAGTTGAGATCGGCCTTTCTGGCTCTTTAATGGATGAAACCAACTGGGCAAAGAGACGTTCTAAGCTGGGGACCATGGTGTCTTTCCCTAGTCTACATAGAAATAGCACTCTGAGGGAGACGAGCTGCTGGCGTTTGGTAGCACAATCTCCTATTCTGCAGTGAAACATTTCGTTGTAAGCGGGATGCATCAGTCTTGCAACATTTTCTCAACTGGATATAAAGGAGGGCAGTCAATAGGCGTCACCCTCCAAGCCCACTCCAATTTCATAGAGAAAACTCGAGGCCTTGCTGTGCTTTCCTGTGGCAAGGAAACTGCTTTCATTCCTCAGGTGACACTTTGGCTCAGAACTGCCCTACCCCAAGCATTCACGGATGTGCAGCACGATTAGTTGAGATCAGCCCTTCTGGTTCTCTCATGGATGAAACCATCTGGGCAAAGAGCCGTTCTAAGATGGGGACCATGGTGCCTTTCCCTAGTCTACACAGAAACAGCATTCTGAGGGAGAGGAGCTGCTGGCGTTTGGTAGCACAATATCCTATTCTGAAGAGAAACATTTCGTTGTAAGCGGGTTGCATCAGCCTTGCCACATTTTCTCAACTGGCTATAAAGGAGGGCAGTCAGTAGGCCTCACCCTTCAAGCCCACTCCTATTTCATAGAGAAATCAACAGGCCTCGGTGTGCTTTCCTGTGGCAGGAAATTTGCTTTCATTCCTTAGGTGGCCCTTTGGCTCAGAACAGCCCTCCCAGAAGGATTCCGGGATGTGCAGCCCGATTAGTTGAGATCAGCCCTTCTGGCTCTTTCATGGATGAGACCAACTGGGCAAAGAGCCGTTCTAAGCTGGGGACCATGGTGTCTTTCCCTAGTCTACACAGAAACAGCACTCTGAGGGAGACGAGCTGGTGGCGTTTGGTAGTAAAATCTCCTATTCTGAAGAGAAACATTTCGTTGTAAGCGGGTTTCATCAGACTTGCCACATTTTCTCAACTGGCTATAAAGGAGGGCAGTCAGTTCGCCAGCTTATTTGAGGCCCTGCTTCCCAGGCTGGAAACTTTGCTTTCATTCCTTAGGTGGCACATTGCCTCAGGAGTGTCTACCCCAAGGATTCAGGGATGTGCAGCCCGATTAGTAGAGATCAGGTTTCTGGCTCTTTCATGGATGAAGCCAACTGGGCAAAGAGCCATTCTAAGCTCGGGACCATGCTGTCTTTCCTTAGACTGCACAGAAACAGCACTCTGAGTGAGAGGAGCTGCTGGCGTTTGGTAGCAAAATCTCCTATTGTGAAGAGAAACATTTCATTGTAAGCGGGTTGCCTCAGCCTTGTCACATTTTCTCAACTGGATATAAAGGAGGGCAGTCAGTAGGCGTCACCTTTGAAGCCCACTCCAATTTCATAGAGAAAACGCCTGGCCTTGGTGTGCTTTCCTGTGGCAAGGAAACTGCTTTCATTCCTTAGGTTGCACCTTGGCTCAGAACTGCCCTATCCCAAGGATTCAGGGATGTGCAGCCCGATTAGTTGAGATCAGCCCTTCTGGCTCTTCCATGGATGAAACCAACTGAGCAAAGAGCCGTTCTAAGCTGGGGACCATGGTGTCTTTCCTTAATCTACACAGAAACAGCATTCTGAGTGAGACGAGCTGCTGGCGTTTGGTAGCAAAATCTCCTATTCTGGAGAGAAACATTTCATTGTAAGCGGGTGGCATCAGCCTTGTCACATTTTCTCAAGTGGATATAAAGGAGGGCAGTCAATAGGCGTCACCCTCTAAGCCATTCCAATTTCATAGAGAAAACTCCAGGCCTTGCTGTGCTTTCCTGTGGTAAGGAAACTGCTTTCATTCCTCAGGTGGCACTTTGGCTCAGAACTGCCCTACCCCAAGGATTCATGGATGTGCAGCCCGATTGGTTGAGATCAGCCCTTCTGGTTCTCTCATGGATGAAACCATCTGGGCAAAGAGCCATTCTAAGCTGGGGACCATGGTGTCTTTCCCTAGTCTACACAGAAACAGCATTCTTAGGGAGACGAGCTGCTGGCGTTGGTAGCACAATCTCCTATTCTGAAGAGAATCATATCGTTGTAAGTGGGTTGCATCAGCCTTGCCACATTTTCTCAACTGGCTATAAAGGAGGGCAGTCAGTTGGCGGAATTACTTTAGGCACTGCTTCCAAGGCTGGAAACTTTGCTTTCATTCCTTAGGTGGCACACTGTCTCAGTAGTGCCAACCCCAAGGATTCAGGGATGTGCAGCCTGTATAGTTGAGATCAGCCATTCTGGTTCTCTCATGGATGAAACCATCTGGGCAAAGAGCCGTTCTAAGCTGCGGACCATGGTGTCTTTCCCTACTCTACACAGAAACAGCACCCTGAGGGAGACGACCTGCTGGCGTTTGACAGCAAAATCTCCTATTCTGAAGAGAAACATTTCGTTGTAATAGGGTTCCGTCAACCTTGCCACATTTTCTCAAATGGCTATAAAGTAGGGCAGTCATTTAGCAGACTTACTTGAGACACTGCTTCCCAGGCTGGAAACTTTGCTTTCATTCCTTAGGTGGCACTTCGGCTCGGAATGCCTACCCCAAGGATTCAGGTATGTGCAGCCCGATTAGTAGCGATCAGCCCTTCTTGCTCTTTAATGGATGAAAGCAACTGGGCAAGAGCCGTTCTAAGCTGGGGACCTTCGGGTCTTTCCCTAGTCTACACAGAAACAGCACTCTGAGGGAGACGAGCTGCTGGCGTTTGATAGCAAAATCTCCTATTCTGAAGAGAAACATTTTGTTGTAAGAGGATTTCATCAGCCTTGCCACATTTTCTCAAATGGCTATAAAGAGGGCAGTCTTTTAGCAGACTTACTTCAGGCCCTGCTTCCCAGGCTGTAAACTTTGCTTTCATTCCTTAGGTGGCACATTGGCTCAGGACTGCCCTACCCCAAGTATTCAGGGATTTGTAGCCCGATTAGTTGAGATCAGCCCTTCTGGCTCTCTCGTGGATGAAACCAACTGGGCAAAGAGCCGTTCTAAGCTGGGGACCATAGTGTCTTTCCCTAGTTTACACAGAACAGCACGCTGAGGGAGACGAGCTGTTGGCGTTTGAAAGAAAAATCTCCTATTCTGAAGAGAAACATTTCGTTGTAAGCGGGTTGCATCAGTCTTTCCACATTTTCTCAACTGGCTATAAATGAGGGCAGGCAGTAGGCCTCACCCTTCAAGCCCACTCCAATTTCATAGAGAAATCAACATGCCTCGGTGTGCTTTCCTGTGGCAGGAAATTTGCTTTCATTCCTTAGGTGGCCCTTTGGCTCAGAACAGCCCTCCCAGAAGGATTCGGGGATATTCAGCCCGATTAGTTGAGATCAGCCCTTCTCTCACTTTCATGGATGAAACCAACTGGGCAAAGAGCCGTTCTAAGCTGGGGACCATGGTGTCTTTCCCTAGTCTACACTGAAACAGCACCCTGAGGGAAACGAGCTGCTGGCGTTTGGTAGCAAAATCTCCTATTCTGAAGAGAAACATTTCGTTGTAAGCGGGTTGCATCAGTCTTTCCACATTTTCTCAACTGGCTCTAAAGGAGGGCAGTCAGTTGGCAGACTTACTTGAGGCACTGCTTCCAAGGCTGGAAACTTTGCTTTCATTCCTTAGGTGGCACACTGGCTCAGTAGTGCCTACCCCAAGGATTCAGTGATGTGCAGCCCGATTAGTTGAGATCAGCCCTTCTGGTTCTCTCATGGACGAAACCATCTGGGCAAAGAGCTGTTCTAAGCTGGGGACCATGGTGTCTTTCCCTAGTCTACACAGAAACAGCATTCTGAGTGAGAAGAGCTGCTGGCGTTTGGTAGCACAATCTCCTATTCTGAAGAGAAACATTTCGTTGTAAGCGTGTTGCATCAGCCTTGCCACATTTTCTCAACTGGCTATGAAAGAGTGTAGTCATTTAGCAGACTTACTTGAGACCCTGCTTCCCAGGCAGGAAACTTTGCTTTCATTCCTTAGGTGGCCTTTTGGCTCAGAACAGCCCTCCCAGAAGGAATCAGGGATTTCCAGCCGGATTAGTTGAGATCAGCCCTTCTGGCTCTTTCATGGATGAAACCAACTGGGCAAAGAGCCATTCTAAGCTGGGGACCATGATGTCTTTCCTTAATCTACACAGAAACAGCATTGTGAGTGAGACGAGCTGCTGGCGTTTGGTAGCAAAATCTCCTATTCTGGAGAGAAACATTTCGTTGTAAGCGGGTTGCATCACCCTTGTCACATTTTCTCAACTGGATATAAAGGAGGGCAGTCAATAGGCGTCACCCTCCAAGCCCACTCCAATTTCACAGAGAAAACTCCAGGCCTTGCTGTTCTTTCCTGTGGCATGGAAACTGCTTTCATTCCTCAGGTGGCACTTTGGCTCAGAACTGCCCTACCCCAAGGATTCACGGATGTGCAGCCCGATTGGTTGAGATCAGCCCTTCTGGTTCTCTCATGGATGAAACCCTCTGGGAAAGGAGCCATTCTAAGCTGGGGACCATGGTGTCTTTCCCTAGTCTACACAGAAACAGCATTCTTAGGGAGACGAGCTGCTGGCGTTGGTAACACAATCTCCTATTCTAAAGAGAAACATTTCGTTGTAAGCGGGTTGCATCAGCCTTGCTACATTTTCTCAACTGGCTATAAAGGAGGGCAGTCAGTTGGCAGACTTACTTGAGGCACTGCTTCCAAGGCTGGAAACTTTGCTTTCATTCCTTAGGTGACACACTGACTCAGTAATGCCTACCCCAAGGATTCAGATATGTGCAGCCTGTATACTTGAGATCAGCCCTTCTGGTTCTCTGATGGATGAAACCATCGGGGCAAAGAGCCGTTCTAAGCTGGGGACTATGGTGTCTTTCCCTAGTCTACACAGAAACAGCATCCTGAGGGAGACGAGCTGCTGGCGTTTGATAGCAAAATCTCCTATTCTGAAGAGAAATATTTCGTTGTAAGAGGGTTCCATCAGCCTTGCCACATTTTCTCAAATGGCTATAAAGTAGGGCAGTCATTTAGCAGACTTACTTGAGACCCTGCTTCCCAGGCTGGAAACTTTGCTTTCATTCCTTAGGTGGCACATTGTCTCAGGAGTGCCTACCCCAAGGATTCAGGATGTGCAGCCCGATTAGTAGAGATCAGCCCTTCTGGCTATTTAATGGATGAAATCAACTGGGCAAAGAGCCGTTCTAAGCTGGGGACCATGGTGTCTTTCCCTAGTCTACACAGAAACAGCACCCTGAGGGAGACGAGCTGCTGGCGTTTGGTAGCACAATCTCCTATTCTGAAGAGAAACATTTCGTTGTAAGCGGGTTGCATTAGCCTTGCCACATTTTCTCAACTGGCTATAAAGGAGGGCATTCACCTGACAGACTTACTTCGGGCACTGCTTCCCAGGCCTGAAACTTTGCTTTCATTCCTTAGTTGGCACATTGGCTCAGGAGTGCCTACCAAAAGGATTCAGGGATGTGCAGCCCGCTTAGTAGAGGTCAGCCCTTCTCTCTCTTTCATAGATGAAACCAACGGACAAAGAGCCGTTTTAAGCTGGGGACCTTCGTGTCTTTCCCTAGTCTACACAGAAACAGTACTCTGAGGGAGACGAGCTGCTGGTGTTTGATAGCAAAATCTCCTATTCTGAAGAGAAACATTTCGTTGTAAGCGGGTTGCATCAGCCTTGTCACATTTTCTCAAGTGGATATAAAGGAGGGCAGTCAATAGGCGTCACCCTCCAAGCCCACTCCAATTTCATAGAGAAAACTCCAGGCCTTGCTGTGCTTTCCTGTGGCAAGGAAACTTCTTTTATTCCTCAGGTGGCACTTTGGCTCAGAACAGCCCTACCCCAGGGATTCACGGATTTGCAGCCCGATTGGTTGAGATCAGCCCTTATGGTTGTCTCATGGATGAAACCATCTGGGAAAAGAGCCATTCTTACCTGGGGACCATGGTGTCTTTCCCTAGTCTACACAGAAACACCATTCTTAGGGAGAGGAGCTGCTGGCGCTGGTGGCACAATCCCCTATTCTGAAGAGAAACATTTCGTTGTAAGTGGGTTGCATCAGCCTTGCCACATTTTCTCAACTGGCTATAAAGGAGGGCAGTCAGTAGGCCTCACCCTTCAAGCCGACTCCAATTTCATTGAGAAATCAACAGGCCTCGGTGTGCTTTCCTGTGGCAGGAAATTTGCTTTCATTCCTTAGGTGGCCCTTTGGCTCAGAACAGCCCTCCCAGAAGGATTCAGGGATGTGCAGCCCGAGTAGTTGAGATCTGCCTTTCTGGTTCTCTCATGGATGAAACCATCTGGGCAAAGAGCTGTTCTAAGCTTGGGACCATGGTGTCTTTCCCTAGTCTACACAGAAACAGCATTCTGAGTGAGAAGAGCTGCTGGCGTTTGGTAGCACAATCTCCTATTCTGAAGAGAAACATTTCGTTGTAAGCGGGTTGCATCAGCCTTTCCACATTTTCCCAACTGGCTATAAAGGAGGGCAGTCAGTTGGCAGACTGACTTGAGGCACTGCCTCCAAGGCTGGAAATTTTGCTTTCATTCCTTAGGTGGCACACTGGCTCAGTAGTGCCAACCCCAAGGATTCAGGGATGTGCAGCCTGTATAGTTGAGATCAGCCCTTCTGGTTCTCTCATGGATGAAACCATCTGGGCAAAGAGCCGTTCTAACCTGGGGACCATGGTGTCTTTCCCTAGTCTACACAGAAACAGCAACCAGAGGGAGACGAGCTGCTGGCGTTTGACAGCAAAATCTCCTATTCTGAAGAGAAACATTTCGTTGTAAGAGGGTTCCATCAGCCTTGCCACATTTTCTCAAATGGCTATATAGTAGGGCAGTCATTTAGGAGACTTACTTAAGACCCTGCTTGCCAGGCTGGAAACTTTGCTTTCATTCCTTAGGTGGCACATTGGCTCAGGATTGCCTACCCCAAGGATTCAGGGATGTGCAGCCCGATTAGCTGAGATCAGCCCTTCTGGCTATTTAATGGATGAAATCAACTGGGCAAAGAGCCGTTCTAAGCTGGGGACCATGGTGTCTTTCCCTAGTCTACACAGAAACAGCACCCTGAGGGAGACGAGCTGCTGGCGTTTGGTAGCAAAATCTCCTATTCTGAAGAGAAACATTTCATTGTAAGCGGGTGGCATCAGCCTTGCCACATTTTCTCAACTGGCTATAAAGGAGGGCAGTCACTAGGCCTCACCCTTCAATCCCAGTCTAATTTCATAGAGAAATCAACAGGCCTCGGTGTGCTTTCCTGTGGCAGGAAATTTGCTTTCATTCCTTAGTTGGCCCTTTGGCTCAGAACAGCCCTCCCAGAAGGATTCAGGGATGTGCAGCCCGATTAGTTGAGATCAGCCCTTCTGGTTCTCTCAAGGATGAAACCATCCGGGCAAAGAGCCGTTTTAAGCTGGGGACCATGGTGTCTTTCCCTAGTCTACACAGAATCAGCATTCTGAGGGAGACGAGCTGCTGGCGTTTGGTAGCACAATCTCCTATTCTGAAGAGAAACACTTCGTTGTAAGCGGGTTGCATCAGCCTTTCCACATTTTCTCAGCTGGCTATAAAGGAGGGCAGTCATTTAGCAGACTTACTTGAGACTCTGCTCCCCAGGCTGGAAACTTTGCTTTCATTCCTTAGGTGGCACACTGGCTCAGTAGTGCCTACCCCAAGGATTCAGGGATGTGCAGCCCGAGTAGTTGAGATCTGCCTTTCTGGTTCTCTCATGGATGAAACCATCTGGGCAAAGAGCTGTTCTAAGCTTGGGACCATGGTGTCTTTCCCTAGTCTACACAGAAACAGCATTCTGAGTGAGAAGAGCTGCTGGCGTTTGGTAGCACAATCTCCTATTGTGAAGAGAAACATTTCGTTGTAAGCGGGTTGCATCAGCCTTTCCACATTTTCTCAACTGGCTATAAAGGAGGGCAGTCAGTTGGCAGACTTACTTGAGGCACTGCTTCCAAGCCTGGAAACTTTGCTTTCATTCCTTAGGTGGCACACTGGCTCAGTAGTGCCTACCCTAAGGATTCAGGGATGTGCAGCCCGATTAGTTGTGATCAGCCTTTCTGGTTCTCTCATGGATGAAACCATCTGGGCAAAGAGCTGTTCTAAGCTGGGGACCATGGTGTCTTTCCCTAGTCCACACAGAAACAGCATTCTGAGTGAGAAGAGCTGCTGGCGTTTGGTAGCAAAATCTCCTATTCTGAAGAGAAACATTTCGTTGTAAGCGGGTTGCATCAGCCTTTCCACATTTTCTCAACTGGCTATAAAGGAGGGCAGTCAGTTGGCAGACTTACTTGAGGCACTGCCTAAAAGGCTGGAAATTTTGCTTTCATTCCTTAGGTGGCACACTGGCTCAGTAGTGCCAACCCCAAGGATTCAGGGATGTGCAGCCTGTATAGTTGAGATCAGCCCTTCTGGTTCTCTCATGGATGAAACCATCTGGGCAAAGAGCCGTTCTAACCTGGGGACCATGGTGTCTTTCCCTAGTCTACACAGAAACAGCAACCAGAGAGAGACGAGCTGCTGGCGTTTGACAGCAAAATCTCCTATTCTGAAGAGAAACATTTCGTTGTAAGAGGGTTCCATCAGCCTTGCCACATTTTCTCAAATGGCTATATAGTAGGGCAGTCATTTAGGAGACTTACTTAAGACCCTGCTTGCCAGGCTGGAAACTTTGCTTTCATTCGTTAGGTGGCACATTGGCTCAGGAGTGCCTACCCCAAGGATTCAGGGATGTGCAGCCCGATTAGCTGAGATCAGCCCTTCTGGCTCTTTAATGGATGAAATCAACTGGGCAAAGAGCCGTTCTAAGCTGGGGACCATGGTGTCTTTCCCTAGTCTACACAGAAACAGCACCCTGAGGGAGACGAGCTGCTGGCGTTTGGTAGCAAAATCTCCTATTCTGAAGAGAAACATTTCGTTGTAAGCGGGTGGCATCAGCCTTGCCACATTTTCTCAACTGGCTATAAAGGAGGGCAGTCACTAGGCCTCACCCTTCAATCCCAGTCTAATTTCATAGAGAAATCAACAGGCCTCGGTGTGCTTTCCTGTGGCAGGAAATTTGCTTTCATTCCTTAGGTGGCCCTTTGGCTCAGAACAGCCCTCCCAGAAGGATTCAGGGATGTGCAGCCCGATTAGTTGAGATCAGCCCTTCTGGCGCTTTCATGGATGAAACCAACTGGGCAAAGAGCCGTTCTAAGCTGGGGACCATGGTGTCTTTCCTTAATCTACACAGAAACAGCATTCTGAGTGAGACGAGCTGCTGGCGTTTGGTAGCAAAATCTCCTATTCTGAAGAGAAACATTTCGTTGTAAGCGGGTGGCATCAGCCTTGTCACATTTTCTCAAGTGGATATAAAGGAGGGCAGTCAATAGGCGTCACCCTCCAAGCCACTCCAATTTCATAGAGAAAACTCCAGGCCTTGCTGTGCTTTCCTGTGGCAAGGAAACTGCTTTCATTCCTCAGGTGGCACTTTGGCTCAGAACTGCCCTACCCCAGGATTCATGGATGTGCAGCCTGATTGGTTGAGATCAGCCCTTCTGGTTCTCTCATGGATGAAACCATCTGGACAAAGAGCCGTTCTAAGCTGGGGACCATGGTGTCTTTCCCTACTCTACACAGAAACAGCACCCTGAGGGTGACGACCTGCTGGCGTTTGATAGCAAAATCTCCTATTCTGAAGAGAAACATTTCGTTGTAATAGGGTTCCATCAACCTTGCCACATTTTCTCAAATGGCTATAAAGTAGGGCAGTCATTTAGCAGACTTACTTGAGACACTGCTTCCCAGGCTGGAAACTTTGCTTTCATTCCTTAGGTGGCACTTCGGCTCGGAATGCCTACCCCAAGGATTCAGGTATGTGCAGCCCGATTAGTAGCGATCAGCCCTTCTCGCTCTTTCATGGATGAAAGCAACTGGGCAAGAGCCGTTCTAAGTTGGGGACCTTCGGGTCTTTCCCGAGTCTACACAGAAACAGCACTCTGAGGGAGACGAGCTGCTGGCGTTTGATAGCAAAATCTCCTATTCTGAAGAGAAACATTTTGTTGTAAGTGGGTTTCAGCAGCCTTGCCACATTTTCTCAAATGGCTATAAAGGAGGGCAGTCTTTTAGCAGACTTACTTCAGGCCCTGCTTCCCAGGCTGTAAACTTTGCTTTCATTCCTTAGGTGGCACATTGGCTGAGGACTGCCCTACCCCAAGTGTTCAGGGGTTTGTAGCCCGATTAGTTGAGATCAGCCCTTTTGGCTCTTTCATGGATGAAACCAACTGGGCAAAGAGCCGTTCTAAGCTGGGGACCATAGTGTCTTTCGCTAGTTTACACAGAAACAGCACCCTGAGGGAGACGAGCTGTTGGCGTTTGAAAGAAAAATCTCCTATTCTGAAGAGAAACATTTCGTTGTAAGCGGGTTGCATCAGTCTTTCCACATTTTCTCAACTGGCTATAAATGAGGGCAGTCAGTAGGCCTCACCCTTCAAGCCCACTCCAATTTCATAGAGAAATCAACATGCCTCGGTGTGCTTTCCTGTGGCAGGAAATTTGCTTTCATTCCTTAGTTGGCCCTTTGGCTCAGAACAGCCCTCCCAGAAGGATTCAGGGATATTCAGCCCGATTAGTTGAGATCAGCCCTTCTCTCACTTTCATGGATGAAACCAACTGGGCAAAGAGCCGTTCTAAGCTGGGGACCATGGTGTCTTTCCCTAGTCTACACTGAAACGGCACCCTGAGGAAGACGAGCTGCTGGCGTTTGGTAGCAAAATCTCCTATTCTGAAGAGAAACATTTCGTTGTAAGCGGGTTGCATCAGCCTTTCCACATTTTCTCAACTGGCTCTAAAGGAGGGCAGTCAGTTGGCAGACTTACTTGAGGCACTGCTTCCAAGGCTGGAAACTTTGCTTTCATTCCTTAGGTGGCACACTGGCTCAGTAGGGCCTACCCCAAGCATTCAGGGATGTGCAGCCCGGTTAGTTGAGATCAGCCCTTCTGGTTCTCTCATGGACCAAACCATCTGGGCAAAGAGCTGTTCTAAGCTGGGGACCACGGTGTCTTTCCCTAGTCTACACAGAAACAGCATTCTGAGTGAGAAGAGCTGCTGGCGTTTGGTAGCACAATCTCCTATTGTGAAGAGAAACATTTCGTTGTAAGCGGGTTGCATCAGCCTTTCCACATTTTCTCAACTGGCTATAAAGGAGGGCAGTCAGTTGGCAGACTTACTTGAGGCCCTGCTTCCCAGGCAGGAAACTTTGCTTTCATTCCTTAGGTGGCCTTTTGGCTCAGAACAGCCCTCCCAGAAGGAATCAGGGATTTCCAGCCGGATTAGTTGAGATCAGCCCTTCTGGCTCTTTCATGGATGAAACCAACTTGGCAAAGAGCCATTCTAAGCTGGGGACCATGATGTCTTTCCTTAATCTACACAGAAACAGCATTGTGAGTGAGACGAGCTGCTGGCGTTTGGTAGCCAAATCTCCTATTCTGGAGAGAAACATTTCGTTGTAAGCGGGTTGCATCACCCTTGTCACATTTTCTCAACTGGATATAAAGGAGGGCACTCAATAGGCGTCACCCTCCAAGCCCACTCCAATTTCATAGAGAAAACTGCAGGCCTTGCTGTTCTTTCCTGTGGCACGGAAACTGCTTTCATTCCTCAGGTGGCACTTTGGCTCAGAACTGCCCTACCCCAAGGATTCACGGATGTGCAGCCCGATTAGTTCAAATCAGCGCTTCCGGATCTCTCATGGATGAAACCATCTGGGCAAAGAGCCGTTCTAAGATGGTGACCATGGTTTCTTTCCCTAGTCTACACAGAAACAGCATTCTGAGGGAGACTAGCTGCTGGCGTTTGGTCGTACAATCTCCTATTATAAAGAGAAACATTTCCTTGTAAGCGGGTTGCATCAGCCTTGCCACATTTTCTCAACTGGCTATAAAGTAGGGCAGTCATTTAGCAGAGTCACCTGAGACCCTGCTTCCCAGCCTCGAAACTTTGCTTTCATTCCTTAGGTGGCACATTGGCTCAGGACTGCCATACCAAAAGTATTCAGGAATTTGCAGCTCAATAGGTTGAGATCAGCCTTTCTGGCTCTTTAATGGATGAAACCAACTGGGTAAAGAGACGTTCTAAGCTGGGGACCATCGTGTCTTTCCCTAGTCTACACAGAAACAGCACTCTGAGGGAGAAGGGCTGCTGCCGTTTGATAGCGAAGTCTCCTAATCTGAAGAGAAACATTTCGTTGCAAGCTGGGTGCATCAGCCTTGCCACATTTTCTCAACTGGCTATAAAGAAGAGCAGTCAGTAGGCCTCACCCTTCAAGCCCACTCCTATTTCATAGAGAAATCAACAGGCCTCGGTGTGCTTTCCTGTGGCAGGAAATTTGCTTTCATTCCTTAGTTGGCCCTTTGGCTCAGAACAGCCCTCCCAGAAGGATTCACGGATGTGCAGCCCGATTAGTTGAGATCAGCCCTTCTGGTTCTCTCATGGATGAAACCATCTGGGCAAAGAGCCATTCTAAGCTGGGGACCATGGTGTCTTTCCCTAGTCTACACAGAAACAGCATTCTTAGGGAGACGAGCTGCTGGAGTTTGGTAGCAGAATCTCCTATTCTGAAGAGTAACACTTCGTTGTAAGCGGGTTGCATCAGCCTTGCCACATTTTATCAGTTGGCTATAAAGGAGGGCAGTCATTTAGCAGACTTACTTGAGACTCTGCTTCCCAGGCTGGAAACTTTGCTTTCATTCCTTAGGTGGCACATTGGCTCAGGACTGCCTTAACCCAAGTATTCAGGGATTTGCAGTCCGATTAGTTGAGATCGGCCTTTCTGGCTCTTTAATGGATGAAACCAACTGGGCAAAGAGCCGTTCTAAGCTGGGGACCATGGTGTCTTTCCCTAGTCTACACTGAAACAGCACCCTGAGGGAAACGAGCTGCTGGCGTTTGGTAGCACAATCTCCTATTCTGCAGTGAAACATTTCGTTGTAAGCGGGATGCATCAGTCTTGCCACATTTTCTCACCTGGATATAAAGGAGGGCAGTCAATAGGCGTCACCCTCCAAGCCCACTCCAATTTCATAGAGAAAACTCCAGGCCTTGCTGTGCTTTCCTGTGGCAAGGAAACTGCTTTCATTCCTCAGGTGACACTTTGGCTCAGAACTGCCCTACCCCAAGCATTCACTGATGTGCAGCACGATTAGTTGAGATCAGCCCTTCTGGTTCTCTCATGGATGAAACCATCTGGGCAAAGAGCCGTTCTAAGATGGGGACCATGGTGCCTTTCCCTAGTCTACACAGAAACAGCATTCTGAGGGAGAGGAGCTGCTGGCGTTTGGTAGCACAATATCCTATTCTGAAGAGAAACATTTCGTTGTAAGCGGGTTGCATCAGCCTTGCCACATTTTCTCAACTGGCTATAAAGGAGGGCAGTCAGTAGGCCTCACCCTTCAAGCCCACTCCTATTTCATAGAGAAATCAACAGGCCTCGGTGTGCTTTCCTGTGGCAGGAAATTTGCTTTCATTCCTTAGGTGGCCCTTTGGCTCAGAACAGCCCTCCCAGAAGGATTCCGGGATGTGCAGCCCGATTAGTTGAGATCAGCCCTTCTGGCTCTTTCATGGATGAGACCAACTGGGCAAAGAGCCGTTCTAAGCTGGGGACCATGGTGTCTTTCCCTAGTCTACACAGCAACAGCACTCTGAGGGAGACGAGCTGGTGGCGTTTGGTAGTAAAATCTCCTATTCTGAAGAGAAACATTTCGTTGTAAGCGGGTTTCATCAGACTTGCCACATTTTCTCAACTGGCTATAAAGGAGGGCAGTCAGTTCGCCAGCTTATTTGAGGCCCTGCTTCCCAGGCTGGAAACTTTGCTTTCATTCCTTAGGTGGCACATTGCCTCAGGAGTGTCTACCCCAAGGATTCAGGGAAGTGCAGCCCGATTAGTAGAGAACAGGTTTCTGGCTCTTTCATGGATGAAGCCAACTGGGCAAAGAGCCATTCTAAGCTCGGGACCATGCTGTCTTTCCTTAGACTGCACAGAAACAGCACTCTGAGTGAGAGGAGCTGCTGGCGTTTGGTAGCAAAATCTCCTATTGTGAAGAGAAACATTTCGTTGTAAGCGGGTTGCCTCAGCCTTGTCACATTTTCTCAACTGGATATAAAGGAGGGCAGTCAGTAGGCGTCACCCTTCAAGCCCACTCCTATTTCATAGAGAAATCAACAGGCCTCGGTGTGCTTTCCTGTGGCAAGGAAACTGCTTTCATTCCTTAGGTGGCACCTTGGCTCAGAACTGCCCTACCCCAAGGATTCACGGATGTGCAGCCCGATTAGTTCACATCAGCGCTTCCGGATCTCTCATGGATGAAACCATCTGGGCAAAGAGCCGTTCTAAGCTGGTGACCATGGTTTCTTTCCCTAGTCTACACAGAAACAGCATTCTGAGGGAGACTAGCTGCTGGCGTTTGGTCGTACAATCTCCTATTATAAAGAGAAACATTTCGTTATAAGCGGGTTGCATCAGCCTTGCCACATTTTCTCAACTGGCTATAAAGTAGGGCAGTCATTTAGCAGAGTCACCTGAGACCCTGCTTCCCAGCCTCGAAACTTTGCTTTCATTCCTTAGGTGGCACATTGGCTCAGGACTGCCCTACTAAAAGTATTCAGGAATTTGCAGCTCAATAGGTTGAGATCAGCCTTTCTGGCTCTTTAATGGATGAAACCAACTGGGCAAAGAGACGTTCTAAGCTGGGGACCATCGTGTCTTTCCCTAGTCTACACAGAAACAGCACTCTGAGGGAGAAGGGCTCCTGGCGTTTGATAGCGAAGTCTCCTAATATGAAGAGAAACATTTCGTTGCAAGCTGGGTGCATCAGCCTTGCCACATTTTCTCAACTGGCTATAAAGAAGGGCAGTCAGTAGGCCTCACCCTTCAAGCCCACTCCTATTTCATAGAGAAATCAACAGGCCTCGGTGTGCTTTCCTGTGGCAGGAAATTTGCTTTCATTCCTTAGTTGGCCCTTTGGCTCAGAACAGCCCTCCCAGAAGGATTCAGAGATGTGCAGCAGATTAGTTGAGATCAGCCCTTCTGGTTCTCTCAAGGATGAAACCATCCGGGCAAAGAGCCGTTTTAAGCTGGGGACCATGTTGTCTTTCCCTAGTCCACACAGAATCAGCATTCTGAGGGAGACGAGCTGCTGGCGTTTGGTAGCACAATCTCCTATTCTGAAGAGAAACACTTCGTTGTAAGCGGGTTGCATCAGCCTTTCCACATTTTCTCAGCTGGCTATAAAGGAGGGCAGTCATTTAGCAGACTTACTTGAGACTCTGCTCCCCAGGCTGGAAACTTTGCTTTCATTCCTTAGGTGGCACACTGGCTCAGTAGTGCCTACCCCAAGGATTCAGGGATGTGCAGCCCGAGTAGTTGAGATCTGCCTTTCTGGTTCTCTCATGGATGAAACCATCTGGGCAAAGAGCTGTTCTAAGCTTGGGACCATGGTGTCTTTCCCTAGTCTACACAGAAACAGCATTCTGAGTGAGAAGAGCTGCTGGCGTTTGGTAGCACAATCTCCTATTGTGAAGAGAAACATTTCGTTGTAAGTGGGTTTCATCAGCCTTTCCACATTTTCTCAACTGGCTATAAAGGAGGGCAGTCAGTTGGCAGACTTACTTGAGGCACTGCTTCCAAGCCTGGAAACTTTGCTATCATTCCTTAGGTGGCACACTGGCTCAGTAGTGCCTACCCTAAGGATTCAGGGATGTGCAGCCCGATTAGTTGTGATCAGCCTTTCTGGTTCTCTCATGGATGAAACCATCTGGGCAAAGAGCTGTTCTAAGCTGGGGACCATGGAGTCTTTCCCTAGTCCACACAGAAACAGCATTCTGAGTGAGAAGAGCTGCTGGCGTTTGGTAGCACAATCTCCTATTCTGAAGAGAAACATTTCGTTGTAAGCGGGTTGCATCAGCCTTTCCACATTTTCTCAACTGGCTATAAAGGAGGGCAGTCAGTTGGCAGACTTACTTGAGGCACTGCTTCCAAGGCTGGAAATTTTGCTTTCATTCCTTAGGTGGCACACTGGCTCAGTAGTGCCAACCACAAGGATTCAGGGATGTGCAGCCTGTATAGTTGAGATCAGCCCTTCTGGTTCTCTCATGGATGAAACCATCTGGGCAAAGAGCCGTTCTAACCTGGGGACCATGGTGTCTTTCCCTAGTCTACACAGAAACAGCAACCAGAGGGAGACGAGCTGCTGGCGTTTGACAGCAAAATCTCCTATTCTGAAGAGAAACATTTCGTTGTAAGAGGGTTCCATCAGCCTTGCCACATTTTCTCAAATGGCTATATAGTAGGGCAGTCATTTAGGAGACTTACTTAAGACCCTGCTTGCCAGGCTGGAAACTTTGCTTTCATTCCTTAGGTGGCACATTGGCTCAGGAGTGCCTACCCCAAGGATTCAGGGATGTGGAGCCCGATTAGCTGAGATCAGCCCTTCTGGCTATTTAATGGATGAAATCAACTGGGCAAAGAGCCGTTCTAAGCTGGGGACCATGGTGTCTTTCCCTAGTCTACACAGAAACAGCACCCTGAGGGAGACGAGCTGCTGGCGTTTGGTAGCAAAATCTCCTATTCTGAAAAGAAACATTTCGTTGTAAGCGGGTGGCATCAGCCTTGCCACATTTTCTCAACTGGTTATAAAGGAGGGCAGTCACTACGCCTCACCCTTCAATCCCAGTCTAATTTCATAGAGAAATCAACAGGCCTCGGTGTGCTTTCCTGTGGCAGGAAATTTGCTTTCATTCCTTAGGTGGCCCTTTGGCTCAGAACAGCCCTCCCAGAAGGATTCAGGGATGTGCAGCCCGATTAGTTGAGATCAGCCCTTCTGGCGCTTTCATGGATGAAACCAACTGGGCAAAGAGCCGTTCTAAGCTGGGGACCATGGTGTCTTTCCTTAATCTACACAGAAACAGCATTCTGAGTGAGACGAGCTGCTGGCGTTTGGTAGCAAAATCTCCTATTCTGACGAGAAACATTTCGTTGTAAGCGGGTGGCATCAGCCTTGTCACATTTTCTCAAGTGGATATAAAGGAGGGCAGTCAATAGGCGTCACCCTCCAAGCCACTCCAATTTCATAGAGAAAACTCCAGGCCTTGCTGTGCTTTCCTGTGGCAAGGAAACTGCTTTCATTCCTCAGGTGGCAATTTGGCTCAGAACTGCCCTACCCCAGGATTCATGGATGTGCAGCCCGATTGGTTGAGATCAGCCCTTCTGGTTCTCTCATGGATGAAACCATCTGGACAAAGAGCCGTTCTAAGCTGGGGACCATGGTGTCTTTCCCTACTCTACACAGAAACAGCACCCTGAGGGAGACGACCTGCTGGCGTTTGATAGCAAAATCTCCTATTCTGAAGAGAAACATTTCGTTGTAATAGGGTTCCATCAACCTTGCCACATTTTCTCAAATGGCTATAAAGTAGGGCAGTCATTTAGCAGACTTACTTGAGACACTGCTTCCCAGGCTGGAAACTTTGCTTTCATTCCTTAGGTGGCACATCGGCTCGGAATGCCTACCCCAAGGATTCAGGTATGTGCAGCCCGATTAGTAGCGATCAGCCCTTCTCGCTCTTTCATGGATGAAAGCAACTGGGCAAGAGCCGTTCTAAGCTGGGGACCTTCGGGTCTTTCCCGAGTCTACACAGAATCAGCATTCTGAGGGAGACGAGCTGCTGGCGTTTGGTAGCACAATCTCCTATTCTGAAGAGAAACACTTCGTTGTAAGCGGGTTGCATCAGCCTTTCCACATTTTCTCAGCTGGCTATAAAGGAGGGCAGTCATTTAGCAGACTTACTTGAGACTCTGCTCCCCAGGCTGGAAACTTTGCTTTCATTCCTTAGGTGGCACACTGGCTCAGTAGTGCCTACCCCAAGGATTCAGGGATGTGCAGCCCGAGTAGTTGAGATCTGCCTTTCTGGTTCTCTCATGGATGAAACCATCTGGGCAAAGAGCTGTTCTAAGCTTGGGACCATGGTGTCTTTCCCTAGTCTACACAGAAACAGCATTCTGAGTGAGAAGAGCTGCTGGCGTTTGGTAGCACAATCTCCTATTGTGAAGAGAAACATTTCGTTGTAAGCGGGTTGCATCAGCCTTTCCACATTTTCTCAACTGGCTATAAAGGAGGGCAGTCAGTTGGCAGACTTACTTGAGGCACTGCTTCCAAGCCTGGAAACTTTGCTTTCATTCCTTAGGTGGCACACTGGCTCAGTAATGCCTACCCTAAGGATTCAGGGATGTGCAGCCCGATTAGTTGTGATCAGCCTTTCTGGTTCTCTCATGGATGAAACCATCTGGGCAAAGAGCTGTTCTAAGCTGGGGACCATGGTGTCTTTCCCTAGTCCACACAGAAACAGCATTCTGAGTGAGAAGAGCTGCTGGCGTTTGGTAGCAAAATCTCCTATTCTGAAGAGAAACATTTCGTTGTAAGCGGGTTGCATCAGCCTTTCCACATTTTCTCAACTGGCTATAAAGGAGGGCAGTCAGTTGGCAGACTTACTTGAGGCACTGCCTAAAAGGCTGGAAATTTTGCTTTCATTCCTTAGGTGGCACACTGGCTCAGTAGTGCCAACCCCAAGGATTCAGGGATGTGCAGCCTGTATAGTTGAGATCAGCCCTTCTGGTTCTCTCATGGATGAAACCATCTGGGCAAAGAGCCGTTCTAACCTGGGGACCATGGTGTCTTTCCCTAGTCTACACAGAAACAGCAACCAGAGGGAGACGAGCTGCTGGCGTTTGACAGCAAAATCTCCTATTCTGAAGAGAAACATTTCGTTGTAAGAGGGTTCCATCAGCCTTGCCACATTTTCTCAAATGGCTATATAGTAGGGCAGTCATTTAGGAGACTTACTTAAGACCCTGCTTGCCAGGCTGGAAACTTTGCTTTCATTCGTTAGGTGGCACATTGGCTCAGGAGTGCCTACCCCAAGGATTCAGGGATGTGCAGCCCGATTAGCTGAGATCAGCCCTTCTGGCTCTTTAATGGATGAAATCAACTGGGCAAAGAGCCGTTCTAAGCTGGGGACCATGGTGTCTTTCCCTAGTCTACACAGAAACAGCACCCTGAGGGAGACGAGCTGCTGGCGTTTGGTAGCAAAATCTCCTATTCTGAAGAGAAACATTTCGTTGTAAGCGGGTGGCATCAGCCTTGCCACATTTTCTCAACTGGCTATAAAGGAGGGCAGTCACTAGGCCTCACCCTTCAATCCCAGTCTAATTTCATAGAGAAATCAACAGGCCTCGGTGTGCTTTCCTGTGGCAGGAAATTTGCTTTCATTCCTTAGGTGGCCCTTTGGCTCAGAACAGCCCTCCCAGAAGGATTCAGGGATGTGCAGCCCGATTAGTTGAGATCAGCCCTTCTGGCGCTTTCATGGATGAAACCAACTGGGCAAAGAGCCGTTCTAAGCTGGGGACCATGGTGTCTTTCCTTAATCTACACAGAAACAGCATTCTGAGTGAGACGAGCTGCTGGCGTTTGGTAGCAAAATCTCCTATTCTGAAGAGAAACATTTCCTTGTAAGCGGGTGGCATCAGCCTTGTCACATTTTCTCAAGTGGATATAAAGGAGGGCAGTCAATAGGCGTCACCCTCCAAGCCACTCCAATTTCATAGAGAAAACTCCAGGCCTTGCTGTGCTTTCCTGTGGCAAGGAAACTGCTTTCATTCCTCAGGTGGCACTTTGGCTCAGAACTGCCCTACCCCAGGATTCATGGATGTGCAGCCTGATTGGTTGAGATCAGCCCTTCTGGTTCTCTCATGGATGAAACCATCTGGACAAAGAGCCGTTCTAAGCTGGGGACCATGGTGTCTTTCCCTACTCTACACAGAAACAGCACCCTGAGGGTGACGACCTGCTGGCGTTTGATAGCAAAATCTCCTATTCTGAAGAGAAACATTTCGTTGTAATAGGGTTCCATCAACCTTGCCACATTTTCTCAAATGGCTATAAAGTAGGGCAGTCATTTAGCAGACTTACTTGAGACACTGCTTCCCAGGCTGGAAACTTTGCTTTCATTCCTTAGGTGGCACTTCGGCTCGGAATGCCTACCCCAAGGATTCAGGTATGTGCAGCCCGATTAGTAGCGATCAGCCCTTCTCGCTCTTTCATGGATGAAAGCAACTGGGCAAGAGCCGTTCTAAGTTGGGGACCTTCGGGTCTTTCCCGAGTCTACACAGAAACAGCACTCTGAGGGAGACGAGCTGCTGGCGTTTGATAGCAAAATCTCCTATTCTGAAGAGAAACATTTTGTTGTAAGTGGGTTTCAGCAGCCTTGCCACATTTTCTCAAATGGCTATAAAGGAGGGCAGTCTTTTAGCAGACTTACTTCAGGCCCTGCTTCCCAGGCTGTAAACTTTGCTTTCATTCCTTAGGTGGCACATTGGCTGAGGACTGCCCTACCCCAAGTGTTCAGGGGTTTGTAGCCCGATTAGTTGAGATCAGCCCTTTTGGCTCTTTCATGGATGAAAACAACTGGGCAAAGAGCCGTTCTAAGCTGGGGACCATAGTGTCTTTCGCTAGTTTACACAGAAACAGCACCCTGAGGGAGACGAGCTGTTGGCGTTTGAAAGAAAAATCTCCTATTCTGAAGAGAAACATTTCGTTGTAAGCGGGTTGCATCAGTCTTTCCACATTTTCTCAACTGGCTATAAATGAGGGCAGTCAGTAGGCCTCACCCTTCAAGCCCACTCCAATTTCATAGAGAAATCAACATGCCTCGGTGTGCTTTCCTGTGGCAGGAAATTTGCTTTCATTCCTTAGTTGGCCCTTTGGCTCAGAACAGCCCTCCCAGAAGGATTCAGGGATATTCAGCCCGATTAGTTGAGATCAGCCCTTCTCTCACTTTCATGGATGAAACCAACTGGGCAAAGAGCCGTTCTAAGCTGGGGACCATGGTGTCTTTCCCTAGTCTACACTGAAACGGCACCCTGAGGAAGACGAGCTGCTGGCGTTTGGTAGCAAAATCTCCTATTCTGAAGAGAAACATTTCGTTGTAAGCGGGTTGCATCAGCCTTTCCACATTTTCTCAACTGGCTCTAAAGGAGGGCAGTCAGTTGGCAGACTTACTTGAGGCACTGCTTCCAAGGCTGGAAACTTTGCTTTCATTCCTTAGGTGGCACACTGGCTCAGTAGGGCCTACCCCAAGCATTCAGGGATGTGCAGCCCGGTTAGTTGAGATCAGCCCTTCTGGTTCTCTCATGGACCAAACCATCTGGGCAAAGAGCTGTTCTAAGCTGGGGACCACGGTGTCTTTCCCTAGTCTACACAGAAACAGCATTCTGAGTGAGAAGAGCTGCTGTCGTTTGGTAGCACAATCTCCTATTCTGAAGAGAAACATTTCGTTGTAATCGTGTTGCATCAGCCTTGCCACATTTTCTCAACTGGCTATGAAAGAGTGTAGTCATTTAGCAGACTTACTTGAGACCCTGCTTCCCAGGCAGGAAACTTTGCTTTCATTCCTTAGGTGGCCTTTTGGCTCAGAACAGCCCTCCCAGAAGGAATCAAGGATTTCCAGCCGGATTAGTTGAGATCAGCCCTTCTGGCTCTTTCATGGATGAAACCAACTTGGCAAAGAGCCATTCTAAGCTGGGGACCATGATGTCTTTCCTTAATCTACACAGAAACAGCATTGTGAGTGAGACGAGCTGCTGGCGTTTGGTAGCCAAATCTCCTATTCTGGAGAGAAACATTTCGTTGTAAGCGGGTTGCATCACCCTTCTCACATTTTCTCAACTGGATATAAAGGAGGGCACTCAATAGGCGTCACCCTCCAAGCCCACTCCAATTTCATAGAGAAAACTGCAGGCCTTGCTGTTCTTTCCTGTGGCACGGAAACTGCTTTCATTCCTCAGGTGGCACTTTGGCTCAGAACTGCCCTACCCCAAGGATTCACGGATGTGCAGCCCGATTAGTTCAAATCAGCGCTTCCGGATCTCTCATGGATGAAACCATCTGGGCAAAGAGCCGTTCTAAGATGGTGACCATGGTTTCTTTCCCTAGTCTACACAGAAACAGCATTCTGAGGGAGACTAGCTGCTGGCGTTTGGTCGTACAATCTCCTATTATAAAGAGAAACATTTCCTTGTAAGCGGGTTGCATCAGCCTTGCCACATTTTCTCAACTGGCTATAAAGTAGGGCAGTCATTTAGCAGAGTCACCTGAGACCCTGCTTCCCAGCCTCGAAACTTTGCTTTCATTCCTTAGGTGGCACATTGGCTCAGGACTGCCATACCAAAAGTATTCAGGAATTTGCAGCTCAATAGGTTGAGATCAGCCTTTCTGGCTCTTTAATGGATGAAACCAACTGGGTAAAGAGACGTTCTAAGCTGGGGACCATCGTGTCTTTCCCTAGTCTACACAGAAACAGCACTCTGAGGGAGAAGGGCTGCTGCCGTTTGATAGCGAAGTCTCCTAATCTGAAGAGAAACATTTCGTTGCAAGCTGGGTGCATCAGCCTTGCCACATTTTCTCAACTGGCTATAAAGAAGGGCAGTCAGTAGGCCTCACCCTTCAAGCCCACTCCTATTTCATAGAGAAATCAACAGGCCTCGGTGTGCTTTCCTGTGGCAGGAAATTTGCTTTCATTCCTTAGTTGGCCCTTTGGCTCAGAACAGCCCTCCCAGAAGGATTCACGGATGTGCAGCCCGATTAGTTGAGATCAGCCCTTCTGGTTCTCTCATGGATGAAACCATCTGGGCAAAGAGCCATTCTAAGCTGGGGACCATGGTGTCTTTCCCTAGTCTACACAGAAACAGCATTCTTAGGGAGACGAGCTGCTGGAGTTTGGTAGCAGAATCTCCTATTCTGAAGAGTAACACTTCGTTGTAAGCGGGTTGCATCAGCCTTGCCACATTTTATCAGTTGGCTATAAAGGAGGGCAGTCATTTAGCAGACTTACTTGAGACTCTGCTTCCCAGGCTGGAAACTTTGCTTTCATTCCTTAGGTGGCACATTGGCTCAGGACTGCCTTAACCCAAGTATTCAGGGATTTGCAGTCCGATTAGTTGAGATCGGCCTTTCTGGCTCTTTAATGGATGAAACCAACTGGGCAAAGAGACGTTCTAAGCTGGGGACCATGGTGTCTTTCCCTAGTCTACATAGAAATAGCACTCTGAGGGAGACGAGCTGCTGGCGTTTGGTAGCACAATCTCCTATTCTGCAGTGAAACATTTCGTTGTAAGCGGGATGCATCAGTCTTGCCACATTTTCTCACCTGGATATAAAGGAGGGCAGTCAATAGGCGTCACCCTCCAAGCCCACTCCAATTTCATAGAGAAAACTCCAGGCCTTGCTGTGCTTTCCTGTGGCAAGGAAACTGCTTTCATTCCTCAGGTGACACTTTGGCTCAGAACTGCCCTACCCCAAGCATTCACTGATGTGCAGCACGATTAGTTGAGATCAGCCCTTCTGGTTCTCTCATGGATGAAACCATCTGGGCAAAGAGCCTTTCTAAGATGGGGACCATGGTGCCTTTCCCTAGTCTACACAGAAACAGCATTCTGAGGGAGAGGAGCTGCTGGCGTTTGGTAGCACAATATCCTATTCTGAAGAGAAACATTTCGTTGTAAGCGGGTTGCATCAGCCTTGCCACATTTTCTCAACTGGCTATAAAGGAGGGCAGTCAGTAGGCCTCACCCTTCAAGCCCACTCCTATTTCATAGAGAAATCAACAGGCCTCGGTGTGCTTTCCTGTGGCAGGAAATTTGCTTTCATTCCTTAGGTGGCCCTTTGGCTCAGAACAGCCCTCCCAGAAGGATTCCGGGATGTGCAGCCCGATTAGTTGAGATCAGCCCTTCTGGCTCTTTCATGGATGAGACCAACTGGGCAAAGAGCCGTTCTAAGCTGGGGACCATGGTGTCTTTCCCTAGTCTACACAGCAACAGCACTCTGAGGGAGACGAGCTGGTGGCGTTTGGTAGTAAAATCTCCTATTCTGAAGAGAAACATTTCGTTGTAAGCGGGTTTCATCAGACTTGCCACATTTTCTCAACTGGCTATAAAGGAGGGCAGTCAGTTCGCCAGCTTATTTGAGGCCCTGCTTCCCAGGCTGGAAACTTTGCTTTCATTCCTTAGGTGGCACATTGCCTCAGGAGTGTCTACCCCAAGGATTCAGGGAAGTGCAGCCCGATTAGTAGAGAACAGGTTTCTGGCTCTTTCATGGATGAAGCCAACTGGGCAAAGAGCCATTCTAAGCTCGGGACCATGCTGTCTTTCCTTAGACTGCACAGAAACAGCACTCTGAGTGAGAGGAGCTGCTGGCGTTTGGTAGCAAAATCTCCTATTGTGAAGAGAAACATTTCGTTGTAAGCGGGTTGCCTCAGCCTTGTCACATTTTCTCAACTGGATATAAAGGAGGGCAGTCAGTAGGCGTCACCCTTCAAGCCCACTCCTATTTCATAGAGAAATCAACAGGCCTCGGTGTGCTTTCCTGTGGCAAGGAAACTGCTTTCATTCCTTAGGTGGCACCTTGGCTCAGAACTGCCCTACCCCAAGGATTCACGGATGTGCAGCCCGATTAGTTCACATCAGCGCTTCCGGATCTCTCATGGATGAAACCATCTGGGCAAAGAGCCGTTCTAAGCTGGTGACCATGGTTTCTTTCCCTAGTCTACACAGAAACAGCATTCTGAGGGAGACTAGCTGCTGGCGTTTGGTCGTACAATCTCCTATTATAAAGAGAAACATTTCGTTATAAGCGGGTTGCATCAGCCTTGCCACATTTTCTCAACTGGCTATAAAGTAGGGCAGTCATTTAGCAGAGTCACCTGAGACCCTGCTTCCCAGCCTCGAAACTTTGCTTTCATTCCTTAGGTGGCACATTGGCTCAGGACTGCCCTACTAAAAGTATTCAGGAATTTGCAGCTCAATAGGTTGAGATCAGCCTTTCTGGCTCTTTAATGGATGAAACCAACTGGGCAAAGAGACGTTCTAAGCTGGGGACCATCGTGTCTTTCCCTAGTCTACACAGAAACAGCACTCTGAGGGAGAAGGGCTCCTGGCGTTTGATAGCGAAGTCTCCTAATATGAAGAGAAACATTTCGTTGCAAGCTGGGTGCATCAGCCTTGCCACATTTTCTCAACTGGCTATAAAGAAGGGCAGTCAGTAGGCCTCACCCTTCAAGCCCACTCCTATTTCATAGAGAAATCAACAGGCCTCGGTGTGCTTTCCTGTGGCAGGAAATTTGCTTTCATTCCTTAGTTGGCCCTTTGGCTCAGAACAGCCCTCCCAGAAGGATTCAGAGATGTGCAGCAGATTAGTTGAGATCAGCCCTTCTGGTTCTCTCAAGGATGAAACCATCCGGGCAAAGAGCCGTTTTAAGCTGGGGACCATGTTGTCTTTCCCTAGTCCACACAGAATCAGCATTCTGAGGGAGACGAGCTGCTGGCGTTTGGTAGCACAATCTCCTATTCTGAAGAGAAACACTTCGTTGTAAGCGGGTTGCATCAGCCTTTCCACATTTTCTCAGCTGGCTATAAAGGAGGGCAGTCATTTAGCAGACTTACTTGAGACTCTGCTCCCCAGGCTGGAAACTTTGCTTTCATTCCTTAGGTGGCACACTGGCTCAGTAGTGCCTACCCCAAGGATTCAGGGATGTGCAGCCCGAGTAGTTGAGATCTGCCTTTCTGGTTCTCTCATGGATGAAACCATCTGGGCAAAGAGCTGTTCTAAGCTTGGGACCATGGTGTCTTTCCCTAGTCTACACAGAAACAGCATTCTGAGTGAGAAGAGCTGCTGGCGTTTGGTAGCACAATCTCCTATTGTGAAGAGAAACATTTCGTTGTAAGTGGGTTTCATCAGCCTTTCCACATTTTCTCAACTGGCTATAAAGGAGGGCAGTCAGTTGGCAGACTTACTTGAGGCACTGCTTCCAAGCCTGGAAACTTTGCTTTCATTCCTTAGGTGGCACACTGGCTCAGTAGTGCCTACCCTAAGGATTCAGGGATGTGCAGCCCGATTAGTTGTGATCAGCCTTTCTGGTTCTCTCATGGATGAAACCATCTGGGCAAAGAGCCGTTCTAACCTGGGGACCATGGTGTCTTTCCCTAGTCTACACAGAAACAGCAACCAGAGGGAGACGAGCTGCTGGCGTTTGACAGCAAAATCTCCTATTCTGAAGAGAAACATTTCGTTGTAAGAGGGTTCCATCAGCCTTGCCACATTTTCTCAAATGGCTATATAGTAGGGCAGTCATTTAGGAGACTTACTTAAGACCCTGCTTGCCAGGCTGGAAACTTTGCTTTCATTCCTTAGGTGGCACATTGGCTCAGGAGTGCCTACCCCAAGGATTCAGGGATGTGCAGCCCGATTAGCTGAGATCAGCCCTTCTGGCTATTTAATGGATGAAATCAACTGGGCAAAGAGCCGTTCTAAGCTGGGGACCATGGTGTCTTTCCCTAGTCTACACAGAAACAGCACCCTGAGGGAGACGAGCTGCTGGCGTTTGGTAGCAAAATCTCCTATTCTGAAGAGAAACATTTCGTTGTAAGCGGGTGGCATCAGCCTTGCCACATTTTCTCAACTGGTTATAAAGGAGGGCAGTCACTACGCCTCACCCTTCAATCCCAGTCTAATTTCATAGAGAAATCAACAGGCCTCGGTGTGCTTTCCTGTGGCAGGAAATTTGCTTTCATTCCTTAGGTGGCCCTTTGGCTCAGAACAGCCCTCCCAGAAGGATTCAGGGATGTGCAGCCCGATTAGTTGAGATCAGCCCTTCTGGCGCTTTCATGGATGAAACCAACTGGGCAAAGAGCCGTTCTAAGCTGGGGACCATGGTGTCTTTCCTTAATCTACACAGAAACAGCATTCTGAGTGAGACGAGCTGCTGGCGTTTGGTAGCAAAATCTCCTATTCTGACGAGAAACATTTCGTTGAAAGCGGGTGGCATCAGCCTTGTCACATTTTCTCAAGTGGATATAAAGGAGGGCAGTCAATAGGCGTCACCCTCCAAGCCACTCCAATTTCATAGAGAAAACTCCAGGCCTTGCTGTGCTTTCCTGTGGCAAGGAAACTGCTTTCATTCCTCAGGTGGCAATTTGGCTCAGAACTGCCCTACCCCAGGATTCATGGATGTGCAGCCCGATTGGTTGAGATCAGCCCTTCTGGTTCTCTCATGGATGAAACCATCTGGACAAAGAGCCGTTCTAAGCTGGGGACCATGGTGTCTTTCCCTACTCTACACAGAAACAGCACCCTGAGGGAGACGACCTGCTGGCGTTTGATAGCAAAATCTCCTATTCTGAAGAGAAACATTTCGTTGTAATAGGGTTCCATCAACCTTGCCACATTTTCTCAAATGGCTATAAAGTAGGGCAGTCATTTAGCAGACTTACTTGAGACACTGCTTCCCAGGCTGGAAACTTTGCTTTCATTCCTTAGGTGGCACATCGGCTCGGAATGCCTACCCCAAGGATTCAGGTATGTGCAGCCCGATTAGTAGCGATCAGCCCTTCTCGCTCTTTCATGGATGAAAGCAACTGGGCAAGAGCCGTTCTAAGCTGGGGACCTTCGGGTCTTTCCCGAGTCTACACAGAAACAGCACTCTGAGGGAGACGAGCTGCTGGCGTTTGATAGCAAAATCTCCTATTCTGAAGAGAAACGTTTTGTTGTAAGTGGGTTTCATCAGCCTTGCCACATTTCTCAAATGGCTATAAAGGAGGGCAGTCTTTTAGCAGACTTACTTCAGGCCCTGCTTCCCAGGCTGTAAACTTTGCTTTCATTCCTTAGGTGGCACATTGGCTCAGGACTGCCCTACCCCAAGTGTTCAGGGGTTTGTAGCCCGATTAGTTGAGATCAGCCCTTCTGGCTCTTTCATGGATGAAACCAACTGGGCAAAGAGCCGTTCTAAGCTGGGGACCATAGTGTCTTTTCCTAGTTTACACAGAAACAGCACGCTGAGGGAGAGGAGCTGTTGGCGTTTGAAAGAAAAATCTCCTATTCTGAAGAGAAACATTTCGTTGTAAGCGGGTTGCATCAGTCTTTCCACATTTTCTCAACTGGCTATAAATGAGGGCAGTCAGTAGGCCTCACCCTTCAAGCCCACTCCAATTTCATAGAGAAATCAACATGCCTCGGTGTGCTTTCCTGTGGCAGGAAATTTGCTTTCATTCCTTAGGTGGCCCTTTGGCTCAGAACAGCCCTCCCAGAAGGATTCAGGGATATTCAGCCCGATTAGTTGAGATCAGCCCTTCTCTCACTTTCATGGATGAAACCAACTGGGCAAAGAGCCGTTCTAAGCTGGGGACCATGGTGTCTTTCCCTAGTCTACACTGAAACGGCACCCTGAGGGAGACGAGCTGCTGGCGTTTGGTAGCAAAATCTCCTATTCTGAAGAGAAACATTTCGTTGTAAGCGGGTTGCATCAGCCTTTCCACATTTTCTCAACTGGCTCTAAAGGAGGGCAGTCAGTTCGCAGACTTACTTGAGGCACTGCTTCCAAGGCTGGAAACTTTGCTTTCATTCCTTAGGTGGCACACTGGCTCAGTAGGGCCTACCCCAAGCATTCAGGGATGTGCAGCCCGGTTAATTGAGATCAGCCCTTCTGGTTCTCTCATGGACCAAACCATCTGGGCAAAGAGCTGTTCTAAGCTGGGGACCATGGTGTCTTTCCCTAGTCTACACAGAAACAGCATTCTGAGTGAGAAGAGCTGCTGGCGTTTGGTAGCACAATCTCCTATTCTGAAGAGAAACATTTCGTTGTAAGCGTTTTGCATCAGCCTTGCCACATTTTCTCAACTGGCTATGAAAGAGTGTAGTCATTTAGCAGACTTACTTGAGACCCTGCTTCCCAGGCAGGAAACTTTGCTTTCATTCCTTAGGTTGCCCTTTGGCTCAGAACAGCCCTCCCAGAAGGAATCAGGGATGTGCAGCCCGATTAGTTGAGATCAGCCCTTCTGGCTCTTTCATGGATGAAACCAACTGGGCAAAGAGCCGTTCTAAGCTGGGGACCATGTTGTCTTTCCCTAGTTTACACAGAAACAGCACCCTGAGGGACAAGAGCTGCTGGCGTTTGGTAGCAAAATCTCCTATTCTGAAGAGAAACATTTCGTTGTAAGCAGGTTGCATCAGCCTTGTCACATTTTCTCAATTGGCTATAAAGGAGGGCACTCAGCTGACAGACTTACTTCGGGCACTGCTTCCCAGGCCTGAAACTTTGCTTTCATTCCTTAGGTGGCACATTGGCTCAGGAGTGCCTACCAAAAGGATTAAGGGATGTGCAGCCCGCTTAGTAGAGGTCAGCCCTTCTTGCTCTTTCATAGATGAAACCAACTGGACAAAGAGCCGTTTTAAGCAGGGGACCTTCGTGTCTTTCCCTAGTCTACACAGAAACAGCACTCTGTGGGAGACGAGCTGCTGGCGTTTGGTAGCAAAATCTCCTATTCTGGAGCAAAACACTTCGTTGTAAGCGGGTTGCATCAGCCTTGTCACATTTTCTCAACTGGATATAAAGGAGGGCAGTCAATAGGCGTCACCCTCCAAGCCCACTCCAATTTCATAGAGAAAACTCCAGGCCTTGCTGTGCTTTCCTGTGGCAAGGAAACTGCTTTCATTCCTCAGGTGACACTTTGGCTCAGACCTGCCCTACTCCAAGGATTCACGGATGTGCAGCACGATTAGTTGAGATCAGCCCTTCTGGTTCTCTCATGGACCAAACCATCTGGGCAAAGAGCTGTTCTAAGCTGGGGACCATGGTGTCTTTCCCTAGTCTACACAGAAACAGCATTCTTAGGGAGACGAGCTGCTGGAGTTTGGTAGCAGAATCTCCTATTCTGAAGAGTAACACTTCGTTGTAAGCGGGTTGCATCAGCCTTGCCACATTTTATCAGTTGGCTATAAAGGAGGGCAGTCACTTAGCAGACTTACTTGAGACTCTGCTTCCCAGGCTGGAAACTTTGCTTTCATTCCTTAGGTGGCACATTGGCTCAGGACTGCCTTAACCCAAGTATTCCGGGATTTGCCGTCCGATTAGTTGAGATCGGCCTTTCTGGCTCTTTAATGGATGAAACCAACTTGGCAAAGAGCCATTCTAAGCTGGGGACCATGATGTCTTTCCTTAATCTACACAGAAACAGCATTGTGAGTGAGACGAGCTGCTGGCGTTTGGTAGCCAAATCTCCTATTCTGGAGAGAAACATTTCGTTGTAAGCGGGTTGCATCACCCTTGTCACATTTTCTCAACTGGATATAAAGGAGGGCAGTCAATAGGCGTCACCCTCCAAGCCCACTCCAATTTCATAGAGAAAACTGCAGGCCTTGCTGTTCTTTCCTGTGGCACGGAAACTGCTTTCATTCCTCAGGTGGCACTTTGGCTCAGAACTGCCCTACCCCAAGGATTCACGGATGTGCAGCCCGATTGGTTGAGATCAGCCCTTCTGGTTCTCTCATGGATGAAACCATCAGGGAAAAGAGCCATTCTAAGCTGGGGACCATGGTGTCTTTCCCTAGTCTACACAGAAACAGCATTCTTAGGGAGACGAGCTGCTGGCGTTGGTAACACAATCTCCTATTCTAAAGGGAAACATTTCGTTGTAAGCGGGTTGCATCAGCCTTGCTACATTTTCTCAACTGGTTATAAAGGAGGGCAGTCAGTTGGCAGATTTACTTGAGGCACTGCTTCCAAGGCTGGAAACTTTGCTTTCATTCCTTAGGTGGCACACTGACTCAGTAATGCCTACCCCAAGGATTCAGGGATGTGCAGCCTGTATACTTGAGATCAGCCCTTCTGGTTCTCTGATGGAAGAAACCATCTGGGCAAAGAGCCGTTCTAAGCTGGGGACCATGGTGTCTTTCCCTAGTCTACACAGAAACAGCATCCTGAGGGAGACGAGCTGCTGGCGTTTGATAGCAAAATCTCCTATTCTGAAGAGAAACATTTCGTTGTAAGAGGGTTCCATCAGCCTTGCCACATTTTCTCAAATGGCTATAAAGTAGGGCAGTCATTTAGCAGACTTACTTGAGACCCTGCTTCCCAGGCTGGAAACTTTGCTTTCATTCCTTAGGTGGCACATTGGCTCAGGAGTGCCTACCCCAAGGATTCAGGGATGTGCAGCCCGATTAGTAGAGATCAGCCCTTCTGGCTATTTAATGGATGAAATTAACTGGGCAAAGAGCCATTCTAAGCTGGGGACCATGGTGTCTTTCCCTAGTCTACACAGAAACAGCACCCTGAGGGAGACGAGCTGCTGGCGTTTGGTAACACAATCTCCTATTCTGAAGAGAAACATTTCGTTGTAAGCGGGTTGCATTAGCCTTGCCACATTTTCTCAACTGGCTATAAAGGAGGGCAGTCAGTAGGCCTCACCCTTCAAACCCACTCCTATTTCATAGAGAAATCAACAGGCCTCGGTGTGCTTTCCTGTGGCAGGAAATTTGCTTTCATTCCTTAGGTGGCCCTTTGGCTCAGAACAGCCCTCCCAGAAGGATTCCGGGATGTGCAGCCCGATTAGTTGAGATCAGCCCTTCTGGCTCTTTCATGGATGAGACCAACTGGGCAAAGAGCCGTTCTAAGCTGGGGACCATGGTGTCTTTCCCTAGTCTACACAGAAACAGCACTCTGAGGGAGACGAGCTGGTGGCGTTTGGTAGTAAAATCTCCTATTCTGAAGAGAAACATTTCGTTGTAAGCGGGTTTCATCAGACTTGCCACATTTTCTCAACTGTCTATAAAGGAGGGCAGTCAGTTCGCCAGCTTATTTGAGGCCCTGCTTCCCAGGCTGGAAACTTTGCTTTCATTCCTTAGGTGGCACATTGCCTCAGGAGTGTCTACCCCAAGGATTCAGGGATGTGCAGCCCGATTAGTAGAGATCAGGTTTCTGGCTCTTTCATGGATGAAGCCAACTGGGCAAGGAGCCATTCTAAGCTCGGGACCATGCTGTCTTTCCTTAGACTGCACAGAAACAGCACTCTGAGTGAGAGGAGCTGCTGGCGTTTGGTAGCAAAATCTCCTATTGTGAAGAGAAACATTTCATTGTAAGCGGGTTGCCTCAGCCTTGTCACATTTTCTCAACTGGATATAAAGGAGGGCAGTCAGTAGGCGTCACCTTTGAAGCCCACTCCAATTTCATAGAGAAAACGCCAGGCCTTGGTGTGCTTTCCTGTGGCAAGGAAACTGCTTTCATTCCTTAGGTTGCACCTTGGCTCAGAACTGCCCTATCCCAAGGATTCAGGGATGTGCAGCCCGATTAGTTGAGATCAGCCCTTCTGGCTCTTCCATGGATGAAACCAACTGAGCAAAGAGCCGTTCTAAGCTGGGGACCATGGTGTCTTTCCCTAGTCTACACAGAATCAGCATTCTGAGGGAGACGAGCTGCTGGCGTTTGGTAGCACAATCTCCTATTCTGAAGAGAAACACTTCGTTGTAAGCGGGTTGCATCAGCCTTTCCACATTTTCTCAGCTGGCTATAAAGGAGGGCAGTCATTTAGCAGACTTAATTGAGACTCTGCTCCCCAGGCTGGTAACTTTGCTTTCATTCCTTAGGTGGCACACTGGCTCAGTAGTGCCTACCCCAAGGATTCAGGGATGTGCAGCCCGAGTAGTTGAGATCTGCCTTTCTGGTTCTCTCATGGATGAAACCATCTGGGCAAAGAGCTGTTCTAAGCTTGGGACCATGGTGTCTTTCCCTAGTCTACACAGAAACAGCATTCTGAGTGAGAAGAGCTGCTGGCGTTTGGTAGCACAATCTCCTATTGTGAAGAGAAACATTTCGTTGTAAGCGGATTGCATCAGCCTTTCCACATTTTCTCAACTGGCTATAAAGGAGGGCAGTCAGTTGGCAGACTTACTTGAGGCACTGCTTCCAAGCCTGGAAACTTTGCTTTCATTCCTTAGGTGGCACACTGGCTCAGTAGTGCCTACCCTAAGGATACAGGGATGTGCAGCCCGATTAGTTGTGATCAGCCTTTCTGGTTCTCTCATGGATGAAACCATCTGGGCAAAGAGCTGTTCTAAGCTGGGGACCATGGTGTCTTTCCCTAGTCCACACAGAAACAGCATTCTGAGTGAGAAGAGCTGCTGGCGTTTGGTAGCACAAGCTCCTATTCTGAAGAGAAACATTTCGTTGTAAGCGGGTTGCATCAGCCTTTCCACATTTTCTCAACTGGCTATAAAGGAGGGCAGTCAGTTGGCAGACTTACTTGAGGCACTGCCTCCAAGGCTGGAAATTTTGCTTTCATTCCTTAGGTGGCACACTGGCTCAGTAGTGCCAACCCCAAGGATTCAGGGATGTGCAGCCTGTATAGTTGAGATCAGCCCTTCTGGTTCTCTCATGGATGAAACCATCTGGGCAAAGAGCCGTTCTAACCTGGGGACCATGGTGTCTTTCCCTAGTCTACACAGAAACAGCAACCAGAGGGAGACGAGCTGCTGGCGTTTGACAGCAAAATCTCCTATTCTGAAGAGAAACATTTCGTTGTAAGAGGGTTCCATCAGCCTTGCCACATTTTCTCAAATGGCTATATAGTAGGGCAGTCATTTAGGAGACTTACTTAAGACCCTGCTTGCCAGGCTGGAAACTTTGCTTTCATTCCTTAGGTGGCACATTGGCTCAGGAGTGCCTACCCCAAGGATTCAGGGATGTGCAGCCCGATTAGTTGAGATCAGCCCTTCTCTCACTTTCATGGATGAAACCAACTGGGCAAAGAGCCGTTCTAAGCTGGGGACCATGGTGTCTTTCCCTAGTCTACACTGAAACGGCACCCTGAGGGAGACGAGCTGCTGGCGTTTGGTAGCAAAATCTCCTATTCTGAAGAGAAACATTTCGTTGTAAGCGGGTTGCATCAGCCTTTCCACATTTTCTCAACTGGCTCTAAAGGAGGGCAGTCAGTTGGTAGACTTACTTGAGGCACTGCTTCCAAGGCTGGAAACTTTGCTTTCATTCCTTAGGTGGCACACTGGCTCAGTAGGGCCTACCCCAAGCATTCAGGGATGTGCAGCCCGATTAGTTGAGATCAGCCCTTCTGGTTCTCTCATGGACCAAACCATCTGGGCAAAGAGCTGTTCTAAGCTGGGGACCATGGTGTCTTTCCCTAGTCTACACAGAAACAGCATTCTGAGTGAGAAGAGCTGCTGTCGTTTGGTAGCACAATCTCCTATTCTGAAGAGAAACATTTCGTTGTAAGCGTGTTGCATCAGCCTTGCCACATTTTCTCAACTGGCTATGAAAGAGTGTAGTCATTTAGCAGACTTACTTGAGACCCTGCTTCCCAGGCAGGAAACTTTGCTTTCATTCCTTAGGTGGCCTTTTGGCTCAGAACAGCCCTCCCAGAAGGAATCAGGGATTTCCAGCCGGATTAGTTGAGATCAGCCCTTCTGGCTCTTTCATGGATGAAACCAACTTGGCAAAGAGCCATTCTAAGCTGGGGACCATGATGTCTTTCCTTAATCTACACAGAAACAGCATTGTGAGTGAGACGAGCTGCTGGCGTTTGGTAGCCAAATCTCCTATTCTGGAGAGAAACATTTCGTTGTAAGCGGGTTGCATCACCCTTGTCACATTTTCTCAACTGGATATAAAGGAGGGCAGTCAATAGGCGTCACCCTCCAAGCCCACTCCAATTTCATAGAGAAAACTGCAGGCCTTGCTGTTCTTTCCTGTGGCACGGAAACTGCTTTCATTCCTCAGGTGGCACTTTGGCTCAGAACTGCCCTACCCCAAGGATTCACGGATGTGCAGCCCGATTAGTTCAAATCAGCGCTTCCGGATCTCTCATGGATGAAACCATCTGGGCAAAGAGCCGTTCTAAGCTGGTGACCATGGTTTCTTTCCCTAGTCTACACAGAAACAGCATTCTGAGGGAGACTAGCTGCTGGCGTTTGGTCGTACAATCTCCTATTATAAAGAGAAACATTTCGTTGTAAGCGGGTTGCATCAGCCTTGCCACATTTTCTCAACTGGCTATAAAGTAGGGCAGCCATTTAGCAGAGTCACCTGAGACCCTGCTTCCCAGCCTCGAAACTTTGCTTTCATTCCTTAGGTGGCACATTGGCTCAGGACTGCCATACCAAAAGTATTCAGGAATTTGCAGCTCAATAGGTTGAGATCAGCCTTTCTGGCTCTTTAATGGATGAAACCAACTGGGTAAAGAGACATTCTAAGCTGGGGACCATCGTGTCTTTCCCTAGTCTACACAGAAACAGCACTCAGAGGGAGAAGGGCTGCTGCCGTTTGATAGCGAAGTCTCCTAATCTGAAGAGAAACATTTCGTTGCAAGCTGGGTGCATCAGCCTTGCCACATTTTCTCAACTGGCTATAAAGAAGGGCAGTCAGTAGGCCTCACCCTTCAAGCCCACTCCTATTTCATAGAGAAATCAACAGGCCTCGGTGTGCTTTCCTGTGGCAGGAAATTTGCTTTCATTCCTTAGTTGGCCCTTTGGCTCAGAACAGCCCTCCCAGAAGGATTCACGGATGTGCAGCACGATTAGTTGAGATCAGCCCTTCTGGTTCTCTCATGGATGAAACCATCTGGGCAAAGAGCCTTTCTAAGCTGGGGACCATGGTGTCTTTCCCTAGTCTACACAGAAACAGCATTCTTAGGGAGACGAGCTGCTGGAGTCTGGTAGCAGAATCTCCTATTCTGAAGAGTAACACTTCGTTGTAAGCGGGTTGCATCAGCCTTGCCACATTTTATCAGTTGGCTATAAAGGAGGGCAGTCATTTAGCAGACTTACTTGAGACTCTGCTTCCCAGGCTGGAAACTTTGCTTTCATTCCTTAGGTGGCACATTGGCTCAGGACTGCCTTAACCCAAGTATTCAGGGATTTGCAGTCCGATTAGTTGAGATCGGCCTTTCTGGCTCTTTAATGGATGAAACCAACTGGGCAAAGAGACGTTCTAAGCTGGGGACCATGGTGTCTTTCCCTAGTCTACATAGAAATAGCACTCTGAGGGAGACGAGCTGCTGGCGTTTGGTAGCACAATCTCCTATTCTGCAGTGAAACATTTCGTTGTAAGCGGGATGCATCAGTCTTGCCACATTTTCTCAACTGGATATAAAGGAGGGCAGTCAATAGGCGTCACCCTCCAAGCCCACTCCAATTTCATAGAGAAAACTCCAGGCCTTGCTGTGCTTTCCTGTGGCAAGGAAACTGCTTTCATTCCTCAGGTGACACTTTGGCTCAGAACTGCCCTACCCCAAGCATTCACGGATGTGCAGCACGATTAGTTGAGATCAGCCCTTCTGGTTCTCTCATGGATGAAACCATCTGGGCAAAGAGCCGTTCTAAGATGGGGACCATGGTGCCTTTCCCTAGTCTACACAGAAACAGCATTCTGAGGGAGAGGAGCTGCTGGCGTTTGGTAGCACAATATCCTATTCTGAAGAGAAACATTTCGTTGTAAGCGGGTTGCATCAGCCTTGCCACATTTTCTCAACTGGCTATAAAGGAGGGCAGTCAGTAGGCCTCACCCTTCAAGCCCACTCCTATTTCATAGAGAAATCAACAGGCCTCGGTGTGCTTTCCTGTGGCAGGAAATTTGCTTTCATTCCTTAGGTGGCCCTTTGGCTCAGAACAGCCCTCCCAGAAGGATTCCGGGATGTGCAGCCCGATTAGTTGAGATCAGCCCTTCTGGCTCTTTCATGGATGAGACCAACTGGGCAAAGAGCCGTTCTAAGCTGGGGACCATGGTGTCTTTCCCTAGTCTACACAGCAACAGCACTCTGAGGGAGACGAGCTGGTGGCGTTTGGTAGTAAAATCTCCTATTCTGAAGAGAAACATTTCGTTGTAAGCGGGTTTCATCAGACTTGCCACATTTTCTCAACTGGCTATAAAAGGAGGGCAGTCAGTTCGCCAGCTTATTTGAGGCCCTGCTTCCCAGGCTGGAAACTTTGCTTTCATTCCTTAGGTGGCACATTGCCTCAGGAGTGTCTACCCCAAGGATTCAGGGATGTGCAGCCCGATTAGTAGAGAACAGGTTTCTGGCTCTTTCATGGATGAAGCCAACTGGGCAAAGAGCCATTCTAAGCTCGGGACCATGCTGTCTTTCCTTAGACTGCACAGAAACAGCACTCTGAGTGAGAGGAGCTGCTGGCGTTTGGTAGCAAAATCTCCTATTGTGAAGAGAAACATTTCGTTGTAAGCGGGTTGCCTCATCCGTGTCACATTTTCTCAACTGGATATAAAGGAGGGCAGTCAGTAGGCGTCACCCTTCAAGCCCACTCCTATTTCATAGAGAAATCAACAGGCCTCGGTGTGCTTTCCTGTGGCAAGGAAACTGCTTTCATTCCTTAGGTGGCACCTTGGCTCAGAACTGCCCTACCCCAAGGATTCACGGAAGTGCAGCCCGATTAGTTCACATCAGCGCTTCCGGATCTCTCATGGATGAAACCATCTGGGCAAAGAGCCGTTCTAAGCTGGTGACCATGGTTTCTTTCCCTAGTCTACACAGAAACAGCATTCTGAGGGAGACTAGCTGCTGGCGTTTGGTCGTACAATCTCCTATTATAAAGAGAAACATTTCGTTGTAAGCGGGTTGCATCAGCCTTGCCACATTTTCTCAACTGGCTATAAAGTAGGGCAGTCATTTAGCAGAGTCACCTGAGACCCTGCTTCCCAGCCTCGAAACTTTGCTTTCATTCCTTAGGTGGCACATTGGCTCAGGACTGCCCTACCAAAAGTATTCAGGAATTTGCATCTCAATAGGTTGAGATCAGCCTTTCTGGCTCTTTAATGGATGAAACCAACTGGGCAAAGAGACGTTCTAAGCTGGGGACCATCGTGTCTTTCCCTAGTCTACACAGAAACAGCACTCTGAGGGAGAAGGGCTGTTGGCGTTTGATAGCGAAGTCTCCTAATCTGAAGAGAAACATTTCGTTGCAAGCTGGGTGCATCAGCCTTGCCACATTTTCTCAACTGGCTATAAAGAAGGGCAGTCAGTAGGCCTCACCCTTCAAGCCCACTCCTATTTCATAGAGAAATCAACAGGCCTCGGTGTGCTTTCCTGTGGCAGGAAATTTGCTTTCATTCCTTAGTTGGCCCTTTGGCTCAGAACAGCCCTCCCAGAAGGATTCAGGCATGTGCAGCCCGATTAGTTGAGATCAGCCCTTCTGGTTCTCTCAAGGATGAAACCATCCGGGCAAAGAGCCGTTTTAAGCTGGGGACCATGGTGTTTTTCCCTAGTCTACACAGAATCAGCATTCTGAGGGAGACGAGCTGCTGGCGTTTGGTAGCACAATCTCCTATTCTGAAGAGAAACACTTCGTTGTAAGCGGGTTGCATCAGCCTTTCCACATTTTCTCAGCTGGCTATAAAGGAGGGCAGTCATTTAGCAGACTTACTTGAGACTCTGCTCCCCAGGCTGGAAACTTTGCTTTCATTCCTTAGGTGGCACACTGGCTCAGTAGTGCCTACCCCAAGGATTCAGGGATGTGCAGCCCGAGTAGTTGAGATCTGCCTTTCTGGTTCTCTCATGGATGAAACCATCTGGGCAAAGAGCTGTTCTAAGCTTGGGACCATGGTGTCTTTCCCTAGTCTACACAGAAACAGCATTCTGAGTGAGAAGAGCTGCTGGCGTTTGGTAGCACAATCTCCTATTGTGAAGAGAAACATTTCGTTGTAAGCGGGTTGCATCAGCCTTTCCACATTTTCTCAACTGGCTATAAAGGAGGGCAGTCAGTTGGCAGACTTACTTGAGGCACTGCTTCCAAGCCTGGAAACTTTGCTTTCATTCCTTAGGTGGCACACTGGCTCAGTAGTGCCTACCCTACGTATTCAGGGATGTGCAGCCCGATTAGTTGTGATCAGCCTTTCTGGTTCTCTCATGGATGAAACCATCTGGGCAAAGAGCTGTTCTAAGCTGGGGACCATGGTGTCTTTCCCTAGTCCACACAGAAACAGCATTCTGAGTGAGAAGAGCTGCTGGCGTTTGGTAGCAAAATCTCCTATTCTGAAGAGAAACATTTCGTTGTAAGCGGGTTGCATCAGCCTTTCCACATTTTCTCAACTGGCTATAAAGGAGGGCAGTCAGTTGGCAGACTTACTTGAGGCACTGCCTAAAAGGCTGGAAATTTTGCTTTCATTCCTTAGGTGGCACACTGGCTCAGTAGTGCCAACCCCAAGGATTCAGGGATGTGCAGCCTGTATAGTTGAGATCAGCCCTTCTGGTTCTCTCATGGATGAAACCATCTGGGCAAAGAGCCGTTCTAACCTGGGGACCATGGTGTCTTTCCCTAGTCTACACAGAAACAGCAACCAGAGGGAGACGAGCTGCTGGCGTTTGACAGCAAAATCTCCTATTCTGAAGAGAAACATTTCGTTGTAAGAGGGTTCCATCAGCCTTGCCACATTTTCTCAAATGGCTATATAGTAGGGCAGTCATTTAGGAGACTTACTTAAGACCCTGCTTGCCAGGCTGGAAACTTTGCTTTCATTCCTTAGGTGGCACATTGGCTCAGGAGTGCCTACCCAAAGGATTCAGGGATGTGCAGCCCGATTAGCTGAGATCAGCCCTTCTGGCGCTTTAATGGATGAAATCAACTGGGCAAAGAGCCGTCTAAGCTGGGGACCATGGTGTCTTTCCCTAGTCTACACAGAAACAGCACCCTGAGGGAGACGAGCTCCTGGCGTTTGGTAGCAAAATCTCCTATTCTGAAGAGAAACATTTCGTTGTAAGCGGGTGGCATCAGCCTTGCCACATTTTCTCAACTGGCTATAAAGGAGGGCAGTCACTAGGCCTCACCCTTCAATCCCAGTCTAATTTCATAGAGAAATCAACAGGCCTCGGTGTGCTTTCCTGTGGCAGGAAATTTGCTTTCATTCCTTTGGTGGCCCTTTGGCTCAGAACAGCCCTCCCAGAAGGATTCAGGGATGTGCAGCCCGATTAGTTGAGATCAGCCCTTCTGGCGCTTTCATGGATGAAACCAACTGGGCAAAGAGCCGTTCTAAGCTGGGGACCATGGTGTCTTTCCTTAATCTACACAGAAACAGCATTCTGAGTGTGACGAGCTGCTGGCGTTTGGTAGCAAAATCTCCTATTCTGAAGAGAAACATTTCGTTGTAAGCGGGTGGCATCAGCCTTGTCACATTTTCTCAAGTGGATATAAAGGAGGGCAGTCAATAGGCGTCACCCTCCAAGCCACTCCAATTTCATAGAGAAAACTCCAGGCCTTGCTGTGCTTTCCTGTGGCAAGGAAACTGCTTTCATTCCTCAGGTGGCACTTTGGCTCAGAACTGCCCTACCCCAGGATTCATGGATGTGCAGCCCGATTGGTTGAGATCAGCCCTTCTGGTTCTCTCATGGATGAAACCATCTGGACAAAGAGCCGTTCTAAGCTGGGGACCATGGTGTCTTTCCCTACTCTACACAGAAACAGCACCCTGAGGGAGACGACCTGCTGGCGTTTGATAGCAAAATCTCCTATTCTGAAGAGAAACATTTCGTTGTAATAGGGTTCCATCAAACTTGCCACATTTTCTCAAATGGCTATAAAGTAGGGCAGTCATTTAGCAGACTTACTTGAGACAGTGCTTCCCAGGCTGGAAACTTTGCTTTCATTCCTTAGGTGGCACTTCGGCTCGGAATGCCTACCCCAAGGATTCAGGTATGTGCAGCCCGATTAGTAGCGATCAGCGCTTCTCGCTCTTTCATGGATGAAAGCAACTGGGCAAGAGCCGTTCTAAGCTGGGGACCTTCGGGTCTTTCCCGAGTCTACACAGAAACAGCACTCTGAGGGAGACGAGCTGCTGGCGTTTGATAGCAAAATCTCCTATTCTGAAGAGAAACATTTTGTTGTAAGTGGGTTTCATCAGCCTTGCCACATTTTCTCAAATGGCTATAAAGGAGGGCAGTCTTTTAGCAGACTTACTTCAGGCCCTGCTTCCCAGGCTGTAAACTTTGCTTTCATTCCTTAGGTGGCACATTGGCTCAGGACTGCCCTACCCCAAGTGTTCAGGGGTTTGTAGCCCGATTAGTTGATATCAGCCCTTCTGGCTCTTTCATGGATGAAACCAACTGGGCAAAGAGCCGTTCTAAGCTGGGGACCATAGTGTCTTTCCCTAGTTTACACAGAAACAGCACGCTGAGGGAGACGAGCTGTTGGCGTTTGAAAGAAAAATCTCCTATTCTGAAGAGAAACATTTCGTTGTAAGCGGGTTGCATCAGTCTTTCCACATTTTCTCAACTGGCTATAAATGAGGGCAGTCAGTAGGCCTCACCCTTCAAGCCCACTCCAATTTCATAGAGAAATCAACATGCCTCGGTGGGCTTTTCTGTGGCAGGAAATTTGCTTTCATTCCTTAGGTGGCCCTTTGGCTCAGAACAGCCCTCCCAGAAGGATTCAGGGATATTCAGCCCGATTAGTTGAGATCAGCCCTTCTCTCACTTTCATGGATGAAACCAACTGGGCAAAGAGCCGTTCTAAGCTGGGGACCATGGTGTCTTTCCCTAGTCTACACTGAAACGGCACCCTGAGGGAGACGAGCTGCTGGCGTTTGGTAGCAAAATCTCCTATTCTGAAGAGAAACATTTCGTTGTAAGCGGGTTGCATCAGCCTTTCCACATTTTCTCAACTGGCTCTAAAGGAGGGCAGTCAGTTGGCAGACTTACTTGAGGCACTGCTTCCAAGGCTGGAAACTTTGCTTTCATTCCTTAGGTGGCACACTGGCTCAGTAGGGCCTACCCCAAGCATTCAGGGATGTGCAGCCCGATTAGTTGAGATCAGCCCTTCTGGTTCTCTCATGGACCAAACCATCTGGGCAAAGAGCTGTTCTAAGCTGGGGACCATGGTGTCTTTCCCTAGTCTACACAGAAACAGCATTCTGAGTGAGAAGAGCTGCTGTCGTTTGGTAGCACAATCTCCTATTCTGAAGAGAAACATTTCGTTGTAAGCGTGTTGCATCAGCCTTGCCACATTTTCTCAACTGGCTATGAAAGAGTGTAGTCATTTAGCAGACTTACTTGAGACCCTGCTTCCCAGGCAGGAAACTTTGCTTTCATTCCTTAGGTGGCCTTTTGGCTCAGAACAGCCCTCCCAGAAGGAATCAGGGATTTCCAGCCGGATTAGTTGAGATCAGCCCTTCTGGCTCTTTCATGGATGAAACCAACTTGGCAAAGAGCCATTCTAAGCTGGGGACCATGATGTCTTTCCTTAATCTACACAGAAACAGCATTGTGAGTGAGACGAGCTGCTGGCGTTTGGTAGCCAAATCTCCTATTCTGGAGAGAAACATTTCGTTGTAAGCGGGTTGCATCACCCTTGTCACATTTTCTCAACTGGATATAAAGGAGGGCAGTCAATAGGCGTCACCCTCCAAGCCCACTCCAATTTCATAGAGAAAACTGCAGGCCTTGCTGTTCTTTCCTGTGGCACGGAAACTGCTTTCATTCCTCAGGTGGCACTTTGGCTCAGAACTGCCCTACCCCAAGGATTCACGGATGTGCAGCCCGATTAGTTCAAATCAGCGCTTCCGGATCTCTCATGGATGAAACCATCTGGGCAAAGAGCCGTTCTAAGATGGTGACCATGGTTTCTTTCCCTAGTCTACACAGAAACAGCATTCTGAGGGAGACTAGCTGCTGGCGTTTGGTCGTACTATCTCCTATTATAAAGAGAAACATTTCGTTGTAAGCGGGTTGCATCAGCCTTGCCACATTTTCTCAACTGGCTATAAAGTAGGGCAGTCATTTAGCAGAGTCACCTGAGACCCTGCTTCCCAGCCTCGAAACTTTGCTTTCATTCCTTAGGTGGCACATTGGCTCAGGACTGCCATACCAAAAGTATTCAGGAATTTGCAGCTCAATAGGTTGAGATCAGCCTTTCTGGATCTTTAATGGATGAAACCAACTGGGTAAAGAGACGTTCTAAGCTGGGGACCATCGTGTCTTTCCCTAGTCTACACAGAAACAGCACTCTGAGGGAGAAGGGCTGCTGCCGTTTGATAGCGAAGTCTCCTAATCTGAAGAGAAACATTTCGTTGCAAGCTGGGTGCATCAGCCTTGCCACATTTTCTCAACTGGCTATAAAGAAGGGCAGTCAGTAGGCCTCACCCTTCAAGCCCACTCCTATTTCATAGAGAAATCAACAGGCGTCGGTGTGCTTTCCTGTGGCAGGAAATTTGCTTTCATTCCTTAGTTGGCCCTTTGGCTCCGAACAGCCCTCCCAGAAGGATTCACGGATGTGCAGCACGATTAGTTGAGATCAGCCCTTCTGGTTCTCTCATGGATGAAACCATCTGGGCAAAGAGCCATTCTAAGCTGGGGACCATGGTGTCTTTCCCTAGTCTACACAGAAACAGCATTCTTAGGGAGACGAGCTGCTGGAGTTTGGTAGCAGAATCTCCTATTCTGAAGAGTAACACTTCGTTGTAAGCGGGTTGCATCAGCCTTGCCACATTTTATCAGTTGGCTATAAAGGAGGGCAGTCATTTAGCAGACTTACTTGAGACTCTGCTTCCCAGGCTGGAAACTTTGCTTTCATTCCTTAGGTGGCACATTGGCTCAGGACTGCCTTAACCCAAGTATTCAGGGATTTGCAGTCCGATTAGTTGAGATCGGCCTTTCTGGCTCTTTAATGGATGAAACCAACTGGGCAAAGAGACGTTCTAAGCTGGGGACCATGGTGTCTTTCCCTAGTCTACATAGAAATAGCACTCTGAGGGAGACGAGCTGCTGGCGTTTGGTAGCACAATCTCCTATTCTGCAGTGAAACATTTCGTTGTAAGCGGGATGCATCAGTCTTGCCACATTTTCTCAACTGGATATAAAGGAGGGCAGTCAATAGGCGTCACCCTCCAAGCCCACTCCAATTTCATAGAGAAAACTCCAGGCCTTGCTGTGCTTTCCTGTGGCAAGGAAACTGCTTTCATTCCTCAGGTGACACTTTGGCTCAGAACTGCCCTACCCCAAGCATTCACTGATGTGCAGCACGATTAGTTGAGATCAGCCCTTCTGGTTCTCTCATGGATGAAACCATCTGGGCAAAGAGCCTTTCTAAGCTGGGGACCATGGTGTCTTTCCCTAGTCTACACAGCAACAGCACTCTGAGGGAGACGAGCTGGTGGCGTTTGGTAGTAAAATCTCCTATTCTGAAGAGAAACATTTCGTTGTAAGCGGGTTTCATCAGACTTGCCACATTTTCTCAACTGGCTATAAAGGAGGGCAGTCAGTTCGCCAGCTTATTTGAGGCCCTGCTTCCCAGGCTGGAAACTTTGCTTTCATTCCTTAGGTGGCACATTGCCTCAGGAGTGTCTACCCCAAGGATTCAGGGATGTGCAGCCCGATTAGTAGAGAACAGGTTTCTGGCTCTTTCATGGATGAAGCCAACTGGGCAAAGAGCCATTCTAAGCTGGGGACCATGCTGTCTTTCCTTAGACTGCACAGAAACAGCACTCTGAGTGAGAGGAGCTGCTGGCGTTTGGTAGCAAAATCTCCTATTGTGAAGAGAAACATTTCGTTGTAAGCGGGTTGCCTCAGCCTTGTCACATTTTCTCAACTGGATATAAAGGAGGGCAGTCAGTAGGCGTCACCCTTCAAGCCCACTCCTATTTCATAGAGAAATCAACAGGCCTCGGTGTGCTTTCCTGTGGCAAGGAAACTGCTTTCATTCCTTAGGTGGCACCTTGGCTCAGAACTGCCCTACCCCAAGGATTCACGGATGTGCAGCCCGATTAGTTCACATCAGCACTTCCGGATCTCTCATGGATGAAACCATCTGGGCAAAGAGCCGTTCTAAGCTGGTGACCATGGTTTCTTTCCCTAGTCTACACAGAAACAGCATTCTGAGGGAGACTAGCTGCTGGCGTTTGGTCGTACAATCTCCTATTATAAAGAGAAACATTTCCTTGTAAGCGGGTTGCATCAGCCTTGCCACATTTTCTCAACTGGCTATAAAGTAGGGCAGTCATTTAGCAGAGTCACCTGAGACCCTGCTTCCCAGCCTCGAAACTTTGCTTTCATTCCTTAGGTGGCACATTGGCTCAGGACTGCCATACCAAAAGTATTCAGGAATTTGCAGCTCAATAGGTTGAGATCAGCCTTTCTGGCTCTTTAATGGATGAAACCAACTGGGTAAAGAGACATTCTAAGCTGGGGACCATCGTGTCTTTCCCTAGTCTACACAGAAACAGCACTCAGAGGGAGAAGGGCTGCTGCCGTTTGATAGCGAAGTCTCCTAATCTGAAGAGAAACATTTCGTTGCAAGCTGGGTGCATCAGCCTTGCCACATTTTCTCAACTGGCTATAAAGAAGGGCAGTCAGTAGGCCTCACCCTTCAAGCCCACTCCTATTTCATAGAGAAATCAACAGGCCTCGGTGTGCTTTCCTGTGGCAGGAAATTTGCTTTCATTCCTTAGTTGGCCCTTTGGCTCAGAACAGCCCTCCCAGAAGGATTCACGGATGTGCAGCACGATTAGTTGAGATCAGCCCTTCTGGTTCTCTCATGGATGAAACCATCTGGGCAAAGAGCCTTTCTAAGCTGGGGACCATGGTGTCTTTCCCTAGTCTACACAGAAACAGCATTCTTAGGGAGACGAGCTGCTGGAGTCTGGTAGCAGAATCTCCTATTCTGAAGAGTAACACTTCGTTGTAAGCGGGTTGCATCAGCCTTGCCACATTTTATCAGTTGGCTATAAAGGAGGGCAGTCATTTAGCAGACTTACTTGAGACTCTGCTTCCCAGGCTGGAAACTTTGCTTTCATTCCTTAGGTGGCACATTGGCTCAGGACTGCCTTAACCCAAGTATTCAGGGATTTGCAGTCCGATTAGTTGAGATCGGCCTTTCTGGCTCTTTAATGGATGAAACCAACTGGGCAAAGAGACGTTCTAAGCTGGGGACCATGGTGTCTTTCCCTAGTCTACATAGAAATAGCACTCTGAGGGAGACGAGCTGCTGGCGTTTGGTAGCACAATCTCCTATTCTGCAGTGAAACATTTCGTTGTAAGCGGGATGCATCAGTCTTGCCACATTTTCTCAACTGGATATAAAGGAGGGCAGTCAATAGGCGTCACCCTCCAAGCCCACTCCAATTTCATAGAGAAAACTCCAGGCCTTGCTGTGCTTTCCTGTGGCAAGGAAACTGCTTTCATTCCTCAGGTGACACTTTGGCTCAGAACTGCCCTACCCCAAGCATTCACGGATGTGCAGCACGATTAGTTGAGATCAGCCCTTCTGGTTCTCTCATGGATGAAACCATCTGGGCAAAGAGCCGTTCTAAGATGGGGACCATGGTGCCTTTCCCTAGTCTACACAGAAACAGCATTCTGAGGGAGAGGAGCTGCTGGCGTTTGGTAGCACAATATCCTATTCTGAAGAGAAACATTTCGTTGTAAGCGGGTTGCATCAGCCTTGCCACATTTTCTCAACTGGCTATAAAGGAGGGCAGTCAGTAGGCCTCACCCTTCAAGCCCACTCCTATTTCATAGAGAAATCAACAGGCCTCGGTGTGCTTTCCTGTGGCAGGAAATTTGCTTTCATTCCTTAGGTGGCCCTTTGGCTCAGAACAGCCCTCCCAGAAGGATTCCGGGATGTGCAGCCCGATTAGTTGAGATCAGCCCTTCTGGCTCTTTCATGGATGAGACCAACTGGGCAAAGAGCCGTTCTAAGCTGGGGACCATGGTGTCTTTCCCTAGTCTACACAGCAACAGCACTCTGAGGGAGACGAGCTGGTGGCGTTTGGTAGTAAAATCTCCTATTCTGAAGAGAAACATTTCGTTGTAAGCGGGTTTCATCAGACTTGCCACATTTTCTCAACTGGCTATAAAAGGAGGGCAGTCAGTTCGCCAGCTTATTTGAGGCCCTGCTTCCCAGGCTGGAAACTTTGCTTTCATTCCTTAGGTGGCACATTGCCTCAGGAGTGTCTACCCCAAGGATTCAGGGATGTGCAGCCCGATTAGTAGAGAACAGGTTTCTGGCTCTTTCATGGATGAAGCCAACTGGGCAAAGAGCCATTCTAAGCTCGGGACCATGCTGTCTTTCCTTAGACTGCACAGAAACAGCACTCTGAGTGAGAGGAGCTGCTGGCGTTTGGTAGCAAAATCTCCTATTGTGAAGAGAAACATTTCGTTGTAAGCGGGTTGCCTCATCCGTGTCACATTTTCTCAACTGGATATAAAGGAGGGCAGTCAGTAGGCGTCACCCTTCAAGCCCACTCCTATTTCATAGAGAAATCAACAGGCCTCGGTGTGCTTTCCTGTGGCAAGGAAACTGCTTTCATTCCTTAGGTGGCACCTTGGCTCAGAACTGCCCTACCCCAAGGATTCACGGAAGTGCAGCCCGATTAGTTCACATCAGCGCTTCCGGATCTCTCATGGATGAAACCATCTGGGCAAAGAGCCGTTCTAAGCTGGTGACCATGGTTTCTTTCCCTAGTCTACACAGAAACAGCATTCTGAGGGAGACTAGCTGCTGGCGTTTGGTCGTACAATCTCCTATTATAAAGAGAAACATTTCGTTGTAAGCGGGTTGCATCAGCCTTGCCACATTTTCTCAACTGGCTATAAAGTAGGGCAGTCATTTAGCAGAGTCACCTGAGACCCTGCTTCCCAGCCTCGAAACTTTGCTTTCATTCCTTAGGTGGCACATTGGCTCAGGACTGCCCTACCAAAAGTATTCAGGAATTTGCATCTCAATAGGTTGAGATCAGCCTTTCTGGCTCTTTAATGGATGAAACCAACTGGGCAAAGAGACGTTCTAAGCTGGGGACCATCGTGTCTTTCCCTAGTCTACACAGAAACAGCACTCTGAGGGAGAAGGGCTGTTGGCGTTTGATAGCGAAGTCTCCTAATCTGAAGAGAAACATTTCGTTGCAAGCTGGGTGCATCAGCCTTGCCACATTTTCTCAACTGGCTATAAAGAAGGGCAGTCAGTAGGCCTCACCCTTCAAGCCCACTCCTATTTCATAGAGAAATCAACAGGCCTCGGTGTGCTTTCCTGTGGCAGGAAATTTGCTTTCATTCCTTAGTTGGCCCTTTGGCTCAGAACAGCCCTCCCAGAAGGATTCAGGCATGTGCAGCCCGATTAGTTGAGATCAGCCCTTCTGGTTCTCTCAAGGATGAAACCATCCGGGCAAAGAGCCGTTTTAAGCTGGGGACCATGGTGTCTTTCCCTAGTCTACACAGAATCAGCATTCTGAGGGAGACGAGCTGCTGGCGTTTGGTAGCACAATCTCCTATTCTGAAGAGAAACACTTCGTTGTAAGCGGGTTGCATCAGCCTTTCCACATTTTCTCAGCTGGCTATAAAGGAGGGCAGTCATTTAGCAGACTTACTTGAGACTCTGCTCCCCAGGCTGGAAACTTTGCTTTCATTCCTTAGGTGGCACACTGGCTCAGTAGTGCCTACCCCAAGGATTCAGGGATGTGCAGCCCGAGTAGTTGAGATCTGCCTTTCTGGTTCTCTCATGGATGAAACCATCTGGGCAAAGAGCTGTTCTAAGCTTGGGACCATGGTGTCTTTCCCTAGTCTACACAGAAACAGCATTCTGAGTGAGAAGAGCTGCTGGCGTTTGGTAGCACAATCTCCTATTGTGAAGAGAAACATTTCGTTGTAAGCGGGTTGCATCAGCCTTTCCACATTTTCTCAACTGGCTATAAAGGAGGGCAGTCAGTTGGCAGACTTACTTGAGGCACTGCTTCCAAGCCTGGAAACTTTGCTTTCATTCCTTAGGTGGCACACTGGCTCAGTAGTGCCTACCCTACGTATTCAGGGATGTGCAGCCCGATTAGTTGTGATCAGCCTTTCTGGTTCTCTCATGGATGAAACCATCTGGGCAAAGAGCTGTTCTAAGCTGGGGACCATGGTGTCTTTCCCTAGTCCACACAGAAACAGCATTCTGAGTGAGAAGAGCTGCTGGCGTTTGGTAGCAAAATCTCCTATTCTGAAGAGAAACATTTCGTTGTAAGCGGGTTGCATCAGCCTTTCCACATTTTCTCAACTGGCTATAAAGGAGGGCAGTCAGTTGGCAGACTTACTTGAGGCACTGCCTAAAAGGCTGGAAATTTTGCTTTCATTCCTTAGGTGGCACACTGGCTCAGTAGTGCCAACCCCAAGGATTCAGGGATGTGCAGCCTGTATAGTTGAGATCAGCCCTTCTGGTTCTCTCATGGATGAAACCATCTGGGCAAAGAGCCGTTCTAACCTGGGGACCATGGTGTCTTTCCCTAGTCTACACAGAAACAGCAACCAGAGGGAGACGAGCTGCTGGCGTTTGACAGTAAAATCTCCTATTCTGAAGAGAAACATTTCGTTGTAAGAGGGTTCCATCAGCCTTGCCACATTTTCTCAAATGGCTATATAGTAGGGCAGTCATTTAGGAGACTTACTTAAGACCCTGCTTGCCAGGCTGGAAACTTTGCTTTCATTCCTTAGGTGGCACATTGGCTCAGGAGTGCCTACCCAAAGGATTCAGGGATGTGCAGCCCGATTAGCTGAGATCAGCCCTTCTGGCGCTTTAATGGATGAAATCAACTGGGCAAAGAGCCGTCTAAGCTGGGGACCATGGTGTCTTTCCCTAGTCTACACAGAAACAGCACCCTGAGGGAGACGAGCTCCTGGCGTTTGGTAGCAAAATCTCCTATTCTGAAGAGAAACATTTCGTTGTAAGCGGGTGGCATCAGCCTTGCCACATTTTCTCAACTGGCTATAAAGGAGGGCAGTCACTAGGCCTCACCCTTCAATCCCAGTCTAATTTCATAGAGAAATCAACAGGCCTCGGTGTGCTTTCCTGTGGCAGGAAATTTGCTTTCATTCCTTTGGTGGCCCTTTGGCTCAGAACAGCCCTCCCAGAAGGATTCAGGGATGTGCAGCCCGATTAGTTGAGATCAGCCCTTCTGGCGCTTTCATGGATGAAACCAACTGGGCAAAGAGCCGTTCTAAGCTGGGGACCATGGTGTCTTTCCTTAATCTACACAGAAACAGCATTCTGAGTGTGACGAGCTGCTGGCGTTTGGTAGCAAAATCTCCTATTCTGAAGAGAAACATTTCGTTGTAAGCGGGTGGCATCAGCCTTGTCACATTTTCTCAAGTGGATATAAAGGAGGGCAGTCAATAGGCGTCACCCTCCAAGCCACTCCAATTTCATAGAGAAAACTCCAGGCCTTGCTGTGCTTTCCTGTGGCAAGGAAACTGCTTTCATTCCTCAGGTGGCACTTTGGCTCAGAACTGCCCTACCCCAGGATTCATGGATGTGCAGCCCGATTGGTTGAGATCAGCCCTTCTGGTTCTCTCATGGATGAAACCATCTGGACAAAGAGCCGTTCTAAGCTGGGGACCATGGTGTCTTTCCCTACTCTACACAGAAACAGCACCCTGAGGGAGACGACCTGCTGGCGTTTGATAGCAAAATCTCCTCTTCTGAAGAGAAACATTTCGTTGTAATAGGGTTCCATCAAACTTGCCACATTTTCTCAAATGGCTATAAAGTAGGGCAGTCATTTAGCAGACTTACTTGAGACAGTGCTTCCCAGGCTGGAAACTTTGCTTTCATTCCTTAGGTGGCACTTCGGCTCGGAATGCCTACCCCAAGGATTCAGGTATGTGCAGCCCGATTAGTAGCGATCAGCGCTTCTCGCTCTTTCATGGATGAAAGCAACTGGGCAAGAGCCGTTCTAAGCTGGGGACCTTCGGGTCTTTCCCGAGTCTACACAGAAACAGCACTCTGAGGGAGACGAGCTGCTGGCGTTTGATAGCAAAATCTCCTATTCTGAAGAGAAACATTTTGTTGTAAGTGGGTTTCATCAGCCTTGCCACATTTTCTCAAATGGCTATAAAGGAGGGCAGTCTTTTAGCAGACTTACTTCAGGCCCTGCTTCCCAGGCTGTAAACTTTGCTTTCATTCCTTAGGTGGCACATTGGCTCAGGACTGCCCTACCCCAAGTGTTCAGGGGTTTGTAGCCCGATTAGTTGATATCAGCCCTTCTGGCTCTTTCATGGATGAAACCAACTGGGCAAAGAGCCGTTCTAAGCTGGGGACCATAGTGTCTTTCCCTAGTTTACACAGAAACAGCACGCTGAGGGAGACGAGCTGTTGGCGTTTGAAAGAAAAATCTCCTATTCTGAAGAGAAACATTTCGTTGTAAGCGGGTTGCATCAGTCTTTCCACATTTTCTCAACTGGCTATAAATGAGGGCAGTCAGTAGGCCTCACCCTTCAAGCCCACTCCAATTTCATAGAGAAATCAACATGCCTCGGTGGGCTTTTCTGTGGCAGGAAATTTGCTTTCATTCCTTAGGTGGCCCTTTGGCTCAGAACAGCCCTCCCAGAAGGATTCAGGGATATTCAGCCCGATTAGTTGAGATCAGCCCTTCTCTCACTTTCATGGATGAAACCAACTGGGCAAAGAGCCGTTCTAAGCTGGGGACCATGGTGTCTTTCCCTAGTCTACACTGAAACGGCACCCTGAGGGAGACGAGCTGCTGGCGTTTGGTAGCAAAATCTCCTATTCTGAAGAGAAACATTTCGTTGTAAGCGGGTTGCATCAGCCTTTCCACATTTTCTCAACTGGCTCTAAAGGAGGGCAGTCAGTTGGCAGACTTACTTGAGGCACTGCTTCCAAGGCTGGAAACTTTGCTTTCATTCCTTAGGTGGCACACTGGCTCAGTAGGGCCTACCCCAAGCATTCAGGGATGTGCAGCCCGATTAGTTGAGATCAGCCCTTCTGGTTCTCTCATGGACCAAACCATCTGGGCAAAGAGCTGTTCTAAGCTGGGGACCATGGTGTCTTTCCCTAGTCTACACAGAAACAGCATTCTGAGTGAGAAGAGCTGCTGTCGTTTGGTAGCACAATCTCCTATTCTGAAGAGAAACATTTCGTTGTAAGCGTGTTGCATCAGCCTTGCCACATTTTCTCAACTGGCTATGAAAGAGTGTAGTCATTTAGCAGACTTACTTGAGACCCTGCTTCCCAGGCAGGAAACTTTGCTTTCATTCCTTAGGTGGCCTTTTGGCTCAGAACAGCCCTCCCAGAAGGAATCAGGGATTTCCAGCCGGATTAGTTGAGATCAGCCCTTCTGGCTCTTTCATGGATGAAACCAACTTGGCAAAGAGCCATTCTAAGCTGGGGACCATGATGTCTTTCCTTAATCTACACAGAAACAGCATTGTGAGTGAGACGAGCTGCTGGCGTTTGGTAGCCAAATCTCCTATTCTGGAGAGAAACATTTCGTTGTAAGCGGGTTGCATCACCCTTGTCACATTTTCTCAACTGGATATAAAGGAGGGCAGTCAATAGGCGTCACCCTCCAAGCCCACTCCAATTTCATAGAGAAAACTGCAGGCCTTGCTGTTCTTTCCTGTGGCACGGAAACTGCTTTCATTCCTCAGGTGGCACTTTGGCTCAGAACTGCCCTACCCCAAGGATTCACGGATGTGCAGCCCGATTAGTTCAAATCAGCGCTTCCGGATCTCTCATGGATGAAACCATCTGGGCAAAGAGCCGTTCTAAGATGGTGACCATGGTTTCTTTCCCTAGTCTACACAGAAACAGCATTCTGAGGGAGACTAGCTGCTGGCGTTTGGTCGTACTATCTCCTATTATAAAGAGAAACATTTCGTTGTAAGCGGGTTGCATCAGCCTTGCCACATTTTCTCAACTGGCTATAAAGTAGGGCAGTCATTTAGCAGAGTCACCTGAGACCCTGCTTCCCAGCCTCGAAACTTTGCTTTCATTCCTTAGGTGGCACATTGGCTCAGGACTGCCATACCAAAAGTATTCAGGAATTTGCAGCTCAATAGGTTGAGATCAGCCTTTCTGGCTCTTTAATGGATGAAACCAACTGGGTAAAGAGACGTTCTAAGCTGGGGACCATCGTGTCTTTCCCTAGTCTACACAGAAACAGCACTCTGAGGGAGAAGGGCTGCTGCCGTTTGATAGCGAAGTCTCCTAATCTGAAGAGAAACATTTCGTTGCAAGCTGGGTGCATCAGCCTTGCCACATTTTCTCAACTGGCTATAAAGAAGGGCAGTCAGTAGGCCTCACCCTTCAAGCCCACTCCTATTTCATAGAGAAATCAACAGGCCTCGGTGTGCTTTCCTGTGGCAGGAAATTTGCTTTCATTCCTTAGTTGGCCCTTTGGCTCCGAACAGCCCTCCCAGAAGGATTCACGGATGTGCAGCACGATTAGTTGAGATCAGCCCTTCTGGTTCTCTCATGGATGAAACCATCTGGGCAAAGAGCCATTCTAAGCTGGGGACCATGGTGTCTTTCCCTAGTCTACACAGAAAGAGCACTCTGAGGGAGACGAGCTGCTGGAGTTTGGTAGCAGAATCTCCTATTCTGAAGAGTAACACTTCGTTGTAAGCGGGTTGCATCAGCCTTGCCACATTTTATCAGTTGGCTATAAAGGAGGGCAGTCATTTAGCAGACTTACTTGAGACTCTGCTTCCCAGGCTGGAAACTTTGCTTTCATTCCTTAGGTGGCACATTGGCTCAGGACTGCCTTAACCCAAGTATTCAGGGATTTGCAGTCCGATTAGTTGAGATCGGCCTTTCTGGCTCTTTAATGGATGAAACCAACTGGGCAAAGAGACGTTCTAAGCTGGGGACCATGGTGTCTTTCCCTAGTCTACATAGAAATAGCACTCTGAGGGAGACGAGCTGCTGGCGTTTGGTAGCACAATCTCCTATTCTGCAGTGAAACATTTCGTTGTAAGCGGGATGCATCAGTCTTGCCACATTTTCTCAACTGGATATAAAGGAGGGCAGTCAATAGGCGTCACCCTCCAAGCCCACTCCAATTTCATAGAGAAAACTCCAGGCCTTGCTGTGCTTTCCTGTGGCAAGGAAACTGCTTTCATTCCTCAGGTGACACTTTGGCTCAGAACTGCCCTACCCCAAGCATTCACTGATGTGCAGCACGATTAGTTGAGATCAGCCCTTCTGGTTCTCTCATGGATGAAACCATCTGGGCAAAGAGCCTTTCTAAGCTGGGGACCATGGTGTCTTTCCCTAGTCTACACAGCAACAGCACTCTGAGGGAGACGAGCTGGTGGCGTTTGGTAGTAAAATCTCCTATTCTGAAGAGAAACATTTCGTTGTAAGCGGGTTTCATCAGACTTGCCACATTTTCTCAACTGGCTATAAAGGAGGGCAGTCAGTTCGCCAGCTTATTTGAGGCCCTGCTTCCCAGGCTGGAAACTTTGCTTTCATTCCTTAGGTGGCACATTGCCTCAGGAGTGTCTACCCCAAGGATTCAGGGATGTGCAGCCCGATTAGTAGAGAACAGGTTTCTGGCTCTTTCATGGATGAAGCCAACTGGGCAAAGAGCCATTCTAAGCTGGGGACCATGCTGTCTTTCCTTAGACTGCACAGAAACAGCACTCTGAGTGAGAGGAGCTGCTGGCGTTTGGTAGCAAAATCTCCTATTGTGAAGAGAAACATTTCGTTGTAAGCGGGTTGCCTCAGCCTTGTCACATTTTCTCAACTGGATATAAAGGAGGGCAGTCAGTAGGCGTCACCCTTCAAGCCCACTCCTATTTCATAGAGAAATCAACAGGCCTCGGTGTGCTTTCCTGTGGCAAGGAAACTGCTTTCATTCCTTAGGTGGCACCTTGGCTCAGAACTGCCCTACCCCAAGGATTCACGGATGTGCAGCCCGATTAGTTCACATCAGCACTTCCGGATCTCTCATGGATGAAACCATCTGGGCAAAGAGCCGTTCTAAGCTGGTGACCATGGTTTCTTTCCCTAGTCTACACAGAAACAGCATTCTGAGGGAGACTAGCTGCTGGCGTTTGGTCGTACAATCTCCTATTATAAAGAGAAACATTTCCTTGTAAGCGGGTTGCATCAGCCTTGCCACATTTTCTCAACTGGCTATAAAGTAGGGCAGTCATTTAGCAGAGTCACCTGAGACCCTGCTTCCCAGCCTCGAAACTTTGCTTTCATTCCTTAGGTGGCACATTGGCTCAGGACTGCCATACCAAAAGTATTCAGGAATTTGCAGCTCAATAGGTTGAGATCAGCCTTTCTGGCTCTTTAATGGATGAAACCAACTGGGTAAAGAGACATTCTAAGCTGGGGACCATCGTGTCTTTCCCTAGTCTACACAGAAACAGCACTCAGAGGGAGAAGGGCTGCTGCCGTTTGATAGCGAAGTCTCCTAATCTGAAGAGAAACATTTCGTTGCAAGCTGGGTGCATCAGCCTTGCCACATTTTCTCAACTGGCTATAAAGAAGGGCAGTCAGTAGGCCTCACCCTTCAAGCCCACTCCTATTTCATAGAGAAATCAACAGGCCTCGGTGTGCTTTCCTGTGGCAGGAAATTTGCTTTCATTCCTTAGTTGGCCCTTTGGCTCAGAACAGCCCTCCCAGAAGGATTCACGGATGTGCAGCACGATTAGTTGAGATCAGCCCTTCTGGTTCTCTCATGGATGAAACCATCTGGGCAAAGAGCCTTTCTAAGCTGGGGACCATGGTGTCTTTCCCTAGTCTACACAGAAACAGCATTCTTAGGGAGACGAGCTGCTGGAGTCTGGTAGCAGAATCTCCTATTCTGAAGAGTAACACTTCGTTGTAAGCGGGTTGCATCAGCCTTGCCACATTTTATCAGTTGGCTATAAAGGAGGGCAGTCATTTAGCAGACTTACTTGAGACTCTGCTTCCCAGGCTGGAAACTTTGCTTTCATTCCTTAGGTGGCACATTGGCTCAGGACTGCCTTAACCCAAGTATTCAGGGATTTGCAGTCCGATTAGTTGAGATCGGCCTTTCTGGCTCTTTAATGGATGAAACCAACTGGGCAAAGAGACGTTCTAAGCTGGGGACCATGGTGTCTTTCCCTAGTCTACATAGAAATAGCACTCTGAGGGAGACGAGCTGCTGGCGTTTGGTAGCACAATCTCCTATTCTGCAGTGAAACATTTCGTTGTAAGCGGGATGCATCAGTCTTGCCACATTTTCTCAACTGGATATAAAGGAGGGCAGTCAATAGGCGTCACCCTCCAAGCCCACTCCAATTTCATAGAGAAAACTCCAGGCCTTGCTGTGCTTTCCTGTGGCAAGGAAACTGCTTTCATTCCTCAGGTGACACTTTGGCTCAGAACTGCCCTACCCCAAGCATTCACGGATGTGCAGCACGATTAGTTGAGATCAGCCCTTCTGGTTCTCTCATGGATGAAACCATCTGGGCAAAGAGCCTTTCTAAGCTGGGGACCATGGTGTCTTTCCCTAGTCTACACAGCAACAGCACTCTGAGGGAGACGAGCTGGTGGCGTTTGGTAGTAAAATCTCCTATTCTGAAGAGAAACATTTCGTTGTAAGCGGGTTTCATCAGACTTGCCACATTTTCTCAACTGGCTATAAAGGAGGGCAGTCAGTTCGCCAGCTTATTTGAGGCCCTGCTTCCCAGGCTGGAAACTTTGCTTTCATTCCTTAGGTGGCACATTGCCTCAGGAGTGTCTACCCCAAGGATTCAGGGATGTGCAGCCCGATTAGTAGAGAACAGGTTTCTGGCTCTTTCATGGATGAAGCCAACTGGGCAAAGAGCCATTCTAAGCTCGGGACCATGCTGTCTTTCCTTAGACTGCACAGAAACAGCACTCTGAGTGAGAGGAGCTGCTGGCGTTTGGTAGCAAAATCTCCTATTGTGAAGAGAAACATTTCGTTGTAAGCGGGTTGCCTCAGCCTTGTCACATTTTCTCAACTGGATATAAAGGAGGGCAGTCAGTAGGCGTCACCCTTCAAGCCCACTCCTATTTCATAGAGAAATCAACAGGCCTCGGTGTGCTTTCCTGTGGCAAGGAAACTGCTTTCATTCCTTAGGTGGCACCTTGGCTCAGAACTGCCCTACCCCAAGGATTCACGGATGTGCAGCCCGATTAGTTCACATCAGCACTTCCGGATCTCTCATGGATGAAACCATCTGGGCAAAGAGCCGTTCTAAGCTGGTGACCATGGTTTCTTTCCCTAGTCTACACAGAAACAGCATTCTGAGGGAGACTAGCTGCTGGCGTTTGGTCGTACAATCTCCTATTATAAAGAGAAACATTTCCTTGTAAGCGGGTTGCATCAGCCTTGCCACATTTTCTCAACTGGCTATAAAGTAGGGCAGTCATTTAGCAGAGTCACCTGAGACCCTGCTTCCCAGCCTCGAAACTTTGCTTTCATTCCTTAGGTGGCACATTGGCTCAGGACTGCCATACCAAAAGTATTCAGGAATTTGCAGCTCAATAGGTTGAGATCAGCCTTTCTGGCTCTTTAATGGATGAAACCAACTGGGTAAAGAGACATTCTAAGCTGGGGACCATCGTGTCTTTCCCTAGTCTACACAGAAACAGCACTCAGAGGGAGAAGGGCTGCTGCCGTTTGATAGCGAAGTCTCCTAATCTGAAGAGAAACATTTCGTTGCAAGCTGGGTGCATCAGCCTTGCCACATTTTCTCAACTGGCTATAAAGAAGGGCAGTCAGTAGGCCTCACCCTTCAAGCCCACTCCTATTTCATAGAGAAATCAACAGGCCTCGGTGTGCTTTCCTGTGGCAGGAAATTTGCTTTCATTCCTTAGTTGGCCCTTTGGCTCAGAACAGCCCTCCCAGAAGGATTCACGGATGTGCAGCACGATTAGTTGAGATCAGCCCTTCTGGTTCTCTCATGGATGAAACCATCTGGGCAAAGAGCCTTTCTAAGCTGGGGACCATGGTGTCTTTCCCTAGTCTACACAGAAACAGCATTCTTAGGGAGACGAGCTGCTGGAGTCTGGTAGCAGAATCTCCTATTCTGAAGAGTAACACTTCGTTGTAAGCGGGTTGCATCAGCCTTGCCACATTTTATCAGTTGGCTATAAAGGAGGGCAGTCATTTAGCAGACTTACTTGAGACTCTGCTTCCCAGGCTGGAAACTTTGCTTTCATTCCTTAGGTGGCACATTGGCTCAGGACTGCCTTAACCCAAGTATTCAGGGATTTGCAGTCCGATTAGTTGAGATCGGCCTTTCTGGCTCTTTAATGGATGAAACCAACTGGGCAAAGAGACGTTCTAAGCTGGGGACCATGGTGTCTTTCCCTAGTCTACATAGAAATAGCACTCTGAGGGAGACGAGCTGCTGGCGTTTGGTAGCACAATCTCCTATTCTGCAGTGAAACATTTCGTTGTAAGCGGGATGCATCAGTCTTGCCACATTTTCTCAACTGGATATAAAGGAGGGCAGTCAATAGGCGTCACCCTCCAAGCCCACTCCAATTTCATAGAGAAAACTCCAGGCCTTGCTGTGCTTTCCTGTGGCAAGGAAACTGCTTTCATTCCTCAGGTGACACTTTGGCTCAGAACTGCCCTACCCCAAGCATTCACGGATGTGCAGCACGATTAGTTGAGATCAGCCCTTCTGGTTCTCTCATGGATGAAACCATCTGGGCAAAGAGCCGTTCTAAGATGGGGACCATGGTGCCTTTCCCTAGTCTACACAGAAACAGCATTCTGAGGGAGAGGAGTTGCTGGCGTTTGGTAGCACAATATCCTATTCTGAAGAGAAACATTTCGTTGTAAGCGGGTTGCATCAGCCTTGCCACATTTTCTCAACTGGCTATAAAGGAGGGCAGTCAGTAGGCCTCACCCTTCAAGCCCACTCCTATTTCATAGAGAAATCAACAGGCCTCGGTGTGCTTTCCTGTGGCAGGAAATTTGCTTTCATTCCTTAGGTGGCCCTTTGGCTCAGAACAGCCCTCCCAGAAGGATTCCGGGATGTGCAGCCCGATTAGTTGAGATCAGCCCTTCTGGCTCTTTCATGGATGAGACCAACTGGGCAAAGAGCCGTTCTAAGCTGGGGACCATGGTGTCTTTCCCTAGTCTACACAGCAACAGCACTCTGAGGGAGACGAGCTGGTGGCGTTTGGTAGTAAAATCTCCTATTCTGAAGAGAAACATTTCGTTGTAAGCGGGTTTCATCAGACTTGCCACATTTTCTCAACTGGCTATAAAAGGAGGGCAGTCAGTTCGCCAGCTTATTTGAGGCCCTGCTTCCCAGGCTGGAAACTTTGCTTTCATTCCTTAGGTGGCACATTGCCTCAGGAGTGTCTACCCCAAGGATTCAGGGATGTGCAGCCCGATTAGTAGAGAACAGGTTTCTGGCTCTTTCATGGATGAAGCCAACTGGGCAAAGAGCCATTCTAAGCTCGGGACCATGCTGTCTTTCCTTAGACTGCACAGAAACAGCACTCTGAGTGAGAGGAGCTGCTGGCGTTTGGTAGCAAAATCTCCTATTGTGAAGAGAAACATTTCGTTGTAAGCGGGTTGCCTCATCCGTGTCACATTTTCTCAACTGGATATAAAGGAGGGCAGTCAGTAGGCGTCACCCTTCAAGCCCACTCCTATTTCATAGAGAAATCAACAGGCCTCGGTGTGCTTTCCTGTGGCAAGGAAACTGCTTTCATTCCTTAGGTGGCACCTTGGCTCAGAACTGCCCTACCCCAAGGATTCACGGAAGTGCAGCCCGATTAGTTCACATCAGCGCTTCCGGATCTCTCATGGATGAAACCATCTGGGCAAAGAGCCGTTCTAAGCTGGTGACCATGGTTTCTTTCCCTAGTCTACACAGAAACAGCATTCTGAGGGAGACTAGCTGCTGGCGTTTGGTCGTACAATCTCCTATTATAAAGAGAAACATTTCGTTGTAAGCGGGTTGCATCAGCCTTGCCACATTTTCTCAACTGGCTATAAAGTAGGGCAGTCATTTAGCAGAGTCACCTGAGACCCTGCTTCCCAGCCTCGAAACTTTGCTTTCATTCCTTAGGTGGCACATTGGCTCAGGACTGCCCTACCAAAAGTATTCAGGAATTTGCATCTCAATAGGTTGAGATCAGCCTTTCTGGCTCTTTAATGGATGAAACCAACTGGGCAAAGAGACGTTCTAAGCTGGGGACCATCGTGTCTTTCCCTAGTCTACACAGAAACAGCACTCTGAGGGAGAAGGGCTGTTGGCGTTTGATAGCGAAGTCTCCTAATCTGAAGAGAAACATTTCGTTGCAAGCTGGGTGCATCAGCCTTGCCACATTTTCTCAACTGGCTATAAAGAAGGGCAGTCAGTAGGCCTCACCCTTCAAGCCCACTCCTATTTCATAGAGAAATCAACAGGCCTCGGTGTGCTTTCCTGTGGCAGGAAATTTGCTTTCATTCCTTAGTTGGCCCTTTGGCTCAGAACAGCCCTCCCAGAAGGATTCAGGCATGTGCAGCCCGATTAGTTGAGATCAGCCCTTCTGGTTCTCTCAAGGATGAAACCATCCGGGCAAAGAGCCGTTTTAAGCTGGGGACCATGGTGTCTTTCCCTAGTCTACACAGAATCAGCATTCTGAGGGAGACGAGCTGCTGGCGTTTGGTAGCACAATCTCCTATTCTGAAGAGAAACACTTCGTTGTAAGCGGGTTGCATCAGCCTTTCCACATTTTCTCAGCTGGCTATAAAGGAGGGCAGTCATTTAGCAGACTTACTTGAGACTCTGCTCCCCAGGCTGGAAACTTTGCTTTCATTCCTTAGGTGGCACACTGGCTCAGTAGTGCCTACCCCAAGGATTCAGGGATGTGCAGCCCGAGTAGTTGAGATCTGCCTTTCTGGTTCTCTCATGGATGAAACCATCTGGGCAAAGAGCTGTTCTAAGCTTGGGACCATGGTGTCTTTCCCTAGTCTACACAGAAACAGCATTCTGAGTGAGAAGAGCTGCTGGCGTTTGGTAGCACAATCTCCTATTGTGAAGAGAAACATTTCGTTGTAAGCGGGTTGCATCAGCCTTTCCACATTTTCTCAACTGGATATAAAGGAGGGCAGTCAGTTGGCAGACTTACTTGAGGCACTGCTTCCAAGCCTGGAAACTTTGCTTTCATTCCTTAGGTGGCACACTGGCTCAGTAGTGCCTACCCTACGTATTCAGGGATGTGCAGCCCGATTAGTTGTGATCAGCCTTTCTGGTTCTCTCATGGATGAAACCATCTGGGCAAAGAGCTGTTCTAAGCTGGGGACCATGGTGTCTTTCCCTAGTCCACACAGAAACAGCATTCTGAGTGAGAAGAGCTGCTGGCGTTTGGTAGCAAAATCTCCTATTCTGAAGAGAAACATTTCGTTGTAAGCGGGTTGCATCAGCCTTTCCACATTTTCTCAACTGGCTATAAAGGAGGGCAGTCAGTTGGCAGACTTACTTGAGGCACTGCCTAAAAGGCTGGAAATTTTGCTTTCATTCCTTAGGTGGCACACTGGCTCAGTAGTGCCAACCCCAAGGATTCAGGGATGTGCAGCCTGTATAGTTGAGATCAGCCCTTCTGGTTCTCTCATGGATGAAACCATCTGGGCAAAGAGCCGTTCTAACCTGGGGACCATGGTGTCTTTCCCTAGTCTACACAGAAACAGCAACCAGAGGGAGACGAGCTGCTGGCGTTTGACAGCAAAATCTCCTATTCTGAAGAGAAACATTTCGTTGTAAGAGGGTTCCATCAGCCTTGCCACATTTTCTCAAATGGCTATATAGTAGGGCAGTCATTTAGGAGACTTACTTAAGACCCTGCTTGCCAGGCTGGAAACTTTGCTTTCATTCCTTAGGTGGCACATTGGCTCAGGAGTGCCTACCCAAAGGATTCAGGGATGTGCAGCCCGATTAGCTGAGATCAGCCCTTCTGGCGCTTTAATGGATGAAATCAACTGGGCAAAGAGCCGTCTAAGCTGGGGACCATGGTGTCTTTCCCTAGTCTACACAGAAACAGCACCCTGAGGGAGACGAGCTCCTGGCGTTTGGTAGCAAAATCTCCTATTCTGAAGAGAAACATTTCGTTGTAAGCGGGTGGCATCAGCCTTGCCACATTTTCTCAACTGGCTATAAAGGAGGGCAGTCACTAGGCCTCACCCTTCAATCCCAGTCTAATTTCATAGAGAAATCAACAGGCCTCGGTGTGCTTTCCTGTGGCAGGAAATTTGCTTTCATTCCTTTGGTGGCCCTTTGGCTCAGAACAGCCCTCCCAGAAGGATTCAGGGATGTGCAGCCCGATTAGTTGAGATCAGCCCTTCTGGCGCTTTCATGGATGAAACCAACTGGGCAAAGAGCCGTTCTAAGCTGGGGACCATGGTGTCTTTCCTTAATCTACACAGAAACAGCATTCTGAGTGTGACGAGCTGCTGGCGTTTGGTAGCAAAATCTCCTATTCTGAAGAGAAACATTTCGTTGTAAGCGGGTGGCATCAGCCTTGTCACATTTTCTCAAGTGGATATAAAGGAGGGCAGTCAATAGGCGTCACCCTCCAAGCCACTCCAATTTCATAGAGAAAACTCCAGGCCTTGCTGTGCTTTCCTGTGGCAAGGAAACTGCTTTCATTCCTCAGGTGGCACTTTGGCTCAGAACTGCCCTACCCCAGGATTCATGGATGTGCAGCCCGATTGGTTGAGATCAGCCCTTCTGGTTCTCTCATGGATGAAACCATCTGGACAAAGAGCCGTTCTAAGCTGGGGACCATGGTGTCTTTCCCTACTCTACACAGAAACAGCACCCTGAGGGAGACGACCTGCTGGCGTTTGATAGCAAAATCTCCTATTCTGAAGAGAAACATTTCGTTGTAATAGGGTTCCATCAAACTTGCCACATTTTCTCAAATGGCTATAAAGTAGGGCAGTCATTTAGCAGACTTACTTGAGACAGTGCTTCCCAGGCTGGAAACTTTGCTTTCATTCCTTAGGTGGCACTTCGGCTCGGAATGCCTACCCCAAGGATTCAGGTATGTGCAGCCCGATTAGTAGCGATCAGCGCTTCTCGCTCTTTCATGGATGAAAGCAACTGGGCAAGAGCCGTTCTAAGCTGGGGACCTTCGGGTCTTTCCCGAGTCTACACAGAAACAGCACTCTGAGGGAGACGAGCTGCTGGCGTTTGATAGCAAAATCTCCTATTCTGAAGAGAAACATTTTGTTGTAAGTGGGTTTCATCAGCCTTGCCACATTTTCTCAAATGGCTATAAAGGAGGGCAGTCTTTTAGCAGACTTACTTCAGGCCCTGCTTCCCAGGCTGTAAACTTTGCTTTCATTCCTTAGGTGGCACATTGGCTCAGGACTGCCCTACCCCAAGTGTTCAGGGGTTTGTAGCCCGATTAGTTGATATCAGCCCTTCTGGCTCTTTCATGGATGAAACCAACTGGGCAAAGAGCCGTTCTAAGCTGGGGACCATAGTGTCTTTCCCTAGTTTACACAGAAACAGCACGCTGAGGGAGACGAGCTGTTGGCGTTTGAAAGAAAAATCTCCTATTCTGAAGAGAAACATTTCGTTGTAAGCGGGTTGCATCAGTCTTTCCACATTTTCTCAACTGGCTATAAATGAGGGCAGTCAGTAGGCCTCACCCTTCAAGCCCACTCCAATTTCATAGAGAAATCAACATGCCTCGGTGGGCTTTTCTGTGGCAGGAAATTTGCTTTCATTCCTTAGGTGGCCCTTTGGCTCAGAACAGCCCTCCCAGAAGGATTCAGGGATATTCAGCCCGATTAGTTGAGATCAGCCCTTCTCTCACTTTCATGGATGAAACCAACTGGGCAAAGAGCCGTTCTAAGCTGGGGACCATGGTGTCTTTCCCTAGTCTACACTGAAACGGCACCCTGAGGGAGACGAGCTGCTGGCGTTTGGTAGCAAAATCTCCTATTCTGAAGAGAAACATTTCGTTGTAAGCGGGTTGCATCAGCCTTTCCACATTTTCTCAACTGGCTCTAAAGGAGGGCAGTCAGTTGGCAGACTTACTTGAGGCACTGCTTCCAAGGCTGGAAACTTTGCTTTCATTCCTTAGGTGGCACACTGGCTCAGTAGGGCCTACCCCAAGCATTCAGGGATGTGCAGCCCGATTAGTTGAGATCAGCCCTTCTGGTTCTCTCATGGACCAAACCATCTGGGCAAAGAGCTGTTCTAAGCTGGGGACCATGGTGTCTTTCCCTAGTCTACACAGAAACAGCATTCTGAGTGAGAAGAGCTGCTGTCGTTTGGTAGCACAATCTCCTATTCTGAAGAGAAACATTTCGTTGTAAGCGTGTTGCATCAGCCTTGCCACATTTTCTCAACTGGCTATGAAAGAGTGTAGTCATTTAGCAGACTTACTTGAGACCCTGCTTCCCAGGCAGGAAACTTTGCTTTCATTCCTTAGGTGGCCTTTTGGCTCAGAACAGCCCTCCCAGAAGGAATCAGGGATTTCCAGCCGGATTAGTTGAGATCAGCCCTTCTGGCTCTTTCATGGATGAAACCAACTTGGCAAAGAGCCATTCTAAGCTGGGGACCATGATGTCTTTCCTTAATCTACACAGAAACAGCATTGTGAGTGAGACGAGCTGCTGGCGTTTGGTAGCCAAATCTCCTATTCTGGAGAGAAACATTTCGTTGTAAGCGGGTTGCATCACCCTTGTCACATTTTCTCAACTGGATATAAAGGAGGGCAGTCAATAGGCGTCACCCTCCAAGCCCACTCCAATTTCATAGAGAAAACTGCAGGCCTTGCTGTTCTTTCCTGTGGCACGGAAACTGCTTTCATTCCTCAGGTGGCACTTTGGCTCACAACTGCCCTACCCCAAGGATTCACGGATGTGCAGCCCGATTAGTTCAAATCAGCGCTTCCGGATCTCTCATGGATGAAACCATCTGGGCAAAGAGCCGTTCTAAGATGGTGACCATGGTTTCTTTCCCTAGTCTACACAGAAACAGCATTCTGAGGGAGACTAGCTGCTGGCGTTTGGTCGTACTATCTCCTATTATAAAGAGAAACATTTCGTTGTAAGCGGGTTGCATCAGCCTTGCCACATTTTCTCAACTGGCTATAAAGTAGGGCAGTCATTTAGCAGAGTCACCTGAGACCCTGCTTCCCAGCCTCGAAACTTTGCTTTCATTCCTTAGGTGGCACATTGGCTCAGGACTGCCATACCAAAAGTATTCAGGAATTTGCAGCTCAATAGGTTGAGATCAGCCTTTCTGGCTCTTTAATGGATGAAACCAACTGGGTAAAGAGACGTTCTAAGCTGGGGACCATCGTGTCTTTCCCTAGTCTACACAGAAACAGCACTCTGAGGGAGAAGGGCTGCTGCCGTTTGATAGCGAAGTCTCCTAATCTGAAGAGAAACATTTCGTTGCAAGCTGGGTGCATCAGCCTTGCCACATTTTCTCAACTGGCTATAAAGAAGGGCAGTCAGTAGGCCTCACCCTTCAAGCCCACTCCTATTTCATAGAGAAATCAACAGGCCTCGGTGTGCTTTCCTGTGGCAGGAAATTTGCTTTCATTCCTTAGTTGGCCCTTTGGCTCCGAACAGCCCTCCCAGAAGGATTCACGGATGTGCAGCACGATTAGTTGAGATCAGCCCTTCTGGTTCTCTCATGGATGAAACCATCTGGGCAAAGAGCCATTCTAAGCTGGGGACCATGGTGTCTTTCCCTAGTCTACACAGAAAGAGCACTCTGAGGGAGACGAGCTGCTGGAGTTTGGTAGCAGAATCTCCTATTCTGAAGAGTAACACTTCGTTGTAAGCGGGTTGCATCAGCCTTGCCACATTTTATCAGTTGGCTATAAAGGAGGGCAGTCATTTAGCAGACTTACTTGAGACTCTGCTTCCCAGGCTGGAAACTTTGCTTTCATTCCTTAGGTGGCACATTGGCTCAGGACTGCCTTAACCCAAGTATTCAGGGATTTGCAGTCCGATTAGTTGAGATCGGCCTTTCTGGCTCTTTAATGGATGAAACCATCTGGGCAAAGAGCCTTTCTAAGCTGGGGACCATGGTGTCTTTCCCTAGTCTACATAGAAATAGCACTCTGAGGGAGACGAGCTGCTGGCGTTTGGTAGCACAATCTCCTATTCTGCAGTGAAACATTTCGTTGTAAGCGGGATGCATCAGTCTTGCCACATTTTCTCAACTGGATATAAAGGAGGGCAGTCAATAGGCGTCACCCTCCAAGCCCACTCCAATTTCATAGAGAAAACTCCAGGCCTTGCTGTGCTTTCCTGTGGCAAGGAAACTGCTTTCATTCCTCAGGTGACACTTTGGCTCAGAACTGCCCTACCCCAAGCATTCACGGATGTGCAGCACGATTAGTTGAGATCAGCCCTTCTGGTTCTCTCATGGATGAAACCATCTGGGCAAAGAGCCGTTCTAAGATGGGGACCATGGTGCCTTTCCCTAGTCTACACAGAAACAGCATTCTGAGGGAGAGGAGCTGCTGGCGTTTGGTAGCACAATATCCTATTCTGAAGAGAAACATTTCGTTGTAAGCGGGTTGCATCAGCCTTGCCACATTTTCTCAACTGGCTATAAAGGAGGGCAGTCAGTAGGCCTCACCCTTCAAGCCCACTCCTATTTCATAGAGAAATCAACAGGCCTCGGTGTGCTTTCCTGTGGCAGGAAATTTGCTTTCATTCCTTAGGTGGCCCTTTGGCTCAGAACAGCCCTCCTAGAAGGATTCCGGGATGTGCAGCCCGATTAGTTGAGATCAGCCCTTCTGGCTCTTTCATGGATGAGACCAACTGGGCAAAGAGCCGTTCTAAGCTGGGGACCATGGTGTCTTTCCCTAGTCTACACAGCAACAGCACTCTGAGGGAGACGAGCTGGTGGCGTTTGGTAGTAAAATCTCCTATTCTGAAGAGAAACATTTCGTTGTAAGCGGGTTTCATCAGACTTGCCACATTTTCTCAACTGGCTATAAAAGGAGGGCAGTCAGTTCGCCAGCTTATTTGAGGCCCTGCTTCCCAGGCTGGAAACTTTGCTTTCATTCCTTAGGTGGCACATTGCCTCAGGAGTGTCTACCCCAAGGATTCAGGGATGTGCAGCCCGATTAGTAGAGAACAGGTTTCTGGCTCTTTCATGGATGAAGCCAACTGGGCAAAGAGCCATTCTAAGCTCGGGACCATGCTGTCTTTCCTTAGACTGCACAGAAACAGCACTCTGAGTGAGAGGAGCTGCTGGCGTTTGGTAGCAAAATCTCCTATTGTGAAGAGAAACATTTCGTTGTAAGCGGGTTGCCTCATCCGTGTCACATTTTCTCAACTGGATATAAAGGAGGGCAGTCAGTAGGCGTCACCCTTCAAGCCCACTCCTATTTCATAGAGAAATCAACAGGCCTCGGTGTGCTTTCCTGTGGCAAGGAAACTGCTTTCATTCCTTAGGTGGCACCTTGGCTCAGAACTGCCCTACCCCAAGGATTCACGGAAGTGCAGCCCGATTAGTTCACATCAGCGCTTCCGGATCTCTCATGGATGAAACCATCTGGGCAAAGAGCCGTTCTAAGCTGGTGACCATGGTTTCTTTCCCTAGTCTACACAGAAACAGCATTCTGAGGGAGACTAGCTGCTGGCGTTTGGTCGTACAATCTCCTATTATAAAGAGAAACATTTCGTTGTAAGCGGGTTGCATCAGCCTTGCCACATTTTCTCAACTGGCTATAAAGTAGGGCAGTCATTTAGCAGAGTCACCTGAGACCCTGCTTCCCAGCCTCGAAACTTTGCTTTCATTCCTTAGGTGGCACATTGGCTCAGGACTGCCCTACCAAAAGTATTCAGGAATTTGCATCTCAATAGGTTGAGATCAGCCTTTCTGGCTCTTTAATGGATGAAACCAACTGGGCAAAGAGACGTTCTAAGCTGGGGACCATCGTGTCTTTCCCTAGTCTACACAGAAACAGCACTCTGAGGGAGAAGGGCTGTTGGCGTTTGATAGCGAAGTCTCCTAATCTGAAGAGAAACATTTCGTTGCAAGCTGGGTGCATCAGCCTTGCCACATTTTCTCAACTGGCTATAAAGAAGGGCAGTCAGTAGGCCTCACCCTTCAAGCCCACTCCTATTTCATAGAGAAATCAACAGGCCTCGGTGTGCTTTCCTGTGGCAGGAAATTTGCTTTCATTCCTTAGTTGGCCCTTTGGCTCAGAACAGCCCTCCCAGAAGGATTCAGGCATGTGCAGCCCGATTAGTTGAGATCAGCCCTTCTGGTTCTCTCAAGGATGAAACCATCCGGGCAAAGAGCCGTTTTAAGCTGGGGACCATGGTGTCTTTCCCTAGTCTACACAGAATCAGCATTCTGAGGGAGACGAGCTGCTGGCGTTTGGTAGCACAATCTCCTATTCTGAAGAGAAACACTTCGTTGTAAGCGGGTTGCATCAACCTTTCCACATTTTCTCAGCTGGCTATAAAGGAGGGCAGTCATTTAGCAGACTTACTTGAGACTCTGCTCCCCAGGCTGGAAACTTTGCTTTCATTCCTTAGGTGGCACACTGGCTCAGTAGTGCCTACCCCAAGGATTCAGGGATGTGCAGCCCGAGTAGTTGAGATCTGCCTTTCTGGTTCTCTCATGGATGAAACCATCTGGGCAAAGAGCTGTTCTAAGCTTGGGACCATGGTGTCTTTCCCTAGTCTACACAGAAACAGCATTCTGAGTGAGAAGAGCTGCTGGCGTTTGGTAGCACAATCTCCTATTGTGAAAAGAAACATTTCGTTGTAAGCGGGTTGCATCAGCCTTTCCACATTTTCTCAACTGGCTATAAAGGAGGGCAGTCAGTTGGCAGACTTACTTGAGGCACTGCTTCCAAGCCTGGAAACTTTGCTTTCATTCCTTAGGTGGCACACTGGCTCAGTAGTGCCTACCCTACGTATTCAGGGATGTGCAGCCCGATTAGTTGTGATCAGCCTTTCTGGTTCTCTCATGGATGAAACCATCTGGGCAAAGAGCTGTTCTAAGCTGGGGACCATGGTGTCTTTCCCTAGTCCACACAGAAACAGCATTCTGAGTGAGAAGAGCTGCTGGCGTTTGGTAGCAAAATCTCCTATTCTGAAGAGAAACATTTCGTTGTAAGCGGGTTGCATCAGCCTTTCCACATTTTCTCAACTGGCTATAAAGGAGGGCAGTCAGTTGGCAGACTTACTTGAGGCACTGCCTAAAAGGCTGGAAATTTTGCTTTCATTCCTTAGGTGGCACACTGGCTCAGTAGTGCCAACCCCAAGGATTCAGGGATGTGCAGCCTGTATAGTTGAGATCAGCCCTTCTGGTTCTCTCATGGATGAAACCATCTGGGCAAAGAGCCGTTCTAACCTGGGGACCATGGTGTCTTTCCCTAGTCTACACAGAAACAGCAAACAGAGGGAGACGAGCTGCTGGCGTTTGACAGCAAAATCTCCTATTCTGAAGAGAAACATTTCGTTGTAAGAGGGTTCCATCAGCCTTGCCACATTTTCTCAAATGGCTATATAGTAGGGCAGTCATTTAGGAGACTTACTTAAGACCCTGCTTGCCAGGCTGGAAACTTTGCTTTCATTCCTTAGGTGGCACATTGGCTCAGGAGTGCCTACCCAAAGGATTCAGGGATGTGCAGCCCGATTAGCTGAGATCAGCCCTTCTGGCGCTTTAATGGATGAAATCAACTGGGCAAAGAGCCGTCTAAGCTGGGGACCATGGTGTCTTTCCCTAGTCTACACAGAAACAGCACCCTGAGGGAGACGAGCTCCTGGCGTTTGGTAGCAAAATCTCCTATTCTGAAGAGAAACATTTCGTTGTAAGCGGGTGGCATCAGCCTTGCCACATTTTCTCAACTGGCTATAAAGGAGGGCAGTCACTAGGCCTCACCCTTCAATCCCAGTCTAATTTCATAGAGAAATCAACAGGCCTCGGTGTGCTTTCCTGTGGCAGGAAATTTGCTTTCATTCCTTTGGTGGCCCTTTGGCTCAGAACAGCCCTCCCAGAAGGATTCAGGGATGTGCAGCCCGATTAGTTGAGATCAGCCCTTCTGGCGCTTTCATGGATGAAACCAACTGGGCAAAGAGCCGTTCTAAGCTGGGGTCCATGGTGTCTTTCCTTAATCTACACAGAAACAGCATTCTGAGTGTGACGAGCTGCTGGCGTTTGGTAGCAAAATCTCCTATTCTGAAGAGAAACATTTCGTTGTAAGCGGGTGGCATCAGCTTTGTCACATTTTCTCAAGTGGATATAAAGGAGGGCAGTCAATAGGCGTCACCCTCCAAGCCACTCCAATTTCATAGAGAAAACTCCAGGCCTTGCTGTGCTTTCCTGTGGCAAGGAAACTGCTTTCATTCCTCAGGTGGCACTTTGGCTCAGAACTGCCCTACCCCAGGATTCATGGATGTGCAGCCCGATTGGTTGAGATCAGCCCTTCTGGTTCTCTCATGGATGAAACCATCTGGACAAAGAGCCGTTCTAAGCTGGGGACCATGGTGTCTTTCCCTACTCTACACAGAAACAGCACCCTGAGGGAGACGACCTGCTGGCGTTTGATAGCAAAATCTCCTATTCTGAAGAGAAACATTTCGTTGTAATAGGGTTCCATCAAACTTGCCACATTTTCTCAAATGGCTATAAAGTAGGGCAGTCATTTAGCAGACTTACTTGAGACAGTGCTTCCCAGGCTGGAAACTTTGCTTTCATTCCTTAGGTGGCACTTCGGCTCGGAATGCCTACCCCAAGGATTCAGGTATGTGCAGCCCGATTAGTAGCGATCAGCCCTTCTCGCTCTTTCATGGATGAAAGCAACTGGGCAAGAGCCGTTCTAAGCTGGGGACCTTCGGGTCTTTCCCGAGTCTACACAGAAACAGCACTCTGAGGGAGACGAGCTGCTGGCGTTTGATAGCAAAATCTCCTATTCTGAAGAGAAACATTTTGTTGTAAGTGGGTTTCATCAGCCTTGCCACATTTTCTCAAATGGCTATAAAGGAGGGCAGTCTTTTAGCAGACTTACTTCAGGCCCTGCTTCCCAGGCTGTAAACTTTGCTTTCATTCCTTAGGTGGCACATTGGCTCAGGACTGCCCTACCCCAAGTGTTCAGGGGTTTGTAGCCCGATTAGTTGATATCAGCCCTTCTGGCTCTTTCATGGATGAAACCAACTGGGCAAAGAGCCGTTCTAAGCTGGGGACCATAGTGTCTTTCCCTAGTTTACACAGAAACAGCACGCTGAGGGAGACGAGCTGTTGGCGTTTGAAAGAAAAATCTCCTATTCTGAAGAGAAACATTTCGTTGTAAGCGGGTTGCATCAGTCTTTCCACATTTTCTCAACTGGCTATAAATGAGGGCAGTCAGTAGGCCTCACCCTTCAAGCCCACTCCAATTTCATAGAGAAATCAACATGCCTCGGTGGGCTTTTCTGTGGCAGGAAATTTGCTTTCATTCCTTAGGTGGCCCTTTGGCTCAGAACAGCCCTCCCAGAAGGATTCAGGGATATTCAGCCCGATTAGTTGAGATCAGCCCTTCTCTCACTTTCATGGATGAAACCAACTGGGCAAAGAGCCGTTCTAAGCTGGGGACCATGGTGTCTTTCCCTAGTCTACACTGAAACGGCACCCTGAGGGAGACGAGCTGCTGGCGTTTGGTAGCAAAATCTCCTATTCTGAAGAGAAACATTTCGTTGTAAGCGGGTTGCATCAGCCTTTCCACATTTTCTCAACTGGCTCTAAAGGAGGGCAGTTAGTTGGCAGACTTTCTTGAGGCACTGCTTCCAAGGCTGGAAACTTTGCTTTCATTCCTTAGGTGGCACACTGGCTCAGTAGGGCCTACCCCAAGCATTCAGGGATGTGCAGCCCGATTAGTTGAGATCAGCCCTTCTGGTTCTCTCATGGACCAAACCATCTGGGCAAAGAGGTGTTCTAAGCTGGGGACCATGGTGTCTTTCCCTAGTCTACACAGAAACAGCATTCTGAGTGAGAAGAGCTGCTGTCGTTTGGTAGCACAATCTCCTATTCTGAAGAGAAACATTTCGTTGTAAGCGTGTTGCATCAGCCTTGCCACATTTTCTCAACTGGCTATGAAAGAGTGTAGTCATTTAGCAGACTTACTTGAGACCCTGCTTCCCAGGCAGGAAACTTTGCTTTCATTCCTTAGGTGGCCTTTTGGCTCAGAACAGCCCTCCCAGAAGGAATCAGGGATTTCCAGCCGGATTAGTTGAGATCAGCCCTTCTGGCTCTTTCATGGATGAAACCAACTTGGCAAAGAGCCATTCTAAGCTGGGGACCATGATGTCTTTCCTTAATCTACACAGAAACAGCATTGTGAGTGAGACGAGCTGCTGGCGTTTGGTAGCCAAATCTCCTATTCTGGAGAGAAACATTTCGTTGTAAGCGGGTTGCATCACACTTGTCACATTTTCTCAACTGGATATAAAGGAGGGCAGTCAATAGGCGTCACCCTCCAAGCCCACTCCAATTTCATAGAGAAAACTGCAGGCCTTGCTGTTCTTTCCTGTGGCACGGAAACTGCTTTCATTCCTCAGGTGGCACTTTGGCTCAGAACTGCCCTACCCCAAGGATTCACGGATGTGCAGCCCGATTAGTTCAAATCAGCGCTTCCGGATCTCTCATGGATGAAACCATCTGGGCAAAGAGCCGTTCTAAGCTGGTGACCATGGTTTCTTTCCCTAGTCTACACAGAAACAGCATTCTGAGGGAGACTAGCTGCTGGCGTTTGGTCGTACTATCTCCTATTATAAAGAGAAACATTTCGTTCTAAGCGGGTTGCATCAGCCTTGCCACATTTTCTCAACTGGCTATAAAGTAGGGCAGTCATTTAGCAGAGTCACCTGAGACCCTGCTTCCCAGCCTCGAAACTTTGCTTTCATTCCTTAGGTGGCACATTGGCTCAGGACTGCCATACCAAAAGTATTCAGGAATTTGCAGCTCAATAGGTTGAGATCAGCCTTTCTGGATCTTTAATGGATGAAACCAACTGGGTAAAGAGACGTTCTAAGCTGGGGACCATCGTGTCTTTCCCTAGTCTACACAGAAACAGCACTCTGAGGGAGAAGGGCTGCTGCCGTTTGATAGCGAAGTCTCCTAATCTGAAGAGAAACATTTCGTTGCAAGCTGGGTGCATCAGCCTTGCCACATTTTCTCAACTGGCTATAAAGAAGGGCAGTCAGTAGGCCTCACCCTTCAAGCCCACTCCTATTTCATAGAGAAATCAACAGGCCTCGGTGTGCTTTCCTGTGGCAGGAAATTTGCTTTCATTCCTTAGTTGGCCCTTTGGCTCCGAACAGCCCTCCCAGAAGGATTCACGGATGTGCAGCACGATTAGTTGAGATCAGCCCTTCTGGTTCTCTCATGGATGAAGCCATCTGGGCAAAGAGCCATTCTAAGCTGGGGACCATGGTGTCTTTCCCTAGTCTACACAGAAAGAGCACTCTGAGGGAGACGAGCTGCTGGAGTTTGGTAGCAGAATCTCCTATTCTGAAGAGTAACACTTCGTTGTAAGCGGGTTGCATCAGCCTTGCCACATTTTATCAGTTGGCTATAAAGGAGGGCAGTCATTTAGCAGACTTACTTGAGACTCTGCTTCCCAGGCTGGAAACTTTGCTTTCATTCCTTAGGTGGCACATTGGCTCAGGACTGCCTTAACCCAAGTATTCAGGGATTTGCAGTCCGATTAGTTGAGATCGGCCTTTCTGGCTCTTTAATGGATGAAACCAACTGGGCAAAGAGACGTTCTAAGCTGGGGACCATGGTGTCTTTCCCTAGTCTACATAGAAATAGCACTCTGAGGGAGACGAGCTACTGGCGTTTGGTAGCACAATCTCCTATTCTGCAGTGAAACATTTCGTTGTAAGCGGGATGCATCAGTCTTGCCACATTTTCTCAACTGGATATAAAGGAGGGCAGTCAATAGGCGTCACCCTCCAAGCCCACTCCAATTTCATAGAGAAAACTCCAGGCCTTGCTGTGCTTTCCTGTGGCAAGGAAACTGCTTTCATTCCTCAGGTGACACTTTGGCTCAGAACTGCCCTACCCCAAGCATTCACTGATGTGCAGCACGATTAGTTGAGATCAGCCCTTCTGGTTCTCTCATGGATGAAACCATCTGGGCAAAGAGCCTTTCTAAGATGGGGACCATGGTGCCTCTCCCTAGTCTACACAGAAACAGCATTCTGAGGGAGAGGAGCTGCTGGCGTTTGGTAGCACAATATCCTATTCTGAAGAGAAACATTTCGTTGTAAGCGGGTTGCATCAGCCTTGCCACATTTTCTCAACTGGCTATAAAGGAGGGCAGTCAGTAGGCCTCACCCTTCAAGCCCACTCCTATTTCATAGAGAAATCAACAGGCCTCGGTGTGCTTTCCTGTGGCAGGAAATTTGCTTTCATTCCTTAGGTGGCCCTTTGGCTCAGAACAGCCCTCCCAGAAGGATTCCGGGATGTGCAGCCCGATTAGTTGAGATCAGCCCTTCTGGCTCTTTCATGGATGAGACCAACTGGGCAAAGAGCCGTTCTAAGCTGGGGACCATGGTGTCTTTCCCTAGTCTACACAGAAACAGCACTCTGAGGGAGACGAGCTGGTGGCGTTTGGTAGTAAAATCTCCTATTCTGAAGAGAAACATTTCGTTGTAAGCGGGTTTCATCAGACTTGCCACATTTTCTCAACTGGCTATAAAGGAGGGCAGTCAGTTCGCCAGCTTATTTGAGGCCCTGCTTCCCAGGCTGGAAACTTTGCTTTCATTCCTTAGGTGGCACATTGCCTCAGGAGTGTCTACCCCAAGGATTCAGGGATGTGCAGCCCGATTAGTAGAGATCAGGTTTCTGGCTCTTTCATGGATGAAGCCAACTGGGCAAAGAGCCATTCTAAGCTCGGGACCATGCTGTCTTTCCTTAGACTGCACAGAAACAGCACTCTGAGTGAGAGGAGCTGCTGGCGTTTGGTAGCAAAATCTCCTATTGTGAAGAGAAACATTTCGTTGTAAGCGGGTTGCCTCAGCCTTGTCACATTTTCTCAACTGGATATAAAGGAGGGCAGTCAGTAGGCGTCACCCTTCAAGCCCACTCCTATTTCATAGAGAAATCAACAGGCCTCGGTGTGCTTTCCTGTGGCAAGGAAACTGCTTTCATTCCTTAGGTGGCACCTTGGCTCAGAACTGCCCTACCCCAAGGATTCACGGATGTGCAGCCCGATTAGTTCACATCAGCGCTTCCGGATCTCTCATGGATGAAACCATCTGGGCAAAGAGCCGTTCTAAGCTGGTGACCATGGTTTCTTTCCCTAGTCTACACAGAAACAGCATTCTGAGGGAGACTAGCTGCTGGCGTTTGGTCGTACAATCTCCTATTATAAAGAGAAACATTTCGTTGTAAGCGGGTTGCATCAGCCTTGCCACATTTTCTCAACTGGCTATAAAGTAGGGCAGTCATTTAGCAGAGTCACCTGAGACCCTGCTTCCCAGCCTCGAAACTTTGCTTTCATTCCTTAGGTGGCACATTGGCTCAGGACTGCCATACCAAAAGTATTCAGGAATTTGCAGCTCAATAGGTTGAGATCAGCCTTTCTGGCTCTTTAATGGATGAAACCAACTGGGCAAAGAGACGTTCTAAGCTGGGGACCATCGTGTCTTTCCCTAGTCTACACAGAAACAGCACTCTGAGGGAGAAGGGCTGCTGGCGTTTGATAGCGAAGTCTCCTAATCTGAAGAGAAACATTTCGTTGCAAGCTGGGTGCATCAGCCTTGCCACATTTTCTCAACTGGCTATAAAGAAGGGCAGTCAGTAGGCCTCACCCTTCAAGCCCACTCCTATTTCATAGAGAAATCAACAGGCCTCGGTGTGCTTTCCTGTGGCAGGAAATTTGCTTTCATTCCTTAGTTGGCCCTTTGGCTCAGAACAGCCCTCCCAGAAGGATTCAGGGATGTGCAGCCCGATTAGTTGAGATCAGCCCTTCTGGTTCTCTCAAGGATGAAACCATCCGGGCAAAGAGCCGTTTTAAGCTGGGGACCATGGTGTCTTTCCCTAGTCTACACAGAATCAGCATTCTGAGGGAGACGAGCTGCTGGCGTTTGGTAGCACAATCTCCTATTCTGAAGAGAAACACTTCGTTGTAAGCGGGTTGCATCAGCCTTTCCACATTTTCTCAGCTGGCTATAAAGGAGGGCAGTCATTTAGCAGACTTACTTGAGACTCTGCTCCCCAGGCTGGAAACTTTGCTTTCATTCCTTAGGTGGCACACTGGCTCAGTAGTGCCTACCACAAGGATTCAGGGATGTGCAGCCCGAGTAGTTGAGATCTGCCTTTCTGGTTCTCTCATGGATGAAACCATCTGGGCAAAGTGCTGTTCTAAGCTTGGGACCATGGTGTCTTTCCCTAGTCTACACAGAAACAGCATTCTGAGTGAGAAGAGCTGCTGGCGTTTGGTAGCACAATCTCCTATTGTGAAGAGAAACATTTCGTTGTAAGCGGGTTGCATCAGCCTTTCCACATTTTCTCAACTGGCTATAAAGGAGGGCAGTCAGTTGGCAGACTTACTTGAGGTACTGCTTCCAAGCCTGGAAACTTTGCTTTCATTCCTTAGGTGGCACACTGGCTCAGTAGTGCCTACCCTAAGGATTCAGGGATGTGCAGCCCGATTAGTTGTGATCAGCCTTTCTGGTTCTCTCATGGATGAAACCATCTGGGCAAAGAGCTGTTCTAAGCTGGGGACCATGGTGTCTTTCCCTAGTCCACACAGAAACAGCATTCTGAGTGAGAAGAGCTGCTGGCGTTTGGTAGCACAATCTCCTATTCTGAAGAGAAACATTTCGTTGTAAGCGGGTTGCATCAGCCTTTCCACATTTTCTCAACTGGCTATAAAGGAGGGCAGTCAGTTGGCAGACTTACTTGAGGCACTGCCTCCAAGGCTGGAAATTTTGCTTTCATTCCTTAGGTGGCACACTGGCTCAGTAGTGCCAACCCCAAGGATTCAGGGATGTGCAGCCTGTATAGTTGAGATCAGCCCTTCTGGTTCTCTCATGGATGAAACCATCTGGGCAAAGAGCCGTTCTAACCTGGGGACCATGGTGTCTTTCCCTAGTCTACACAGAAACAGCAACCAGAGGGAGACGAGCTGCTGGCGTTTGACAGCAAAATCTCCTATTCTGAAGAGAAACATTTCGTTGTAAGAGGGTTCCATCAGCCTTGCCACATTTTCTCAAATGGCTATATAGTAGGGCAGTCATTTAGGAGACTTACTTAAGACCCTGCTTGCCAGGCTGGAAACTTTGCTTTCATTCCTTAGGTGGCACATTGTCTCAGGAGTGCCTACCCCAAGGATTCAGGGATGTGCAGCCCGATTAGTTGAGATCAGCCCTTCTCTCACTTTCATGGATGAAACCAACTGGGCAAAGAGCCGTTCTAAGCTGGGGACCATGGTGTCTTTCCCTAGTCTACACTGAAACGGCACCCTGAGGGAGACGAGCTGCTGGCGTTTGGTAGCAAAATCTCCTATTCTGAAGAGAAACATTTCGTTGTAAGCGGGTTGCATCAGCCTTTCCACATTTTCTCAACTGGCTCTAAAGGAGGGCAGTTAGTTGGCAGACTTTCTTGAGGCACTGCTTCCAAGGCTGGAAACTTTGCTTTCATTCCTTAGGTGGCACACTGGCTCAGTAGGGCCTACCCCAAGCATTCAGGGATGTGCAGCCCGATTAGTTGAGATCAGCCCTTCTGGTTCTCTCATGGACCAAACCATCTGGGCAAAGAGGTGTTCTAAGCTGGGGACCATGGTGTCTTTCCCTAGTCTACACAGAAACAGCATTCTGAGTGAGAAGAGCTGCTGTCGTTTGGTAGCACAATCTCCTATTCTGAAGAGAAACATTTCGTTGTAAGCGTGTTGCATCAGCCTTGCCACATTTTCTCAACTGGCTATGAAAGAGTGTAGTCATTTAGCAGACTTACTTGAGACCCTGCTTCCCAGGCAGGAAACTTTGCTTTCATTCCTTAGGTGGCCTTTTGGCTCAGAACAGCCCTCCCAGAAGGAATCAGGGATTTCCAGCCGGATTAGTTGAGATCAGCCCTTCTGGCTCTTTCATGGATGAAACCAACTTGGCAAAGAGCCATTCTAAGCTGGGGACCATGATGTCTTTCCTTAATCTACACAGAAACAGCATTGTGAGTGAGACGAGCTGCTGGCGTTTGGTAGCCAAATCTCCTATTCTGGAGAGAAACATTTCGTTGTAAGCGGGTTGCATCACCCTTGTCACATTTTCTCAACTGGATATAAAGGAGGGCAGTCAATAGGCGTCACCCTCCAAGCCCACTCCAATTTCATAGAGAAAACTGCAGGCCTTGCTGTTCTTTCCTGTGGCACGGAAACTGCTTTCATTCCTCAGGTGGCACTTTGGCTCAGAACTGCCCTACCCCAAGGATTCACGGATGTGCAGCCCGATTAGTTCAAATCAGCGCTTCCGGATCTCTCATGGATGAAACCATCTGGGCAAAGAGCCGTTCTAAGCTGGTGACCATGGTTTCTTTCCCTAGTCTACACAGAAACAGCATTCTGAGGGAGACTAGCTGCTGGCGTTTGGTCGTACAATCTCCTATTATAAAGAGAAACATTTCGTTGTAAGCGGGTTGCATCAGCCTTGCCACATTTTCTCAACTGGCTATAAAGTAGGGCAGTCATTTAGCAGAGTCACCTGAGACCCTGCTTCCCAGCCTCGAAACTTTGCTTTCATTCCTTAGGTGGCACATTGGCTCAGGACTGCCATACCAAAAGTATTCAGGAATTTGCAGCTCAATAGGTTGAGATCAGCCTTTCTGGCTCTTTAATGGATGAAACCAACTGGGTAAAGAGACGTTCTAAGCTGGGGACCATCGTGTCTTTCCCTAGTCTACACAGAAACAGCACTCTGAGGGAGAAGGGCTGCTGCCGTTTGATAGCGAAGTCTCCTAATCTGAAGAGAAACATTTCGTTGAAAGCTGGGTGCATCAGCCTTGCCACATTTTCTCAACTGGCTATAAAGAAGGGCAGTCAGTAGGCCTCACCCTTCAAGCACACTCCTATTTCATAGAGAAATCAACAGGCCTCGGTGTGCTTTCCTGTGGCAGGAAATTTGCTTTCATTCCTTAGTTGGCCCTTTGGCTCCGAACAGCCCTCCCAGAAGGATTCACGGATGTGCAGCACGATTAGTTGAGATCAGCCTTTCTGGTTCTCTCATGGATGAAACCATCTGGGCAAAGAGCCTTTCTAAGATGGGGACCATGGTGTCTTTCCCTAGTCTACACAGAAACAGCATTCTTAGGGAGACGAGCTGCTGGAGTTTGGTAGCAGAATCTCCTATTCTGAAGAGTAACACTTCGTTGTAAGCGGGTTGCATCAGCCTTGCCACATTTTATCAGTTGGCTATAAAGGAGGGCAGTCATTTAGCAGACTTACTTGAGACTCTGCTTCCCAGGCTGGAAACTTTGCTTTCATTCCTTAGGTGGCACATTGGCTCAGGACTGCCTTAACCCAAGTATTCAGGGATTTGCAGTCCGATTAGTTGAGATCGGCCTTTCTGGCTCTTTAATGGATGAAACCAACTGGGCAAAGAGACGTTCTAAGCTGGGGACCATGGTGTCTTTCCCTAGTCTACATAGAAATAGCACTCTGAGGGAGACGAGCTGCTGGCGTTGGTAACACAATCTCCTATTCTAAAGAGAAACATTTCGTTGTAAGCGGGTTGCATCAGCCTTGCTACATTTTCTCAACTGGTTATAAAGGAGGGCAGTCAGTTGGCAGATTTACTTGAGGCACTGCTTCCAAGCCTGGAAACTTTGCTTTCATTCCTTAGGTGGCACACTGGCTCAGTAGGGCCTACCCCAAGCATTCAGGGATGTGCAGCCCGATTAGTTGAGATCAGCCCTTCTGGTTCTCTCATGGATGAAACCATCTGGGCAAAGAGCCTTTCTAAGATGGGGACCATGGTGCCTTTCCCTAGTCTACACAGAAACAGCATTCTGAGGGAGAGGAGCTGCTGGCGTTTGGTAGCACAATATCCTATTCTGAAGAGAAACATTTCGTTGTAAGCGGGTTGCATCAGCCTTGCCACATTTTCTCAACTGGCTATAAAGGAGGGCAGTCAGTAGGCCTCACCCTTCAAGCCCACTCCTATTTCATAGAGAAATCAACAGGCCTCGGTGTGCTTTCCTGTGGCAGGAAATTTGCTTTCATTCCTTAGGTGGCCCTTTGGCTCAGAACAGCCCTCCCAGAAGGATTCCGGGATGTGCAGCCCGATTAGTTGAGATCAGCCCTTCTGGGTCTTTCATGGATGAGACCAACTGGGCAAAGAGCCGTTCTAAGCTGGGGACCATGGTGTCTTTCCCTAGTCTACACAGCAACAGCACTCTGAGTGAGACGAGCTGGTGGCGTTTGGTAGTAAAATCTCCTATTCTGAAGAGAAACATTTCGTTGTAAGCGGGTTTCATCAGACTTGCCACATTTTCTCAACTGGCTATAAAGGAGGGCAGTCAGTTCGCCAGCTTATTTGAAGCCCTGCTTCCCAGGCTGGAAACTTTGCTTTCATTCCTTAGGTGGCACATTGCCTCAGGAGTGTCTACCCCAAGGATTCAGGGATGTGCAGCCCGATTAGTAGAGAACAGGTTTCTGGCTCTTTCATGGATGAAGCCAACTGGGCAAAGAGCCATTCTAAGCTCGGGACCATGCTGTCTTTCCTTAGACTGCACAGAAACAGCACTCTGAGTGAGAGGAGCTGCTGTCATTTGGTAGCAAAATCTCCTATTGTGAAGAGAAACATTTCGTTGTAAGCGGGTTGCCTCAGCCTTGTCACATTTTCTCAACTGGATATAAAGGAGGGCAGTCAGTAGGCGTCACCCTTCAAGCCCACTCCTATTTCATAGAGAAATCAACAGGCCTCGGTGTGCTTTCCTGTGGCAAGGAAACTGCTTTCATTCCTTAGGTGGCACCTTGGCTCAGAACTGCCCTACCCCAAGGATTCACGGATGTGCAGCCCGATTAGTTCACATCAGCGCTTCCGGATCTCTCATGGATGAAACCATCTGGGCAAAGAGCCGTTCTAAGCTGGTGACCATGGTTTCTTTCCCTAGTCTACACAGAAACAGCATTCTGAGGGAGACTAGCTGCTGGCGTTTGGTCGTACAATCTCCTATTATAAAGAGAAACATTTCGTTGTAAGCGGGTTGCATCAGCCTTGCCACATTTTCTCAACTGGCTATAAAGTAGGGCAGTCATTTAGCAGAGTCACCTGAGACCCTGCTTCCCAGCCTCGAAACTTTGCTTTCATTCCTTAGGTGGCACATTGGCTCAGGACTGCCCTACCAAAAGTATTCAGGAATTTGCAGCTCAATAGGTTGAGATCAGCCTTTCTGGCTCTTTAATGGATGAAACCAACTGGGCAAAGAGACGTTCTAAGCTGGGGACCATCGTGTCTTTCCCTAGTCTACACAGAAACAGCACTCTGAGGGAGAAGGGCTGCTGGCGTTTGATAGCGAAGTCTCCTAATCTGAAGAGAAACATTTCGTTGCAAGCTGGGTGCATCAGCCTTGCCACATTTTCTCAACTGGCTATAAAGAAGGGCAGTCAGTAGGCCTCACCCTTCAAGCCCACTCCTATTTCATAGAGAAATCAACAGGCCTCGGTGTGCTTTCCTGTGGCAGGAAATTTGCTTTCATTCCTTAGTTGGCCCTTTGGCTCAGAACAGCCCTCCCAGAAGGATTCAGGGATGTGCAGCCCGATTAGTTGAGATCAGCCCTTCTGGTTCTCTCAAGGATGAAACCATCCGGGCAAAGAGCCGTTTTAAGCTGGGGACCATGGTGTCTTTCCCTAGTCTACACAGAATCAGCATTCTGAGGGAGACGAGCTGCTGGCGTTTGGTAGCACAATCTCCTATTCTGAAGAGAAACACTTCGTTGTAAGCGGGTTGCATCAGCCTTTCCACATTTTCTCAGCTGGCTATAAAGGAGGGCAGTCATTTAGCAGACTTACTTGAGACTCTGCTCCCCAGGCTGGAAACTTTGCTTTCATTCCTTAGGTGGCACACTGGCTCAGTAGTGCCTACCCCAAGGATTCAGGGATGTGCAGCCCGAGTAGTTGAGATCTGCCTTTCTGGTTCTCTCATGGATGAAACCATCTGGGCAAAGAGCTGTTCTAAGCTTGGGACCATGGTGTCTTTCCCTAGTCTACACAGAAACAGCATTCTGAGTGAGAAGAGCTGCTGGCGTTTGGTAGCACAATCTCCTATTGTGAAGAGAAACATTTCGTTGTAAGCGGGTTTCATCAGCCTTTCCACATTTTCTCAACTGGCTATAAAGGAGGGCAGTCAGTTGGCAGACTTACTTGAGGCACTGCTTCCAAGCCTGGAAACTTTGCTTTCATTCCTTAGGTGGCACACTGGCTCAGTAGTGCCTACCCTAAGGATTCAGGGATGTGCAGCCCGATTAGTTGTGATCAGCCTTTCTGGTTCTCTCATGGATGAAACCATCTGGGCAAAGAGCTGTTCTAAGCTGGGGACCATGGTGTCTTTCCCTAGTCCACACAGAAACAGCAACCAGAGGGAGACGAGCTGCTGGCGTTTGACAGCAAAATCTCCTATTCTGAAGAGAAACATTTCGTTGTAAGAGGGTTCCATCAGCCTTGCCACATTTTCTCAAATGGCTATATAGTAGGGCAGTCATTTAGGAGACTTACTTAAGACCCTGCTTGCCAGGCTGGAAACTTTGCTTTCATTCCTTAGGTGGCACATTGGCTCAGGAGTGCCTACCCAAAGGATTCAGGGATGTGCAGCCCGATTAGCTGAGATCAGCCCTTCTGGCTCTTTAATGGATGAAATCAACTGGGAAAAGAGCCGTTCTAAGCTGGGGACCATGGTGTCTTTCCCTAGTCTACACAGAAACAGCACCCTGAGGGAGACGAGCTGCTGGCGTTTGGTAGCAAAATCTCCTATTCTGAAGAGAAACATTTCGTTGTAAGCGGGTGGCATCAGCCTTGCCACATTTTCTCAACTGGCTATAAAGGAGGGCAGTCAGTAGGCCTCACCCTTCAATCCCAGTCTAATTTCATAGAGAAATCAACAGGCCTCGGTGTGCTTTCCTGTGGCAGGAAATTTGCTTTCATTCCTTAGGTGGCCCTTTGGCTCAGAACAGCCCTCCCAGAAGGATTCAGGGATGTGCAGCCCGATTAGTTGAGATCAGCCCTTCTGGCGCTTTCATGGATGAAACCAACTGGGCAAAGAGCCGTTATAAGCTGGGGACCATGGTGTCTTTCCTTAATCTACACAGAAACAGCATTCTGAGTGAGACGAGCTGCTGGCGTTTGGTAGCAAAATCTCCTATTCTGAAGAGAAACATTTCGTTGTAAGCGGGTGGCATCAGCCTTGTCACATTTTCTCAAGTGGTTATAAAGGAGGGCAGTCAATAGGCGTCAACCTCCAAGCCACTCCAATTTCATAGAGAAAACTCCAGGCCTTGCTGTGCTTTCCTGTGGCAAGGAAACTGCTTTCATTCCTCAGGTGGCACTTTGGCTCAGAACTGCCCTACCCCAGGATTCATGGATGTGCAGCCCGATTGGTTGAGATCAGCCCTTCTGGTTCTCTCATGGATGAAACCATCTGGACAAAGAGCCGTTCTAAGCTGGGGACCATGGTGTCTTTCCCTACTCTACACAGAAACAGCACCCTGAGGGAGACGACCTGCTGGCGTTTGATAGCAAAATCTCCTATTCTGAAGAGAAACATTTCGTTGTAATAGGGTTCCATCAACCTTGCCACATTTTCTCAAATGGCTATAAAGTAGGGCAGTCATTTAGCAGACTTACTTGAGACACTGCTTCCCAGGCTGGAAACTTTGCTTTCATTCCTTAGGTGGCACTTCGGCTCGGAATGCCTACCCCAAGGATTCAGGTATGTGCAGCCCGATTAGTAGCGATCAGCCCTTCTCGCTCTTTCATGGATGAAAGCAACTGGGCAAGAGCCGTTCTAAGCTGGGGACCTTCGGGTCTTTCCCGAGTCTACACAGAAACAGCACTCTGAGGGAGACGAGCTGCTGGCGTTTGATAGCAAAATCTCCTATTCTGAAGAGAAACATTTTGTTGTAAGTGGGTTTCATCAGCCTTGCCACATTTTCTCAAATGGCTATAAAGGAGGGCAGTCTTTTAGCAGACTTACTTCAGGCCCTGCTTCCCAGGCTGTAAACTTTGCTTTCATTCCTTAGGTGGCACATTGGCTCAGGACTGCCCTACCCCAAGTGTTCAGGGGTTTGTAGCCCGATTAGTTGAGATCAGCCCTTCTGGCTCTTTCATGGATGAAACCAACTGGGCAAAGAGCCGTTCTAAGCTGGGGACCATAGTGTCTTTCCCTAGTTTACACAGAAACAGCACGCTGAGGGAGACGAGCTGTTGGCGTTTGAAAGAAAAATCTCCTATTCTGAAGAGAAACATTTCGTTGTAAGCGGGTTGCATCAGTCTTTCCACATTTTCTCAACTGGCTATAAATGAGGGCAGTCAGTAGGCCTCACCCTTCAAGCCCACTCCAATTTCATAGAGAAATCAACATGCCTCGGTGTGCTTTTCTGTGGCAGGAAATTTGCTTTCATTCCTTAGGTGGCCCGTTGGCTCAGAACAGCCCTCCCAGAAGGATTCAGGGATATTCAGCCCGATTAGTTGAGATCAGCCCATCTCTCACTTTCATGGATGAAACCAACTGGGCAAAGAGCCGTTCTAAGCTGGGGACCATGGTGTCTTTCCCTAGTCTACACTGAAACGGCACCCTGAGGGAGACGAGCTGCTGGCGTTTGGTAGCAAAATCTCCTATTCTGAAGAGAAACATTTCGTTGTAAGCGGGTTGCATCAGCCTTTCCACATTTTCTCAACTGGCTCTAAAGGAGGGCAGTCAGTTGGCAGACTTACTTGAGGCACTGCTTCCAAGGCTGGAAACTTTGCTTTCATTCCTTAGGTGGCACACTGGCTCAGTAGGGCCTACCCCAAGCATTCAGGGATGTGCAGCCCGATTAGTTGAGATCAGCCCTTCTGGTTCTCTCATGGACCAAACCATCTGGGCAAAGAGCTGTTCTAAGCTGGGGACCATGGTGTCTTTCCCTAGTCTACACAGAAACAGCATTCTGAGTGAGAAGAGCTGCTGGCGTTTGGTAGCACAATCTCCTATTCTGAAGAGAAACATTTCGTTGTAAGCGTGTTGCATCAGCCTTGCCACATTTTCTCAACTGGCTATGAAAGAGTGTAGTCATTTAGCAGACTTACTTGAGACCCTGCTTCCCAGGCAGGAAACTTTGCTTTCATTCCTTAGGTGGCCTTTTGGCTCAGAACAGCCCTCCCAGAAGGAATCAGGGATTTCCAGCCGGATTAGTTGAGATCAGCCCTTCTGGCTCTTTCATGGATGAAACCAACTTGGCAAAGAGCCATTCTAAGCTGGGGACCATGATGTCTTTCCTTAATCTACACAGAAACAGCATTGTGAGTGAGACGAGCTGCTGGCATTTGGTAGCCAAATCTCCTATTCTGGAGAGAAACATTTCGTTGTAAGCGGGTTGCATCACCCTTGTCACATTTTCTCAACTGGATATAAAGGAGGGCAGTCAATAGGCGTCACCCTCCAAGCCCACTCCAATTTCATAGAGAAAACTGCAGGCCTTGCTGTTCTTTCCTGTGGCACGGAAACTGCTTTCATTCCTCAGGTGGCACTTTGGCTCAGAACTGCCCTACCCCAAGGATTCACGGATGTGCAGCCCGATTAGTTCAAATCAGAGCTTCCGGATCTCTCATGGATGAAACCATCTGGGCAAAGAGCCGTTCTAAGCTGGTGACCATGGTTTCTTTCCCTAGTCTACACAGAAACAGCATTCTGAGGGAGACTAGCTGCTGGCGTTTGGTCGTACAATCTCCTATTATAAAGAGAAACATTTCGTTGTAAGCGGGTTGCATCAGCCTTGCCACATTTTCTCAACTGGCTATAAAGTAGGGCAGTCATTTAGCAGAGTCACCTGAGACCCTGCTTCCCAGCCTCGAAACTTTGCTTTCATTCCTTAGGTGGCACATTGGCTCAGGACTGCCATACCAAAAGTATTCAGGAATTTGCAGCTCAATAGGTTGAGATCAGCCTTTCTGGCTCTTTAATGGATGAAACCAACTGGGTAAAGAGACGTTCTAAGCTGGGGACCATCGTGTCTTTCCCTAGTCTACACAGAAACAGCACTCTGAGGGAGAAGGGCTGCTGCCGTTTGATAGCGAAGTCTCCTAATCTGAAGAGAAACATTTCGTTGCAAGCTGGGTGCATCAGCCTTGCCACATTTTCTCAACTGGCTATAAAGAAGGGCAGTCAGTAGGCCTCACCCTTCAAGCCCACTCCTATTTCATAGAGAAATCAACAGGCCTCGGTGTGCTTTCCTGTGGCAGGAAATTTGCTTTCATTCCTTAGTTGGCCCTTTGGCTCCAAACAGCCCTCCCAGAAGGATTCACGGATGTGCAGCACGATTAGTTGAGATCAGCCCTTCTGGTTCTCTCATGGATGAAACCATCTGGGCAAAGAGCCTTTCTAAGATGGGGACCATGGTGTCTTTCCCTAGTCTACACAGAAACAGCATTCTTAGGGAGACGAGCTGCTGGAGTTTGGTAGCAGAATCTCCTATTCTGAAGAGTAACACTTCGTTGTAAGCGGGTTGCATCAGCCTTGCCACATTTTATCAGTTGGCTATAAAGGAGGGCAGTCATTTAGCAGACTTACTTGAGACTCTGCTTCCCAGGCTGGAAACTTTGCTTTCATTCCTTAGGTGGCACATTGGCTCAGGACTGCCTTAACCCAAGTATTCAGGGATTTGCAGTCCGATTAGTTGAGATCGGCCTTTCTGGCTCTTTAATGGATGAAACCAACTGGACAAAGAGACGTTCTAAGCTGGGGACCATGGTGTCTTTCCCTAGTCTACATAGAAATAGCACTCTGAGGGAGACGAGCTGCTGGCGTTGGTAACACAATCTCCTATTCTAAAGAGAAACATTTCGTTGTAAGCGGGTTGCATCAGCCTTGCTACATTTTCTCAACTGGTTATAAAGGAGGGCAGTCAGTTGGCAGATTTACTTGAGGCACTGCTTCCAAGGCTGGAAACTTTGCTTTCATTCCTTAGGTGGCACACTGACTCAGTAATGCCTACCCCAAGGATTCAGGGATGTGCAGCCTGTATACTTGAGATCAGCCCTTCTGGTTCTCTGATGGATGAAACCATCTGGGCAAAGAGCCGTTCTAAGCTGGGGACCATGGTGTCTTTCCCTAGTCTACACAGAAACAGCATCCTGAGGGAGACGAGCTGCTGGCGTTTGATAGCAAAATCTCCTATTCTGAAGAGAAACATTTCGTTGTAAGAGGGTTCCATCAGCCTTGCCACATTTTCTCAAATGGCTATAAAGTCTGGCAGTCATTTAGCAGACTTACTTGAGACCCTGCTTCCCAGGCTGGAAACTTTGCTTTCATTCCTTAGGTGGCACATTGGCTCAGGAGTGCCTACCCCAAGGATTCAGGGATGTGCAGCCCGATTAGTAGAGTTCAGCCCTTCTGGCTATTTAATGGATGAAATTAACTGGGCAAAGAGCCGTTCTAAGCTGGGGACCATGGTGTCTTTCCCTAGTCTACACAGAAACAGCACCCTGAGGGAGACGAGCTGCTGGCGTTTGGTAACACAATCTCCTATTCTGAAGAGAAACATTTCGTTGTAAGCGGGTTGCATTAGCCTTGCCACATTTTCTCAACTGGCTATAAAGGAGGGCAGTCAGTAGGCCTCACCCTTCAAACCCACTTCAATTTCATAGAGAAATCAAGAGGCCTCGGTGTGCTTTCCTGTCGCAGGAAATTTGCTTTCATTCCTTAGGTTGCCCTTTGGCTCACAACAGCCCTCCCAGAAGGATTCAGGGATGTGCAGCCCGATTAGTTGAGATCAGCCCTTCTGGCTCTTTCATGGATGAAACCAACTGGGCAAAGAGCCGTTCTAAGCTGGGGACCATGTTGTCTTTCCCTAGTTTACACAGAAACAGCACCCTGAGGGAGAAGAGCTGCTGGCGTTTGGTAGCAAAATCTCCTATTCTGAAGAGAAACATTTCGTTGTAAGCAGGTTGCATCAGCCTTGTCACATTTTCTCAATTGGCTATAAAGGAGGGCACTCAGCTGACAGACTTACTTCGGGCACTGCTTCCCAGGCCTGAAACTTTGCTTTCATTCCTTAGGTGGCACATTGGCTCAGGAGTGCCTACCAAAAGGATTAAGGGATGTGCAGCCCGCTTAGTAGAGGTCAGCCCTTCTTGCTCTTTCATAGATGAAACCAACTGGACAAAGAGCCGTTTTAAGCTGGGGACCTTCATGTCTTTCCCTAGTCTACACAGAAACAGCACTCTGTGGGAGACGAGCTGCTGGCGTTTGGTAGCAAAATCTCCTATTCTGGAGCAAAATATTTCGTTGTAAGCGGGTTGCATCAGCCTTGTCACATTTTCTCAACTGGATATAAAGGAGGGCAGTCAATAGGCGTCACCCTCCAAGCCCACTCCAATTTCATAGAGAAAACTCCAGGCCTTGCTGTGCTTTCCTGTGGCAAGGAAACTGCTTTCATTCCTCAGGTGACACTTTGGCTCAGACCTGCCCTACCCCAAGGATTCACGGATGTGCAGCACGATTAGTTGAGATCAGCCCTTCTGGTTCTCTCATAGATGAAACCATCTGGGCAAAGAGCCATTCTAAGCTGGGGACCATGGTGTCTTTCCCTAGTCTACACAGAAACAGCATTCTTAGGGAGACGAGCTGCTGGAGTTTGGTAGCAGAATCTCCTATTCTGAAGAGTAACACTTCGTTGTAAGCGGGTTGCATCAGCCTTGCCACATTTTATCAGTTGGCTATAAAGGAGGGCAGTCATTTAGCAGACTTACTTGAGACTCTGCTTCCCAGGCTGGAAACTTTGCTTTCATTCCTTAGGTGGCACATTGGCTCAGGACTGCCTTAACCCAAGTATTCAGGGATTTGCAGTCCGATTAGTTGAGATCGGCCTTTCTGGCTCTTTAATGGATGAAACTAACTTGGCAAAGAGCCATTCTAAGCTGGGGACCATGATGTCTTTCCTTAATCTACACAGAAACAGCATTGTGAGTGAGACGAGCTGCTGGCGTTTGGTAGCCAAATCTCCTATTCTGGAGAGAAACATTTCGTTGTAAGCGGGTTGCATCACCCTTGTCACATTTTCTCAACTGGATATAAAGGAGGGCAGTCAATAGGCGTCACCCTCCAAGCCCACTCCAATTTCATAGAGAAAACTGCAGGCCTTGCTGTTCTTTCCTGTGGCATGGAAACTGCTTTCATTCCTTAGGTGGCACTTTGGCTCAGAACTGCCCTACCCCAAGGATTCACGGATGTGCAGCCCGATTGGTTGAGATCAGCCCTTCTGGTTGTCTCATGGATGAAACCATCTGGGAAAAGACCCATTCTAAGCTGGGGACCATGGTGTCTTTCCCTAGTCTACACAGAAACAGCATTCTTAGGGAGACGAGCTGCTGGCGTTGGTAACACAATCTCCTATTCTAAAGAGAAACATTTCGTTGTAAGCGGGTTGCATCAGCCTTGCTACATTTTCTCAACTGGTTATAAAGGAGGGCAGTCAGTTGGCAGATTTACTTGAGGCACTGCTTCCAAGGCTGGAAACTTTGCTTTCATTCCTTAGGTGGCACACTGACTCAGTAATGCCTACCCCAAGGATTCAGGGATGTGCAGCCTGTATACTTGAGATCAGCCCTTCTGGTTCTCTGATGGATGAAACCATCTGGGCAAAGAGCCGTTTTAAGCTGGGGACCATGGTGTCTTTCCCTAGTCTACACAGAAACAGCATCCTGAGGGAGACGAGCTGCTGGCGTTTGATAGCAAAATCTCCTATTCTGAAGAGAAACATTTCGTTGTAAGAGGGTTCCATCAGCCTTGCCACATTTTCTCAAATGGCTATAAAGTAGGGCAGTCATTTAGCAGACTTACTTGAGACCCTGCTTCCCAGGCTGGAAACTTTGCTTTCATTCCTTAGGTGGCACATTGGCTCAGGAGTGCCTACCCCAAGGATTCAGGGATGTGCAGTCCGATTAGTAGAGATCAGCCCTTCTGGCTATTTAATGGATGAAATTAACTGGGCAAAGAGCCGTTCTAAGCTGGGGACCATGGTGTCTTTCCCTAGTCTACACAGAAACAGCACCCTGAGGGAGACGAGCTGCTGGCGTTTGGTAACACAATCTCCTATTCTGAAGAGAAACATTTCGTTGTAAGCGGGTTGCATTAGCCTTGCCACATTTTCTCAACTGGCTATAAAGGAGGGCAGTCAGTAGGCCTCACCCTTCAAACCCACTTCAATTTCATAGAGAAATCAAGAGGCCTCGGTGTGCTTTCCTGTCGCAGGAAATTTGCTTTCATTCCTTAGGTTGCCCTTTGGCTCAGAACAGCCCTCCCAGAAGGATTCAGGGATGTGCAGCCCGATTAGTTGAGATCAGCCCTTCTGGCTCTTTCATGGATGAAACCAACTGGGCAAAGAGCCGTTCTAAGCTGGGGACCATGTTGTCTTTCCCTAGTTTACACAGAAACAGCACCCTGAGGGACAAGAGCTGCTGGCGTTTGGTAGCAAAATCTCCTATTCTGAAGAGAAACATTTCGTTGTAAGCAGGTTGCATCAGCCTTGTCACATTTTCTCAATTGGCTATAAAGGAGGGCACTCAGCTGACAGACTTACTTCGGGCACTGCTTCCCAGGCCTGAAACTTTGCTTTCATTCCTTAGGTGGCACATTGGCTCAGGAGTGCCTACCAAAAGGATTAAGGGATGTGCAGCCCGCTTAGTAGAGGTCAGCCCTTCTTGCTCTATCATAGATGAAACCAACTGGACAAAGAGCCGTTTTAAGCTGGAGACCTTCGTGTCTTTCCCTAGTCTACACAGAAACAGCACTCTGTGGGAGACGAGCTGCTGGCGTTTGGTAGCAAAATCTCCTATTCTGGAGCAAAACATTTCGTTGTAAGCGGGTTGCATCAGCCTTGCCACATTTTCTCAACTGGATATAAAGGAGGGCAGTCAATAGGCGTCACCCTCCAAGCCCACTCCAATTTCATAGAGAAAACTCCAGGCCTTGCTGTGCTTTCCTGTGGCAAGGAAACTGCTTTCATTCCTCAGGTGACACTTTGGCTCAGACCTGCCCTACCCCAAGGATTCACGGATATGCAGCACGATTAGTTGAGATCAGCCCTTCTGGTTCTCTCATGGATGAAACCATCTGGGCAAAGAGCCATTCTAAGCTGGGGACCATGGTGTCTTTCCCTAGTCTACACAGAAACAGCATTCTTAGGGAGACGAGCTGCTGGAGTTTGGTAGCAGAATCTCCTATTCTGAAGAGTAACACTTCGTTGTAAGCGGGTTGCATCAGCCTTGCCACATTTTATCAGTTGGCTATAAAGGAGGGCAGTCATTTAGCAGACTTACTTGAGACTCTGCTTCCCAGGCTGGAAACTTTGCTTTCATTCCTTAGGTGGCACATTGGCTCAGGACTGCCTTAACCCAAGTATTCAGGGATTTGCAGTCCGATTAGTTGAGATCGGCCTTTCTGGCTCTTTAATGGATGAAACCAACTGGGCAAAGAGACGTTCTAAGCTGGGGACCATGGTGTCTTTCCCTAGTCTACATAGAAATAGCACTCTGAGGGAGACGAGCTGCTGGCGTTTGGTAGCACAATCTCCTATTCTGCAGTGAAACATTTCGTTGTAAGCGGGATGCATCAGTCTTGCCACATTTTCTCAACTGGATATAAAGGAGGGCAGTCAATAGGCGTCACCCTCCAAGCCCACTCCAATTTCATAGAGAAAACTCCAGGCCTTGCTGTGCTTTCCTGTGGCAAGGAAACTGCTTTCATTCCTCAGGTGACACTTTGGCTCAGAACTGCCCTACCCCAAGCATTCACGGATGTGCAGCTCGATTAGTTGAGATCAGCCCTTCTGGTTCTCTCATGGATGAAACCATCTGGGCAAAGAGCCGTTCTAAGATGGGGACCATGGTGCCTTTCCCTAGTCTACACAGAAACAGCATTCTGAGGGAGAGGAGCTGCTGGCGTTTGGTAGCACAATATCCTATTCTGAAGAGAAACATTTCGTTGTAAGCGTGTTGCATTAGCCTTGCCACATTTTCTCAACTGGCTATAAAGGAGGGCAGTCAGTAGGCCTCACCCTTCAAGCCCACTCCTATTTCATAGAGAAATCAACAGGCCTCGGTGTGCTTTCCTGTGGCAGGAAATTTGCTTTCATTCCTTAGGTGGCCCTTTGGCTCAGAACAGCCCTCCCAGAAGGATTCCGGGATGTGCAGCCCGATTAGTTGAGATCAGCCCTTCTGGCTCTTTCATGGATGAGACCAACTGGGCAAAGAGCCGTTCTAAGCTGGGGACCATGGTGTCTTTCCCTAGTCTACACAGCAACAGCACTCTGAGGGAGACGAGCTGGTGGCGTTTGGTAGTAAAATCTCCTATTCTGAAGAGAAACATTTCGTTGTAAGCGGGTTTCATCAGACTTGCCACATTTTCTCAACAGGCTATAAAGGAGGGCAGTCAGTTCGCCAGCTTATTTGAGGCCCTGCTTCCCAGGCTGGAAACTTTGCTTTCATTCCTTAGGTGGCACATTGCCTCAGGAGTGTCTACCCCAAGGATTCAGGGATGTGCAGCCCGATTAGTAGAGAACAGGTTTCTGGCTCTTTCATGGATGAAGCCAACTGGGCAAAGAGCCATTTTAACTCGGGACCATGCTGTCTTTCCTTAGACTGCACAGAAACAGCACTCTGAGTGAGAGGAGCTGCTGGCGTTTGGTAGCAAAATCTCCTATTGTGAAGAGAAACATTTCGTTGTAAGCGGGTTGCCTCAGCCTTGTCACATTTTCTCAGCTGGATATAAAGGAGGGCAGTCAGTAGGCGTCACCCTTCAAGCCCACTCCTATTTCATAGAGAAATCAACAGGCCTCGGTGTGCTTTCCTGTGGCAAGGAAACTGCTTTCATTCCTTAGGTGGCACCTTGGCGCAGAACTGCCCTACCCCAAGGATTCACGGATGTGCAGCCCGATTAGTTCAAATCAGCGCTTCAGGATCTCTCATGGATGAAACCATCTGGGCAAAGAGCCGTTCTAAGCTGGTGACCATGGTTTCTTTCCCTAGTCTACACAGAAACAGCATTCTGAGGGAGACTAGCTGCTGGCGTTTGGTCGTACAATCTCCTATTATAAAGAGAAACATTTCGTTGTAAGCGGGTTGCATCAGCCTTGCCACATTTTCTCAACTGGCTATAAAGTAGGGCAGTCATTTAGCAGAGTCACCTGAGACCCTGCTTCCCAGCCTCGAAACTTTGCTTTCATTCCTTAGGTGGCACATTGGCTCAGGACTGCCATACCAAAAGTATTCAGGAATTTGCAGATCAATAGGTTGAGATCAGCCTTTCTGGCTCTTTAATGGATGAAACCAACTGGGTAAAGAGACGTTCTAAGCTGGGGACCATCGTGTCTTTCCCTAGTCTACACAGAAACAGCACTCTGAGGGAGAAGGGCTGCTGGCGTTTGAGAGAGAAGTCTCCTAATCTGAAGAGAAACATTTCGTTGCAAGCTGGGTGCATCAGCCTTGCCACATTTTCTCAACTGGCTATAAAGAAGGGCAGTCAGTAGGCCTCACCCTTCAAGCCCACTCCTATTTCATAGAGAAATCAACAGGCCTCGGTGTGCTTTCCTGTGGCAGGAAATTTGCTTTCATTCCTTAGTTGGCCCTTTGGCTCAGAACAGCCCTCCCAGAAGGATTCACGGATGTGCAGCACGATTAGTTGAGATCAGCCCTTCTCGTTCTCTCATGGATGAAACCATCTGCGCAAAGAGCCATTCTAAGCTGGGGACCATGGTGTCTTTCCCTAGTCTACACAGAAACAGCATTCTTAGGGAGACGAGCTACTGGAGTTTGGTAGCAGAATCTCCTATTCTGAAGAGTAACACTTCGTTGTAAGTGGGTTGCATCAGCCTTGCCACATTTTATCAGTTGGCTATAAAGGAGGGCAGTCATTTAGCAGACTTACTTGAGACTCTGCTTCCCAGGCTGGAAACTTTGCTTTCATTCCTTAGGTGGCACATTGGCTCAGGACTGCCTTAACCCAAGTATTCAGGGATTTGCAGTCCGATTAGTTGAGATCGGCCTTTCTGGCTCTTTAATGGATGAAACCAACTGGGCAAAGAGACGTTCTAAGCTGGGGACCATGGTGTCTTTCCCTAGTCTACATAGAAATAGCACTCTGAGGGAGACGAGCTGCTGGCGTTTGGTAGCACAATCTCCTATTCTGCAGTGAAACATTTCGTTGTAAGCGGGATGCATCAGTCTTGCCACATTTTCTCAACTGGATATAAAGGAGGGCAGTCCATAGGCGTCACCCTCCAAGCCCACTCCAATTTCATAGAGAAAACTCCAGGCCTTGCTGTGCTTTCCTGTGGCAAGGAAACTGCTTTCATTCCTCAGGTGACACTTTGGCTCAGAACTGCCCTACCCCAAGCATTCACGGATGTGCAGCACGATTAGTTGAGATCAGCCCTTCTGGTTCTCTCATGGATGAAACCATCTGAGCAAAGAGCCGTTCTAAGATGGGGACCATGGTGCCTTTCCCTAGTCTACACAGAAACAGCATTCTGAGGGAGAGGAGCTGCTGGCGTTTGGTAGCACAATATCCTATTCTGAAGAGAAACATTTCGTTTTAAGCGGGTTGCATCAGCCTTGCCACATTTTCTCAACTGGCTATAAAGGAGGGCGGTCATTTAGCAGAGTCACTTGAGACTCTGTTTCCCAGCCTTGAAACTTTGCTTTCATTCCTTAGGTTGCACATTGGCTCAGGACTGCCCTACCAAAAGTATTCAGGAATTTGCAGCTCAATAGGTTGAGATCAGCCTTTCTGGCTCTTTCATGCATGAAACCAACTGGGCAAAGAGTCGTTCTAAGCTGGGGACCATGGTGTCTTTCCCTAGTCTACACAGAAACAGCACTCTGAGGGAGAGGAGCTGCTGGCGTTTGGTAGCAAAATCTCCTATTCTGAAGAGAAACATTTCGTTGTAAGCGGGTGGCATCAGCCTTGCCACATTTTCTCAACTGGCTATAAAGGAGGGCAGTCAGTTGGCCGACTTACTTTAGGCCCTGCTTCCCAGGCTGGAAACGTTGCTTTCATTCCTTAGGTGGCACATTGCCTCAGGACTGCCCTACACCAAGTATTCAGGGATTTGCACCTCGATTAGTTGAGATCAGCCTTTCTGGCTCTTTAATGGATGAAACCAACTGGGCCAAGAGCCGTTCTAAGCTGGGGCTCATGGTGTCTTTCCCTAGTCTACACAGAAATAGCACTCTGAGGGACACAAGCTGCTGGCGTTTGGTAGCACAATCTCCTATTCTGCAGTGAAACGTTTCGTTGTAAGCCGGTTGCATCAGCGTTGCCACATATTCTCAACTGGCTCTAAAGGAGGGCAGTCAGTTGGCAGACTTACTTTAGGCCCTGCTTCCAAGGCTGGAAACTTTGCTTTCTTTCCTTAGGTGGCACATTGGCTCAGGAGTGCCTACCACAAGAATTTCGGGATGTGCAGCCCGATTAGTTTAGATGAGCCATTCTGGCTCTTTCACGGATGAAACCAACTGGTCCAAGAGCCGTTCAAAGCTGGGGACCATCGTGTCTTTCCCTAGTCTACACAGTGACAGCACTCTGATGGAGACGAGCTGCTGGTGTTTGATAGCGAAATCTCCTATTCTGAAGAGAAACATTTCGTTGTAAGCGGGTTGCATCAGCCTTGCCACTTTTTCTCAACTGGCTATAAAGAGGGCAGTCAGTAGGCCTCACCTTTCAAGCCCACTCCAATTTCACAGAGAAATCAATAGGCCTCGGTGTGCTTTCCTGTGGCAAGAAATTTGCTTTCATTCCTTAGGTGGCCCTTTGGCTCAGAACAGCCCTCCCAGAAGGATTAAGGGATGTGCAGCCCGATTAGTTGAGATCAGCCCTTCTGGCTCTTTCATGCATGAAACCAACTGGGCAAGGAGCCATTCTAAGCTGGTGACCATGCTGTCTTTCCCTATTCTACACAGAAAAAGCTCTCTGAGCGAGACGAACTGCTTGCGTTTGGTAGCAAAATCTCCTATTCTGAACAGAAACATTTAGTTGTTAGCGGGTTGCAACAGCATTGCCACATTTTATCAACTGGCTATAAAGGAGTGCAGACAGTAGGCCTCACCCTTCAAGCCCACTCCAATTTCATAGAGAAAACACCAGGCCTCGGTGTGCTTACCACTGGCAAGGAAACTTGGCTTTCATTGCTTAGGTGGCACTTTGACTCAGAACTGTCCTACCCCAAGGATTCAGGGATATGCAACCCGAGTAGTTGAGATCAGCCCTTATGGCTCTTTCATGGATGAAACCAACTGGGCAAAGAGCCGTTCTAAGCTGGGGACCATGGTGTCTTTCCCTAGTCTACACAGAAACAGCACTCTGAGTGAGACGAGCTGCTGGCGTTTGGTAGCAAAATCTCATATTCTGAAGAGAAACATTTCATTGTAAGTGGGATGCATTAGCCTTGCCACATTTTCTCAACTGGCTATAAAGTAGGGAAGTCAGAAGGCCTCACCCTTCAAGCCCACTCGAATTTCATAGAGAAAACACCAGGCCTCGGTGTGATTACCCGTGGCAAGGAAACTTTGCTTTAATTCCTTAGGTTGCACTTTGGCTCAGAACTGCCCTACCCCAAGGATTCAGGGATGTGCACCCCGATTAGTTGAGATCACCCCTTCTGACTCTTTCATGGATTAAATCAATCGGGAAAAGAGCCGTTCTAAGCTGGGGACCATGGTGACTGTCCCTAGTCTGCACAGAAACAGCACTCTGAGTGAAACGAGCTGCTGGCGATTGGTAGAAAAATCTCCTATTCTGAAGAGGACGGGAAAATGACTGAAGTTTGGTTGTGGAAACCTGTGGCCTGGGAACATGACTGTGGTTTGATGCTGGAAGCCTGTGGCCTGGGAACATGACTGTGGTTTGATTCTGGAACCCTGTGTCCTGGGAACATGACTGACTTTTGATTCTGGACATCTGTGGCTTGTGAACATGACTGAGGTTTGATTCTGGAACCATGTGTCCTGGGAATATGACTGAGGTTTGGTTATGGAACCCTGTCGCCTGGGAGTATGACAGAGGTTTGGTTCTGGAACCTTGTGGCTTGGGCACTTGACTGTGTTTTGATCGCCGAAACCTGTGGAGTGGCAACTTGACTGAGGTTTGATGGTGGAACCCTGTGCACTGGGAACATGACTGAGGTTTGATGATTGAAAAGTATGGCCTGGCAACATGACTGAGGTTTGATTCTGGAACACTCAGGCTTGGGAACATGACTGAGGCTGGATGCTCGAAACCTGTGGCCTGGCAAAATGACTCAGGTTTGATTTTGGTACACTCTGGCCTGGGAACATGACTGAGGTTTGATGGTGGATCCGTGGTCAGGCAACAGAACTGAGGTTGGATTTTGGAAACCTCTGGCCCGGGAATATGACTGAGGATTAATTGTGGAAACCCGTGTCCTGGGAACATGACATGGGTTTGATTCTGGAACCCTGTTTCCTGGGAACATGACTGAGGGTTGACTGTGGATCTGTCAGTGTTGGTAACATGACTGAGGCTTAACGGTGGAAAACTGTGGCCTAGCAAGAGGACTGAAGTTTGATGGTGGAACACTGTGGCCTGTCAAGATGACTCAGGTTTGATTGTGGAATCCTCTGTCTTGGGAACATGAATGAGGCTTGATTCTGAAACTTTGTGGCCTTGGAACATGACTGAGGTTTGATTCTGGAACCATGTGGCCTGGGAACATGACTGAGGTTTGATTCTGGAAACCTTTGCCCTGGGACCATTACTGATGTTAGATTTTGGAATCCTGTGGACTGGGAACATGACATCGGTTTGGATTCTGGTACCCTGTTGCCTGGGACATGAAATCGGTTTGATTGTGAAAACCTGTGGCCTGGGAATATGACTGAGGTTTGATCGTGGTACCCTATGGCCTGGCAACATGACTGAGGATTGATTCTGGATCCCTGTGGCCTGGGAAGATGACTGAGGCGTGATTCTGGAAACCTGTAGCCTGGGAACATGACATCTGTTTAGATTGTGGAATACTGTGCCCTGGAATTCTAACTGAGGCTTGGTGCTGGAACCCTGTGTACTGGGAACATGACTGAGGTTTTATTCTGGAACCCTGTAGCCTGGGAACATAACTGAGGATTGATTCTGGAACCCTGTGGACCGGGAACATGACATCGGTTGGATTCTGGAACCCTGTGGCCTGAGATCATGACTGAGGTTTGATTGTGGAAACTTGTGGCCTGGGAACATGACTGTGGTTTGATTCTGAAAACCTGTGGCCTGGGAACTTGACCGATGTTTGGTTCCGGAACCCTGTGGCCTGGGAACATGACTGACATTTGATTCTGGACACCTGTGTCCTGGGAAATTGACTGAGGTTTGATTGCGGAACTCTCTGGCTTGGGAACATGACTGAGGTTTGATTCTGCACACCTGTGTCCTGGGAACATGACTGACATTTGATTGTTGACACCTGTGTCCTGGGAACTTGACTGAGGTTTGATTTTGGAACCCTGTGGCCTGTGAACATGACTGAGGTTTGATTCTGGAACCCTGTGTCCTGGATATATGACTGAGGTTTGATGGTGGAAAACTCGGGCTTGTTAACCTGACTGAGGCTTGATTCTGGAAACCTGTGGCCTGGCAACATGACTGAGGTTTGATGGTGGAACCCTGTTCACTGGGAACATGACTGAGCCCTGATACTGGAGCCCAGTGTCCTGGGAACATGCCATTGGTTTGATTCTGGAACCCTGTTTCCTGGGAACATGACTGAGGTTTGATGGCTGAAACCTGTGGCCTGGCCATCTGACTGAGCTTTGATTGTGGAACCCTTAGGCTTGGGAACATGACTGAGGCTGGATGGTGGAACCCTGTGGCCTGGCAACAGGACAGAGGTTTTATTGTGGAAACCTCTGGCCTGGTAATATGACTGAGGTTTAATTGTGGAACCCTGTGGCCTGGGAATATGACTGAGGCCTGATACTGGAACCCCGTGTCCTGGGAATATGACATTGGTTTGATTCTGGAACCCTGTTTCCTGGGAACATGACTGAGGTTTGATGGTTGAAACCTGTGGCCTGGCAACCTGATTGAGGATTGATTGTGGAACACTCTGGCCTGGGAGCATGAAAGAGCCTTGATGGTAGAACCGTGGCCTGGCAACAGGACTGATGTTTGATTGTGGAACCCTCTGCCCCGGGAATATGACTGAGGTTTAATTGTGGAACACTGTGGCCTGGGAATATGACAGAAGCTTGATTCTGGAACCCTGTGGCCTAGGAACATGACTGGGGTTTTATTTTAGAAACCTGTGTCCACAGAACATAATTGAGGTTTTTTCCTGGAACCCTGGGTCCTGAGAATATGATTGAGGTGTGATTCTGGAACGATGTGGCCTGGGAATATGACTGAGGTTTCATTCTGGAAACCATTGGCCTGGGAAAATGACTGATTTTAGATTGTGGAATCCTGTGGCCTGGGAAAGTGAAATCGCTTTGGATTCTGGTACCCTGTTGCCTAGGAATATGAAATCGGTTTGATTCTGGAAAACTTTGGTGTGGGCATATGACTGAGGTTTGATGGTTGAACCCTGTGGCCTGGCAACATGATTGAGGTTTGATTGTGGAAACCTCAGGCTTGGGAACATGACTGAGGCTTGATGGTGGAACACTGTGGCCTGGCAACATGACTGAGGTTTGATGGTGGAAACCTGTTGCGTGGCAAGATGACTTAGGTTTGATTGTGGAACACTCTGGCCTGGGAAAATGACTGAGGCTTCATGGTGGACCGTGGCCTGGCAATAGGACTAAGGTTTGATTGTGGAACCCTCTGGCCTGGGAGTATGACTGAGGTTTGATGGTGGTACCCTATGGTCTGTCAACATGAGTGAGGTTTGATTCTGGATCCCTGTGGCCTGGGAACATGACTGAGTCGTGATTCTGGAAAACTGTGGCCTGGGAACATGAAATCTGTTTAGATTGTGGAATACTGTGCCCTGGGATCGTGACTGAGCCTTGGTTCTGCAAACCTGTGGACTGGGAACATGACTAAGGTTTTATTCTGGAACCCTGTAGCCTGGGAACATAACTGAGGATTGTTTCTGGAACCCTCTGGCCTGGGAACAGGTCCTCGGTGGATTCTGGAATCCTGTGGCCTGGGAACATGAGAACGGTTTGTTTCTGGAATCCTGTGGCCTGGGAACATGTCTGAGGTTTGATGGTGGAAACCTGTGGCCTGGCAACATGACTGAGGTTTGATTCTGAAAGACTGTGGCCAGGGAACATGATATCGGGTTGATTCTGGAACCCAGTGTCCTGGGAAAAAGACTGAGGTTTGCTTCTGGAACCCTGTGGCCTGGGAACATGACATCCATTGGATTCTGCAACGCTGTGTCCTGGGAACATGACTGAGCTTTGTTTCTGGAAGCCTGTTCCCTGGGAACATGACTGAGGTTTGATTCTGCACACCTGTGTCCTGGGAACATGACTGAGGTTTGATTGTTGAAACCTGTGGACTGCAAACATGAGTGAGGTTTGATTCTGGAACCATGTGTCCTGGGAATATGACTGAGGTTTGATTCTGGAAACCTGTGGCCTGGGAAAATGACTGAGGTTTCATTGTGGAAACATGTGGCCTGGGATCATGACTGAGGTTTGATGGTGGAACACTATGGCCTGGAAAAATTACTGAGGCTTGATTCTGGAACCCTGTGGCCTGGGAAGTTGACTGATGTTTGATGGCAGAAACCTGTGGACTGGCAACATGAGTGAGGTTTGATTGTGGAACCCTGTGCCATTGAAACAGGACTGTGGCCTGGTACTGGAAACACATGGCCTGGGAACTTGACAATGGTTTGATTGTGGAACCCTGTGTCCTCGGAACATGATTGAGGTTTGATGGAGGAACCCTGTGGCCTGCGAATACGAATGAGGTTTGATTCTGTAATCCATTGTCCTGGGAACATGACTGACGTTAGATTGTGGAATCCTGTGGCCTGGGAACATGACATTGGTTTGGATTTTGGTACTCTGTTGCCTGGGAACATGAAATCGGTTTGATTTTGGAAACCTGTGGTCTGGCAACATGACTGAGGTTTGGTTCCGGATCCCTGTTGCCTGGGAACAAGACTGAGGCGTGATTCTGGAAAACTGTAGCCTTGGAACATGACATATCTTTAGATTGTGAAATACTGTGCCCTGGGATCCAGACTGAGCCTTGGTTCTGGAACCCTGTGGACTGGGAACAAGAGTGAGGTTTTATTCTGGAACCCGGTAGCCTGGGGACATAACTGAGGATTGATTCTGGAACCCTGTGTCCTGGGAACATGACATCGGTGTATTCTGGAAGCCTGTGTCCTGGGAACATGAGAACGGTTTGATTCTGGAACTCTGTGGCCTGGGAACATGTCTGAGTTTTGATGGTGGAAACCTGTGGCGTGGTAACATGACTGAGGTTTGAGTCTGGAAGACTGTGGCCAGGGAACATGATATTGGGTTGATTCTGGAAACCTGTATCCTGGGAACAAGACTGAGGTTTGCTTCTGGAACCCTGTGGCCACGGAACATGACATCGGTTGGATTCTGGAACCCTGTAGCCTGGGAACATGACTGAGGTTTGATTGTGGAGCCCTGTTGCCTGGGAACATGACAGAGATTTGTTTCTGGAAGCCTGTTCCCTGGGAACATGACTGAGGTTTGATTCTGGACACCTGTGGCCTGGGAATATGTCTGAGGTTTGATTGTTGAAACCTGTGGCCTGCGAACATGACTGAGGTTTGATTCTGGATCCATGTGTCCTGGGAATATGACAGAGGTTTGATTCTGGAAACCTGTGGCCTGGGAAAATCACTTAGGATTCATTGTCAAAACATTTGTCCTGGGATTATGACTGAGGTTTGATGGTGGAAAACTCTGGCCTGGCAAAATGACTGAGGCTTGATTCTGGAACCCTATGGCCTGGGAACTTGACTGAGGTTTGATGGCAGAAACCTGTGGACTGGCAAAATGACTGAGGATTGATTGTGGAACCCTGTGCCCTGGAAACATGACTGTGGCCCGGTAATGGAAACCCATGGCCTGGGAACTTGACATTGGTTTGATTCTGGAACCCTCTGTCCTGGGAACATGATTGAGGTTTGATGGTGGAAACCTGTGACATGGCAACAAGACTGAGGTTTGATTCCGGAAGACTGTGGCCAGGAAATATGATATCGGGTTGATTTTGGAACCCTGTGTCCTGGGAACAAGACTGAGGTTTGCTTCTGGAACCCTGTGCCCTGGGAACATGACAACGGTTGGAATCTGGAACCCTGTGGCCTGGGAACATGACTGAGGTTTGTTTCTGGAAGCCTGTTCCCTGGGAACATGACTGAGGTTTGATTCTGCACACCTGGGTCCTGGGAACATGACTTAGGTTTGATTGTTGAAACCAGTGGCCTTCGAACATGACTGAGGTTTGATTCTGGAACCACGTGTCCTGGGAATATGACTGAGGTTTGATTCTGGAAACCTGTGGCCTGGGAAAATGACTGACGTTTCATTCTGGAAACATGTGGCCTGGGATCCTGACTGAGGTTTGATGGCAGAACACTCTGGCTTGGCAAAATGACTGAGGCTTGATTCTGGAACCCTGTGGCCAGGGAACTTGACTGAGGTTTGACTGCAGAAACCTGTGGACTGGCAACATGACTGAGGTTTGATGGTGGTACCCCATGGCCTGGCAACATGCCTGAGGTTTGGTTCTGGATCCCTGTTGCCTGGGAACCTGACTGAGGTTTGATTGTGGAGCACTGTGGCCTGGGAACATGACATCGGTTGGATTCTGGATCCCTGTGGCCTGGGAACATGACAGAGATTTGTTTCCGGAACCCTGTGACCTGGGAACATGACAGAGATTTGATTCTGCACACCTGTGTCCTGGGAACATGACTGAGGTTTGATTGTTGAAACCTGTGGCCTGCGAACATGACTGAGGTTTGATTCTGGAACCATGTGGCCTGGGAATATGACTGAGGTTTGATTCTGGAAACCATTGGCCTGGGAACATGACTGATGTTAGATTGTGGAATTCTGTGGCCTGGGAACATGACATCGCTTTGGATCCTGGTACCCTGTTGCCTGGGAACATGAATTCGGTTTGATTGTGAAAACCTTTGGCCTGGGAATATGACTGAGGTTTGATGGTGGTACCCTATGGCCTGGCAACATGACTGAGGTTTGGTTCTGGATCCCTGTTGCCTGGGAACAAGACTGAGGCGTGATTCTTGAAAACTGTGGCCTTGGAACATGACATCTGTTCAGATTGTGGAATACTGTGCCCTGGGATCCTGACTGAGCCTTGGTTCTGGAACCCTGTGGACTGGGAACATGACTGAGGTTTTATTCTGGAACCCTGTAGCCTGGGAATATAACTGAGGATTGATTCTGGAACCCTGTGGCCTGGGAACATGACATCGGTGGATTCTTGAACCCTGTGGCCTGGGAACATGAGAACGGTTTGATTCTGGAAACCTGTGGCCTGTGAACATGTCTGAGGTTTGATGGTGGAAACCTGTGGGCCTGCAACATGACTGAGGTTTGATTCTGGAAGACTGTGGCCAGGGAACTTGATATCGGTTTGATTCTGGAACCCTGTGTCCTGGGAACTTGACTGAGGTTTGATGGCAGAAACCTGTGGACTGGCAAAATGACTGAGGATAGATTGTGGAACCCTGTGCCCTGGAAACATGACTGTGGCCTGGTACTGGAAACCCATGGCCTGGGAACTTGACATTGGTTTGATTCTGGAACCCTCAGTCCTGGGAACATGATTGAGGTTTGATGGAAGAACGCTGTGGCCTGGGAACATGTCTGAGGTTTGATGGTGGAAACCTGTGGCCTGGCAACATGACTGAGGTTTGATTCCGGAAGACTGTGGCCAGGGAATATGATATCGGGTTGATTTTGGAACCCTGTGTCCTGGGAACAAGACTGAGGTTTGCTTCTGGAACCCTATGGCCTGGGAACATGACAACGGTTGGATTCTGGAACCCTGTGGCCTGGGAACATGACTGAGGTTTGTTTCTGGAAGCCTGTTCCCTGGGAACATGACTGAGGTTTGATTCTGCACACCTGGGTCCAGGGAACATGACTTAGGTTTGATTGTTGAAACCTGTGGCCTTCGAACATGACTGAGGTTTGATTCTGGAACCATGTGTCCTGGGAAAATGACTGAGGTTTGATTCTGGAAACCTGTGGCCTGGGAAAATGACTGAGGTTTCATTGTGGAAACATGTGGCCTGGGATCATGACTGAGGTTTGATGGCAGAACACTCTGGCCTGGCAAAATGACTGAGGCTTGATTCTGGAACCCTGTGGCCAGGGAACTTGACTGAGGTTTGACGGCAGAAACCTGTGGACTGGCAACATGACTGAGGTTTGATTGTGGATCCCTGTAGCCTGGGAACATGACATCGGTTGGATTCTGGAACCCTGTGTCCTGGGAACATGATTTAGCTTTGATGGTGGAAACCTGTGGCCTGGCAACATGACTTAGGTTTGATTGTGGAATACTCTGGCCTGGGAACATGACTGAGGCTTAATTCTGGAACCCTGTGGCCTGGGCACTTGCCTGAGGTTTGATGGCAGAAACCTGTGGATTGGCAACATGACTGAGGGTTGATTGTGGAACCCTGTACCCTGGAAACATGACTGTGGCCTGGTACTGGAAACCCATGGTCTGGGAACTTGACATTGGTTTGATTCTGGAACCCTGTGTCCTGGGAACATGATTGAGGTTTGATGGAGGAACCCTGTGGCCTGGGAACGTGACTGAGGCTTGATGGTGGAACCCTGTGCAGTGGGAACATGACTGAGGCCTGATAGTGGAACCCCGTGGTGTGGGAACATGTCATTGGTTTGATTCTGGAATCGGGTTTCCTGGGAACATGACTGAGGTTTGATGGTTGAACCTTGTGGCCTATCAACATGACTGAGGTTTGATGGTGGAACCCTGTGGCCTGGCAAGATGACTTAGGTTTGATTGTGGAACCCTGTGGCGTGGGAAAATGTCTGAGGTTTCATTGTGGAAACATGTGGCCTGGGATCATCACTGAGGTTTGATGGTGGAACACTCTGGCCTGGCAAAATGACTGAGGCTTAATTCTGGAACCCTGTGGCCTGGGCACTTGCCTGAGGTTTGATGGCAGAAACCTGTGGACTGGCAACATGACTGAGGTTTGATTGTGGAGCCCTGTGGCCTGGGAACATGACTGGGATTTTATTTTTGAAACCTGTGTCCAGGGAACATGACTGAGGTTTTATTCTGGAACCCTGTGTCCTGGGAACACGACTGGAGTTTCATTCTGGAACCATGTGGCCTGGGAATATGAGTGAGGTTTGATTCTGGAAACCATTGGCCTGGGAACATGACTGATGTTAGATTGTGGCATCCTGTGGCCTTGGAACATGACATCGGTTTGTATTCTGGTACCCTATTGCCTGGGAACATGAAATCGGTTTGTTTTCGGAAACCTGTGGACTGGGAATATGATTGAGGTTTGCTGGTGGTACCCTATGGCCTGGCAACATGACTGAGGTTTGATTCTGGATCCCTGTGGCCTGGGAACATTGACTGAGGCGTGATTCTGGAACCCTGTAGATGGGAACATAACTGAGGATTGATTCAGGAACCCTGTGGCCTGGGAACATGACATCGGTGGATTCTGGAACCCTTTGGCCTGGCAACATGAGAACGGTTTGCTTCTGGAACCCTGTGGCCTGGGAATATGTCTGAGGTTTGATTCTGGAAGACTGTGCCCAGGGAACATGATATCAGGTTGATTCTGGAAACCTGTGTGTTGGGAACAAGACTGAGGTTTGCTTCTGGAACCCTGTGGCCTGGGAACATGACATCGGTTGTATTCTGGGACCCTGTGGCCTGGAAACATGGCTGAGGTTTGATTGTGGAAACCTCTGGCCTGGGAATATGACTGTGGCTTGATTCTGGAACCATGTGGCCTGGGCACTTGCCTGAGGTTTTATTGCAGAATCCTGTGGACTGACAACATGACTGAGGGTTGATTGTGGAACCGTGTGCCCTAGAAACATGACTGTGGCCTGGTACTGGAAACCCATGGCCTGGGAACTTGACATTGGTTTGATTCTGGAACCCTGTGTCCTGGGAACATGATTGAGGTTTGATGGAGGAACCCTGTGGCCTGGGAACATGACTGAGGTTTGATGGTGGTACCCTGTGGCCTTTCAACATGACTGAGGCTTGATTCTGAAACACTGTGGCCTGGGAACATGACTGAGGTTTGTTTCTGGAAACTTGTTCCCTGGGAACATGACTGAGGTTTGATTCTGGACACCTGTGTCCTGGGAAAGTGACTGAGGTTTGATTGTTGAAACCTATGGCCTGCGAACATGACTGAGGTTTGATTCTGAAACCATGTGTGCTGGGAATATGACTGAGGTTTGATTCTGGAAACCTGTGGCCTGGGAACATGACATCGGTTGTATTCTGGAACCCTGTGGCCTGGGAACGTGACTGAGGTTTGTTTCTAGAAGCCTGTTCCCTGGGTACATGACAGAGGTATGATTCTGGAACCATGTGTCCTGGGAATATGACTGAGGTTTGATTTTGAAAATCATTGGCCTGGGAACATGACTGATCATAAATTGTGGAATCCTGTGGCCTGGGAACATGACATCGGTTTGGATTCTGGTACCCTGTTGCCTGGGAACATGAAATCGGTTTGATTCTGGAAACCTGTGGCCTGGGGATATTACTGAGGTTTGATGGAGGTACCCTATGGCCTGGCAACATGAGTGAGGTTTGATTCTGGATCCCAGTGGCCTGGGAACATGACTGAGGCGTGATTCTGGAAAACTGTGGCCTGGGAACTTGACTGAGGTTTGATGGCAGAAACCTGTGGAGTGGCAACATGACTGAGGCTTGATTCTGGAACCCTGTCGCCTGTGAACCTGAGTGAGGTTTGATTGTGGAGCACTGTGGCCTGGGAACATGACATCGGTTGGTTTCTGGAACCCTGTTGCCTGGGAACATGACAGAGATTTGTTTCAGGAACCCTGTGACCTGGGAACATGACAGAGATTTGATTCTGCACACCTGTGTCCTGGGAACATGACTGAGGTTTGATTGTTGAAACCTGTGGCCTGCGAACATGACTGAGGTTTGATTCTGGAACCATGTGGCCTGGGAATATGACTGAGGTTTGATTCTGGAAACCATTGGCCTGGGAACATGACTGATGTTAGATTGTGGAATTCTGTGGCCTGGGAACATGACATCGGTGGATTCTGGAACCCTGTGGCCTGGAAACATGAGAACGGTTTGATTCTGGAAACCTGTGGCCTGTGAACATGTCTGAGGTTTGATGGTGGAAACCTGTGGGCCGGCAACATGACTGAGGTTTGATTCTGGAAGACTGTGGCCAGGGAACTTGATATCGGTTTGATTCTGGAACCCTGTGTCCTGGGAACTTGACTGAGGTTTGATGGCAGAAACCTGTGGACTGGCAAAATGACTGAGGATAGATTGTGGAACCCTGTGCCCTGGAAACATGACTGTGGCCTAGTACTGGAAACCCATGGCCTGGGAACTTGACATTGGTTTGATTCTGGAACCCTCAGTCCTGGGAACATGATTGAGGTTTGATGGAGGAACGCTGTGGCCTGGGAACATGTCTGAGGTTTGATGGTGGAAACCTGTGGCCTGGCAACATGACTGAGGTTTGATTCCGGAAGACTGTGGCCAGGGAATATGATATCGGGTTGATTTTGGAACCCTGTGTCCTGGGAACAAGACTGAGGTTTGCTTCTGGAACCCTATGGCCTGGGAACATGACAACGGTTGGATTCTGGAACCCTGTGGCCTGGGAACATGACTGAGGTTTGTTTCTGGAAGCCTGTTCCCTGGGAACATGACTGAGGTTTGATTCTGCACACCTGGGTCCAGGGAACATGACTTAGGTTTGATTGTTGAAACCTGTGGCCTTCGAACATGACTGAGGTTTGATTCTGGAACCATGTGTCCTGGGAATATGACTGAGGTTTGATTCTGGAAACCTGTGGCCTGGGAAAATGACTGAGGTTTCATTGTGGAAACATGTGGCCTGGGATCATGACTGAGGTTTGATGGCAGAACACTCTGGCCTGGCAAAATGACTGAGGCTTGATTCTGGAACCCTGTGGCCAGGGAACTTGACTGAGGTTTGACGGCAGAAACCTGTGGACTGGCAACATGACTGAGGTTTGATTGTGGATCCCTGTAGCCTGGGAACATGACATCGGTTGGATTCTGGAACCCTGTGTCCTGGGAACATGATTGAGGTTTGATGGTGGAACCCTGTGGCCTGGCAACATGACTTAGGTTTGATTGTGGAATACTCTGGCCTGGGAACATGACTGAGGCTTAATTCTGGAACCCTGTGGCCTGGGCACTTGCCTGAGGTTTGATGGCAGAAACCTGTGGATTGGCAACATGACTGAGGGTTGATTGTGGAACCCTGTACCCTGGAAACATGACTGTGGCCTGGTACTGGAAACCCATGGTCTGGGAACTTGACATTGGTTTGATTCTGGAACCCTGTGTCCTGGGAACATGATTGAGGTTTGATGGAGGAACCCTGTGGCCTGGGAACGTGACTGAGGCTTGATGGTGGAACCCTGTGCAGTGGGAACATGACTGAGGCCTGATAGTGGAACCCCGTGGTGTGGGAACATGTCATTGGTTTGATTCTGGAATCGGGTTTCCTGGGAACATGACTGAGGTTTGATGGTTGAACCTTGTGGCCTATCAACATGACTGAGGTTTGATGGTCAACCCTGTGGCCTGGCAAGATGACTTAGGTTTGATTGTGGAACCCTGTGGCGTGGGAAAATGTCTGAGGTTTCATTGTGGAAACATGTGGCCTGGGATCATCACTGAGGTTTGATGGTGGAACACTCTGGCCTGGCAAAATGACTGAGGCTTAATTCTGGAACCCTGTGGCCTGGGCACTTGCCTGAGGTTTGATGGCAGAAACCTGTGGACTGGCAACATGACTGAGGTTTGATTGTGGAGCCCTGTGGCCTGGGAACATGACTGGGATTTTATTTTTGAAACCTGTGTCCAGGGAACATGACTGAGGTTTTATTCTGGAACCCTGTGTCCTGGGAACACGACTGGAGTTTCATTCTGGAACCATGTGGCCTGGGAATATGAGTGAGGTTTGATTCTGGAAACCATTGGCCTGGGAACATGACTGATGTTAGATTGTGGCATCCTGTGGCCTTGGAACATGACATCGGTTTGTATTCTGGTACCCTATTGCCTGGGAACATGAAATCGGTTTGTTTTCGGAAACCTGTGGACTGGGAATATGATTGAGGTTTGCTGGTGGTACCCTATGGCCTGGCAACATGACTGAGGTTTGATTCTGGATCCCTGTGGCCTGGGAACATTGACTGAGGCGTGATTCTGAAACCCTGTAGATGGGAACATAACTGAGGATTGATTCAGGAACCCTGTGGCCTGGGAACATGACATCGGTGGATTCTGGAACCCTTTGGCCTGGCAACATGAGAACGGTTTGCTTCTGGAACCCTGTGGCCTGGGAATATGTCTGAGGTTTGATTCTGGAAGACTGTGCCCAGGGAACATGATATCAGGTTGATTCTGGAAACCTGTGTGTTGGGAACAAGACTGAGGTTTGCTTCTGGAACCCTGTGGCCTGGGAACATGACATCGGTTGTATTCTGGGACCCTGTGGCCTGGAAACATGGCTGAGGTTTGATTGTGGAAACCTCTGGCCTGGGAATATGACTGTGGCTTGATTCTGGAACCATGTGGCCTGGGCACTTGCCTGAGGTTTTATTGCAGAATCCTGTGGACTGGCAACATGACTGAGGGTTGATTGTGGAACCGTGTGCCCTAGAAACATGACTGTGGCCTGGTACTGGAAACCCATGGCCTGGGAACTTGACATTGGTTTGATTCTGGAACCCTGTGTCCTGGGAACATGATTGAGGTTTGATGGAGGAACCCTGTGGCCTGGGAACATGACTGAGGTTTGATGGTGGTACCCTGTGGCCTTTCAACATGACTGAGGCTTGATTCTGGAACACTGTGGCCTGGGAACTTGACTGTGGTTGGATCGCAGAAACCTGTGGACTGGCAACATGCCTGAGGTTTGATGGTGGAACCGTGGCCTGGCAACAGGACTGAGGTTTCATTGTGGAAACCTCTGGCCTGGGAATATGACTGAGGTTTAATTGTGGAACCCTGTGGCCTGGGAACATGACTGGGATTTTATTTTTGTAACCTGTGTCCAGGGAACATGATTGAGGCCTTGTTCTGGAACCCTGTGTCCTGGGAAAACGCCTGAGGTTTGATTCTGGAACCATGTGTCCTGGGAATATGACTGAGGTTTGATTCTGGAAACATGTGGCCTGGGAATATGACTGAGGTTTGATGGTGGAACACTCTGGCCTGGCAAAATGACTGAGGCTTGATTCTGGAACCATGTGGCCTGGGAACTTGACTCTGGTTTGATCGCAGAAACTTGTGGACTGGTAACATGACTGAGGTTTGATGGTGGAGCCCTGTGCACTGGGAACATGACTGAGGCCTGATACTGGAACCTCGTGGCATGGGAACATGCCATTGGTTTGATTCTTGAACCCTGTTTCCTGGGAACATGACTGAGGTTTGATGGTTGAACCCTGTGGCCTGGCAACATGATTGAGGTTTGATTGTGGAAACCTCAGGCTTGGGAACATGACTGAGGCTTGATGGTGGAACCCTGTGGCCTGGAAAAATGACTGAGGTTTGTTTCTGGAAGCCTGTTCCCTGGGAACATGACTGAGGTTTGATTCTGGATACCTGTGTCCTGGGAATATGACTGAGGTTTGATTGTAGAAACCTGTGGCCTGCGAACATGACTGAGGTTTGATTCTGGAACCATGTGTCCTGGGAATATGACTGAGGTTTGATTCTGGAAACCTGTGGCCTCGGAAAATGACTGAGGTTTCATTGTGGAAACATGTGGCCTGGGATCATGACTGAGGTTTGATGGCAGAACACTCTGGTCTGGCAAAATGACTGAGGCTTGATTCTGTAACCCTGTCGCCTGGGAACATGACTGAGGTTTGATTCTGGAAACATGTGGCCTGGGAATATGACTGAGGTTTGATTCTGGAAACCATTGGCCTGGGAACATGACTGATGTTAGTTTGTGGAATCCTGTGGCCTGGGAAAATGACATCGGTTTGAATCCTGGTACCCTGTTGCCTGGGAACATGAAATCGGTTTGATTCTGGAAACCTGTGGCCTGGGAACATGGCTGAGGTTTGATTGTGGAACCCTCTGGCCTGGGAACGTGCCTGTGGTTTGATTCTGAAACCCTGTGGCCTGGGAACATGACTGAGGTTTGTTTCTGGAAACTTGTTCCCTGGGAACATGACTGAGGTTTGATTCTGGACACCTGTGTCCTGGGAAAGTGACTGAGGTTTGATTGTTGAAACCTGTGGCCTGCGAACATGACTGAGGTTTGATTCTGAAACCATGTGTGCTGGGAATATGACTGAGGTTTGATTCTGGAAACCTGTGGCCTGGGAACATGACATCGGTTGTATTCTGGAACCCTGTGGCCTGGGAACGTGACTGAGGTTTGTTTCTAGAAGCCTGTTCCCTGGGTACATGACAGAGGTATGATTCTGGAACCATGTGTCCTGGGAATATGACTGAGGTTTGATTTTGAAAATCATTGGCCTGGGAACATGACTGATCATAAATTGTGGAATCCTGTGGCCTGGGAACATGACATCGGTTTGGATTCTGGTACCCTGTTGCCTGGGAACATGAAATCGGTTTGATTCTGGAAACCTGTGGCCTGGGGATATTACTGAGGTTTGATGGAGGTACCCTATGGCCTGGCAACATGAGTGAGGTTTGATTCTGGATCCCAGTGGCCTGGGAACATGACTGAGGCGTGATTCTGGAAACCTGTGGCCTGGGAACTTGACTGAGGTTTGATGGCAGAAACCTGTGGAGTGGCAACATGACTGAGGCTTGATTCTGGAACCCTGTCGCCTGTGAACCTGAGTGAGGTTTGATTGTGGAGCACTGTGGCCTGGGAACATGACATCGGTTGGTTTCTGGAACCCTGTTGCCTGGGAACATGACAGAGATTTGTTTCTGGAACCCTGTGACCTGGGAACATGACAGAGATTTGATTCTGCACACCTGTGTCCTGGGAACATGACTGAGGTTTGATTGTTGAAACCTGTGGCCTGCGAACATGACTGAGGTTTGATTCTGGAACCATGTGGCCTGGGAATATGACTGAGGTTTGATTCTGGAAACCATTGGCCTGGGAACATGACTGATGTTAGATTGTGGAATTCTGTGGCCTGGGAACATGACATCGGTGGATTCTGGAACCCTGTGGCCTGGAAACATGAGAACGGTTTGATTCTGGAAACCTGTGGCCTGTGAACATGTCTGAGGTTTGATGGTGGAAACCTGTGGGCCGGCAACATGACTGAGGTTTGATTCTGGAAGACTGTGGCCAGGGAACTTGATATCGGTTTGATTCTGGAACCCTGTGTCCTGGGAACTTGACTGAGGTTTGATGGCAGAAACCTGTGGACTGGCAAAATGACTGAGGATAGATTGTGGAACCCTGTGCCCTGGAAACATGACTGTGGCCTGGTACTGGAAACCCATGGCCTGGGAACTTGACATTGGTTTGATTCTGGAACCCTCAGTCCTGGGAACATGATTGAGGTTTGATGGAGGAACGCTGTGGCCTGGGAACATGTCTGAGGTTTGATGGTGGAAACCTGTGGCCTGGCAACATGACTGAGGTTTGATTCCGGAAGACTGTGGCCAGGGAATATGATATCGGGTTGATTTTGGAACCCTGTGTCCTGGGAACAAGACTGAGGTTTGCTTCTGGAACCCTATGGCCTGGGAACATGACAACGGTTGGATTCTGGAACCCTGTGGCCTGGGAACATGACTGAGGTTTGTTTCTGGAAGCCTGTTCCCTGGGAACATGACTGAGGTTTGATTCTGCACACCTGGGTCCAGGGAACATGACTTAGGTTTGATTGTTGAAACCTGTGGCCTTCGAACATGACTGAGGTTTGATTCTGGAACCATGTGTCCTGGGAATATGACTGAGGTTTGATTCTGGAAACCTGTGGCCTGGGAAAATGACTGAGGTTTCATTGTGGAAACATGTGGCCTGGGATCATGACTGAGGTTTGATGGCAGAACACTCTGGCCTGGCAAAATGACTGAGGCTTGATTCTGGAACCCTGTGGCCAGGGAACTTGACTGAGGTTTGACGGCAGAAACCTGTGGACTGGCAACATGACTGAGGTTTGATTGTGGATCCCTGTAGCCTGGGAACATGACATCGGTTGGATTCTGGAACCCTCTGTCCTGGGAACATGATTGAGGTTTGATGGTGGAACCCTGTGGCCTGGCAACATGACTTAGGTTTGATTGTGGAATACTCTGGCCTGGGAACATGACTGAGGCTTAATTCTGGAACCCTGTGGCCTGGGCACTTGCCTGAAGTTTGATGGCAGAAACCTGTGGATTGGCAACATGACTGAGGGTTGATTGTGGAACCCTGTACCCTGGAAACATGACTGTGGCCTGGTACTGGAAACCCATGGTCTGGGAACTTGACATTGGTTTGATTCTGGAACCCTGTGTCCTGGGAACATGATTGAGGTTTGATGGAGGAACCCTGTGGCCTGGGAACGTGACTGAGGCTTGATGGTGGAACCCTGTGCAGTGGGAACATGACTGAGGCCTGATAGTGGAACCCCGTGGTGTGGGAACATGTCATTGGTTTGATTCTGGAATCGGGTTTCCTGGGAACATGACTGAGGTTTGATGGTTGAACCTTGTGGCCTATCAACATGACTGAGGTTTGATGGTGGAACCCTGTGGCCTGGCAAGATGACTTAGGTTTGATTGTGGAACCCTGTGGCGTGGGAAAATGTCTGAGGTTTCATTGTGGAAACATGTGGCCTGGGATCATCACTGAGGTTTGATGGTGGAACACTCTGGCCTGGCAAAATGACTGAGGCTTAATTCTGGAACCCTGTGGCCTGGGCACTTGCCTGAGGTTTGATGGCAGAAACCTGTGGACTGGCAACATGACTGAGGTTTGATTGTGGAGCCCTGTGGCCTGGGAACATGACTGGGATTTTATTTTTGAAACCTGTGTCCAGGGAACATGACTGAGGTTTTATTCTGGAACCCTGTGTCCTGGGAACACGACTGGAGTTTCATTCTGGAACCATGTGGCCTGGGAATATGAGTGAGGTTTGATTCTGGAAACCATTGGCCTGGGAACATGACTGATGTTAGATTGTGGCATCCTGTGGCCTTGGAACATGACATCGGTTTGTATTCTGGTACCCTATTGCCTGGGAACATGAAATCGGTTTGTTTTCGGAAACCTGTGGACTGGGAATATGATTGAGGTTTGCTGGTGGTACCCTATGGCCTGGCAACATGACTGAGGTTTGATTCTGGATCCCTGTGGCCTGGGAACATTGACTGAGGCGTGATTCTGGAACCCTGTAGATGGGAACATAACTGAGGATTGATTCAGGAACCCTGTGGCCTGGGAACATGACATCGGTGGATTCTGGAACCCTTTGGCCTGGCAACATGAGAACGGTTTGCTTCTGGAACCCTGTGGCCTGGGAATATGTCTGAGGTTTGATTCTGGAAGACTGTGCCCAGGGAACATGATATCAGGTTGATTCTGGAAACCTGTGTGTTGGGAACAAGACTGAGGTTTGCTTCTGGAACCCTGTGGCCTGGGAACATGACATCGGTTGTATTCTGGGACCCTGTGGCCTGGAAACATGGCTGAGGTTTGATTGTGGAAACCTCTGGCCTGGGAATATGACTGTGGCTTGATTCTGGAACCATGTGGCCTGGGCACTTGCCTGAGGTTTTATTGCAGAATCCTGTGGACTGGCAACATGACTGAGGGTTGATTGTGGAACCGTGTGCCCTAGAAACATGACTGTGGCCTGGTACTGGAAACCCATGGCCTGGGAACTTGACATTGGTTTGATTCTGGAACCCTGTGTCCTGGGAACATGATTGAGGTTTGATGGAGGAACCCTGTGGCCTGGGAACATGACTGAGGTTTGATGGTGGTACCCTGTGGCCTTTCAACATGACTGAGGCTTGATTCTGGAACACTGTGGCCTGGGAACTTGACTGTGGTTGGATCGCAGAAACCTGTGGACTGGCAACATGCCTGAGGTTTGATGGTGGAACCGTGGCCTGGCAACAGGACTGAGGTTTCATTGTGGAAACCTCTGGCCTGGGAATATGACTGAGGTTTAATTGTGGAACCCTGTGGCCTGGGAACATGACTGGGATTTTATTTTTGTAACCTGTGTCCAGGGAACATGATTGAGGCCTTGTTCTGGAACCCTGTGTCCTGGGAAAACGCCTGAGGTTTGATTCTGGAACCATGTGTCCTGGGAATATGACTGAGGTTTGATTCTGGAAACATGTGGCCTGGGAATATGACTGAGGTTTGATGGTGGAACACTCTGGCCTGGCAAAATGACTGAGGCTTGATTCTGGAACCATGTGGCCTGGGAACTTGACTCTGGTTTGATCGCAGAAACTTGTGGACTGGTAACATGACTGAGGTTTGATGGTGGAGCCCTGTGCACTGGGAACATGACTGAGGCCTGATACTGGAACCTCGTGGCATGGGAACATGCCATTGGTTTGATTCTTGAACCCTGTTTCCTGGGAACATGACTGAGGTTTGATGGTTGAACCCTGTGGCCTGGCAACATGATTGAGGTTTGATTGTGGAAACCTCAGGCTTGGGAACATGACTGAGGCTTGATGGTGGAACCCTGTGGCCTGGAAAAATGACTGAGGTTTGTTTCTGGAAGCCTGTTCCCTGGGAACATGACTGAGGTTTGATTCTGGATACCTGTGTCCTGGGAATATGACTGAGGTTTGATTGTAGAAACCTGTGGCCTGCGAACATGACTGAGGTTTGATTCTGGAACCATGTGTCCTGGGAATATGACTGAGGTTTGATTCTGGAAACCTGTGGCCTGGGAAAATGACTGAGGTTTCATTGTGGAAACATGTGGCCTGGGATCATGACTGAGGTTTGATGGCAGAACACTCTGGTCTGGCAAAATGACTGAGGCTTGATTCTGTAACCCTGTCGCCTGGGAACATGACTGAGGTTTGATTCTGGAAACATGTGGCCTGGGAATATGACTGAGGTTTGATTCTGGAAACCATTGGCCTGGGAACATGACTGATGTTAGTTTGTGGAATCCTGTGGCCTGGGAAAATGACATCGGTTTGAATCCTGGTACCCTGTTGCCTGGGAACATGAAATCGGTTTGATTCTGGAAACCTGTGGCCTGGGAACATGGCTGAGGATTGATTGTGGAACCCTCTGGCCTGGGAACGTGCCTGTGGTTTGATTCTGAATCCCTGTGGCCTGGGAACATGACTGAGGTTTGTTTCTGGAAACTTGTTCCCTGGGAACATGACTGAGGTTTGATTCTGGACACCTGTGTCCTGGGAAAGTGACTGAGGTTTGATTGTTGAAACCTGTGGCCTGCGAACATGACTGAGGTTTGATTCTGAAACCATGTGTGCTGGGAATATGACTGAGGTTTGATTCTGGAAACCTGTGGCCTGGGAACATGACATCGGTTGTATTCTGGAACCCTGTGGCCTGGGAACGTGACTGAGGTTTGTTTCTAGAAGCCTGTTCCCTGGGTACATGACAGAGGTATGATTCTGGAACCATGTGTCCTGGGAATATGACTGAGGTTTGATTTTGAAAATCATTGGCCTGGGAACATGACTGATCATAAATTGTGGAATCCTGTGGCCTGGGAACATGACATCGGTTTGGATTCTGGTACCCTGTTGCCTGGGAACATGAAATCGGTTTGATTCTGGAAACCTGTGGCCTGGGGATATTACTGAGGTTTGATGGAGGTACCCTATGGCCTGGCAACATGAGTGAGGTTTGATTCTGGATCCCAGTGGCCTGGGAACATGACTGAGGCGTGATTCTGGAAACCTGTGGCCTGGGAACTTGACTGAGGTTTGATGGCAGAAACCTGTGGAGTGGCAACATGACTGAGGCTTGATTCTGGAACCCTGTCGCCTGTGAACCTGAGTGAGGTTTGATTGTGGAGCACTGTGGCCTGGGAACATGACATCGGTTGGTTTCTGGAACCCTGTTGCCTGGGAACATGACAGAGATTTGTTTCTGGAACCCTGTGACCTGGGAACATGACAGAGATTTGATTCTGCACACCTGTGTCCTGGGAACATGACTGAGGTTTGATTGTTGAAACCTGTGGCCTGCGAACATGACTGAGGTTTGATTCTGGAACCATGTGGCCTGGGAATATGACTGAGGTTTGATTCTGGAAACCATTGGCCTGGGAACATGACTGATGTTAGATTGTGGAATTCTGTGGCCTGGGAACATGACATCGGTGGATTCTGGAACCCTGTGGCCTGGAAACATGAGAACGGTTTGATTCTGGAAACCTGTGGCCTGTGAACATGTCTGAGGTTTGATGGTGGAAACCTGTGGGCCGGCAACATGACTGAGGTTTGAGTCTGGAACCCTGTGTCCTGGGAACTTGACTGAGGTTTGATGGCAGAAACCTGTGGACTGGCAAAATGACTGAGGATAGATTGTGGAACCCTGTGCCCTGGAAACATGACTGTGGCCTGGTACTGGAAACCCATGGCCTGGGAACTTGACATTGGTTTGATTCTGGAACCCTCAGTCCTGGGAACATGATTGAGGTTTGATGGAGGAACGCTGTGGCCTGGGAACATGTCTGAGGTTTGATGGTGGAAACCTGTGGCCTGGCAACATGACTGAGGTTTGATTCCGGAAGACTGTGGCCAGGGAATATGATATCGGGTTGATTTTGGAACCCTGTGTCCTGGGAACAAGACTGAGGTTTGCTTCTGGAACCCTATGGCCTGGGAACATGACAACGGTTGGATTCTGGAACCCTGTGGCCTGGGAACATGACTGAGGTTTGTTTCTGGAAGCCTGTTCCCTGGGAACATGACTGAGGTTTGATTCTGCACACCTGGGTCCAGGGAACATGACTTAGGTTTGATTGTTGAAACCTGTGGCCTTCGAACATGACTGAGGTTTGATTCTGGAACCATGTGTCCTGGGAATATGACTGAGGTTTGATTCTGGAAACCTGTGGCCTGGGAAAATGACTGAGGTTTCATTGTGGAAACATGTGGCCTGGGATCATGACTGAGGTTTGATGGCAGAACACTCTGGCCTGGCAAAATGACTGAGGCTTGATTCTGGAACCCTGTGGCCAGGGAACTTGACTGAGGTTTGACGGCAGAAACCTGTGGACTGGCAACATGACTGAGGTTTGATTGTGGATCCCTGTAGCCTGGGAACATGACATCGGTTGGATTCTGGAACCCTGTGTCCTGGGAACATGATTGAGGTTTGATGGTGGAACCCTGTGGCCTGGCAACATGACTTAGGTTTGATTGTGGAATACTCTGGCCTGGGAACATGACTGAGGCTTAATTCTGGAACCCTGTGGCCTGGGCACTTGACTGAGGTTTGATGGCAGAAACCTGTGGATTGGCAACATGACTGAGGGTTGATTGTGGAACCCTGTACCCTGGAAACATGACTGTGGCCTGGTACTGGAAACCCATGGTCTGGGAACTTGACATTGGTTTGATTCTGGAACCCTGTGTCCTGGGAACATGATTGAGGTTTGATGGAGGAACCCTGTGGCCTGGGAACGTGACTGAGGCTTGATGGTGGAACCCTGTGCAGTGGGAACATGACTGAGGCCTGATAGTGGAACCCCGTGGTGTGGGAACATGTCATTGGTTTGATTCTGGAATCGGGTTTCCTGGGAACATGACTGAGGTTAGATGGTTGAACCTTGTGGCCTATCAACATGACTGAGGTTTGATGGTGGAACCCTGTGGCCTGGCAAGATGACTTAGGTTTGATTGTGGAACCCTGTGGCGTGGGAAAATGTCTGAGGTTTCATTGTGGAAACATGTGGCCTGGGATCATCACTGAGGTTTGATGGTGGAACACTCTGGCCTGGCAAAATGACTGAGGCTTAATTCTGGAACCCTGTGGCCTGGGCACTTGCCTGAGGTTTGATGGCAGAAACCTGTGGACTGGCAACATGACTGAGGTTTGATTGTGGAGCCCTGTGGCCTGGGAACATGACTGGGATTTTATTTTTGAAACCTGTGTCCAGGGAACATGACTGAGGTTTTATTCTGGAACCCTGTGTCCTGGGAACACGACTGGAGTTTCATTCTGGAACCATGAGGCCTGGGAATATGAGTGAGGTTTGATTCTGGAAACCATTGGCCTGGGAACATGACTGATGTTAGATTGTGGCATCCTGTGGCCTTGGAACATGACATCGGTTTGTATTCTGGTACCCTATTGCCTGGGAACATGAAATCGGTTTGTTTTCGGAAACCTGTGGACTGGGAATATGATTGAGGTTTGCTGGTGGTACCCTATGGCCTGGCAACATGACTGAGGTTTGATTCTGGATCCCTGTGGCCTGGGAACATTGACTGAGGCGTGATTCTGGAACCCTGTAGATGGGAACATAACTGAGGATTGATTCAGGAACCCTGTGGCCTGGGAACATGACATCGGTGGATTCTGGAACCCTTTGGCCTGGCAACATGAGAACGGTTTGCTTCTGGAACCCTGTGGCCTGGGAATATGTCTGAGGTTTGATTCTGGAAGACTGTGCCCAGGGAACATGATATCAGGTTGATTCTGGAAACCTGTGTGTTGGGAACAAGACTGAGGTTTGCTTCTGGAACCCTGTGGCCTGGGAACATGACATCGGTTGTATTCTGGGACCCTGTGGCCTGGAAACATGGCTGAGGTTTGATTGTGGAAACCTCTGGCCTGGGAATATGACTGTGGCTTGATTCTGGAACCATGTGGCCTGGGCACTTGCCTGAGGTTTTATTGCAGAATCCTGTGGACTGGCAACATGACTGAGGGTTGATTGTGGAACCGTGTGCCCTAGAAACATGACTGTGGCCTGGTACTGGAAACCCATGGCCTGGGAACTTGACATTGGTTTGATTCTGGAACCCTGTGTCCTGGGAACATGATTGAGGTTTGATGGAGGAACCCTGTGGCCTGGGAACATGACTGAGGTTTGATGGTGGTACCCTGTGGCCTTTCAACATGACTGAGGCTTGATTCTGGAACACTGTGGCCTGGGAACTTGACTGTGGTTGGATCGCAGAAACCTGTGGACTGGCAACATGCCTGAGGTTTGATGGTGGAACCGTGGCCTGGCAACAGGACTGAGGTTTCATTGTGGAAACCTCTGGCCTGGGAATATGACTGAGGTTTAATTGTGGAACCCTGTGGCCTGGGAACATGACTGGGATTTTATTTTTGTAACCTGTGTCCAGGGAACATGATTGAGGCCTTGTTCTGGAACCCTGTGTCCTGGGAAAACGCCTGAGGTTTGATTCTGGAACCATGTGTCCTGGGAATATGACTGAGGTTTGATTCTGGAAACATGTGGCCTGGGAATATGACTGAGGTTTGATGGTGGAACACTCTGGCCTGGCAAAATGACTGAGGCTTGATTCTGGAACCATGTGGCCTGGGAACTTGACTCTGGTTTGATCGCAGAAACTTGTGGACTGGTAACATGACTGAGGTTTGATGGTGGAGCCCTGTGCACTGGGAACATGACTGAGGCCTGATACTGGAACCTCGTGGCATGGGAACATGCCATTGGTTTGATTCTTGAACCCTGTTTCCTGGGAACATGACTGAGGTTTGATGGTTGAACCCTGTGGCCTGGCAACATGATTGAGGTTTGATTGTGGAAACCTCAGGCTTGGGAACATGACTGAGGCTTGATGGTGGAACCCTGTGGCCTGGAAAAATGACTGAGGTTTGTTTCTGGAAGCCTGTTCCCTGGGAACATGACTGAGGTTTGATTCTGGATACCTGTGTCCTGGGAATATGACTGAGGTTTGATTGTAGAAACCTGTGGCCTGCGAACATGACTGAGGTTTGATTCTGGAACCATGTGTCCTGGGAATATGACTGAGGTTTGATTCTGGAAACCTGTGGCCTGGGAAAATGACTGAGGTTTCATTGTGGAAACATGTGGCCTGGGATCATGACTGAGGTTTGATGGCAGAACACTCTGGTCTGGCAAAATGACTGAGGCTTGATTCTGTAACCCTGTCGCCTGGGAACATGACTGAGGTTTGATTCTGGAAACATGTGGCCTGGGAATATGACTGAGGTTTGATTCTGGAAACCATTGGCCTGGGAACATGACTGATGTTAGTTTGTGGAATCCTGTGGCCTGGGAAAATGACATCGGTTTGAATCCTGGTACCCTGTTGCCTGGGAACATGAAATCGGTTTGATTCTGGAAACCTGTGGCCTGGGAACATGGCTGAGGATTGATTGTGGAACCCTCTGGCCTGGGAACGTGCCTGTGGTTTGATTCTGAAACCCTGTGGCCTGGGAACATGACTGAGGTTTGTTTCTGGAAACTTGTTCCCTGGGAACATGACTGAGGTTTGATTCTGGACACCTGTGTCCTGGGAAAGTGACTGAGGTTTGATTGTTGAAACCTGTGGCCTGCGAACATGACTGAGGTTTGATTCTGAAACCATGTGTGCTGGGAATATGACTGAGGTTTGATTCTGGAAACCTGTGGCCTGGGAACATGACATCGGTTGTATTCTGGAACCCTGTGGCCTGGGAACGTGACTGAGGTTTGTTTCTAGAAGCCTGTTCCCTGGGTACATGACAGAGGTATGATTCTGGAACCATGTGTCCTGGGAATATGACTGAGGTTTGATTTTGAAAATCATTGGCCTGGGAACATGACTGATCATAAATTGTGGAATCCTGTGGCCTGGGAACATGACATCGGTTTGGATTCTGGTACCCTGTTGCCTGGGAACATGAAATCGGTTTGATTCTGGAAACCTGTGGCCTGGGGATATTACTGAGGTTTGATGGAGGTACCCTATGGCCTGGCAACATGAGTGAGGTTTGATTCTGGATCCCAGTGGCCTGGGAACATGACTGAGGCGTGATTCTGGAAACCTGTGGCCTGGGAACTTGACTGAGGTTTGATGGCAGAAACCTGTGGAGTGGCAACATGACTGAGGCTTGATTCTGGAACCCTGTCGCCTGTGAACCTGAGTGAGGTTTGATTGTGGAGCACTGTGGCCTGGGAACATGACATCGGTTGGTTTCTGGAACCCTGTTGCCTGGGAACATGACAGAGATTTGTTTCTGGAACCCTGTGACCTGGGAACATGACAGAGATTTGATTCTGCACACCTGTGTCCTGGGAACATGACTGAGGTTTGATTGTTGAAACCTGTGGCCTGCGAACATGACTGAGGTTTGATTCTGGAACCATGTGGCCTGGGAATATGACTGAGGTTTGATTCTGGAAACCATTGGCCTGGGAACATGACTGATGTTAGATTGTGGAATTCTGTGGCCTGGGAACATGACATCGGTGGATTCTGGAACCCTGTGGCCTGGAAACATGAGAACGGTTTGATTCTGGAAACCTGTGGCCTGTGAACATGTCTGAGGTTTGATGGTGGAAACCTGTGGGCCGGCAACATGACTGAGGTTTGATTCTGGAAGACTGTGGCCAGGGAACTTGATATCGGTTTGATTCTGGAACCCTGTGTCCTGGGAACTTGACTGAGGTTTGATGGCAGAAACCTGTGGACTGGCAAAATGACTGAGGATAGATTGTGGAACCCTGTGCCCTGGAAACATGACTGTGGCCTGGTACTGGAAACCCATGGCCTGGGAACTTGACATTGGTTTGATTCTGGAACCCTCAGTCCTCGGAACATGATTGAGGTTTGATGGAGGAACGCTGTGGCCTGGGAACATGTCTGAGGTTTGATGGTGGAAACCTGTGGCCTGGCAACATGACTGAGGTTTGATTCCGGAAGACTGTGGCCAGGGAATATGATATCGGGTTGATTTTGGAACCCTGTGTCCTGGGAACAAGACTGAGGTTTGCTTCTGGAACCCTATGGCCTGGGAACATGACAACGGTTGGATTCTGGAACCCTGTGGCCTGGGAACATGACTGAGGTTTGTTTCTGGAAGCCTGTTCCCTGGGAACATGACTGAGGTTTGATTCTGCACACCTGGGTCCAGGGAACATGACTTAGGTTTGATTGTTGAAACCTGTGGCCTTCGAACATGACTGAGGTTTGATTCTGGAACCATGTGTCCTGGGAATATGACTGAGGTTTGATTCTGGAAACCTGTGGCCTGGGAAAATGACTGAGGTTTCATTGTGGAAACATGTGGCCTGGGATCATGACTGAGGTTTGATGGCAGAACACTCTGGCCTGGCAAAATGACTGAGGCTTGATTCTGGAACCCTGTGGCCAGGGAACTTGACTGAGGTTTGACGGCAGAAACCTGTGGACTGGCAACATGACTGAGGTTTGATTGTGGATCCCTGTAGCCTGGGAACATGACATCGGTTGGATTCTGGAACCCTGTGTCCTGGGAACATGATTGAGGTTTGATGGTGGAACCCTGTGGCCTGGCAACATGACTTAGGTTTGATTGTGGAATACTCTGGCCTGGGAACATGACTGAGGCTTAATTCTGGAACCCTGTGGCCTGGGCACTTGCCTGAGGTTTGATGGCAGAAACCTGTGGATTGGCAACATGACTGAGGGTTGATTGTGGAACCCTGTACCCTGGAAACATGACTGTGGCCTGGTACTGGAAACCCATGGTCTGGGAACTTGACATTGGTTTGATTCTGGAACCCTGTGTCCTGGGAACATGATTGAGGTTTGATGGAGGAACCCTGTGGCCTGGGAACGTGACTGAGGCTTGATGGTGGAACCCTGTGCAGTGGGAACATGACTGAGGCCTGATAGTGGAACCCCGTGGTGTGGGAACATGTCATTGGTTTGATTCTGGAATCGGGTTTCCTGGGAACATGACTGAGGTTTGATGGTTGAACCTTGTGGCCTATCAACATGACTGAGGTTTGATGGTGGAACCCTGTGGCCTGGCAAGATGACTTAGGTTTGATTGTGGAACCCTGTGGCGTGGGAAAATGTCTGAGGTTTCATTGTGGAAACATGTGGCCTGGGATCATCACTGAGGTTTGATGGTGGAACACTCTGGCCTGGCAAAATGACTGAGGCTTAATTCTGGAACCCTGTGGCCTGGGCACTTGCCTGAGGTTTGATGGCAGAAACCTGTGGACTGGCAACATGACTGAGGTTTGATTGTGGAGCCCTGTGGCCTGGGAACATGACTGGGATTTTATTTTTGAAACCTGTGTCCAGGGAACATGACTGAGGTTTTATTCTGGAACCCTGTGTCCTGGGAACACGACTGGAGTTTCATTCTGGAACCATGTGGCCTGGGAATATGAGTGAGGTTTGATTCTGGAAACCATTGGCCTGGGAACATGACTGATGTTAGATTGTGGCATCCTGTGGCCTTGGAACATGACATCGGTTTGTATTCTGGTACCCTATTGCCTGGGAACATGAAATCGGTTTGTTTTCGGAAACCTGTGGACTGGGAATATGACTGAGGTTTGCTGGTGGTACCCTATGGCCTGGCAACATGACTGAGGTTTGATTCTGGATCCCTGTGGCCTGGGAACATTGACTGAGGCGTGATTCTGGAACCCTGTAGATGGGAACATAACTGAGGATTGATTCAGGAACCCTGTGGCCTGGGAACATGACATCGGTGGATTCTGGAACCCTTTGGCCTGGCAACATGAGAACGGTTTGCTTCTGGAACCCTGTGGCGTGGGAATATGTCTGAGGTTTGATTCTGGAAGACTGTGCCCAGGGAACATGATATCAGGTTGATTCTGGAAACCTGTGTGTTGGGAACAAGACTGAGGTTTGCTTCTGGAACCCTGTGGCCTGGGAACATGACATCGGTTGTATTCCGGGACCCTGTGGCCTGGAAACATGGCTGAGGTTTGATTGTGGAAACCTCTGGCCTGGGAATATGACTGTGGCTTGATTCTGGAACCATGTGGCCTGGGCACTTGCCTGAGGTTTGATTGCAGAATCCTGTGGACTGGCAACATGACTGAGGGTTGATTGTGGAACCGTGTGCCCTAGAAACATGACTGTGGCCTGGTACTGGAAACCCATGGCCTGGGAACTTGACATTGGTTTGATTCTGGAACCCTGTGTCCTGGGAACATGATTGAGGTTTGATGGAGGAACCCTGTGGCCTGGGAACATGACTGAGGTTTGATGGTGGTACCCTGTGGCCTTTCAACATGACTGAGGCTTGATTCTGGAACACTGTGGCCTGGGAACTTGACTGTGGTTGGATCGCAGAAACCTGTGGACTGGCAACATGCCTGAGGTTTGATGGTGGAACCGTGGCCTGGCAAGAGGACTGAGGTTTCATTGTGGAAACCTCTGGCCTGGGAATATGACTGAGGTTTAATTGTGGAACCCTGTGGCCTGGGAACATGACTGGGATTTTATTTTTGTAACCTGTGTCCAGGGAACATGATTGAGGCCTTGTTCTGGAACCCTGTGTCCTGGGAAAACGCCTGAGGTTTGATTCTGGAACCATGTGTCCTGGGAATATGACTGAGGTTTGATTCTGGAAACATGTGGCCTGGGAATATGACTGAGGTTTGATGGTGGAACACTCTGGCCTGGCAAAATGACTGAGGCTTGATTCTGGAACCATGTGGCCTGGGAACTTGACTCTGGTTTGATCGCAGAAACTTGTGGACTGGTAACATGACTGAGGTTTGATGGTGGAGCCCTGTGCACTGGGAACATGACTGAGGCCTGATACTGGAACCTCGTGGCATGGGAACATGCCATTGGTTTGATTCTTGAACCCTGTTTCCTGGGAACATGACTGAGGTTTGATGGTTGAACCCTGTGGCCTGGCAACATGATTGAGGTTTGATTGTGGAAACCTCAGGCTTGGGAACATGACTGAGGCTTGATGGTGGAACCCTGTGGCCTGGAAAAATGACTGAGGTTTGTTTCTGGAAGCCTGTTCCCTGGGAACATGACTGAGGTTTGATTCTGGATACCTGTGTCCTGGGAATATGACTGAGGTTTGATTGTAGAAACCTGTGGCCTGCGAACATGACTGAGGTTTGATTCTGGAACCATGTGTCCTGGGAATATGACTGAGGTTTCATTGTGGAAACATGTGGCCTGGGATCATGACTGAGGTTTGATGGCAGAACACTCTGGTCTGGCAAAATGACTGAGGCTTGATTCTGTAACCCTGTCGCCTGGGAACATGACTGAGGTTTGATTCTGGAAACATGTGGCCTGGGAATATGACTGAGGTTTGATTCTGGAAACCATTGGCCTGGGAACATGACTGATGTTAGTTTGTGGAATCCTGTGGCCTGGGAAAATGACATCGGTTTGAATCCTGGTACCCTGTTGCCTGGGAACATGAAATCGTTTTGATTCTGGAAACCTGTGGCCTAGGAACATGGCTGAGGTTTGATTGTGGAACCCTCTGGCCTGGGAACGTGCCTGTGGTTTGATTCTGAAACCCTGTGGCCTGGGAACATGACTGAGGTTTGTTTCTGGAAACTTGTTCCCTGGGAACATGACTGAGGTTTGATTCTGGACACCTGTGTCCTGGGAAAGTGACTGAGGTTTGATTGTTGAAACCTGTGGCCTGCGAACATGACTGAGGTTTGATTCTGAAACCATGTGTGCTGGGAATATGACTGAGGTTTGATTCTGGAAACCTGTGGCCTGGGAACATGACATCGGTTGTATTCTGGAACCCTGTGGCCTGGGAACGTGACTGAGGTTTGTTTCTAGAAGCCTGTTCCTGGGTACATGACAGAGGTATGATTCTGGAACCATGTGTCCTGGGAATATGACTGAGGTTTGATTTTGAAAATCATTGGCCTGGGAACATGACTGATCATAAATTGTGGAATCCTGTGGCCTGGGAACATGACATCGGTTTGGATTCTGGTACCCTGTTGCCTGGGAACATGAAATCGGTTTGATTCTGGAAACCTGTGGCCTGGGGATATTACTGAGGTTTGATGGAGGTACCCTATGGCCTGGCAACATGAGTGAGGTTTGATTCTGGATCCCAGTGGCCTGGGAACATGACTGAGGCGTGATTCTGGAAAACTGTGGCCTGGGAACTTGACTGAGGTTTGATGGCAGAAACCTGTGGAGTGGCAACATGACTGAGGCTTGATTCTGGAACCCTGTCGCCTGTGAACCTGAGTGAGGTTTGATTGTGGAGCACTGTGGCCTGGGAACATGACATCGGTTGGTTTCTGGAACCCTGTTGCCTGGGAACATGACAGAGATTTGTTTCTGGAACCCTGTGACCTGGGAACATGACAGAGATTTGATTCTGCACACCTGTGTCCTGGGAACATGACTGAGGTTTGATTGTTGAAACCTGTGGCCTGCGAACATGACTGAGGTTTGATTCTGGAACCATGTGGCCTGGGAATATGACTGAGGTTTGATTCTGGAAACCATTGGCCTGGGAACATGACTGATGTTAGATTGTGGAATTCTGTGGCCTGGGAACATGACATCGGTGGATTCTGGAACCCTGTGGCCTGGAAACATGAGAACGGTTTGATTCTGGAAACCTGTGGCCTGTGAACATGTCTGAGGTTTGATGGTGGAAACCTGTGGGCCGGCAACATGACTGAGGTTTGATTCTGGAACCCTGTGTCCTGGGAACTTGACTGAGGTTTGATGGCAGAAACCTGTGGACTGGCAAAATGACTGAGGATAGATTGTGGAACCCTGTGCCCTGGAAACATGACTGTGGCCTGGTACTGGAAACCCATGGCCTGGGAACTTGACATTGGTTTGATTCTGGAACCCTCAGTCCTCGGAACATGATTGAGGTTTGATGGAGGAACGCTGTGGCCTGGGAACATGTCTGAGGTTTGATGGTGGAAACCTGTGGCCTGGCAACATGACTGAGGTTTGATTCCGGAAGACTGTGGCCAGGGAATATGATATCGGGTTGATTTTGGAACCCTGTGTCCTGGGAACAAGACTGAGGTTTGCTTCTGGAACCCTATGGCCTGGGAACATGACAACGGTTGGATTCTGGAACCCTGTGGCCTGGGAACATGACTGAGGTTTGTTTCTGGAAGCCTGTTCCCTGGGAACATGACTGAGGTTTGATTCTGCACACCTGGGTCCAGGGAACATGACTTAGGTTTGATTGTTGAAACCTGTGGCCTTCGAACATGACTGAGGTTTGATTCTGGAACCATGTGTCCTGGGAATATGACTGAGGTTTGATTCTGGAAACCTGTGGCCTGGGAAAATGACTGAGGTTTCATTGTGGAAACATGTGGCCTGGGATCATGACTGAGGTTTGATGGCAGAACACTCTGGCCTGGCAAAATGACTGAGGCTTGATTCTGGAACCCTGTGGCCAGGGAACTTGACTGAGGTTTGACGGCAGAAACCTGTGGACTGGCAACATGACTGAGGTTTGATTGTGGATCCCTGTAGCCTGGGAACATGACATCGGTTGGATTCTGGAACCCTGTGTCCTGGGAACATGATTGAGGTTTGATGGTGGAACCCTGTGGCCTGGCAACATGACTTAGGTTTGATTGTGGAATACTCTGGCCTGGGAACATGACTGAGGCTTAATTCTGGAACCCTGTGGCCTGGGCACTTGCCTGAGGTTTGATGGCAGAAACCTGTGGATTGGCAACATGACTGAGGGTTGATTGTGGAACCCTGTACCCTGGAAACATGACTGTGGCCTGGTACTGGAAACCCATGGTCTGGGAACTTGACATTGGTTTGATTCTGGAACCCTGTGTCCTGGGAACATGATTGAGGTTTGATGGAGGAACCCTGTGGCCTGGGAACGTGACTGAGGCTTGATGGTGGAACCCTGTGCAGTGGGAACATGACTGAGGCCTGATAGTGGAACCCCGTGGTGTGGGAACATGTCATTGGTTTGATTCTGGAATCGGGTTTCCTGGGAACATGACTGAGGTTTGATGGTTGAACCTTGTGGCCTATCAACATGACTGAGGTTTGATGGTGGAACCCTGTGGCCTGGCAAGATGACTTAGGTTTGATTGTGGAACCCTGTGGCGTGGGAAAATGTCTGAGGTTTCATTGTGGAAACATGTGGCCTGGGATCATCACTGAGGTTTGATGGTGGAACACTCTGGCCTGGCAAAATGACTGAGGCTTAATTCTGGAACCCTGTGGCCTGGGCACTTGCCTGAGGTTTGATGGCAGAAACCTGTGGACTGGCAACATGACTGAGGTTTGATTGTGGAGCCCTGTGGCCTGGGAACATGACTGGGATTTTATTTTTGAAACCTGTGTCCAGGGAACATGACTGAGGTTTTATTCTGGAACCCTGTGTCCTGGGAACACGACTGGAGTTTCATTCTGGAACCATGTGGCCTGGGAATATGAGTGAGGTTTGATTCTGGAAACCATTGGCCTGGGAACATGACTGATGTTAGATTGTGGCATCCTGTGGCCTTGGAACATGACATCGGTTTGTATTCTGGTACCCTATTGCCTGGGAACATGAAATCGGTTTGTTTTCGGAAACCTGTGGACTGGGAATATGACTGAGGTTTGCTGGTGGTACCCTATGGCCTGGCAACATGACTGAGGTTTGATTCTGGATCCCTGTGGCCTGGGAACATTGACTGAGGCGTGATTCTGGAACCCTGTAGATGGGAACATAACTGAGGATTGATTCAGGAACCCTGTGGCCTGGGAACATGACATCGGTGGATTCTGGAACCCTTTGGCCTGGCAACATGAGAACGGTTTGCTTCTGGAACCCTGTGGCGTGGGAATATGTCTGAGGTTTGATTCTGGAAGACTGTGCCCAGGGAACATGATATCAGGTTGATTCTGGAAACCTGTGTGTTGGGAACAAGACTGAGGTTTGCTTCTGGAACCCTGTGGCCTGGGAACATGACATCGGTTGTATTCCGGGACCCTGTGGCCTGGAAACATGGCTGAGGTTTGATTGTGGAAACCTCTGGCCTGGGAATATGACTGTGGCTTGATTCTGGAACCATGTGGCCTGGGCACTTGCCTGAGGTTTGATTGCAGAATCCTGTGGACTGGCAACATGACTGAGGGTTGATTGTGGAACCGTGTGCCCTAGAAACATGACTGTGGCCTGGTA